>NC_137788.1:77660241-78860241 GCF_963383645.1 Muscardinus avellanarius | reverse complement strand
AAAACAGATCACATCCTAGGACACAAAATGAGCACTAGCAAATTAAAAATATGTTACATACTTCCCTGTGTCATATTTCAGACCATAATGGAATTAAACTAGAAATCAACTATAAGAAGACCCAGAGAAACAACATAAACATGTGGAGACTGAACACCACAATTCTGAATGAAGAATAGGTCAGAGAAGATGTAAGAGGTGAAATCAAGAAATTTCTAGAAACAAATGAAAATAAAGATACAACATATCAAAATCTCTGGGACACTTTGAAGGCAGTATTAAGAGGAAAATTTATAGCACTGAGTGCTCACATAAGAAAAACAAAAAATCTTCAAATAAATAACCGAATGACACACCTCAAAGCCCTTGAAGAACAGGAAGAATCTAACCCCAAAGCCAGAAGAAGACAGGAAATTATTAAAATTAGAGCAGAAATGAACGAAATAGAGAATAAAAAAACAATACAGAAAATCAACAAAATCAAAAGCTGGTTTCTTGAAAACAATTAACAAGATAGATAAACCACTAGCAAACCTAACTAAAAAAAGAGGGAATCAACTCAAATTATGAAGATAAGAGATGAAAAAGGAGACATTACTACTGACAGTGTAGAAATCCAGAGGATTATCAGAAACTACTTTTTTTTTTTTTCTTTGTGGTACTGGAGGTGGAACCCAGAGGCTTTCTACCTCCGGGCTATACTCCCAGACCTATTTTATATTTTATTTGGAAACATGGATGGTCTCACTAAGTTGCTGAGTAAGTAGCTGAGGCTGGCTTCGAACCTGTAGTATCCTCCTGTCTCAGCCTCCCAAGCACAGGGATTACAAGCGTGCGGCACCACGCCCGGCTCAGAAACTACTTTGAAAAACTACTCCAACAAAATGGAAAATCTGGAGGAAATTGACAACTTCCTAGATAAATACAACCTTTCTAATCGGAGCCAAGAAGATATAGAACACTTAAACCAACCAATAACAATCAAAGAGATTGAAACAGCAATAAAGAGCTTACCATCAAAGAAAAGCCCAGGACCAGATGTCTTTCCAAGTGAATTCTATAAAACCTTTATAGAAGAGCTAACCCCAATACTCCACAAACTATTTCATGAAATAGAAAAAACCGGGACTCTCCCAAACACATTCTATGAAGCTAACATCACACTAATACCCAAACCGAATAAAAACAATTCAAGGAAAGAAAACTACAGGCCTCTATCTCTGATGAACTTGGATGCAAAACTATTAAACAAAACATTAGCAACACGCATTCAAATCCACATAAAGAAAATCATACACCATGACCAGGTAGAGTTCATCCCAGGGATGCAAGACTGGCTCAACATACGAAAGTCAATCCATGTAATTCATCATATAAACAGAATCAAAGACAAAAATCACATGACCTTTCAACAGATGCTGAAAAAGCATTTGATAAAATCCAACATCCATTTATGATTAAAAACACTGCAGAGAATTGGAATAGAAGGAACATATCTTAACATCATAAAGGCAATCTACAATGAACCCACCACCAACATCATATTAAATAGGGAAAAACTTCAAGAATTTCCCCTAAAAACAGGAACGAGACAAGGATGTCCATTATCACCACTTCTCTTCAATACAGTACTAGAGACTCTAGCCAGAGAAATAAGGCAAGAAAATCAAATCAAAGGAGTACAAGTAGGAAAAGAAAACTCAAACTTTCATTATTTGCAGATGACATGATACTATATTTACAAAACCCAACAAACTCAACCAAAAGGCTTATAGAACTGATCAACAAATTCATTAAAGTTCCTGGATACAAAATCAATCTTAAAAAATCAGAAGCTTTCCTGTACACCAACCATAAATCCACTGAAAGGGAAATTCAGAAAACACTTCCACTCAGGATCTCACACAAAAAAATAAAATACTTGGGAATAAACTTAGCCACAGAGGTAAAAGATCTCTACATACAAAATTATAAAACACTGAAAAAAGAAATCGAAGAAGATCTTAGAAGATGGAAATACCTTCCATGTTTATGGATTGGCAGAATAAATATCATTAAAATGGCCATCCTCCTAAAAGTGATCTACAGATTTAATGCAGTGCCCATTAAACTACCAAGATCATTCCTCACAGACATAGAAAAATCAGTCCTTAAATTTATCTGGAATAACAAAAAGCCCAGAATAGCCAAGGTAGTTCTCAGCAACAAAAAAACATGTAGGAGGAATCACAATATCTGACTTTAAATTATATTACAAAGCCATTGTAATAATAACAGCATGGACGCCGGGCGTGATGGTGCACGCTTGTAATCCCTGTTCTTGGGAGGTGGAGACAGGAGGATCGCGCAGATTCGAAGCCAGCCGCGCTGGTGTAAGAGACCCTGTTTCAAAAATATAAAATAGGTCTGGGAGTGTAGCCCGGAGGTAGAAGGGCTTTCAGGAACCCCAGTACCACCAAAAACAAAAAACAAAAAATCAGCATGGTACTGGCACAAAAACAGATAAATACATAGACCAATGGAGCAGAATAGAAGACCCAGAAACAAGTCCACACACTTTCAGGCAATTGATTTTTGATAAAGGGACCAAAAGCATACACTGGAAAAAAGATAGCCTCTTCAACAAATGGTGTTGGCAAAACTGGTTAACCATATGCAGAAAATTGGGAATTAATCACACTTTCTCACCCTGCACAAGAGTCAATTCAAGATGGATCAAAGACTTGGAAATCAAACCAGAGACCTTGAATCTCCTTGAAGAGGGCATAGGTCCAACACTGCAACACATAGGCACAGATAAACACTTTCTCAACAAGACCCCAAAGGCACAACAAATTAAAAGGTGAATCAATACATGGGATTGCATGAAACTAAAGGGCTTCTGTTCAGCAAAGGAAACTGTCAAGAACCTCAACCAAGTGCCAACAGAATGGGAGAAGATTTTTGCCACCTACACCTCTGATAGAGGACTAATATCTAGAATATACAGAGAACTCAAGAAACTCAACAGTAAGAAAACAAAGCATCCAATAACAAAATGGGCAAGCGAACTAAATAGACACTTCACAAAAGAAGAAATTCAAATGGCCAATAAATGCATGAAGAAATGATGAATGTCATTGGCAATCAGAGGGATACAAATCAAAATTACCCTGAGATTTCACCTAACTCCAACTAGAATGGCAATCATTCAAAACACAAACAACAAATGCTGGCAAGGATGTGGAGAAGTGGGAACTCTAATAAAACATTGTTGGTGGGATTGCAAATTAGTGCAACCACTTTGGAAAACAGTATGGGGCATCCTCAGAAGAATGGGAACAAGTCTATCATTTGTTCCAGCAATATTACTTCTGGGTATCTACCCAAAAGAAAGGAAAGCAAACTACCAAACTAATGCATGTGTATCTATGTTCATAGCTGCACAATTCACCATAGGCAAACTATGGAACCAGCCAAGATATCCATCAACAGATGAATGGATTACAAAACATTGGGATATGTACACAATGAAATTTTACTCAGCCATTACAAAAAAACTCAATTCCTCCATTTTCAGGGAAATGGATGGAACTGGTGGACATTATGCTAAGTGAAATCAGTCAGTCACAAAAAATAAGATCAGATGCTTTCCCTGATATGTGAAAGCTAAGGAGAAATGGGTCATAGGAGGAACTCTAGATGAAAAAGGAAATCCTATAGAGGAGCAAACAAGACAACCTAAATGAGGGGATAGGAGGGGGGAAGAAGGAAATTCTCTAAAACACATAATGTACTTAAACATTTCGAAGCCAACCATGAAGCCAAGCAAGGGAAGGAGAGATGGGGAGGGAATGGGGTGGGAAATGGGTAGGGGTTAAATTGGTGATGTGTACATGTATGTACACCAAGTTTTTTTTACCCCAATATGATGTATGAATATAATGTACCAATAAAACATTAAAAAAAGAGAAGAAAAAAGAACAGTACCTATGTTAACTGCAAATTTAACTTCAAGTAGCTTCATGTATGTGTAATCAAAATTCCCAATGAAGAGCAAAAAGAATAGGGGATATAAGAAAAATGAATAACTATATTTCTTTAGTTATGAACATTATAAACCCAAGAAGTTCAATTAATACAAAACCAAAGAAACAGAAGTAAACCACACTAAATCACAGTATAACTCAATTTCTCAAAAGCAGTGATGAACAAAAAACAGTAAAAACAACAACAATAACAACAACAACAACAACAACAAAAATACCACATGGTATCCAAAGGAATAGAGATAAAGATAAAACTATACATTTAATTTCAGCTGGACGTGGTGGTGCATGCCTGTAATCCTAGTACTTGGGAGGCTGACACAGGAGCATGGCAGGTTCAAGGAGAGCCACAGTAAATAGTGAGACTCTCACCAATCTAGTGAGACCCTATTTTCAAACTAGAAACAACAACAAACAAAACAAAACAAAACAAAACAGGGCTGAATTATAGCCCAGCTGTAGAATGCCTCTGGTTCCATCCCCAGCATCTATCTCTCTCTCTCTTCCTCCCTCCGTCTCCATCTCTCTCTCTCTCTCATACACATAAAACAAAAAATATATATACTTTAAACGTGTAGTTTATTATATATCAATTATACCTCAGTAAAACTGCTCTAAGTGTGTTATGGATGATAGTGGCATGATCATATACATTTACTAAAAAAAAAAAAAATCATAAAGCTACACTTAAAAATGGGTAAATTCAGCTGAATATAGTAGCACACGCTTGCAATCCCAGTACTTGGGTGGTTGATACAGCAGGATCGCTGGCTGGTTTGCAGCCAGCCTCTGCTACTTAGTTAGACCCAGTTTCTAAGAATGAAAATAGGTAAAATGCCCCTGATTTCTACCCCCACTACCCCTTCCCACACACACAAAAGATAAATTCTATGGAATGTAAGTTATGCTTCAATAAACTTTTTTCCTCTTTTTTTGGTATTGAGGATGGAAACCAGAGGCATCCTACCTTCAAGCTACACCCCCAGCCCTACTTTTTATTCTTTATTTTGAAACAGGGTCTTAGCTGAGGCTGGCTGAGAACCTGTGATCCTCTTGTCTCAAGCCTCCCAAGTACTGGGATTACAAGCATGTGCCACCACACCCACAATAAAGCTCTTAAAGTTGGGAAAGAGGCTGAAACTTCAGTCTTTTTCAGGTTTCTTTAGGCTGTGGAAATCTTCAGTATAAAGTGATAAGACACACTAAGTATAACGGATAATCATTTTAACTTTAGTTCAAAAGAAAAACTTGTTGTATTTGTATTTTATTTGCTTTTTTGCTATTGTTAAACTGGCAAACTTTGCTCATTTCCACTGCAAATGCTCAGCTGTAAAAGTTATCCTGGGGAAACTGAAAACATCTGGCTACAACTTCAAATCCTGGTAGCTTATTAAATATTTTAGTAATTTCAATATATCAGGATATGACAATACTCACCACCTGCTTTCATTTAGAAAAAAACAAATCTGGAGGGAGTTCAGATCTTTATTAAACATCTAGAAGTTTCTTTTATGAAGTGACATAATTGCAACTGCATACGACATTAGAAATAGCTTAAACTACATTCTTTAACTTTATAACCTACAATATAAAATTTTAAAAAGAACCAAATTCAAGAAATGTTTGTATTTATAAGCAGCAGCTATGAATTACATTAAAATAAATAAATGCTTTTTTAACTGGAAAACCCACTATTATACCTATCTTACTAGTCGGTATTACATTTTGGTAACACTGAGTAAATTTTTTTTTAATTCTTAAGACATCTCCTCTTACAAAAGTAGGAAATTTCTCAAAATGTATAGCCAAAAAAAGAAAATCAGTTATAACATATAAAAATAGCAACAAATTTGCACCTATCAATAATATAATCATACAGCAACCATGTAACCACAAAAGAAAGCAGCATTAAATGAAATAAACCACAATATCATGCAGTAAAAAATTCAGATCAGAAAATGTTCTATTCATATTCATCTTCCATTAAGTCTAATCCTTTGTTAATACTATTTCTTTTCCTAGTTAATCCATATTCAGTCTACGGCCCAGTAGAAGCATAAAGAAATTAAAAAATTTAAACCAAAATGTCTTAAAAATTGTAACATGCCTTTGAGAATAATTGGTTCTCGGCCAATGATTTGTATCACTTAGGAGTCAAGTTTAATAAAATGAAGAATAGATGATAGAAATGAAAAGAAGTTAAAGATCTGGAGGAAAGAACAGACTAAAACAGAAAAGGTTAAAAAAAAACAAACAACCCAACTATATCAGCTGAGTTTTAAAAATGCAGTTTTATGTCAGGCATGGTGGTGCATGCTTGTAATCCCAGTACTTGGGAGGCTGAGACATGCATACCACTCAGGTTCAAAGCCTGCCTCGGCTACTTAGTGAGACACTGTTTCCACATAAAATATAAAATAGGTCTGAAAGTGTAGCCTCTACGTAGAAAGCTCCTGGGTTCCATCCCCATTCCCTCACCTACCTCAATGCAGTTGTATTACTTGAAAATGTCAAAAATTTTTTGAAAAATGTTGCTAATTTCCAAGAATTTGAGATAATATTTTAATCAACGAACCATTCAGAAGCTCTTGACTGTCAATAATGTGTTTACTACTAAGCCAAAAAGACAGTGAAATTTACACAATAAACACATTTACTGTGTAGCTATCAAATACTATTTACCAAGTATTTGTTGAATGTACTAAATGTCTTCTGCTGAGGCTAAAATTATAAGTACATTTATGATGAGGTCTTTGTTCTTTATAGGTCTATATCCCACTTTTAATTTTTTAAAAATACATAAAATAAGATGAAGCCAGGCGTGGTGGTGCATGCTTGTAATCTCTGCATTTGGGAGGTTGAGATAGGAGGATCACAGTTCGTGGACAGCTTCAGCTACTTAGTGAGGTCCTTTGCAACTCAGTGAGACCTTGTTTCAAAATAAAGAATAAAAAATAGGGCTAGGAGTATAGCTCAGAGGTAGAATGCCCCTGGGTCCCATCCCCAGTACCTTAAAAAAAAAAAAAAACAAAAAACACTTTAACTTATGGTAAGAGTTATATTAGATATGGCTAGGATTAACAGGTATCATACTATGGACTATTTACCCAAAGGTTCTCAAGCTTTCCCAGTTAACAGTGCCTAATGTTTTAAATAATTTTTTTCAGTGTGATCCTAGGATAAAAGCTCTATTTAAAGTTCTGTTTGAGTCAGGCCTGGTGGTGCACACCTATTCAAGTACTTGGGAGACTGAGACAGGAAGATTGTTGAGTTAGAGGCCAGCCTCAGCAACTTCATGAGGCTCTCTACAATTTAACGAGACTGTTTTAAAATAAAAAATAAAATAGAGCTGGAGTGTAGTGCAGATAAAATGCCCCTGGGTCCAATCCCTAGTACCTAACATGCACGCATGCACACGCGCGCGCGCGCGCACACACACACACACACACACACACACAGTTCTATATAAATAATTTATTGACATAGGATATCACTCACATCCTAATAAATTAATAAGTACTTGAAAAAATAACATGAATAACTTAAAAATGAGCACTCTAAAAATGTTTTAAAGTTTGGCATTAGTTTGAAAACTGCCACCATGATTTCCTATCCACAGTAATTTTTATATGGCACTTTTAAGATCATAACAATCAAGAAAAATTCAGTTTTGCAAATATATAGCCATCCAATAAGGAGACTGTAGCTCCTCCTAATGTTCAAAGTGTACTTTCAGCTAGCAGCTTGAATAGGTACTTTACTTCCTAGTTCCACTCCCTTCATCTTGGCATCTTGGTACCTTACACTTAGAAACTCAGTTTATGAATGGCAGGCTCAGAATGATTCTAATTAGTGTCAACAGCAAAATTTAATTATGAAATTTTCCTTTAAGCTTTAATGTAAAAGAATGCCACAGTACAAAACTGATTAGGAATACTCAAATTAATTAGAATTTGATGATGATAATATTTTAGACAATTTCACAATTGGAAAAAAAAACTTGTAATTTAAAAATACTAAATGACTGCCAGGTGTGGTGGTGCACGCTTGTAATCCCCGTGCTTGGGAGGCAGAGACAGGAGAATCGAGCTGGCTTAAGAGACCCTGTTTCCAAATAAAAATATAAAATCGGTCTGGGAGTGTAGCCCGGAGGTAGAAGGGTTTCCAGGAACCCCAGTACCACCAAAAAAAAAAAAAAAAAAAAAGAAAAAAAAGAAAAAAAAAACCCTAAAAAAACTAAATGATATTATTTTTAAGGTAAAGACCTTGTTGATGCTAATACTAACACAATTTAATGATTCTAGAAAGTCTGTGTAACATGCAAGGATTTGTCGATGATATAAGATAAGACAGACAGTAGGAAAGCCCAAAGATGGTACCTCCGTAGAAAAATAGAACTGTCAGATTCAATTTTATCAGAATTCTGAAAAACAGCCAAAGGTTTACTTCAATCCAGCACATGCTTAATCAAAAAGAAAAAAGACAAGGAAATGGTGAGAGCTTTGTAGAATCTTTATTTGTCTTTGCTTCCCCTCATCGACTCAGTGACAGTCTTGAAGACAGATGGCAGTGTGTATGCCTGGTTTAGGCTTGTTGTGCCAGAGGAGATAAGAGGAGACCTCATTCTCAAAGCATCTGTAGTTGCCTGCTTTAATCGGTCTGAGGGGTCCCTGAAGGACCAACACCAAGAGCTTGTCTTTATTGCACCCAACTAGAAAAAACCTAAGGGCAGAGAATCAGCTAGGTGGAGGGTATTTGTCAAAAACATTCAAAAGCAAATGAATCTGCCTCTGCAGCCTAGGGCAAAAGATCTCATTTGGGGCAAACAACAGGCAAGCCAAAAACCTTGGCAAGTGAAATGCTTTGGGGAATAAAGCTTTGCAATGCTTTCTCATATTACTAGGATACTAGAAGGCTAAATGCAAGTATATGAAATCTTAGGAAGAGGCCTGAGTAGACCCTAAATTCCTGGTTTCATTCTCCACCTTTGCACAATTAACCATAGCTGTAAATTGTCTGGGTGAGAATTGAAAGTATAACCAATATTCTCACACCATAGAGCCCTGTTGCAAAAAATGGGGGGAGTGTAATTGATCCCCCCCATTTCAGGCATTTATTTATTTATTTAGCGTGTGTGTGGTACTGGGGATGGAACCCAGGGGCTTTCTACCTCTTGGCTATACTCCCAGACCTATTTTATATTTTATTTGGAAACAGGGTCTCACTAAGTTGCTGAGAGCCTCACTAAGTAGCTGAGGTGGGCTTTGAACCTGTGTGATCCTCCTGTCTCAGCTTCCCAAGTGCTGGGATTACAAGCGTGTGCCACCACGCCCAGCTACCATTTCAGGTATTAAAGACAAAGTCTGTCAAAATATTAGCTGACCACAGAGTTGAAGAAAGAGACACACCAGGAACCACATATGACAAAGAATACAGCGTTTACAAACGAGATTATAAAACTTACTAATCAAACAATTCAACACATGGCAGCAACTAGATATTCTGGGGAAACGGAATATGGCCATTCAGAGAAAAAAAAATATAAATTAGCCGGGCGTGGTGGCGCACGCTTGTAATCCCCGCGCTTGGGAGACGGAGACAGAAGGATCACGGAGGTTCGAAGCCAGCTGCACGTACTGTCTTAGGAGACTCTGTTTCCAAATAAAAATGGAAAAATAGGTCTGGGAGTGTAGCCTGGGGATAGAAGGGCTTCCAGGAACCCCAGTACCACCAAAAAAAAAAAAAAAAAAAAAAAAAAAAAAAAAAAAAAATCTATCTATCTATCTATCTATCTGAAACTGCCTCAAGGAAGCCAAGACATTGGACTTATTAGGTAAAGATTTTATATTAACTGCCTAAAAACAGGCTCAAATCTAAAAGAAATCATGGACAAAGATCTAAAGAAAACATGGGGAATGATGTCTCAAAAATTAGAAAATATCAATAGTATCTCTATATAGAACCCAGTAAATATCCTGGAGCTGAAAAGTACAATAACAAAAACAGAAAAAAAAGAGTCAGTAGCAGATGTGAGCTGACAGAAGAAAAATTCAATAAACCTGGAGGAAAACTGAAACTATACAGTCTTAGGAACAAAAAGATGCACCGAGCCTAAGTAAAATGTAAAATACCATATAGTTTATGAATATATATGAATAATGGAAGTCCTAAAGGGGAAAAAAGTGAAAAGAATATTATTTAAACAATAGTGGCTAAAAACTTCATGAATTTGCTGAAAGATAAGAAACAGCATATCAAAAGGTTCCAAGACACTAAGCAGGAAAAACTAAAAGAGAACCACTCTAAGGCACATTATAATCAAACCAAGAAAAGTCAAAGACAAGGAGAGAATCCTGTAAAGAGTGAAGTAATTCACCCCTCTCAAGCAACCTTTGATTGTATTAACATCTCATTTATCTTTAGAGAGAATAAAGATCAGGAGGGCGTAGGATGACTCTTCTCAAGTGCTGAAAGGATAACAATCAAAAACCCAAATCAACCAAGAATTCTGTACCTAGAAAAACTTTCACTTAAAAATAAAGAAAAAATATCAAGGAGTCCCAGATAAACAAAATTAATGTAGTTCCTAAGAGACATGATCAAAGAAATGCTAAAGAAGTCACTTAGATTGAAATGAAAGGACATTAGACAGCAATCTGAAAACAAAGGAAAAATAAAGAACAGGGGTAAGCTAACTACATAAATATAAAAGCAAACATTACTATATTTTTGGCTTACAGCTTTTGTCTTTATGATTTAAAAGACAATTGCATAAAAATTATAATCAATGTTAATGGGCACATAGTATATAAAGACATAACGTGACAGCACCAATACTATGAAGGGGGAGAGGCAGCTGTATAGAAGTAGAGTTTTTGTAGGCTATTGAAAGTAAGTTGTTATCAATTCAAACAAGATTGTTAAAATTTTAGGATGTAAGTTGTAATCACTAGGGTAAGCACTAGAAAAAAATAAACGTGCACATGGATGTTTATAAATAGCAACTTAAATTATCATTACCCAAACTTAGCAACAACTAAGATGTCCTTCAGCAGGTAAATGAATAAAGTGATATATCCAGATGATAAAGTAGTACTCAATATTAAACAGAGGGGAGCTGTCAAAGCATGCAAAAGGAGAACACTTAAATATTACTAAGTGAAAAGAACTTGAAAAGACTAATACTGTAGAATTCCAATTCTGTGACATTTTGGAAAAGCAAAACTCTAATAGTAAGAAGAGCAGTTGTTAGGGGTTGGAAGATTGGGGGAAGGGAGGTGTGAATAGGCAGATCACAGGCTTTTTATAGCAGTAAAACTACTATTTTGTATACTATTATAATGGATTCATGTATACATTTGTCACAACTATAAAATGTACAAAACCAAGAGTAAGTGCTGATGTAAACTAGACTTTGGGTGATAATGATTTGCCAATGTAGATTCACCAATCATAAAAAATGTACCAAGATATAAGATGTTGATAGTGGGAGAAGCTGTGCTTATGTAGACTTTTGGTTCAGTTTTTCTGTAAACCTAAAACTACTTTACAAAATAAAGCTTATTAACTAAATATACTGAGGCAGTAGTAATAGGTATCTCAGAATTTGTATTCAGTTGATCAAAAGTGCAAGTGATCTGGGAACTCCATGCTTGAAGCTTGTGGTTGCAGTGAGGACAAGCATCTGTGCGTGTGTGCGTGTGTTTGGGGGAGGGGGGACTGTGCCATAAACACAGTAGACATCATCAAAATCTACTGCATCTTGTCAGGAATTACCTTAAATATAAATGGATACAACTACTGAGTTGAAAGGTAGAGAGTGGCAGAATAGGTTAAAATGATCCAATTACATGTTCTCTAAAAGAGACTCATATTTGATACTAATATACATATAGACTTAAAGTAGAAGGATACCAAATGATATTCAATAACAACAGTAACCAAAAGAGAGTAGGATGGATATACTATTAATAGACAGAGTCTGCTTTAAATAAAATTTGTTATAGGAAACAAAGCAGGACATATATTGATAAAAGAGTCAATTCATCAAGAATACAAAATAAAAATTTACATAACTGAAGGAAGAATACACAGTTTCACAAAAAGTTAAAGACTACTATCTGAACTTTCAGTAATGGATCTGGTAGAATATATATATTCTATATATATATATATATATTTTACTGGTGTGTGTGTGTGTGTGTGTGTGTGTGTGTATAGTATATATATATATATAGTAGGATATATATGTATATGTATACATACACAACCATGTGTATATGTGTGTGTGTGTGTTTGTGTAGGAAAACCAGTGTTGGGAGAATATAGAGAAACTATAACCCTCACATGCTGCTTTAGGAATTTAAAAACATGCAGCATCTATGGAGAACAGTTTGATGATTCATTAAAATTTAGATATATCAAAAAAAGAATTTAGATGTATCAGGTATGGTAGTACACAACTATAATCCCAGCTACTTGGGAAGCTAAAGCAGGAGGATCCCAAGTTTGTGGCCAGCCTCGGCAACTTAGTGGAACTGTCTCATAAGAAATAAAACAGGGCTAGATTGTAGATCAGTGGTAAAGGGTCACTGGGTTCAATCCCTATTGCAGAGAAAGGGAGGTAGAGAAGGAAGGAGAGGAGGAAGAGGGAAGGGAGAGGGAGGGAAGAGGGAGGGAAGGGAAGGAAGAGGGAGGGAAAGGAAGAGAGCGAGAGTGAGAGTGAGAGACAGACACAGACAGACAAATACACACTGACTTAGCAATGATATTTCTAGGTATATACCACCTCCAAAAGAAAATATTTAAACAAAAACCTGCACACAATATTCACAGTGGCATAATTCACAATAGTCAAAAAGTAGAAAGAACCCAAATGTCCTGACAAGTGAATAAACAAAATGATATATACCTATAAAAATGAAATATTATTCAGCCACAAAAGGAATGAATTAGTGATACTGTTTTGTTGCTGTTGCTACTGGGGACTGAACCCAGGAGCATTCTATCTCTGAACTACACCCCCAGCCCTATTTTATTTTGAAACAGGGTCTTGCTAAGTTGCTGAAGCCTCTTAATTGTAATCCTTTATCTCAGCCCCCTCAAGTACTAGGATTATAGGCAATGGCCACTGTGCCCAGTGTGATATTATTTTAACATACACAGATCTTGAAAATTGTATGTTAAGTGAAATAAAACAGATGCAAAAGGCCACAAGTTACATTATGGTTTTAATATGAAACACCTAGAACAGACAAATGCATAGAAATGAAAGAGGAACTAGTGGTTGCTGGGGCTAGGAGTAAGAAAGCATGGAGAAGGCCAGATTAATGGTAGAGGTCTCCTTAAGGGTGATGAAAATAGCTCTGGAACTGACAGTGGTGATTGTTGTATAACATCACAAATATACTTAAATGCCTGCTTGTATACTGTAAAATGGTCAACACACTTTATATTGTATAAATATTACTACTACTCTCCCCCCAATTATCATTCCAGGACAAAAATGCACCCCCCCAAAAAAAGTCAGGAGATGTATGCTACATACCTGTTAATGCTGCTGGTTTGGACAGTGTACTATACTGGTTTTGTGTAGATATCATACTTTGACGGGGACTTAGTGTTGGTGATGCAACAAGTGAAAGCTCCTCAATAATAATACTGCTTTTAGGATGATTCTTGGGAAGTTCATTTAATCTTTGCTCTAATGAATACTTTAAAAGATCCAACTTCTGACTTGATTCATTGAATCTTGCTTGAGCCTTGCAAGAAGAAAATAAAATTGTCATTTAAATAATCATACTCTTTGAATAATATTTATTAAAAAACTAAAGTTTTTATTTAGAATTACTTCTGAAAGTGCTTTTCTGTCTGTTACTTTTCCTGAGCCAAGTAATTTCATCACATTCTTTGCACCTTCTGCTACTGCAAACTCTATCCTAAAATGATGCCGTAATTCTTCCATCCGAAGTTCAAGAGGACTGATCACTGGTTTTGCTAGAGGGGAAAACACAGACACACTATTAATTGAATATTTATTTGACCTCCTAACATAATGATTAAAAATCATGAAAAAGATTAAATTTCTATATTAAAAGTCATTAAATCAATAAACATTGAAGCATAACAGATATAAGGTTGAGATACAGAGCCTTCCCCTTTTTCTAAATCACAAATCTAAAAAAGAAGAGTTTAGAACATAAGTCTCAATATAGTCTAACATTCCATGAAAACAAAACACAGTTTGTCCTCTGTATCTAAAGTTTCCACATCAGGGAATTCAACCATCTCATGATCAAAAATGTTCAGAAAAAAGATTGCTTCTATAACTGAACATGTACATTCTTGTCAATATTCCCTAAATCATACAGTTTAACTATTATTTACACAGCATTTACATTGTGTTAGATATATATAAACTAGAGATAACTTAAAGTATGTGGAAGATGTGCATATATTATATGCAAACAGTGATTTTTTTTTTAAAATAAAGGACTTGAGCATCTGTGGATTTTGTTTTACACCAGGAGTCCTGGAACCAATCCTCCAAAGATGCGAAGGGACAGGTATAGTGTCTGGTCCTACCTGTAGCAACTAGCTAAAAGCTTCCTTCTGAAAATTTTTATTTTTAATTTTTTGTAACAAGGATGAGCCTATGGCATTCTATCTACAAGCTATATATAACCCCAGCCCTTTTTATATTTTGAAACAGGGTCTTGCTAAGTTGCTGAGGCTAGCCTCAAACCTGTTATCCTCTTGTCTCATATTCCCAAAGTACTACAATTATAGTCAGGCACCACTCTGTCTAGCTTTCTTTCTTAACAATATGAAAGAAAGAAAGAAAGAAAGAAAGAAAGAAAGAAAGAAAGAAAGAAAGAAAGAAAGAAAGACAGACAGACAGACATTTTAAACAGGGAACAGATTTTTAAAAATAAAGCATTTGAGAGGTATTTGATAGTTAATACGAGAGCTAAATATCTGAAAGCACCCACCCCATGTAAAGAGTGTAAAATTAAAGTTTAAAAAAATGCAGCTGGGTGTGGTGGCACACGCTTGTAATCCCAGTGCTTGGGAGGCTGAGACGAGGATTTTACAGGTTCAAAGCCAGCCTCAGTTACTTAGTGAGACCCTGTTTCCAAATAAAGTATAAAATAGGCCTGGAAGTATAGACTAGAGGTAGAAAAGCCCCTGGGTTCCATCACCAGTACCACCACCAAAAAAAAAAAAAAAAAAAAAAAAGCTTACTTCCTCTTAATTTTGCACCACTATCTTTAACCTACACAATTCAGTAAAAAAAACTCTATGTTAAAAAAATAATAATAAAAATTTATCTGTATTCCATCACCATTATCAAAAGCCAATTCGTTGGTCTGGACTGCCTGAAGAATCTGCATTCGTATGACTTCTATTTTTGTCTTGCTGTCTTGGAGCAGTTGCTGAGCTGTACCATGGAGTTTCCGATCCTATTAATAATAAGTTTAAAAAGGTAAGCAGAAAAAGGGACAAATGAAACACTCATATCTTCAAGTAGATCAACTGATATTTCAGCAAGTAAAAAACAGTTAAAAGAACAGTGAGCAGTATAATATGTAGTCTTGTAGATCCATTCACACACACACAATGAGAGCCATCAAACTTATAAGGGAATAATTGAGAAAAACAATTCCATTCATTCAGACACTCTGAAAGAAAATAAGTGAATATTATTACTATTATGTTTTTAGAAAATCAACTCTTTATTATATTATTTTATATATAAATATAATGAGATCATTACTACAAACAAACAAATATATCTATCACCTTCTATAATTTCTCTTTTGGTGTACTTGTATTAAAGGCACCTAAAATTTCTCTCAGTACATTTCCACTACTATACGGTCCCCAAACTATACATAAGATCCCTAGACTTATCCTGACTGCAAATTTGTACCTTGACCTACTACTTCCTTTCCCTCCCTGCCCCTGGTAACCACTGTTCTACTTTCTACTTACTCAACTTTGTATCTTTTAAGAGTCCACATATAACTGAGATTACACAGTATCTTTATTTCTGTGTCTGGCTTACTTCACTTAGAATAATGTCCTCCAGGTATGGACAAATGGCAGTATCTCCTTTCTTAAGGCTGAATAACATTCTGTTGTGTGTTTGTGTGTTGTGTGTATATCATATAATTTCTTTATCCATTCATTTGTTGATGGATACTAGATGTTGAATCTTATTACTGTTTTTTAAAAACCAAATCCAAATTGACATTTGTAATATTTCTTGTCCTTGCTTTACAAAAAATCAAATGAATTTTGCTCTGCCACAATCAATAACTCTCAGCTGAAAAGTATAGCATATGATGAATACCTCAGTGACTAACCTGAAAAAATATAATCTCCTCTATTACATTTTAGTTAAAATTCCAGGGTCCTTCAAATATATAGGCAAATTTATACAGATAGTATCTATGTTCCCTTAAATTCTACTTCAAAAAGAAGTAGAAAATAACATGTCAACATTAGTAATAGTGAGAAAAGTCTCTATGAACTCTTGAATATAAAAAATTTCAATAAAGTTGAAAAGAAAGTTAAACTTTTGTCCTCTCTTAAGACTTTAAGAAAGGTCCTAAATTAAATGAAATATTATTGCCATAGCTCCATTTTGTTCCAGTAACAGTGAATGTAAATGACAGTAGATTAAATAATGGCTCAGAGGCTGTCCATGAACCGTGATCCTCCTGTCTCAGCCTCCCAAATGTTGGGATTACAAGCCTGTGCCACCACACCCAGCGATGTCCATGTTCTAATTCCAGAACCTTGTTAATATGTTACCTCACATGGCAAAGGGGATTTAATTAAGGGAATAGATGAAATTAAGGTTGTTAATCACCCAACCTTAAAATATAAATAAAGATTATTCTGGATTATCCAGATAGATCCAATGGAATCAAAAGATCCCTAAATAAAGAAGAGAGGCAAAAGAGCTTAGACAGAGATGATGTGATATGAGAAAAATTGAACCCACTCTGGCTGTCTTAGAAGACAGGAGGTCATGATCCAAAGAAAGTAGAACCGGAAAAGTAAAGAAACAGATTCTCCTCTGCATCCCAAAGAAGGGAACGAAGCCCTGTCAACACCTTGATTTTTAGCTCAGTGAGATCCACTTCAGACAAAAAATTTATAAAATCATAGATAATTTGTTATTGTAACCCTAGAAAACTAATTTTACAATGCATAAGAAGCTAATGCCATCTGCTACTTTGAGAACTATATTAGTTGTCAAGGTGGGATCCACAAAAAAAGAAATAATTGATAAAATTAAGCTAGGAAATACATATTCCAAAGGAAGATCAATCCTTATATATTATTAAAATATCTCTTGAAATGAGGCGATTACAGTATTTGGGAACAAAATAATAGCATATAATCAACCTCTATTCTTCAGGAGACTCAAGACCAGAACCTAAGGGACAAGTATCAGCTGGGCAGCACCACTTCAACAAATCATACATTACATTATACTGTATAAAGGGGAGGATGGAGATATGTATGGTAGGATGGTAACTTTCTTTTACATAAAAAAGTGAGTTATAATATTCTGTTTAATACCAAATGCAGATTAATATGCCATGGAGGAAAAAACAATTAGCAATTTATGAATTTTTCCCCACTTCTTTCCTTTTCCCAAAGTTATTCATTTAAAGCTAGATTTTATGCTCTAATAAAGCACTTAGATTTTGCACCAAAAAGTGAGGCATAATTTAGTAAGTTCCTTAGATAGCAATTTATAGTTTAAAGTCAAGACACATACACAAATTCCATACACATATGCTACTTACACTTTACTAATAAGACAAGTAGCTTGAATTTGGTGTCTGTGACATATTACTATACTTTCATAAAGACCTCTATTTATTCACCTTCCAAATTTAAAAGGAAAATACTTTTTTATTACTGTAATTTTTCCACGTAGCTAGTATTAGGAACACTGGACAAAATGAAGATTTAAGATAACTATTTATTTGAGATTAGTGCAGAGTAAGAGAAAATCTTAGTACTCCAAAGCTCCTTTTTTACTTTCCTGATACTGGGGATTGAACCCAAGGGCATTCTACCTCTGAGCTTACCTTAAGCCCTTTTTATTTTTTTTAATTTTTATGTGGATCATATTAAAAATGGCATACATTCAGACAATGCTTGGTGCCCTCTCCCTGCTACCCCTCCCCGCTTCGACAATGAATGTCTAGGTTGACCATGCTACATTCATAGTTTTACACATATTCAAATGTGGCTCCTCCTTTAATCAACCTCATCCTTCTTCCTTTCCTACTCTTCCATTCTTGCTTTGCTGAGGTTTCCCCTCCATTATATGGAGTCCCTTGGGTATCCCTAATAGTCCCTAGTTTAGGCATGTTAGAGAAAACATATGCCCCTTCTCTTTCTGTGCCTGGCTGATCTCACTTAACATAATTTTCTCCAGGACTTTCCATCTTCTTGCTAATAACACGATTTTGTTCTTCATAGTTAAGTAGAATTCCATTGTGTGTATTTCCCATAATTTTGCAATGCATTCATCTGTCGATGGAAACCTAGGTTGGTTCCATATTTTGGCTGGTACGAACTGTGCTGCTATGAGCATTGTTATGCATATGTAACTGTAGTTCTCTGATTTCAACCCCTTTGGAAAGATACCCAGGAGTGGTATAGCTGGATATGGTGGATCCATTCCCAGTTTTCTAAGGAATCTCCACACTGATCTCTATAGTGGCTGAACTAGTTTGCACTCCCACCAATAGTGTAAAAAGAGTTCCTCTTTCCCCACATCCTCGCCAGCAATTGTTATTTGACTTCTTTATGTTTGCCACTCTGATTGGGTTTAGATGGAATCTCAGTGAAACAGGGTCTCAGCTTCAAGTTGCTGAGGCTGGCATTGAACTTAAGATCCTCCTGTCACAGCCTCCCAAGTACTGGATTACAGACGTATGCCATCATGCCTGGTTCAAAGCTCATCATTTAATGGAACAAATGTATTTTGCAATTAGACAGACATGATCCCAAGCTGTATTACATGTATTATAATTGACTATCTTCTAAAAATCTTAAGTGTGTTGAGAAACTGCAAAATGAGACAATACTCTCTAAAACAGTTTTGTAAATATTATATAATACTAAAATTATATTGCCTAGCATTTAGTTGGCATTACGACATTCTCTTTTAAAACAATAAAAGGAATAATTGTTTCTTTCAGTGAAGTTCTAATATAAAAGTATAAACATTAAGAAAATCATATAATACTATATGTAAATTAAGCAACTCCTTTTGTTATTTTATCACTATGCAAAATAGGAGTGGTTCTGTTATTTACCTCTCTGAAATACTACTTAACTATTTCAATTCAATATCTAAGTAGAAGCACCTGTATTTCATTTTAAAAATAAGTGAATTTCCCCACACAGATGTCTGGAGTATGTACACAGATGTCAAAGTATGGTGGAGGCTTTTAAAACTGATTTTGGGTATTATCTTTCACAGGCAATGTATAGTTACAACATATCAGATTTATGCTTTCAAGAATTTAATAATTTTTTTGTGTGGTACTGGGGTTCCTGGAAACCCTTCTACCTCTGGGGTACACTCCCAGACCTATTTTATACTTTTTTTTTTTTTAAATTTGGAAACAGGGTCTCTTAAGCCAGCGTGGCTGGCTTCGAACCTGCGCAATCCTCCTGTCTCCGCCTCCCAAGCATGGGGATTATAAGCATGTGCCACGACGTCCGGCTAATAAATTTTTTTTGTCACCTATTCTATGCTTTCAGGAATTCAATGGTTCTTTTTTAATTGAGCACCTAATATGTAAAAGGCAAAAGTTTGGCGCATTCACAGTTCTAGGAATAGTTTTGCTCCAAAAAATACAAAGGTCAAAAATAATTTTAGCCAGGCGTGGTGGCGCAAGCTTGTAATCCCTGCATTTGGGAGGCGGAGACAGGAAGATCGCACTGGTTCGGAGCCAGCCTTGCTGGATTAAGAGATCCTGTTTCCACATAAAAAAAGTTAAAAGGAGATATCACCACAGATAGTGAAGAAACTCAACAGATTATCAGAAACTACTTTAAAAATTTATACTCCAATAGACTTGAAAACCTGGAAGAAATTGACAGATTTCTAAGCACAGTTAACCGTCCTACACTCAGCCAAGAGGACATAGCAAGCCTAAAACAACCAATAGCAACCAAAGAAATAGAAATGGCAATAAAAATTCTTCCACCAAAGAAAAGCCCAGGCCCAGATGGGTTCCCAGCTGAATTCTACAAAACCTTCAGTGAACAACTAATACCAATACTTCATAACTTGTTCTGGGAAATTGAAAGAGATGGAACTCTCCTAAATTCCTTCTATGAGGTCAGTATCACATTAATCCCCAAACCAAATAAAGATACCTCAAGAAAGGAAAACTACAGACCAATATCCTTAATGAACATAGATGCAAAAATTCTTAACAAAATACTAGCTATACGCATTCAAAACTATATCAAGAGGATAATACATCATGACCAAGTCAGTTTCATCCCAGAAAAAAAGGGCTGGTTCAACATACACAAATCAATACATGTTATTCACCACGTAAATAGAACCAAGAACAAAAACCACATCATCATAGCAATAGATGCTGAAAAAGCATTCGACAAAATCCAACACCCATTTATGTTAAAAACACTTCAGAAAACTGGGATAGAAGGAACATACTTCAACATCATTAAGGCAATATACTGTAAACCCAAAGCCAACATTATATTGAATGGGGGAAAACTGCAAGAATTTCCTCTAAAGTCAGGAACAAGACAAGGATGCCCACTATCACCACTCCTTTTCAACATAGTCCTTGAAACTCTTGCTGCAGCAATCAGACAAGAGAGGGAAATCAAAGGAATTCACATAGGAAGAGAGGAATTAAAATTATCCTTATTTGCAGATGACATGATCCTTTATCTGGAAGACCCAAAGAACTCAACCAAAAACTTCTGGAGCTGATTGACAAATTCAGCAAAGTTGCAGGATACACAACAAACCTAAAGAAATCAGTGGCTTTTCTTTACGCCAGCAATGAATCCACAATGAAAGAAACAAAGAAAATAATTCCATTCACTATAACCTCAAAACCAATAAAATACCTAGGAATTAACCTAACCCAAGATGTAAAAGATCTCTACAACAAAAACTATAAAAAAACATTAAAGAAAGAAATTGAAGAAGACCTTGGAAGATGGAAACATGTCCCATGCTCATGGATAGGCAGAATAAATATCATCAAAATGGCCATTCTGCCAAAACTGATCTATAGATTCAATGCAATTCCCATTAAAATACCAGCAATATTCTTCAGAGACCTAGAAAAATGAATCGTGAACTTTATATGGAGAAAGAAAAGACCCAGAATAGCCAAAGCAATTTTCAGCAATAAGAAACATGCAGGAGGCATCACAATCCCAGACCTCAAATTATACTATAGAGCAACAGTAGTAAAAACAGCATGGTACTGGCACAATAACAGATATACTGACCAGTGGATTAGAATAGAAGATACAGAAACAAACCCACACATCTTTAGTCAATTAATCTTTGACAAAGGGGCCAAACACATATGCTGGAGAAAAGACAGCCTTTTCAACAAATGGTGCTGGGAGAACTGGCTGTTTGTAAAAAGATGAATTTAAACCCCTATATCTCATCATGCACAGGAATCAACTCAAGATGGATCAAAGACTTAGAAACTAGACCTGAGACTGTGAAGTTATTAGAGGAGAGCATAGGTTCAACACTACAACATATTGGCACAGGCAGTAACATTCTCAACAAAACCTCCAAAGCTCAGGAAATTAAAGCAAAAATTAACAAGTGGGATAGCATCAAACTAAAAAGTTTCTTCTCATCAAAGGAAACTATCAATAACCTAAAGAGGAAGCCTACAGAATGGGAAAAGATCTTTACCAGCCACTACTCTGATAGGGGGCTAATACTCAGAATATATAAAGAGCTCAAAAGACTCTACACTAGCAAAACAAACAACCCAATCAAGAAATGGGCAAATGAACTAAATAGACACTTCACAAAAGAAGAGATACAAAGGGCCAATAGATACATGAAAAGATGTTCTTCATCTCTGGCCATCAGGGAGATGCAAATCAAAACTACCCTGAGATTCCATCTAACCCCAGCCAGAGTGGCAAGCATAAAGAAATCAAATAACAGCAAATGCTGGCGAGGATGTGGGGAAAGAGGAACTCTTTTACACTGTTGGTGGGAGTGCAAACTAGTTCAGCTATTATGGAGATCTGTGTGAAGATTCCTAAGAAAACTGGGAATAGATCCACCATACAATCCAGCCCTACCACTCCTGGGTATTTTTCCAAAAGGGTTGAATTCAGAGAACTATAGCAACATATGCATACCTATGTTCATAGCAGCACAATTTGTAATAGCCAAAATATGGAACCAACCCAGGTCTCCATCAACAGATGAATGGATTGCAAAACTCTGGGAAATACACACAATGGAATTCTACTCAGCCATAAAAAAGAACAAAATCATATCATTTGCAGGAAGATGGAAAGTCCTGGACAGCATTATGTTAAGTGAGATCAGCCAAGCACAGAAGGAGAACGTACATATGTTTCCTCTAATATGCCCAAACTAGGGAACATAGAGGATACCAGTGGTACTCCAGGTAATGGAGGGGAAATACCAGCAAAGCTTGAATGGAAAGATAGGGGAGGAGGAAGACTGAACTTGATTAATGAGGGTCTACATACAAATATGTGTAAAATTATGAATATGGCATGGTTACCCTGGACAATCATTGGTGGGAGGGTGGGAGGGAAAACAGGGGCGGGGGAGGAGAGGACACCAAGTATAATTTAAATGTATACCACTTATGTTCAATAAAGAAAAAAATTAAATAAAAAGTAAATTAATTAAATTTTAATATGTCAATACTAAAAAATAAAGCACAGAAAAAATTCTACCATTCAATATGTGTTCCAAATTAGTGATATAAAGTATAATATCAAATAAAAATATATTCTCTAAAAATAAATTTGTATTTGTAACACATATACATTTTACTTCAGTATCTTTCCAAATATCATTTATGATGAGGGGGTGGGAAGGAATGCAGGAGTTCAAATTCTTTCTATATCAGAACAAAAAAGAACACACAAAAACCTTTACTCTAAAATTATTTTAAAAATATATTAAGGTATGAAGAAACACTGCTTTGCAGATATAAGACTTTTAAAAATAAATAAGTTGAGCCAGGCGTGGTGGGGCACACTTGTAATCCCAACGCTTGGGAGGCTGAAAGAGTAGGATTACACAGGTTCGAAGCAAGCCTCAGCTACTTTGTGAGACCGTTTCCAAATAAAGTATAAAATAGGTCTGGTAGTATAGCCCAGAGATAGAAAAGCCCCTGGGTTCCACCTGCAGTACCATAAATAAATAAATAAATAAATAAATAAATAAATAAATAAATAAATAAATAAATGAGTTGAGAACAGAAAGGTAGATTTTATAATAGATACATCTTTCTGAGAATTTTCAAGAATTATTAAAACTATAGAGCCGGGTGTGGTGGTGCAAGCTTGAATCCTAGTACTTTGGAGTCTAAGACAGGGGGATCTCGCAGGTTTGAAGCCATCCTTAGCTACTTAGTGAGACTCTCAGAAATATGGTGAGACCCTGCTTCCAAATAAAATATAAAATAGGTCTGAGAGTGTAGCCCACAGGTAGAAGGGCCCTGGATTCCATCCCCAGTACCATACACAAAAAAGGACCTTAATCTGATTCAGTGGTTCCCAACATTTCCTCCTGCCACATTATACCTAAGAAAGATAATATTGACATCACTAAAAATTGCTCCTTGTAGCACTAATTTTCAAGTGAGAGATATATGCTTATGCCAGATCCTCAAGAATATACATGTTTTACCAGGTAATCACTGATGCTATAATGTTCTGTCTTTTCATTAGAGCTCTCCTAAAAACCTGTATGTGGTGATGAAAAACTCATTGTAGCCCAAATTTTAAAAATAAACATTTTATTTAAATTAAATTTGTATAAAAGCTTCAAATACAGACCTCTTAAATAAACCTTACTCATATAGTCAAATTTTTATTAACTGGGCTTTGGTAGAAATAACTTTTAAAATATTGCTTTAAGAATATTTGTTTCCAATTATTTTTTAATATACTTCTATACTATTTAAACATAGATATTACCAACTAAAAGCACTAAAATGTGACAGTGTGGCACAAGACATACCTCAAAAAAGATACTTGTTTGCAGTTTGAGAGGTTTTTTTTTTTTTGGTGGTACTGAGGATAGAACCCAGGAGCCTTCTACCTTTAGGCTATACTCCCAGACCTATTTTATATTTTGCTTGGAGACAAGGTCTCACTAAGTTGCTGAGAGCCTCACTAAGTAGCTGAGGCTGGCTATGAACATACAGACTCCCAAGTACTGGGATTACATAATTGTGCACCACCATGCCTGGCTTCAGTTTGAGAGTGTGAGGAAGAGTACTGCCTTCATCTCAGCAGGGACCACACATATCACATGACTCAAATTCCCACTCTTTTCTGCATGTCTACCAATAATACTACTGATACTAGGGTTACAAATACAGTTTAGCAAGTTTTAGTAAGCAAACTAAAAGATATGGAATCCACAAATAATGAGGATTATCTATACATACACTTAATACTATGCTTACCTTTGAAGACCCATTTGAATACATCTGTATCATGTTCTCTGCACCCTGTTTTACTTTAAGTTCTATATCCAGTTGTTTTTGTAAGGCCATCAATCTATTGTTGCTAGTAGAACATCGAGGGTCACTATTTGGAGTATCTGGTGTCCTGGGGCAATCTGTAAATAACACAATATGTTGAAGTTACTAACCAGGATCAACTGCTGCCTAAAACAGAAGGTTAGTATTTTCAAAGAATAAAGAACAGAATTTGAGATGTGCTTAAAATCACTTAGACTCTCTTTATGCTTATAGATAATACAAGAATTTAACAAATTCAAACAAAGGAAATATTTGGGCTGCAGGACCATCTTCAAGGTAGATTCAACTCTCACTAGAAGTGATTTCACTTTGAGTCTGAAACGGAATTAAAGTAATTGTCTACAGGTTTCCAACATTAATATTTTAAATAGCCAAAGCAATTTGACTAGTCTATTTAGCAATTAAGGTAAATCCTCTTCTTGTTATCTGGCTGGTTAGTGAAGAAAATATGTTTAAACATTACACAAATTCCACTAAGGCAACTCTTTGCAGAACTTGAAATATGGTACCAGCAATAACTACTAGCAACTTAGGCATAAACATACAAGCTTTCACATTTTGTTTTCCTCTACTAGGATACACAATCATAATGGAAATTGTTTTAAGGATATTGATTGATTGACATTAATTTGGTGGTAGACAGATATACCAAGACCAAACATTCAAGTTGATTTTATCTCCTAAGGAATACTGTGTTGTTTATAATCCAAAAACAAAACTTCAAAATAGTCACCTAATTATTCTGGAATAATGATCCGCTTCTAATAGTTCTACAAAATCCATTATTTTGTTTTTATCAACACTAGCTTCCTTACTTGTAAAAAGGCTATAAGACCAGGGTACTAAGCCTGTTTCAGGTAATAAGTAACTTGGTAATTACTGAAAATTGCCTACACTGCAAGTTATTTAACCTTTGTGCTTTAGGTTTCCCTTTTTTCCCATGCAATGTAAAGCAGAATGGCTAACTCATTTAAATAAGTCTATTTCATATTTGGATTTAGGCTTTTAAAATTTCACTAGTTCAAAAACATAATTTATAAATTAATATATAACTACAGATACTAGGCTTGATATTGATGTAAAATAACAGTGCTTTCACATATATATGCGGCCTACTAGGTACAAGTAACTGATCTAAGTGTTTTAAGAATATAAGTATTAGTCACATTAACAGCCCAATAATGAGCATTACACTCATATTACAGATTAAAAAAAACTAGTGCCCTGAGAGGATGAGAATCTTGTCAATGGCACATAGCTAATTAGTGGAAAGCTTGGATCTGAACCTAGTCAGTTTTGTTCTGCAGTCTCTTATTTTATGTGTAGTACTAGGGATTGAACCCAGGGCATTCGACCTCCAAGCTGCACTCCTAGCCTGTTTTTTATTCTTTATTTTGAAACAGGGTCTAAGTTGCAGAGGCCCTCACTAAGGAGTGGAGGCTGGCTATGAACCTGTGATCCTCCTGTCTCGGCCTCCCAAGTACTGGGATTACAAGGGTGTGCCACCACACCTGGCTGCATTCTCTCCTATTAATCATTGCTAGGTTGTTTCTACCACTTAAGGGCTTTAATAAGCAACTGTACACTATATGAACATGTTCACTTATACACATAGCAGTAAAATCATACATATACACAAGCATATGTACATATGTATTATTATTTAAGTAACCTTTGGAGATATTATGCACATTCTGCATTATAGAAAACTGGCAAAGCCAGTGGTTTTTTTTTTTTTTTTAGAGCTGGGATTCAATTCAGGAAAGTTTCTATTTCAACTGATTTCACTGAATTATAAGTGACCTCCTCTAAAAGTTTATCTTTTAAGTGAGATCTTATAGAAAACTATGTAGTTAATTTTCACATCACCACACAAAAATGGCTACTTAATATATCTAGAATAGTAGTTAAGACTGCCTGCTGAGACTCATGAGACTCAGTATTAACCATGTAACGTGGAGAAAATTACTCAACTGTTCTGGGCTTCCTTTTCCTTATCTAGTAAATAAAGGAATAGAATGTTCCTTACAAGATTATTGTTAAGATTAAATAACTTAAAGAGCTCCTTAAAAAAAAAAAGAAAAAATATTCTCTGGTAAGAAAAAAAAAACAAAAAGAAATATTGAAATGTTATCTCTAAGTGAACAAAAGCTTGATGTCAGACAAATGAATCTGTTATGTGAGATTATCATTGTTAATTATGGATAAATTGCTATGATATTAGATGTCAACCACTAAGCCAAGCATGGGAAGGAGGAATGGGGAGGGAGTGGGGTGGGGATTGGATAGGGGCTAACTGGGCGAGGTGTGCATGTATGTCTACAGAAGTTTTTTTTTACCCCATTACAATGTTTGAATACAGTACACCAATAAAAAAATTAAGAGCTCAGAATAGGATGTGGCACACAGTAAATATTCAAAAATTAACAAAAATTAACTGGTAATAGTTTGTGGGAAGTCTATCTCTGTTGAGTCTACTGTAACAATGATTGAAGAGTATGGTTCTGAGAACATTTTGGTTTTCTTTTTCCTTTCCTTTTTTTCATTTTGGTTTTTCTTTTTACTAAATAATACGAGTCTGTATTATTTATATAAAAAGGAAAGAGACCTTACATATAAAGTGAAAATATTTTAAAAAGAACTAGAACTAGGATGAATTCAGAGTAGAAAGTCTTCTGTTAAAAAGAGAATGGAAATGTGTTTGTGAAATATTGAAGGTTTTAGCTTAAAAAAGGAAAGATGATTCCTGTCTGAACATATAAACATTTATCATGAAATCAAAGTTATCCACTCACTATTTTCTCACATGGCAGAGGATCAAAACCAATGGATAGTGTGGGCAAAAGCTGTATCATAAAATAAATAAAATGATTTGCCTTAGAATATAATAAAGTCTCTTGTGTTCGAAAACATTCATACAAAAGTTAGATTATAATTTGTTAGGTACTATATAACATATCTGTGATACAGTTTCCTCAGCCACAGATGAAGGTTATTCTGAAAATAAAGCCTTTAGAATGATTAGATTATGTTTAAATCATGCTAAGTATTCAATAAAATTACCAGTCAAGACTTAACTAAAGCTAGTCATGGTGGTACACACTTGTAATCCCAGTACTTGGGAGGCTGAGATAGGAGGATAGCAGGTTCAAAGGCAGCCTCAGCAATTCAGTGAGACTGTCAGCAACTCAGGCCGGGGATGTAGCTCGGGGTAGAATGCCCCTGGATCCTGGGTTCTATCCCCAGTAAGACACACACACATACACACAGGCCTCAGTTAAGTAGCTAGTCCTTCCTTCTTTTCTCCCTTTTCTTCCTTCCTGTCTTCGTTTCTTTCTTTCCTTCTCTCTCTCTCTCTTTCTGTGGTACTTGGGATAGGACCCCAGGGTCACTCTACCTCCATGCTACACCCCAGACCTATTTTTTTATTTTATGTGAAAATAGGGTCTCATTAAATTGCAGATGACCTCACTAAGTATCTGAGGCTAGCCTTGAACCTGTAATTCTCCCATCTCAGCCTCCCAAGTACTGGGATTACGAGCATGCACCACTATGCCTGACTCAGTAGTTGGTATTTCTGCACATTTAGTCTTCAGGAACTCACAAAGGTTTGTAGAAGAACCTCCTTTAGCAAATTAAAACATGCATGCGCACACGCGCACCCACACACATTCTTTGATTGTGTTGGAGGTGAGGTATGGACTAACCTTTTTCTTTATTTCCCAGACTCTCAGAATACTTCTCAGGTTTTATGTCTAGGTGGGCTTCATGTTCAAAATTAGATGAGCTTGGCTGCCTACTGTTTGACCTTTTCCTCAAGCTACTAAAACACCTTGTTCACACTACCATCTTTATTTTGCAACTGGGATAGGATAATCAAGTTCTGAAAGGGTTCCAAGTGGTCTACAACCACACAACTATGTACAGGGGTGGATGGCATCTCAGATCGTATAACCTTTGGTCTTCATTTTATAGGCAGCTGACTCTCTATGATCAATATTCATAAAGTGGTATGTGTATAGCTGGGATGTCTGCTAATGGAACATGAGTATTTACATTTAAAAACAAGAGGAAAGATATCTGAAGTAAACTTAGCTAGATTAAAATCTTGGAATGTAATATTATAAACCATTAGTTTTCTGCTTTTCTATTTCCTTAACAAACTTCCACCTATAAGTCTCTAAGTTGCTATTTCACTAATCAACATTTTGGTGTTCACTTTTTTTGTTTTATTGTTATTAGTTTGGGTACTGGGGAATTAAACCTACAGGCTCAAAGGACCTTTGAGATACATCCCCAGTCCTTTTTATTTTATTATTTTGAAACAGGGTTTCACTAAGGTTTTCTCTAAAATTGCTGAAGCTGTTCTTGAACCTGCAATCTTCCTGTTTCAGCCTCTCACGTACTGGAATTATAGGTGTATGCCACTGTGCCGGGCTGATACTGGACATGGCCATTGGTATTGTCTACCCAGGCCTTTTACTCATTATTTTTAACAGGGCTATTTTTTGTCGTTATTATTGTGAAGTTTGAGTTCCTTGTAAAGAGATATTAGTCCTTTACTCAATATGTAATTTGCAACTACTCTCTCCCAGTCTGGGTTGTCTGCTCATGAGATTGTTTCCTTTGTTGTACAGAGCTTTTTATTTTTTTATTTTTTTGCAGGTCTGGGGATGGAACCCGGGGGCATTCAACCTCTGAGCCACTCCCCCTGCCCTAGATTTTATTATTTTTTAATCTGAAACTGGGTCTCACTAAGTTACAGATGGCCTAAGAAGCTGAGGCTGTCCACAAACTGCGATTCTTTTCTCAGCCTTCCACATGCTGGGATTACAAGCGTGTGCCACTAAGCCCAGCAGAAGCTTTTTGATTTATTTATTTATTTTGGTGGTACTGGGGTTCCTAGAAACCCTTCTACCTCCGGGCCACATTCCCAGATCTATTTTTTTTAAATATATATTTTTATTTGGAAACAGGGTCTCTTAAGCCAGCACGGCTGGCTTCGAACCTGCGCAATCCTCCTGTCTCCACTCCCAAGCAGGGGGGGAGGGGGAGATTACAAGCGTGCACCACCATGCCCAGCCAGAAGCTTTTTAATTTGTGGCAATCTCATCTGTTTATTTTTGCTTTCATTGCCTGTACTCCTGCAGCCTCATCTAAGAAAACACTACTGAAATCAAGCCACGAAGCATTTCTCCTGTTTTCTTTTAGTATCTTTGTAGTTTAAAATATTACAATTAAGTCTTTAATATATTTTGAGGGGGTCCATCTGCTTGAGGATATTTAGTTTTCACAACACTACTTACTGAAAAGACCATCCTTTCTCTATGGTGTGTTCCTGGTACCTTTGTCAAAAAATTTTCATAAATGCATAGGTTTATTCCTGAGCCATCTTGTTCCATTGGTTGCTATGTTTTTTTTTTTATGCCAATACCATGCTGTTCTGATAACTCCAGCTTTATAATATATTTAGAAATCCAGTAGTGTGATACTTTCAAGTTTTTTTTTTTTTTCTCAAGAAAAATTTTGCTACTTGGGAACTTTTGTGGTTTTATCTGAATTTTTGGACTGTTTCTCTATTTTTTGAAGAACAACACAGGGATTCTGATAGGGACTGAATTTATAGATCACTTTGAATAGTATGAACATTTGAACAACAATCCATGACAAAAGGGCATTTTCCATTTATTTGTGCTATCTTCAGTTTCTTTCACCAACATTTCTGGCTTTTATAGATCTTATACCTCCTTCATAAACTGACTCCTAAATATTTTAATACTATTGTAAATGGGATTATTTCTTAATTTCTCTTTCAGATAAGTCACTGCTAGAGAAATGCTAATTATTTTTTTTTATTTTCCATCTTGCTATTTTTTGAATCTCTTTATTCTAACAGACTGTTGGTGAAGTTCCAGGAATTTCTGTATACAAGACAAGAAGTTGTCAGCCAACAGAGATGATGTCAATTATTCCTTTCTAATTTGGATAACTTTTGCTTCTTTTTCTTGACTGACTGGTTAGGACTTCAAGTACTATACTTAAAAGAAGTGGTAAGAGCTGCATCCTTGTCTTGTTCCAGATCTTAGAGGAAAAACTTGTAACTATTCACCATTAAGTATGAAGTTAACTGTGGGCTTGTCATATACAGTCTTTATTGTGATGAGAAACATTTCTTCTATATCTGATGTGCTAAGTTTTTAATCATGAAAGAAAGCTGAATTTTGTCAGTGCATCCACAGAGACAATCATAGGGATTTTGCCCATGACACTATTTTTAAAGTATATAGAAAATTACTGAATAGGAAGCTCACAATATCCTGAACATAGAGAAAATATAAAATAATTCATTACCTACTATTCTTAACATTTATTTAACAAATAAGAGTTTCAAGTAATCAGGCCTTGACACCATAATAAACAATATTTCTGAGTTTTATAGGTAAAAATTCCATATGATAACAATCCCTATTTTACAAATAAATTAATGATTAATAAGAATTATTTCAGAGGTGAATTAAAAACAAGCTTTCAAACTACTTGGAAATCAGTCATCTATACAATGCAGGCTTAAATTTTATCCTTTTTACTTTAGTTAAGCATTCTGCTTATGCACCCCTAAGACAACAGAAAGTATCTTAGCACAGAAAGTATCTTAGCACTTCTACTATAAATCCATTCTTTCTTTGAAGAAATGAAAGCACAGTTAAACTTTTGAGAAGTGTACCTTAATAAGCACAATGTAAAATATCTAAAATTTTATAGTAAGTGGACTTAAAATGAATGCCAAACTACTTCTTCCTCTGTATTGTTCGTGTTTTCAATGTTGTCAAATTAGTAACGGGGCGGGGGCTTATTATCAAGTTGTATGAGTATACCTTTTACAAAGAGAGCTTTTTCTTGTTTCTAGAGTGCTACAGATGAAATGCAGGACCTAATACATATAAAGAGAACTTTAAAAAATAAAATCAGAATTAAAGCTTTTAAATTGATTTTAAAATGTTTACAAAGTAAAATCAGTGATGCATGCCTCTAATCCCAATATCCAAAGATTGCAGGTTTCAGGCCAGGATGAGCAATGTAACAAGACCCTATTTAAAGAGAAGGAAAAAAAAAAAAAAAAAAAAAGACCTGGAGGTATCAAAGGTAGAATGTTCTTGATTCAATCTTCACTATTCCCCCTTCTCCCAAATCAGAATTTTTTTTTTTTTTTTTTTTTTTTTTTGTGGTACTGGGGTTCCCGGAAGCCCTTTCACCTCCGGGCTACACTCCCAGACCTATTTTATACTTTTTTATTTTTGGAAACAGGGTCTCTTAAGTCAGTGCGGCTGGCTTCAAACCTGCGCGATCCTCCTGTCTCTGCCTCCCAAGCGCGGGGATTACAAGTGTGCGCCACCACGCCTGGCCCAAATCAGAATTTGACCAACCTGTTAAGTTTATTCCAAACAAGCTGAAATATTAAGCAATCATATTTGAAAGTTATAATTCATAGAACATTTGCCTTCCAACTATCTGAAAACCCAATATTAAAAATGGTCAGTAAGATAGCTTCTGGTTTTTGTGCTTTTGTTCTAAAACCTATTTTTGGCTTTTTCCCTAAATTATTTAATGTTTAAAGTGTCATGATAAATTATGTTTTGATACTAATTATAAGAACTAGTAAGAGTTTGCCTGACTGCCTTCCTTCCCCACTAGAGTGAATCCAGAGGCAATCTACCTTCAAGCTACACCCCCAGTCCGATTTTATTTCTTATCTGGAAACAGGGTCTTGCTGGGTTGGTTAGTCTCACTACTTGCTGATGCTGTTCTTGAACCTGTGATCCTCCTGTTTCAGCCTCCCAAGTACTGGGATTACAGGTGTGTGCCACAATATTCATAACTAAAAGCCTACTGTGTTCTGGATTCTGTAATGTGTCTAGAAAACAGATGAATGAAAACATGTCCCTGCCCTCAAGGAGTACAGTAGTAAGTGATGTAAATATGTATAAAAATAAATTGCAACACAACATAATATAAATGAATGAACAAAGTAGCATAGAGAAGATAAACAAAAAAATGTAAGGAAGGATTTCATGTTGATATCCAAATGGGCTTTTGTGGGAACGCAGGAATTTGACAGTAGAACATAAATATAGTAAAAATATATATTTTTTGCTATAAAACAAGAAAGACAAATTTAATCTAGATTTATAGAAAGTATACCATTACTTTCCAAGGGTCGGGGTGGATATTAGGTTTTAGAGATTGGGACGAAAGAGTAATCACTGAATTAATGAAAATATTCTGGATAGCTTATAGTGATGATTACTTAGGTATATTTTATATATTTATTAAAATTATTAAATTGTACACTAAATATGTACAAATTGTGTGCTAAAATATATATTTCATATACAAGTAATTTTATACTGCAATAAAATCAGTTTTTAACAAAAGATTGAAGAGCCAGGCGTGGTGGCGCACACTTGTAATCCCAGCATTCAGAAGGCTGAGACCGGAGGATTGCGGTTCGGGGACAGCCTCAGCTACTCAGTGAGGCCCTTTGCAACTCAGTAGACCTGGTTTCCAAATAAATAATGAAAAAAATAGGGTTCGGGGTATAGCTAAGAGGTCAAATTCCCCTGGGTTCCATCCCCAGTACTGGGGGAAAAAAAAGAGAAAGAGAGAGAGAGAGAGAGAGATTGAAGAAACTAAATAGGCTATATACTTTTTGTACTGCTAAAACTCTTCCATATTGTAATGAATCAAAAGGTAGTTATCAGTACTCTGGAGGAGGAAAATGTTTTCTCTAAATAGTTTAAAGCTCCAGCACTGTTTCTTATTTTAGACTTCTAAAGATGTAACGGGCAAAAAATGTAGAGCTTGGCAAAGTTCCAACAGGCTATTTCTGAGTTTATATTAGTACTAAAAATAGCATTTTCATAATATATATTTCCATTTATAACAAAATTATTGAGTTTGTGTGTAAGAGAACAGTAGATGAAGAGTTCTTTTGAACTAGCTCAATGATTCTGAACAAATTAACCCACATCCTTGGGATTATTTCAGTTCAAAATAACAAGGTTGATTTCTTATAATTTCTTTAAAGATTCAATTATGTTTATATTGTTGAAATCTATATATATAGAGAATCTATATAGAGAACCTTCAAGTAAAATCCTTAGGCCTCAGATGTTGGAAATGATGCATAAAAATAATTTTTATCAAGGACTTTGAATATCGGAAGTTTTTTCTGTAACTTTTGATATTATTAATGAATTTTATTTATATGTATTATTTATTATTAGCTAATCATATAAATTATTCTAAAATTCCCTCAATGTTTTATTCTATATAGCCAACTCTTCCCTTACAAATGAAGATGTTGAGGGTAATAAAGATGAACTACTTTGCTCAAAACATCATCTTTACAAGGACAAAACTATTAGACCAAATATGTCTCATATAATATTTTATTTTATTTTTTGTTATTTGATACTAGCAATTGAACCCAGGGGCATTCTTTTTTCTTCTTTTTTTTTTTTTTGGTGCTATTTGGGTTCCTGGAAGCCCTTCTACCTCCGGGCTACACTCCCAGACCTATTTTATATTTTTAAACAGGGGCTCCTAAGCCAGCGCAGGTGGCTCTGGCTTCGAACCTGCGTGATCCTCCTGTCTCCACCTCCCAAGCGCGGGGATTACAAGCGTGTGCCACCATGCCCGGCCTGAACCCGGGGGCATTCTATATCTGAGCTACTGGTTGAGGTTGGCCTCAAACCTGCAATCCTCCTGACTCAGCCATCCAAGTTCTGAAATTAGAGGCATGTACCACCATGTCTGGTTGAAAAAATGTACATACTGATTGGTAAAAATAGAAAAAAATTTTGGAAGATTTATTATTTTTTTTTTGCGGGTTTGGGGATGGAACTGAGAGGCATTTGACCTCCAAGCTACACCACCAGCCCTATTTTTTATTCTTTATTTTGAAACAGGGTCTCACTAAATTGCAGAGGGCCTCACTAAATAACTGAGGCTGTCCGCGAACCGCGATCCTTGGGTCTCAGCCTCCCAAATGCTGGGATTACAAGCGTGTGCCACCACGCCCGGCAATTTGGAAGATTATACAACAAAAATTTAGTAAGGCTACCTTTAGGGAGGTCAAAGGTGGAGAGAGGTACTTTTATTATTTTTATTTTCTGTACTACTGAAAAATTTCCAACATTAACATCTGTTGATTCTACTGTTTAAAAATAAAGCTCTCAGGTTGGAATCATGGAGCATATTTACCTTTTATTTCCTATACTTACAGAATAAGAGAAAAATGTTTGCCTTTTTCAGTTTTTTTCTTATTATTAGGTATATAAATACACCTAATAGTTTGGTGGTTTATTCAGTTGCTTAAAGCACAAAGAACAAAGGTCATAGGTTTGATTAATTACATCTGTAAAGAATAAAAATAACCCTTGTTCACAGAACACATTTTTAACTTTAAAAAGTCATCTGGCAAACTTGTACGGCTGGTTGCAAGGATGAATCAGGTAAAAGCATGCGGCTGACTCAGTACAAAACATTCATACTGGAAAAGAACTCTTAGTAATGTCCTTCTGACAGAGTAAGAGTATACATCAGAGTTGTCTCTAAGTAAATGTTTCAATTTTCATAGCCATCAACTTACTGCCCTTCTGAATCGAATATAAAAATCTTAACCACAAGAGAAAGTAGTTGCTGTACCCTGTACCTGTCACCAAACTTATAATTTTTAAATCTAATATAATACATCTCTTATTAGTGTAACATATAAATATAAAATAAAATACTATACCTGATGCATCCTCTGAATCAGATACAACAATGTGTGCATTTAATTCTTGTAGCTTGTGATGGAGTTCTTCTAATTTTTTATTTGATTTTTTCAAAATGTTGTCTACATAAGCCAAACTTTTTTTATCAGTTGTGACTTTCCTCAGATTTTCAGCTCCTTCTTTGATTTTCAGTTCTTTCCTTATTTCTCTCTTAATTCGGTCCTTGATATCATCCAATTTCTGTTGCACCATTGTATCCGAAAAATCTAATTTTTGAACAGCACTCACATTCTCAGAAAATGGAAGACTTCGGGACTCTCCCTACAGAAAAATTAAACATAAAAATATGGGAGGTTAGGAAAGTTAGTTGCTTAGTAAAATAGACAGCATTAAGGACAGTGTTTTCAGCATAAAGATACTTTATTAATTACATTACCCTTAGTTCTCTCCTTAATAAAAAAAAGTCTATCAATTTATCTCTATTAAACCATAGAAAATTATGTACAAACTCTCCCTAAGCATTACTACTTGACAAATATATTTATATTAAAATAAAATGAATACATTATTTATAGACAAAGGCCTCTCAAGGTTGTGTAAATATAGTGGATTTTGATGTCCTAAAAATCCCATTTAGATCCCAAGTCTAATACTATAAACCTTAGGCAAGTTACTTAACCTTTTAAGTACTCAGTTTAATTATAAAACTTAAATAATAATAACCACCTTTCAGAGATACTATGATAATTTAAAAAAAGAGAAACCCCAATTGTAATTCTTTAATTAGAACTATAATTCTAATAAATAGAAGTTTCATGCTTTTATTAAACTACAAATGTTTAATAAAAGTATTATTAAATTCCATAGGTGCACAATTTTATTTTTGGTAAGAAACTTCTTAAAACTAAACTAATATTGGCAAAATAAAATAGAATAATAACCATATGGCTATGGTTAATGATTTGTGTATCAGGGCTTGAGAAGAATATATTCAGAATTCCATTTATGTTTCATGGCTAACTACCAAAAGTTGATTTAGTCACTCCAAAAACAAACAACTCTAAATTATGTCCTAATGTAATCTGTGACAACACCTAGTACTGTTATTCATGTTAAAATAAAAATCAAATAAGTTAAGCAAATTAAATCTCTATATTTAAAACAGCCAAAGTTGTGTTCTAGCTACTTGTACACCTTTCAATATTTTATCCATTATTATAATGACATTGGTTTTAAAATTGTGAAAGACAAGAAATGGTCACCTCCGGGAAGAGTTGAGTTTGTGAAAGAGTTGGAAAAGAGGAAGACATATTTCACTACATAGCTTTTTGTACACCTTTAGAAACACAGAATTATTAATTTAAAATTTTTCTTTAATTTTTTTGGGAATGCATCATACCCATAGAAATAAGTTCTATTTATATTTTGATGCAAATACTTTTTATGTCTAACTTTTAATCTCTAGAAAATGTATCATACAAAAATACTGGAAAAGATGAGCTAACAAAAGACTTGGGGATCTAGCCTTGGCTCTCACAACTTCTCCTGTGCCCAAAGGCATATTATATAAAGATGAAGTAGTTATCTATTATTTTGTTTCTAACCTTTTTAGGACTAAAGAACCCTTTTGAAATTCTGATTTCCCCCCAAATCCAGAAAACACAGTAGATGAAAAAAAATTTTTACATGTATGTATAATTTTCAGATTCCATAAATTCTAGGTTAAAAATATCTTAAAATACATGATCTATACCTATTTCTCATTATTTTGTAAGTAGAGATGGTCTTCTATGTGGGCCAAAATACTATCCATGTTTTTCAAAGTTTATAATGAAATCTAAGTCAAAATCATTCCTTTCATTCCCAAATTTTATAAATCTACCTTTGGCTAGTTTCTCTAAATTATGTCCCAGTTTATCAAAACACTGGCACATGAATAAAATCCCAAATTGCTGCTGTCCAGTTTTATAAAAGTAACTGAGGCAAACAATGCTTATATGAAGAAAGTTTAATCTCATTCTTCTAGATATTTATAGTTCAATCCTCAGCCATTCTTCAGAAAACATCACATAAATAAATCGATTTAACAAAGCTGTGCTCTAATATGCACTAAGCCACAAATTTCCAGAATTTAGTCTATGGTATCCTTAGCTTTTCCCCCTATTCCTGATAGGCCAAAGTACCTAACAGTTCCATTTACTTAGTAGTAAGAAACAAATAACTTAATAAATACTTGGGTTTTAACAGTGTAGTCACTGTTTTGAAATAATAACACACATATTGAAAGAAATTTTAATATTTAAAAAATAATCAGTTACTTACTAATGGGATGTGTTTGCATGTCAAGTACATCACAATTTCTTAAACCCTGAGATAAACTGGACACACTCACCCCCATTTCCCATTTCACTTTGCAAAGCTTATGTAGGATAATAGTTTAATACTGAAACAATGACTCCAATCAGTTCACATGGTATCTAACAATGAAGGATGTCACTGTGTTTCCCCTGAAGACTTAATATATACTGTAACACCCTGAGAGGTTGCTAAAGCATTCAGAGTTTTGTTTAGTTTGGGAATCATGGCACCAAGCCTTAATACTGTTATAGTAAAATGTTATGTCAAAAAGGCTTCTACTGTATTTGATGTGAGTCTTTTGAAGGCCCTTGTTCACCTCACCTCTCATTTATTTTTGGTTTGCTCTCAAAATTCCAATCATATCAAATTATAGAAATGTACTACAAAAGACAGTATCTCTTGGCTCAGTCATCTATGCATGCTGGACGTTTGGGATGTACCACTTTTCTGTCTTCAACTATCTCTTCCAAGTTCCTTCTTGGCCAGTTAACTTTTACTCTGTTTCAAAGTTCACAACTCTTCCTGGGAAAGAATTTCCTGCCCAACGCCCTCCCTTAGGACTTAGATGAATGACTCTCCTGTTTGCTCTGGTACTTTTCTTATCTGATCACTCCAAAGACTATGGGCAGTTTGAGGGCCCGGGATTTTGTTTGCCAGAATAGTTTTTTAAAATAAGTGATTAAGCTGGGCGTGGTGGTGCATGCTTGTAATCCCACGCTTGGAAGGCAGAGACAGGAGGATCGTGCAGGTTCGAAGAGACCCTGTTTCCAAATAAAAAATTTGTCACTACTAAAGAACTATACCTTTGATGAACTTAACCTCCAGGAAACTCAAAGGCAAAGTTCATGTTCAATTGTAGCAATTATTTTAGCTAAAATTAGGTAATGAATTATGTATGGTTAGCATGTTTCCTATGCCTTTCCACAAATCAGATTTATTAACCATAGTTTTACTCCCATCTTTTGCCCCAAATATCTTTTGGAAAGGAGCAAGGGATACATACAATATAATCAACATTTTAATACAAACAAATACTCTTTGATAGCAAATAAGAAAGGTTACAATACTTTCTATTACTCATTTTCTTTTATCCCTTCTTCTTTTTTTTTTTTTTTTGGCAATACTGGGGATGGAACCCAGGGCCACTCTACCTCCAAGCTACCCTCCCCCCCCAGTCCTATATTTTATCCTTTATTTTGAAACAGGGTCTCACTAAGTTTCGGAGGACCTAAGTAGCTGAGGCTGGCTGCAAACTTGGAAACTTCCTGTCTCAGACTCCCAAGTACTGGGATTACAAACCTGTCACACCACACCCAGCTTTCTACTACTCCTTTTCTAAAAGTTTTAGTTGCAATAAACAAAGTTAACAGAAAATATAACTTTTGCATTTGAAACAACTAAAGTATTTCTTTTTTTGTTTGTTTGTTTGCGGTGCTGGGGATGGAATTCAAGGGCATTCGACCTCCAAGCTACACACCTGCCCTATATTTTTTAAAAATTCTTTATTATGAAACAGGGTCTCACTAAGTTGTGGAAGGCCTCACTAAGTAGCTGAGGCTGTCTGAGGCTGTCCAAGAACCGCGATCCTCCGGTCTCAGCCTCCCAAAGGCTGGGATTACAAGCGTGAACCACCACAACCAGCTATTTCATCCATTAAATTACATTTCTACCCTAAAAAATTAACTATCTGAAGCAATTATAATACCAGGAATCATTACTAGGCTAATAATATATTGCCCTGGGTAAATTAAATTAGCCTCAGGAAAATAAAGTTATATAATATGAAAATCTTTAATGATTACTTTTGTCTCAGTAGATTTTGTTATAGGCAGAAATAACTGTCTATATGATCTATGTTATACTATTTGCCCGTTTAATAATTTTATAACTATTTCAGCACTATAAAATGTCATACTTTTCCCAAAAGCTTGACACTTTATAAAAAAAAAAGCTTGACACTAAGCTTGAACTTTATAAAACTAAACTCCTAGAAACAATAGATTTCTCTATACCATTCATCAATACATAAAAGAAGCCCTATAATTCTCATATATTTTATCAGTAAAGTCAGAGGCTTGAGCCATTCACTCTAGTCAAATAGTCAAATAAACCCAAGACTCTGCTGTTTATAGTCTTTTATCTTTCATATATCTAGGCCTTTTTAAAAAAAGTTATTAAGTATATCACTGTCAAATAGTTGTTCAAAAGCATTTTTTTTTCAGTGCTAGGGACTGAAACCTACCTCCAAGCTACAGCCCTAGTCCTATTTTTTTTAATTTTTTATTTTGAAACAGGTCTCACTAAGTTGAAGAAGGCCTCATTAAGTAGCTGAGGCTGGCTACGAATCTGCAATCCTCCTGTCTCAGCCTCCCAAGTACTGGGTATTACAAGCATGCACCACCCCACTCAACCTCAAGAAGTACTTCAACAAGTCTTTCATGATCAATTCCAGCTGCCTATTTTATTTATTATATTATCATCAGCATTATTATTATATGTGGTACTAGGAATTGAACTTAGAAGCATTCTACCTCCAAGCTACACTACTAGCCCTATTTTTTATTTTGAAATAGGGTCTCACTAAGTTGCAAAGGGCCTCACTAAGCCTCACTGAAGCTGACCACAAACCTGTGATCCTCCTGTCTCAGCCTCTCAAGTACTGGATTATAAGCATGATACATCTGCCTATTTTTAATATTTTTAAAATCTTATATCATCCCTGAGGCCAATCAGGTCAAGCCAAACATGAAGAAACCATCTGTAAAATTTATACCTTCTATGGAACAACTGAAATAATTTTTAAGAAAGGCTTCAAGTGGTTAGATGTAGGAAAGAACAGAGAATTCAATGAGTAAAACCAGGAAAGTAAAAATTACATAGGTTTTCAAAGAAATCAAAATGCATTAGAAACTTACGGAAAAGGTTTGTTTGTTTTTTGTTTTGTTTTGTGGTACTGAGAGTAGAACCCAGGGCCTTTTCTACCTCTGGGCTGTACTGCCAGACCTATTTTATACTTTATTTGGAAACAGGGTCTAAGTTGCTGAGAGCCTCACTAAGTAGGTGAGGCTGGCTTTGAATCTGTGCGAGCCCCTCCTGTCTCAGCCTCCCAAGCTCTGGGATTACAAGTGTGTGCCACCATGCCCTGCTGGGAAAGGTTGTTTTAAAACAATGGAATATTCTTAGCCTATATAAAGACAAACACAATGACGTTTTACAGGGAAATAGAGGGACTGGAGAACATTATGCTAAGTGAGGTTAGTTAGTCACAAAAAAATAAGAAATCAGATACTCTCCCTAATATGTGAAAGATAGGGAGAAAATGGGTCATAGGAGCAACTTTAAATGAGCAAATAAGATGACCTGAGGGGATGGGAGGAGAGAAGAGGGAAATTCTCTAATGTTCATAATGTACATTAACAAACATATCAAAGCCAATCACTAAATCAAACATTAGGAGGAGTGAAGAGGAGGGATTGGGGAGGTAACTGGGTAAGGGCTAAGTGGGCGATGTGTGCATATATGTCTCCACCATCATGTATCCCATAAAATGTATGACTATAATGCACAAATAAAAAGTTAAAAAAGAAAAAAAAACAGCAAATTAGACAAAAAAATTAATTAGTATACTGGCAGATAGATTACTGTAAGGAAATGACTCTGAGTTAATCACACAGAACCAAAAAAGTAAAATTATAAGAAATTAAGAGGCACAGAAAATAAAAATCCCAAGACTGATTCAAATAAGAGTTCTAGAATTAGAGAAGAAAAGCTAAAAGAAAAGCACTATATCAAAAGAGATAAATGAGTAAAAATTTTCCAGAACTGAAGAATGATATAAATCCTTGGGCTGAAAGATTATACAAAGTTACAAATGAAAATAGTACCACAGGCAACAAAAGCGAACAGAAAAACATTTAATCTATACATTCTGATTTAAGAGGCCCTTAAACTATCGAAATTCTATGAAATTTTCAGCCTTTCTCTTAAGGTCTTTAAATATTGCTAAGCCTTTCTCTAAAAATTCCAATCCTCGCTCCTCAAAAAACTTCATAATAGCTGGGTGTGATGGCGCATGGTTGTAATCCCAGCGCTTGGGAGACAGACAGAAGGACTGCACAGGTTCGAAGCCAGCCGCAGCTACTAAGTGAGGCTCTCAGCAACTTAGTGAGACCCTGTTTCCAAATAAAATATAAAATAGGGCTGAGCGGAGGTAGAAAGCCTCTGGGTCTCACCCTCAATATCACCAAAACAAACAAACAAAACCCCAAACTGCGTGCGCGCGTGCGCGCGCGCACACACACACACACACACACACACACCCTTCATAATAGTATCATTCTGGTAAAAATTACAGATTAATTAACCCAGCTTCCATTCCATATCATTCTTCTATTCACTAACCACACGAGTCATCTGCATTAAAGAAAAAAGCTGCTATGAAAGAAAAGACTAGACAGAACCATCTTTGCCACCTAATTTGAAAAAGATCTTTAAAAGAAATGTTGGCAATAGATAGCCATAAAAGAAATAGCCTTAACAAAAAGCAAATTGGAAATATGTCATAAGAAACTTAAAAACAGTGATTCTCTTTGAATTTGTAATTCTAGTTCTGGAATCTAATAAAATAAAATGGTTAGAAATTATATAAAATGGCCAATTTAATAAGTTAGATTAATAATATGTACAAGGTACTATGTTAGGCACAGACTCTCATAAATCTTAAAAACAGCACGGTTTTAAACTAGTCCACCAAAAAGAAAAATGTTCCAGATGATAAGTGCCCCAACAAAAGATCGTGAAGTAGTCTAGAGAATAAAGGCAGGCTTCTTTTATTGATGGCTTTTACTACTCCACAGTGGTCATGTATCAAATTATGTCTAAAACAAGAATGAAAAAAGCAGAAGATATTAAAATATAATAATACTGATAAAAATCAAGAGAAAATTTCATTTTATTCTTCAAAGTTTTTCATATTTTCTCCATTCTTTAGCAATAAAAACTGTCTCCAAGCTGGACACGGTGGTGCACGCTTGTAATCCCAGCATTTGGGAAGCCCAGACAGGAGGATCGCAGTTTGTGGATAGCCTCAACTCCTTAGTGAGGCCCTTTGCAACCAGTGAGACCCTGTTTTAAAATAAAGAATAAAAAATAGGGCTAGAGGCGTAGCTCAGAGGGAGAATGCCCCTGGGTTCCATCCCCAGTACTGAAAAAAAAAAAAAAAAGTCTGCGTTTTTTTAGCCTTAATAGAGAAAAGATATTATTTAAAAGAAACATTTACTTCATTTCAATTTTGATAAATGTAATTTTCTTATAATGACTATCTCGTACAATATATTTGCTATTTAACCAGGCTATTTTTATTCAACACAATTCCACTACAACGGATGGGGACGACACATTCCACTTTAATTAAACCACATCATGTACCGGCCAAGTATTTCAAATACATAATTTAATATGTATTTGATAAATATAACTATTTTTAGTTGGTGAAATAATGAAATGATAATTTTAGGCTAAAATGTAAATTGACATTTTCAATGTACTATATTTCAACAAACTCACAGTAAATAAGAACAAAACCAGACTCAAAGAACACAATGAAGAAAAAGACTGTCACTTGTGACCAAGTACTTCATTTAGGGAGAGACAGGAAAGGATGTTTACTCCTCACTGGCTAAGTTCCCAGAGAAGAAGTGAAAAAGCTGTTGTTTTCTCTACATTTCAGAAACATAAAACAGTCTGACCTGATAGATGCCAAGAAATGTTAGGGTATCCATAAAAGCGCAGAGTATAACGATTCATACACTGTTTTAGCTAGAAGTAATTAAAAAAAATCATTTAGCCTAATTCCCTTGATTTTAGTCTTGAGGGAAGCAAGTTCAAAGAAGCTAAGCAACTACCCTAAGATCACAAAGAAGAGTGATCTGGCTGGGTGCAGCATACTAGTGTTCTACTACTGTTTGGTGCCTTTTACTCCACATTTCCTTCTTAGAGGGTCCACTTACCTATATTTGAATTATACTTGGGTCTAACTTACTTGCATTAGCTAATGGAAATGCCCTTCCTTAAGTCAGGGACACTAGCACATACATTTCAGCTTCCTCACTCATTTCATTCTAATCTCACCTTCTGAGCATTAGGGAGAGAGCTCTCTAGCAAGAAACCAGTTGAAATACCAGTCCACTGCTGTGAGCTCATCTCCTTTTATTCCCCCTCCCCCTACCTGTGTGCTAACCTACAAGCCAATCCCCAGCTTTCCTATCTTTTAGTTTTACTTAAAATACTCAAGAGTCCTTGGCAACAGAAATAAAAGAAATGACATGGTCTTCAATTTATTAAGAACACTGACATGAAAACCAAACATGATTTGAAGTGGCAGTGAAGCCTTCACACTAGTGTAGGCCATACTGTGTTTTCTCTTCATTTGAGCAGAAGGTCCATTTTGAATGTAGTGTGACAGAAAGGAGGAAGCATTTAGAATCAGATTGGCCATGTATAAATTCTGATACTCCAACCATGCTGAAGCTTCAATTTCCTCATCTGCAAAAAAATAGAATTATTACAACTACTTTGACTATATTATTTCTAAGACTCAAAAAGGCTGTACCCAGAACCAAGAAATGTGCTTTCATAGCAATAGTACAATTCCTAGCACATAGTCAACACTGAAGCAGATAGTGCTGGGTGCCTACACAATCTCCCCATTATCCTTACTAAGGAAAAATCACACTTTTGTTATATACAATGAAGGGTACAGATCAAATTCACACTTCACCAGGCTCTCTTGCATTTGCAAGTAGCCATATAAAAATTCTTATCAAAGAGAACTAAGTCCAGGGTTTGAAGAAAAGCCCCCCCTCCCTTTTTTTTACTAGAGCCTGAAAATGTAGCAACTATCTAGGTACAGTGAGAGGCAAGTTAGACCCACTATGAATGACAGAGATGAATCTTGGGTGCCTGATGGTCTTACTGAACTGCTAAACAAGTCCATGATGGTCTAGCCTGGGACTTCTTTTTTTAGGTGAAAAATAAATCCCTAAGGCAAAATAAATCATAGAGCCTTGTACACCAATTTGAAGACTGACTTTTACTGTGAGTGAAATGGAAACTCAGGACAGAGACTGAGCAAAGAAATGATATGGTCTGACCTTTTAAGAGCAGATTCAGTGAAACTCATTTCAAAGCTAAGGTAGATTGGCAACATACTTCTCTAGACTGTTAAAAACAGCCTTGAATGAATCCTGCCTCCCTTCATTCATACCTTTCTACATTGTCTCTGGGGAGCCCTCTGACTTATACCTAAGTGTGTGGTAGAAGTGACATTCTAGTGATGTTCAGGGAGTTCAAGGTGCTAGCCTTAATTCTGTTATTGCTCCTTTTGTGTGCATAGGTATTACTTTAAAAAATACAAATATCAATTTAATATCTGTGCTATATGCTACTATTGGACAGTGGACATAATATTGAAAGACATGATCTATACTTCAATTAAGCTAAATACCAGTTTATAGTGGTATTTCCAACTCTAATCTACCAGTAGTACATGGGTCATTTAAGCCTCCCTGGTTTGCTTACCAATAGATTACCCACTACAGCAGTGTGAAACCTGGCTCCTACCATATACTATGTGTTTACTTAAATGTTTAATTCCAGTAAAATATATAGCAAGGTCAAATTTCTTTCTTTCTTTTTTTTTTTTTTTTTGTGTGTGGTACTGTGGATGGAACCCAGGGCATTCTACTTCTGAGCTACATCCCTGGCCCTCTTTTTTATTCTTATTTTGAAAGATGGTCTCACTGAGTTGCAAAGGGCCTTACTAAGTAGCTGAGGCTATCTGCAAACCACGATCCTCCTGTCTCAGCCTCCCAAATGTTGGGATTACAAGCATGTGCCCACCATGCCTGCTCAGATTTTTTAACCTAAACTCCTCTAGAAAACAATTTTATCAACTATAGTGATTATGGGCTTATTATCTATTTTTCTATAAGTCTAAATAAAAAATCTAATTTAAGAACATGGCCCTTATATCCAAAGAACTTTTATCTAGTTAGAAGACAGGTCGGAATCAAAACTTATGATAACTGCAATGAAGAAAAAGAATAAGACTGAGGAAAGCATAAAAAAAAATCTATCCATAATTTAAGCTTTTCTTGGAGAGGAAATTCTAAGACTTTCCATAGAAGTAGTATTTATTCTGATACCTGAGAGATGATTAAGAGTTATCCAAAAGAAAAGAAAGTAGAGGTATCTGTGCTTGAAGAACCAAAACAAAAAATCAGAACTGTCAATTGTTTTCTGACAAGATAACAACAATTTGGTTGAAACAAGTTAAAAATTAGTGAGCAATAAAATGCTTTATTGACTCAGATACAAATGTGTAGAAAAACATGTTCAAACTTATTACTTGGTCTTCAGATCTCCTGATGACACAAATAAGTGTGTGTTTGTGTGTGTAAGAAACACAAAATTTGATTCTCAGCAAATTCTTAAATTACATGTTTCAATTTTTTCTTTTTTTAAATAGTAAGGAGTTCAGCTATCCTAATTCAAAGTGATTAAGAATTTGAATATGATAACCTTAAAAGTAGAAATGCCACAGAATTTTAAGAAATAAAAATTATAAAAAACTTTTTTCTTCAATATATTAGGTATAAAATAGGGGAAGAGGTCTAGGAAAAATTTCTATCATTCCATGATTTTAAACACCCTAAAGGTCTTAGTCACAACCCACTTCTAGGAAGTCCCCTTCAATTACTCTCATCTTCAAACTAACTGTTCCTATATTTTGTACTAATTCAACACTTGCACATTCAATCTAATTTATCTATAGCGTGATTCACTATTCCTCACTTCCCAGAGTATACCTCTATCTTCATTCCCAGCATCAGGTCCACAACCAATTCCCCCCCCCCCACCCTTTTCTCTCTCTCTCTCTCACTGGGGATTGAACCCAGGGGCATCCTACCTCTGAGCTACACTCTCAGCCCTATTTTTATTTTTAAACAGGGTCTTGCTAGGTTGATGAGAGTCTCACACCCTGCTAAGACTGTCCTTAAATCTGATCCTCCTCTCTTAGCCTCCCATGTACTAGGATTACAGGTGTGTACCACCACACCACCTCCAAGTCCACATTTCTAATTACCCGTTCTTTACCTCACCACTTAATAAATTTTACAGATTTTAAACTTAGCATGCCTCAAAACACAGCTCATCTATCTTCCCAAATTCTTTTTGTATTTCCGCTAACGCTACCAAAATCCTCAGTCACCCAGTCTCAATCCTATAGAATTATTTTTATACTTCCTTTCCCTTGCTGCCATACCTAGTCAGATGCCAAATATTACATTATCCACTATCCATTCCCACCACAAGATCTCTGATATATTTTCAAAGTCAAAGTCAAAGCTGTTTGTGTAGTGAGTGTGGTGGTATATGCCTGTAATACCAGTGCTTGGGCGGCTGAGACAAGAGGATCACAGATTGGAGGCCAGTCTCAGCAACTATCAAGACCCTGCTTGGGGGGGGGGGGCGTATGTGTGAAGAAAGAGAAGAGAATAAGTACCTGAGATCTGGCACCAGAACCCCAAATTTATTAAAGCGTGCATACACACACACACCTCAGAAGTTCAAGTAAGTCAGATATAACAAAACTTTAACAAAATGCAACTTTAGAGTTATCATTTTAAAAGTAATCTGTTTATATTTAGTCAAGTTCATTTAATTTTTGTAATCTGCATCATTTATATATATGTCGTATATTGGCTTCAATTTTAACTCAAGGTATATACTATGGTCGTTTTGAATCCTGTAAATAATTTTTTTTTTAATGGTGATTTGCACTTCGTTCTAGTTCAGCATTTTTTAAAGGCCTAGTGAAGTCCCTACATTTTTGCCTTATTACTTAATGACTATCTTTCCCTGCTATATTTTAAACTCCGCAAGAGAAAAAAGTATATTTGAAGGCTACTAAATATTTTGATCATTATATGACCAGTACTGAGAATAATACTTTGAATATAGGAGATACTTTGTGAATATTTATTAAATAGATAAATGGCTGCTCAAAATTGACATACTACTAAAAATAACTGAGATAAAAACAAAGGGGAAAAAGAATCACACTAACTACTGAGGTCATTTGTTACAGGAATAAGGAGTACTACATAGCTTAAAAAAGTAAATTTTCTAAAAAAAAAATCTATATTTATTCTATAAATCGATAGCAAAATATGACATGCATTACATGAATGTACTTTACAGAAACAAGGTAAAATATGCTTAGAAAAAGTAATTTAATAAAACAAAATGTGTCTGAATAAAATAAAATTTGTTTAGAGGCTGAGACTAATTTACATGAATAACACTCCACTCACAATCAAGAAGCATTACATTGTGATTGGATATAATAAAACAAAACTATATTTAGTCACAATTTAGAACTAATCCTTTTGAAGTATGACATTATATCACAATACATAAAGTCACATATTCCAAACTGAACTAACTTTTCTATTGATATAAGCAGTACCCCAGAGGAAAATAGTCACAAGACTCTGATCTACTTTATGTTTTACTAGTAAGTGGAATAAAGTTTACAAAATGACATATTCTACTATGGGTGGGGTTGGACAACAAAAACCTATAAAGAACCAGTCAATACCCATAACTAGTTTCCTTATTTCTATTCACATATACAAGAATTACAGGTTTAACAGGTTCAACCACAAAAATTGTACTAGAGGATAACAGGTAGGCCAACACTACAGATCCATAGAATGCTAGGCATATCTGTTAAGAAAAACATAATAATGAATAACTTGAGGGTTTCTCCCCAGGTGACATAAGAATTGGTATTAGTCAATATTAGTGTTAGTCTTATTCTCATGTACTACTGAATACCATTCAGTAGGATGAATTTCCTTACACAAAATAAAAATGTACCAAAACAAAAACAAAAATTATAGATCCAAAAACCCTATTACATATGAACTACTCTGCCATTATATCTAGAGTATTCTGAGATAAAGAATGTGAAATGATACTAGAATTGATTTCTCTCTGGAAATTCATAGAAAAATAATTCAAAACGGATAATAAATACATAAAAATGCCAATCCTCTATGGGAGATACAATAATTAAAATAAGCTATTGTTTTCATATCAAAATAAATAGAAAAATTTAGAATACAATTTGTGAGAAAAAGTGGGCAAAATACAGAGGGCAGCTTAACAATAAATATATAATTATTGTGAAGGTATTCACTTGCTTAGAACCAGCAATTTCATTTCTAGATGTAAATAAGCTATAAAAATGTATATAGTCAGGTATGGTGGTGGATGCTTGTATTTCTAGTACTTGGGAGGCCGAGACAGGAGTATTACAGGTTTGAGGATAGCCTTAGCAACTTGTTAAGACTGAAGCAACTTGTTGAGAACCTGTTTCCAAATAAAAAATAAAAATAAAATAGGACTGGAAGTGTGTCTGGGAGGTAGAATGCCCCTAGAGTCAATCTTTAGTACTACACACACACAAAAAAAGTATACAAAATGGGAAAGAATGTTAGTCATATCATTGTGATAAGAAAAAAATTCCACAACCAATTTATATAACCATCTATACAAAACGAACACGTTTATACTGCATGCATGCATGCAATGAGATAGGTACTATACCTGCTGCTAAAATACATCTATTAGCTGAACATGTATTTCCTTGGACAAATATGGAAAAGAATGTTCAATTTAAAAGAAACTTGCACCAGGCATGGTGGCACACCCTTGTAATCCCAGCATTTGGGACACAAAGACAAGAAGATTGCACTTCCGCGGCCAGCCTCAGCTACTTAGTGAGACCCTATTTCAAAATAAGGAATAAAATAAGGTTGTGGGGTGTAGCTCAGAGGTAGAATACCCGAGTTCCAACCCCAGTACCACAAAAAACAAAACAAAAAACTTGTGAGAGGTTATATTCAATGTGAGGCCATGCATGTAACATATTTTCCTCTTCAGAATGAGAAAGGGTAATAGGATGAAGAGAGTGAAAAAATATTTAAAATATATGATATAAATTTGGCAAAACTAAAATCTACTCAGGTAAAATAGAAATTCTACCTAGTCTTTTTGGATGTATCTAAACTATTTTCTAACTTAAAGGAAATGTTATAGAGATGTCTACTTCTGTTTTTCTTTTTGCAGTACTGAGGCATGAATCTAGTGCATTCTACCTTCCAGCTATACCTTTTTTTATTTTGAAATGAGAGTCTCACTATTTACTGAGGCTGTCCTCCAACCTATGATCCTCCTGTTTAAGACTCCCAAGTACTGAGATTACAAGCATGTGCTACCACACCCAGCAGAGACTTCTAATTCTGGTCAAGATGGAATAGCAATGGGTAAATTTATCCTTCCAGCTGAAGTAACAGACAGGGTACCTAACACAATGGTTCTCAAGACACTGGACAACAGATAAGGAGAGTTATCATAGAGTTGAGAAAGAAATAAAACGTTCTCTGATCAAAATAAAATTAGAGTGCTGAGAATATGGTCCAGAAATCAGCTCTTGCCTAGCATGTGCAATGCCCTGGGTCTAAACCCCAGCATTAAAATAACAACAACAACAACAACAACAACAACAACAACAACAACTAGCTAACAAGTATTCTGGACCAAATAAAATACAGTATTAAAATTTGTGTAGTAATACTTAAAAAGAGGGGAAAATGAATGACTATCTCATCAATACAAAATCCAATATTCTTTTCCTAATAAAAAGACTAATCAGAAAAAGACAACTTCCCAATGTCATAAAAGGGTAAGTACAAACAGCTAATCTAATATTAATACCAAAAGATTGAATACTTTCCCCTTTAATACTAGGAACAAGAGATAGATGTCCAAGTCATGCCACTTCCATTCAACTTTGTTCTAGAGGTTCTAGCTGGTACAATCAAGCAAGAAAAAGAAATAGTAGGTAGTAGAGATTGGAAAAAAAATTAGACTCATTATGTAAAGACAATATTATCATTAAATAAAAGTACTAAAGAATCTACAAAAAAATTACCAACACAAATGTGTGAGCTCAGCATGTTGCAGGACCCCAATTTACATGGAAAAATTGACTGAACTATATACATTAAGAATGAACAATCAAAAATTGTAACTTAGAAAAGTTACATTTAATCCATTACATTAAGGTGTGGTGGTACATGCTTGTAATCCTAGTACTTAGTACTTCAAGGACAGCCTCAGCAAATAATGAGACTCAGCAACCTAGCGAGACCCTGTGGTTTCCAAATAAGAAATAAAATCGGGCTAGTGGTGGAACTTGAAGGCAGAATGCCTCTGGGTTCAGCCCCCAGTATCACAAAAATAGGTAACATTTTAAAGAACATAAAAATATGTAGTCTTACATGTTTGATAAGAGATGTAAAATATCAGTACAATAAATATTAAAAATGTTGCTGAAAGAAATTAGGAAAGATCTAACTAAAAGAAAAGATATCTCATATATTATAGGACATACAACTCAATATTGCTAAGAAGTCAATTCTCCTTAAGTTGATTCAATGAAACTTCATTAATACATCCCTGTAGATCTTTTCTAGAAATTCACAAGATGATTCTAAAATTGACATGGAAATGCAAAGCACCTAGGTAGTCAAATCTGAAAAGGAAGAAAAAAGTTGAAAGGCTAACATTCCCCAGATTTTAAGACCCGTTAAAAAGCTCCAATAATCAAAACAACATGATTGACAAAAGATAAATACAACAATGGAATTGATGAGAACAGAGACAGTTACACATATAGATGGAACACTGATTTTTGACAAAGAAACAATGGCAATTAAGTAAAAACAATGTATTTTAAAATAAACTGTGAAATACATGTCCTAAGAAAAAATATGAATGCTGATGTAATCCTAGCACCACACACAATTACCTTACAATGAGTCATAAAACTAAAACCTAAAATGATAAAATTTCTGTAAGAACAGTATCTTTTATCACCTTGGTTTTTAGAGTCTACACCAAAAACATAGTCCATAAAAGAAAAAAGTATTCATAATGAAATCTGGTGAATAGTACTTAATCAGAATTAAGAACTGCTTTAGAAAAACATCACTATTGAAAGAAAAGCTACAAAATGGAAGAAAACATTTGCTACTCATATATCTGATAAAGGCACTGAATCTGGAATATATAAAGAAATCTCAATATTGAATAGAAAAACACATTTTTTTAAAAGCAGACAAAAGCTTTGAACAGAGACTTTCCAAGACACAGATAACAGACACACAAAAAGATGCTCAACATCATTAGGAAAATGCAAATATGCAAATTAAACCACACCTATTACAAAGGATAAAATTAAAAATATATAAATATTTTTGTGGCACTGGGGATTGAGCCAGAAGCATTTTACTTCTGAGTTAACCCCCTAGCCCAATTTTATTTCTTATCTGGAAACAGGGTCTTATTAAATTGTGGAGGGCCTTCAAGCCTGCAATCCTCCTGTCTCAGCCCTCCCAAGTACTGGGATTATAAGGATGTGCCACCACACCCGGCTCTAAAATAAAAAAAAATACTTATCATACCAAGCATTAGTGAAAATGTAGAGCAAATGGAACTTTTAAACACTGAAGATGGGAAAGTTAAATGGTATCACCACTTTGGTAAGCAGTTTGGTAGTTTCTTCTTCCTCTTTTTCTTTTTTTTTGGTACAAGGGATTGAACCCAGGATTATTCTACTCCCAAACCCTTTTTATTTTTAATTTTATTACTTTTCATTTATTTTATTTACTACAAGCAATTGAACCCAGGGGCATTCTACCTCTGAGCTATACTCCTAAGTCCTATTTTTTAATTCTTTATTTTGAAACAGGGTCTCACTAAATTTTGGAGGGTCTCATCAAATTGCTGAAGCTGGCCTTGAATCTGTGTGCCTCCTGTCTCACCTCCCAAGTACTGGGATTAAAAGCACGCGTGACTACACCAAACTTGTTAGTTTCTTAAGAAGTTAAATGTCTACCTGCCAGATTTCCCATAGGCATTTACCCAAGAATACTGAAAGCTCAATTCCACTAAAAATGTGCAAACAAATGTTCATAACAGCTTTATTTGTAATAGCCGAAATCTAGTAATAACTCAAATATTAACAGTTTCAGAGATAAATTGTAACATATCCATACAATGTAGTACCACTTAGCAACAAAAAAGATGAATTATTGATGCACTTGCAACATGGAAGAATTTTAAAATTACTATTTGAGTCAAAAAGCCCCATATATCCCCCAAAACATATACTGATTGATTCTTTTCATATAAAAATTCTAGAAAATACAAATGAATCTACAATGACAGAAGGCAGAAAGTGTTTGTCTGGAAATTGAGCAAAAGGGACAAGTGTCAGAAGCACAAGATCACAAAGGGGCAAAAAAAAATCTTTTAGGGTAATATTTTCATTATACTGATAGTGATTTTGTAACCATAAAAGTATGTTAAACCACCAAACTGGATATTTTAATATGTACAATTTATTGTCCTCTACTTATATACCAATAAAGATACTGAAAAGCCTTTTTCACATACATTTATTGGTGTATTACATCTCACATCATAATGTAGTTCACTGTGATAGTGATATACAAACAGCACTTGGTGGGCTTTTCCCCAACTCTTTCCCCTTCCCTCTTCCCCAAACAAGATAATGAGATTGGCATTGGTATTCTCACATATGTAGATATGGTCAGTGGAAGCATTTCTTTCATTAATCCTCCCTCTTCTCTTTCCTTCCCCAAAATCACTTCCTTCATTCCACTAGAGTTTCTCCTCCATTATCTAAAATCCCTCCTGTATCCCAATTACTCCCTAGCTTCCACAGATAAGAGAGCACATATACCCTTCACTTTCTGTGACTAGCTAATCTCATTTAACATAATGTTCTCCAGGTCCATCCATTTTCCTCCAAATGACACGATTTTGTTCTTCTTTACTGCTGAATACAACTCTACTGTGTGTATACCCCAAAATTTTGTGATCCATTCACCTGTTGGATTGGTTCCATAATTTGGCTTGGTTCCATAACTGGGCTATTTTGAATTATGCTGCTATATACATGGATTAAGCATGTACTGTTATTATATTGATCTCAATCCCTTTAAAAAGATACCCAGGAGTGGTATAACTGGATCATATGGTGGATCCATTCCCAGTTTTCTAAGCAATCTCCACACTAATCACCATAGAGGATGCACTAATTTGTGATCCCAACAACAGTATAAAGAGTTCCTATTTGGCTACATTCTCACCATCATTTCTTGTTATTTGACTTCTTGATGGTTGTCATTTTGATTAGGGTTAGATGGAATTTCAGTGTATTATTATTATTATTAATTTTTTTGGTGGTGGTACTGGGGTTCCTGGAGGCCCTTCTACCTCCGGGCTACACTCCCAGACCTATTTTATACTTTTTAAAATTTGGAAACAGGGTCTCTTAAGCCAGCGCAGCTGGCCTTGAACCTGTGCGATCCACCTGTCTCCACCTCCCAAGCGCGGGGATTACAAGTGTGCGTCACCACACCCGGCTTCAGTGTAGTTTTGATTTGCATCTCCCTGATTGATGATACTGAACATTTTTTCATGCATTATTGGCCATTTGTATCTCTTCTTTTGTTAAGTGTCTATTTAGTCCAATTGCCCATTTCTTGACTGAATTTTTTATTGTTAAGTTTTTTTTGTGTAAGTTGTATATTCTAAATATTAGTCCATCTCCTGACTTCAAATTATACTACAGGGTTACAATAATAAAAACAAAACAGTATTGGCACAAAACAGACGCACTGACAAATGGAACAGAAGACACAGAAACAAACCCATACTTGGAGCCAATTAACTTTTGACAAAGGTGTCAAGAACATACATTGGAGAAGAGAGCCTTTTCAATAAAAGAAAAACCAGTTGAGAAAACTGGTTATTCATTTGTAGAAAAATGGAATAAAGCTGGGTGTGGTGGCACATGCTTGTAATCCAGTACTTGGGAGACTGAGACAGGAGGATTACAAATTCATAGCCAGCCTCAGTTACTAAGTGAGGCTCTCTGCAACTTATGAGACCCTGTTTTCAAATAAATAAAATAAAGCCAAGAAGTAGAAGGGCCTTGGGTTCAACCCCTATCACCTCTAAAACAAAAAATAAAACAAAGAAAAATAGAATTAAATCTCTACCTCTCACCCTGTGCATGAGCCAATTCAAGAAAGATCAAAGACCTGAAAATTAGACCAGAGACTTTGAAATTATTAGGGCATAGGTCCAACACTCCAATATATAGGCAAAGGCAGAAACTTCTACTATAAGACCCGACCCCCAAAGCTCAAGAAACTAAAACAAGAATTAACAAGTAGAATGGCATTAAACTAAAAAGTTTCTACTCATCAAAGGAAACAATCAACAATCTAAATTAAGAGCCTACAGAATGGGAGATCTTTGGCAGCTATTTTTCTGGAAAGTCTTAATCCTTTTAATCCATTGCTGTAGAGAGGATTATATTTTTCCTTTATCAACATCAAGGTTGTTCATTAAAAGATTATCCTCTACTAGAGTTAGGACATCTTGGTTCTAGTTCCCTTAACTTAGTGATAGTGGATGCTATGGTTTCTGTAAGTATGCCTCAAAGTCCTTGTGTTAAAGGTTTGGCCCACAGATTGGAGCTGTTAGGAGATGGTAGAACCCTCAGGACCTGGTGCTTAGTGGGAGATCCTTAAGTCACAGGGCACATGTACTTCTGAAAGAGACCATAAGATACTCTTTCTGTTTTGCTTCCTGGCTATCAGGTGAGCAGTTTGCTTGTCAACCCAAATTTGATATTCAGCACACCCACCAGAGGCCCAAACCAACCGTCCATTAATCTTGGCCGGGAACTTTTAAAACTATGAGCCCAAAGCATTTTCTCATTATAAATCAATTATCTCAGATATTTTGTTATATTGAGGAAATGTGACTAATACAGTGGAAAAATCACTTCAGTTCTCAAGTATCCTTTCATTTCCAACTGTAAAACAAGAATAAACTAAACTGACAAATGCTTGTCCTATTATTTCATGGATCCATAGCCTAGTAGCCTCTGCTTTTTATATTATGTTTTTCCCAGAATTCTATAGTAAATCTCACTTTATAAGCCAATTGTGTTCTGTGATGGGAGAGCATATTTACTATAAAATAAATCAACAATGCCCTGTAATTATTTAATATATTAAAGTATAAAACACAGAGAAAAAAGCATTAACTTGGATTGTTTCACATTCTAGCTGGACTAACTCACTATAAACATGAACAAGTAACTTCACTTCTCTGTGCCTCACTTTTAAAAAGTATGTAAATAACAAATAGCAAACATCTCTTAGGGTGTTTTAAAATAAAACTAGCACATGCTTGGCATGGAACAGGTGCACAATAAATGGCAATTAAATTAACTACCAAGAATAAAATATAGTGCTTTAAATCATAAAACTATTTGTATGCTTTGGACTTTATCATACTGCATGGAAAGTATCACCATATTTATAACATAAATTAGAACTATTGTCACTTTAAAAAGTATTACTCACTATAAATTTTTAAAAAGACAAGAATTTGGTTGCTGAAGTATGAAGAGGTAGATTACAAAAGAATATTTACAGAGTGCCTATTAAGCTCCTGTCACATAAAGTAATATACTACATTTCATTTAATCTATAATAAACAGTAGAAGAAGTGTACAGGGAGAGAGGACTAAAAGGTAGGGTGGAAAGTACTATGTTTATAAAAAATTAGAGAAATGCTCTTTCATAAGACATCTTAAAGGAATTTTAGTATATTTTATTATTATGGTTTTTTTTAAAGTAAAACTTTACAGAAAATATCACTGCATCATTAGTCAAAGATTTCCCTGACCCGAACAATAAAAAATCCAACCTCTTTAAACTTGTATATTGAGGAACAGAAAATAAAGTTATTTTAAATACAATGCTAAAAATAAGTATTCTCTCTAAGAAAAGATTCAATAATTATTAAGCAGAAACCCATGTTTTCAACTGAAACCATGATACGTCATGAGTTTAAACTATGCAATTTTCATTTGCTTTTCCCTACTGTTCCCTGACTTAAGTTACTGTCCTAGAAGAAAACATGCTTTCTTTTAGGTGGCAAAAGTTGCATTACTCCAAGTAAAAAGAGTAAATATAGTAATAATATATAGCATAAAGTAAACCTATTCTTAAAAGGTTTACATTTCTTACATCTTTTCTGATTGGTCTCAAAGAATAAAAATAACATAATGCCTTCCTTCTCATGCTGTTGACCAAAGTTTAGAACTAGCAAAAAGACCAAGGCCAACTTCAAGTTATTAAATAATTTGCCTGCCAAAGGAGAAAAAAAATAACAAGGATATAATTTTAGGTAGTCTTCTGATGAAAAATAGAACTTTATTCTGCTTATGTGCACTTGGTTCCATTATCCTGTATTTTTTCCTCTTAATATTTGCCTATCCTATTTTAAAACTTAGAAGTGATCACTCTATCCTATAAGGTCTTTAAGGGTTTTACTTGCCTATACAATTTTCTTGGAAATTATTTGTGTTTTACAGCAACTGCTTACACAATCTGCTTAGAAATTAACTGTGTTGACCTTGAGCTACCTATTCCATTGCTCTATGAAACTTTAATTTAGCCAGGCGTGGTGGCGCACGCTTGTAATCCCCACGCTTGGGAGGCGGAGACAGGAGGATTGCGCAGGTTTGAAGCCAGCCTTGCTGGCTTAAGAGACCCTGTTTCCAAATAAAAATATAAAATAGGTCTGGGAGTGTAGCCTGGAGGTTGAACCCCAGTACCACACAAACAACAACAAAAACAACAAAAACAAAACAACAACAAAAAAAACTTTAAATCTGGAACGGGTAGTTTCTTTTTAAAAGTTATTTTGTACTGGCGATTGAACCCAGGGCCATTCTACCTAAGTTATACTCAGTCCTTTTTATTTTGTCTTTTGAGACAGAGTCCTGCTATAAGTAGCTGAGTCTGGCCTTGAACCTATTAAACTGGTCCTGTCTGGGCTTCCCCAAACCTGGGATTAGAGGAGCGTGCAGTAACTTTTTAGGATTGTTTCATCAATTGAATTTGGTTTCTAGAGTATCACTGTCCAATTCAGAGTTGTTAATCACATATTGCCATGTAAATTTAAATTTGAATTAAAAATTCAGTTCAGTTCCTCAGTCACACTAAGCCACAATTCAGGTGTGGCTTATAGTTAGTATTCTAGACTTTATCAAATGGATATATAAATTTTAAGCATCATAAGGCATATTAAGTGAACAACATTGTTCTAATGCGTACTGGCCAGGTCCAATGTTTCTTTGCATATATATATACTTTTTGCAATGCTGGGGACTGAAACCAGGGGTGTTCTACCACTGAGCTACACTCCTTGCCTTGAACCTGGAAATCATCCTGTCTCAGCCTCCAAGGTACTGGATTATAGCATATGCCACCACACCAGCACATGTATAGTTCTTAACATAGTATCTGAATATGGTAAGCATTTACTTGATTTAATAAGGACCAATTACCATAAGTAGAGAAGGTTCTACAGAAATGTCTTGTTTGGGCAGTAGCTTTAAGATTTTAAGCCAATATTTTAAAAGTAGGAACATATTCTCCAATTAAAGACAGTAAGAGGGAAACAAATGACCATAGCTCAGTAGTTGCCACTAGCTGCTTTTCTGTGTGCCTACCAGTTCCCAGAGTCACCACATTCCCACAATTTTGTCTACTGTTTACAGTCATTTGCTTCACTGCATATGAGTTTTGACCTTACCCCATATTCTATACATATTTTTAAATTATTGATATTTAAAGTTTCTTATTCAAGTACTATAAATACTAATTTACATCAGTTTTCTGAGCCAGAAGTAGTGCACTTGAAATAATATGGTTCTATTTGATACATAATATCTTTTAACAAAGCAAACCTCTAAATTCTCTTCTTATAGAAATAAAAAATTCTGAGAGTCAAGTGTGGTGGTACAGACCTATAATCTCAATACTTAGGAAGACAAGACAGGAGATCACAGATTCAAAAACAGCCTCAGCAACTTAGTAAGACTCACAGCAACCTAGGGAGAGAGACTGTTTCAAAACAAAAAATTAGTCGAACGTGGTGGTGCATACTTTTAATTCCAGTACCTGGGAGACTGAGACAGGAGGACTGTAGGTTCATGGTTAGTTTCAACAACTTAATAAGGCCATCTGCAAATTAGTGAGACCCTGTTTCAAAATAAAAAATAAAAAGGGGGCTGGAGGTATAGCTCAGAGGTAGAATGCCCCTGGGTTCAGTCCTTAGTGCCACAAAATAAACAAGCAAACAAACAAATAAAAATTGCCTGTCAAAGTAGGAAAAATAAATAACATATATGTAAATTTGCTGGAAGTATCAGATAAAAACAAAATGTCAACACTAAAATGGTGAATTGTGAAATTCTGGTTTGTTGTCTTTTTCTTGAACTCAACATTTGTTTCTGTTATTGATAAAGTACAAAATCTGCAGTAAGAGAACAAATTTTCCTTTCACTTAAATCTATCTTCTTCTCTTGGTTATTGAAGTGTTTTTTATTTTTTTTAATTTCATGCTAGATTTAAAAAAAAATCACCTATTTCCTCAGCTTCTCATTACTATATCAGCTCATTAATTTTAACTGTACCAACAAAGTAAGAGAAAAACAAAATTTTCTGTTTAATAAAGAGCTGAAATATGAACTTAACTCCTATAATTACCTTATAATGAGACATTGCAGAGGTGCTTATTTTCAGTATCATTCCTTTTTCTTTCTACTGGGTCAAAATACAGAAAAACATAAGCTTAATTTTCTGTTCCTTTTTTTTTTCCCTCTTTTTCTTAAAGTATTAATTTGTTTTAGCTAAGTTGTCACTTGACTAAAACTAGTAAAGGCTTTTCTGTCTTCCATTTTTTTTTTTTTTTTGGAGGGGGCAAGTCTGGGGATGGAACCCAAGGGCATTTGACCTCTGAGCTACACCCCCAGCCCTATTTTTTATTCCTTATTTTGAAATGGTCTCACTAAGTTGTGGAGGGCCTAAGTAGCTGAGGCTGTCCACAAACTAAGCCTCCCAAATGCTGAAATTACAAGCGAGTGCCACCATGCCCGGCTCCAGTGTTTGATTAATTTTTTAGTATGGGGGATTGAACTCAGCTGGGCATGTAGCTATACCACTCAGTAACATACCCAGCGCCCCTTGCTTTTACTCTGTGACAGGGTCTCAAGTAAGTTGCAGACTGCCTTGAAAGTTGTTATCCTTCTGTATTAGTTTCTCAAATCACATTTACAAGTATGCACTAGCACACCCAACCTGTTATCTTCCAATGTTAAGAGCTAGTAAAATTTAGGTTGAAAATATTAAAATTTTACAAAAAATATAAAACATTTTGTGAGAATAATTTCTTAGATTTGGCTACTAAAGACAGAATGGCCCTAGAGGCGTGACTTATGCTTATTACAAATGTTCTCAGAGTATGTATATGCTCATATTAATCTACAGCCAGTTCCTATGTTGAAGACCAAACACAACTAGTTTTATTTTATCCCAGTATTTGGGAGGTTGAGTTAGGAAGACTGCAGTTTTGAGACCAGTAACAGCAAAACCCTGTTTCAAAGTAAAACAGCCTGGTGGTATAGTCACAGGTGGAACTCCCTGGGTTCAGTTCCCAGGAAACACACACACACACACACACACACACACACACACACACACTTATTCTAAGTGGAAATTGTTCTTAAATAAGTAAAATGACAATCAAAAGTTTTGATATCAGAAAATCCATCATTGATTAAAAATGAGGCTAGATCCTTTTATTTGATATTGAAAAGAAATATTTTTCAAAGAAACATATAAACAATTGTCCTTAGAAATAGAAGAGTTTAAATAAAGAAATTTATGGAAACAAACGAAAACAGAGACACAACTTACTAAAACCTATGGGACACCATGAAGGCAGTTCTAGAGGAAAGTTTATTGCATTGAGTGCCCACATAAGAAGGACAGAGAACCTCCAAGTAAAGAACCTAATGACACAACTAAAGGACCTAGAAAGACTGCAACAGTCTATTCCCAAAGCCAGCAGAAGGCAAGAAATCATCAAAATTAGGGCAGAAATAAATGAAATAGAGAACAAAAAAACAATTCAAAGAATCAATAAAACAAAAAGTTGGTTCTTTGAAAAGATTAATAGAATTGATAAACCCCTGGCCAACCTAACCAAAAGAAAGAGAATCAACTCAAATTATCAAAATTAGAAATGAAAAAGAAGATATTACCACTGATAGTGAAGAAATTCAAAATAATATCAGAAACTACTTTAAAAATTTATACTCAAACAGATCTGAAAACCTGGATGAAATTGACAGATTTCTAAGCACAGTTAACCTTCCTACACTCAACCAAGAGGACATAGCAAGCCTAAACCAACCAATAGCAACCAAAGAAATAGAAATGGCAATAAAAATTCTTCCACCAAAGAAAAGCCCAGGCCCAGATGGGTTCCCAGCTGAATTCTACAAAACCTTCAGTGAACAACTAATACCAATACTTCATAACATGTCCCGGGAAATTGAAAGAGAAGGAACTCTTCCAAATTCCTTCTATGAGGCCAGTATCACATTAATCCCCAAACCAAATAAAGATACCTCAAGAAAGGAAAACTACAGACCAATATCCTTAATGAACATAGATGCAAAAATTCTAAACAAAATACTAGCTATACGCATTCAAAACTATATCAAGAGAATAATACATCATGACCAAGTCGGTTTCATACCAGAAAAAAAAGGCTGGTTCAACATACACAAATCAATACATGTTATTCACCACATAAATAGAACCAAGAACAAAAACCACATCATCATAGCAATAGATGCTGAAAAAGCATTCGACAAAATCCAACACCCATTTATGTTAAAAACACTGAAAAAAATTGGGATAGAAGGAAAGTACTTCAACATCATCAAGGCAATATACTGCAAACCCAAAGCCAACATTATATTGAATAAGGAAAAACTGCAAGAATTTCCACTTCAGTCAGGAACAAGACAAGGATGCCCACTATCACCACTCCTTTTCAATATAGTCCTTGAGACTCTTGCTGCAGCAATCAGACAAGAGAAGGAAATCAAAGGAATCCACATAGGAAGAGAGGAAGTAAAACTATCCTTATTTGCAGATGACATGATCCTTTATCTGGAAGACCCAAAGAACTCAACCAAAAGACTTCTGGAGCTGATCGACAAATTCAGCAAAGTCGCAGGTTACAAAATCAACCTAAAGAAATCAGTGGCCTTTCTTTACGCCAACAACGAATCCACAATGAAAGAAACAAAAACAACAATTCCATTCACTATAACCTCAAAACCTATAAAATACCTAGGAATAAACCTAACCCAAGATGTAAAAGACCTCTACAACAAAAACTATAAAACATTAAAGAAAGAAATAGAAGAAGATCTTGGAAGATGGAAAGATCTCCCGTGCTCATGGATAGGCAGAATAAATATCATCAAAATGGCCATTCTGCCAAAACTGATCTATAGGTTCAATGCAATTCCCATTAAAATACCAGTGACATTCTTCAGAGACTTAGAAAAATCAATCATGAACTTCATATGGAGAAGGAAAAGACCTAGAATAGCCAAAGCAATTCTCAATAACAAGAAACACGCAGGAGGCATTACAATCCCAGACTTCAAACTATACTATAGAGCAATAGTAGTAAAAACAGCATGGTACTGGCACAAAAACAGATATACTGACCAGTGGATTAGAATAGAAGATACAGAAACAAACCCACACATCTTTAGTCAATTAATCTTTGACAAAGGGGCCAAACACATACGCTGGAGAAAAGACAGCCTTTTCAACAAGTGGTGCTGGGAGAACTGGCTAACCATTTGTAAAAAGATGAATCTAAACCCCTATATCTCACCTAACACAGGAATCAACTCAAGATGGATAAAAGACTTAGAAATTAGACCTGAGACGGTGAAGTTAGTAGAGGAGAACATAGGTTCAACACTACAACATATTGGCACAGGCAGTAACTTTCTCAACAAAACCTCCAAAGCTCAGGAAATTAAAGCAAGAATAAACAAGTGGGATAACATCAAACTAAAAAGTTTCTTCTCATCAAAGGAAACGATCAATAACCTAAAGAGGAAGCCTACAGAATGGGAAAGGATCTTTACCAGCCACCATTCTGATAGGGGGCTAATATCCAGAGTATACAAAGAGCTCAAAAGGCTCTACACTAGCAAAACAAACAACCCAATCAAGAAATGGGCAAATGAACTAAATAGACACTTCACAAAAGAAGATATACAAAGGGCCAATAGATACATGAAAAGATGTTCTTCATCTCTGGCCATCAGCGAGATGCAAATCAAAACTACCCTGAGATTCCATCTAACCCCAGTCAGAGTAGCAAGCATAAAGAAATCAAACAACAACAAATGCTGGCGAGGATGTGGGGAAAGAGGAACTCTTTTACACTGTTGGTGGGAGTGCAAACTAGTTCAGCCACTATGGAGATCTGTGTGGAGATTCCTGAGAAAGTTGGGAATAGATCCACCATATGATCCAGATATACCACTCCTAGGTATCTTTCCAAAGGGGTTGAATTCAGAGAAATACAGCAACATATGCATACCTATGTTCATAGCAGCACAATTTGTAATAGCCAAAATATGGAACCAACCCAGATCACCATCAACAGATGAATGGATAGCAAAACTGTGGGAAATACACACAATGGAATTCTATTCAGCCATAAAGAAGAACAAAATTATATCATTTGCAAGAAGATGGAAAGCCCTGGAGAGCATCATGTTAAGTGAGATCAGCCAAGCACAGAAGGAGAAGATACACATGTTTCCTCTAATATGCCCAAACTAGAAAACACAAAGGATACCAGTAGGACCCCAGATATTAGAGGGGAAATACTAGCTAAGTTTTAATGGAAAGATAGGAGAGGAGAAAGGCCGATCTGGATTAATGAGGGTCTACACCTGAACATGTGTAAAATTATGAATAAGACATGGTTAACCTGGACAACCATTGGTGGGGGGGGGTAGTGGGGCGGGGGGGAGAGGGCACCAAATATAGTATAAATGTATACTACTTATGTTCAATAAAAAATTGTTAAAAAATAAATAAAAATAAAAATAAATAAAAAAATAGTCTGAATAAAAAGATATTTTTGAAAAAAAAAAGAAATAGAAGAGTTTTTTTCCCCCCTTTGGCTTAAATCTTTCAAAATAAAATACTCACAAAATTGAGTTCTTAAATTACTTAAAAATATAATGAGCAAGTTCAAAAGCTATCAAGCATTTAAAAAAATCTTATAATTTTTTAGAAGTAATTTTAAAAGCCAGGTATAACAACAAATTAGTATTAATAAAACACATAATAGGCTCATAGTGATACAAAGAACCATACCTTACCCCCCTCGGTTCCTAAAAACAGCATTTGAGGCTTTCAAAGAAAAAAAGTTTCATCTTCTTTCTGTGATTTTTTTAGGATAAGCTGCTTCAAGGTGTTAGCATGAAAAAAATTCATAGATTGCTAGTGATTTTCTGTTTTCTACCTGAAATCAATTACATTGCAATCCCTAGGAAATAAATTATAATTCCCATGTTCTTAGCCAAGAAAATAAGAGATACAAAATGTTTTCAAACCAAACTATTTTTCCTAAGAATCCCTAAAATATAAAAATACAAGAGTTAATATCTTTTAATATATTAAACTTCGAAGACCATGATTATTACTTTTCACTTGAAAACCTATCTAAAATTCTAAGCATTTTAGTACCTTCCAGAGTAAACAAAAACATCTGGACTCCCAAAACTATATTCTTTAAACAGAATTAATCTGAAACAAAAGTAACACATTATTCAAATATAAACAGATAATCTTCCATAGTTAAAGGTACTTTTCTGTATTCTCTAAATTCAAGATATAGGAATAAGAGCTATGAATTCTTTATCCAGAACTATTCAACAGAGCTTTCTATGATAGTCAAAATATTCTGTCATTGCTGTCCAATATAGCAGATACTAACCAAATGTGGCTATTGAGAATTTTTATTTAACTTAATTAAATCTAAGTTTTTTTTGTGTGTGTGTGTGGTATCAGGTATGGAACCCAGGGGGCATTCTACCTCCAAGCTATATCTCCAGCCCTATTTTTTATTCTTTATTTTGAAACAGGGTCTCACTGAATTGCAAAGGACCTCATTAAGTAGCTGAGGTTGGCAGTGAACAGTGATCCTCCTGTCTCAGCTTCCCAAATGCTAGGCTTACAAGCGTCCATCACCACACCCAGCTTAATCTAAGTTTTAATAGGTACACATGGCTAGCAGTTGGAAATGCAGTTACAGGCTATCCAATGATAATGAATAGGTATAATAAATGACTGTTTACTATCAGTATTTTACTGTAGTATCAGTATTCTTACTGTACTATCAGTATTTTAGTATACACACACACACACACACACACACACACACACACACACATATGTATATATATAATTTCAAAGTTCATGTAATACTGTCTCAGGTGGGTCCTTCAGGAGGCCATCCAGAAAATGGACTGCAACTGAGATCTCCATTATTATAGGAGATAACAATGGCATTTGTGTTATTGTTCCTGAAGACTTTTTAATAAAACAAAATATAGAGGTAAAAGACAATAATACTGATAGTCTTTTCTCTGGTAAGCCTATCCTAATGCATTAGTCTTAGTTTTTAAGTTTTTAAAAAGTAAAATTAAAGTTAAAACATTTTTAAATAGAAAAATGCTTACAGAATAAAGATAGTTACAGCTGGGCCTGGTGGTGCACACTTGTAATACCAGTACTTGGGAGGCTGAGACAGGAGGATCACAGGTTAGAGGACAGCCTGACAATGCAGTGGGACAATGTAGTTAGACTCAGCAATCCAGCTAGACAATGGAGCGAGAGAGAGCAACCTAGTGAGACCTTGTTTCAAACTAAAAACATACAAAATAGAGCTAAGGGTATGGCTCAGAGGTAGAACTCCCCTGGGTTCATTCCCCAGTAACACCCCCCCCAAAAAAAAGTTTATAAAAAAAAAAGTTGCCGGGCGTGGTGGCTCACGCTTGTAATCCCTGAGCTTGGGAGGCTGAGACAGGAGGATCGCACGGGTTCGAAGCCAGCTTCAGCTACTTCGTGAGGCTCTCAGCAACTTAGTGAGATCCTGTTTCCAAATAAAATATAAAAAAAGGTCTGGGAGTATAGCCTGGAGGTAGAAAGCATCTGGGTTCCACCCCCAGTACCACCAAAAAAAAAAAAAAAAAAAAAAAAAAAAAAAAGGAAAAAAGAGAAAAAAGTTACAGAAAGCTAGGGTTAATTTATTATTGAAAAACATTTTTGTGAAAGTTTACTGTAGATTAAATGTAGTATTTATAAAGACTAAGGTAGTGTACAGTAATGTCTGAGGCCCTCACTTTTACTCAGTATTTACTGACAGCCAGGGTAGCCTCTAGTCCTGTAAATGTCATTCATGGTAGTGGCCTATACAGTGTACCATTTTATATCTTTTATACCACATTTTTTGCTGTACCTTTTCTATGTTTAGGTATACAAATATTTACCATTACAACTGCTTACAGGATTCAGTACAGTAACACACTGCACTGTCCTGTAGCAGGTTATTTCATCTGTGTGAATATACTTTTATATTCCTACAATGACAAAATTGCCAAATGATGCATTTCTTAGAATGTATCCCTATCATTAACTGATATATGGCTGTACATACAATGGAATTATTAGCCTTAAAAAGGAAAGAAATTTTGACCCCTGCCACAAAATGGATAAAGCTTGAGAACATTATGCTATGTGAATTAAATCAGTAACAAAAGGACAAATATCATCTGATTCTACTTAGATGAGATATCTAGTTAAACTCACAATGTGAAATGGTAGTTATCAACAGCCAAAGAGAGAATAGTTTTAGTTTTGCAAGATCAAAAGAATTCTAAAGATGGATAGTGGTGATAGTTGCACAATGATGTGCATATACTTAATACCATTGGACTATACACTTAAAAATGGATAAGATGGTAAATTTTATTTTTACCATACAATTATATATATAATTTATATATTTTTTAAAAATCACAATTTGATCAAATAAGTACTTATGGTAGAATAGTTAACAAAAAATCTAATCACCAAATAGGTGATTTTCAATGATGTAAATATCAGAATTGAAAAAAAAAATAATTACAGTAATCCCACTGTAATCCAACAGTGAATTAGGTTGTTCCACATTATTATCCACAGCCAAGAGCTGGCATTCTACTTTATAGGATTTGGCTATATTAGATGAAAGAAGTAAACGCTAAATCATAAAATATCTAGTGTTTTGTTTGCGGACAGCCTTAGCTACTTAGCAACCCTTTGCAAATCAGTGAGACCCTGTTTCAAAATACAGAAAAAAAAATAGGGCTGGGGGTGGGGTGTAGCTTAGAGGTAGAATGTCCCTGGGTTCAATCCCCAGTACTGCAAAACAAACAAACAAACAAATAAACAAACAAAAAGCCCTTGTGTTTTGTTAACTATTTCTTTTGTTTTTTTAGAAAATGGCAATAGAGTTGGCAAGCCCTATATTAAGCAACAAGAAAAACAAAACAAAAAATCAGAATTGTATACAGTTATTTTACCTTCTTCAAAAAGTTAACTATTTTAGTGGAAGGGCATAATAAAAGTGCAGCATTCATGTTTCATGGAGCACAGAAGCTCGGCGTGGTGTTGGATGCCTATGATCCCAGTACTTGGGAGACAGACAGGAGGATCACAAGTCTAAGGCCAGAGCTTGGGCAATTTAGCAAGACCCTGTTTCAAAATAAACAATAAAATGTGCAGGTGTAGCTCTGAGATAAATTAGGTTATAAAGGCTCTACCCTCTCAGCAGTGGATCAGGTCTCCTGTGACTAGAGTACATCTTGTGAGAGATGGTTGTCATAAAGAAAGGCCATCCAAAGTGCTCAGCTCTTTGACACATGGCCAGTGCTCTTTCTGCTTCTCCACCATTTTGAGACATAGCCAGGAAGGGTACTTCTCTTGGGATGCTAGCACCATGCTTTCTGGGTCCTCCAGCCACCAAACTCATGAGCCAAGGAAACCACTTTTCTTTATAAAGTACCCACCTCAGGTATTTTATTATAATATAAAACAAACCAAGATTCTCCTATAAATAGCCATAAATTAGAAATAAGACTAAAGTTTAATGTAATCCCAGTACTTGGGAGGCTGAGACAGGAGGATCACAGGTTTGTGGCCAGCATCTGCAACTTAGAAAGACTCTGTTTGGGGGTTATAACTCAAAGGTAGAATATCCCTCTGTTCAATCCCCAGTACCATATACACACAAAAAAGTTTACCATCGTAAGCATATCATTTAAAGGCATATTATTCCTTTAAAAGATATAAAACGTAAGTATTTTCAGTAGATTATAGCATTTACTATTACAATTATTTTTATTATATTTGATTACAATTATTTTTATTCTTATTATCCTATTATGGGTAACATGCGTGGCCTCTTCTAATTTATATATAATTTAATTTGTAAGTATAGAAAACCTCACTTAACTTCATTTGTAGTAGCTTCTTCAAATGACTTTTAAGTTTTATAGAAACTAAACTAGGATAACAAATTTAATGTTACTATTAGCTATGTGAAAGAACTTTGTTACTACTATCACTACTCATAATTAGGTGGCAAATTACACATTCTTTTAATATTTCAGTTCTTTAAAAACATGTTTTTTCCACTATCACAAAATATAACTTTGAAAATTTTATTTTATATGTATACTAGAGTAAAAGAAAAATAAAACTCTAAAAGGTGATAATACTAGAATTGTTCAGAAAACTAAAATGAGAGATAGGAACCTGGAGATAAGGGTTCAGGTTAAAGCAGACTAAATAAAAGAAAACAAGACAACTGCAAATTGGGTATAATAACCTCTCCTGACTCTAACTCAAGAACACTCCACAAATCTAGCATTCACAAATATAGAATATATACTACTCATTTTCTCAACATGGTTTGACTGGTTTCTTCACTATAATAAAAAATTATCCTCTTGCCAACCTCAATGAAAATGAAAGATCCACCTTATTTAAAGATTTTGTAGAGCAAGATTTTTTTAATTTTACATCAGTTACAAGACAATTCTTAAAAGAACAAAAAAAATCTACGTATAGAATTTTATGTTTTCTATAAAGTTTTAACATAACAAAAGCTTATACCAGAACAAAAAATTATATAGTAAAATGAGCATCCGCTTGATGCTGAGGCACAAAGATAAGGTTTCTATAGAAACAAGATGGAAATTATGCTAAGCAACACCCAACAAACAATTGGGCACGTATTATAATTTGCATATCAAAGCTCAAGCATACTTAATTAATTATAGAGTTGGTATTTATTAATACTAAGAATTACGTTGGCACAAACCTGTTTCTCTAGTACCTAAATGTGTAGAACCGTTATGGAGTTTGCAGATATATAATCTTAAAGTTTATAAAATATCTAAAAGCTTCTGGGAATGGATAAAATAAAGATAAGAACTTATTTAAGCAGCTTTGTGAAGTCAGTGAATTCTGGTATAGTTCAATATTTACAATGTACAATGCACAAATTACATACCATAGATTTCTAAAGGAAAGCTCAATCCTAGAAGTTCATCCTATATCAATCTAAGATTTCTTTAATCATGCTTACACATAAACTCAGAATACTGTTGTTTTAAATGAAGACGATAATGGACATATCCACATGCTAAGAAGCTTCACTTCAATGTCCTGACTATGAATCAAAAGAGGAAAAAGGGGGTGAAGGATAATGCCTATGAAGTATGATCAGTCTGTGTGTGTGTGTGTGTGTGTGTGTGCTCATAACGATAAACTCTTAGAAGAGAGGAAGATGTTTAATACGAAAGCATCATAAAACCACTAGTTCATGAAACCCAATGCTGTTATTTATTCTACAAACATTAATTTGGAGCTACTATGAACAAGTTCTTCTGTTGAAGAATGAGGGAGTAAAATCATCCTGTGTGTGTGTGTGTGTGTGTGTGTGTGTGTGTGTGTGTGTCTCCTCCCCCCCCCCTCTCTCTCTCTCTCTCTCTCGATTAAGCCCAGAGGCCTCTAACCTCCAAGCCACACCCCAATCCTTATTACTTTTTTGTTTTGAAATAGGGTCTCAACTAGGTTTCTGAGAGTCACAGTAGGTTGTTGAGGGTGGTCTCAAACTGAATCCTCTTGTCTCAACCTCCTAAGCACTGGGATTACAGAAAAAGTATCGTATAAAGCTAAATAATCCATACAATGAGAAGAATATGTGCCAAATATGGAATTAAAATCTAGGTCTGTAAGATTCCAAAACTTGAGTTATTTACTAAACCTTGGAATTATTGATCAGTATATTTTCTTAAAGAAATATGGCAGATAGACAAATTACTGATTTTTAATTTTGCCAGTTAAAATATTACTATCTTCTGCATTTCTTAAAGAGAGTGCATTTTAATTGCCGGGAAATAAAGAGGAACATAAATGATAAATTCTTAGAATGGTGAGAAATGTTTAATACTTAAGCATTATAAAACCACTAGCTCATGGAATTTAGTGCTGTTATTTATTCAACAAACTTTAATTTGGAGCTACCATGCACAAATTATTCTGTTCAAGAACAAAGGAGTAAAATCATCCTTTCCCACTAATTTTTTTTTTTTTTTTTTTTGGGTGGTACTGGGAGTAGAACCTAGAGGCTTTCTACCTCCAGGCTATACTCCCAGACCTATTTTATATTTTATTTGGAAACAGGATCTCACTAAGTTGCTGAGAGTCTCAGTAAGTAGCTGAGGCTGGCTTCGAACCTGTGCAATCCTCCTGTCTCAGCCTCCCAAGTGCAGGGATTACAAGCGTGCGCCACCATGCCCGGCTTTCCCACTAAGATTTTAAGGATTCATCCTAGTAGAGATAAATGGCAGGATACAAATAATTACAGCACAATGCAACAAACATTATGGTATAATAGAAATATTCTACATTTTGAGAAGAGATTAGACATGACTAGGGGAAAAATAAGGAAAATACAAAAGTAGAATTTGAATTTGACCTTAAAGAAGGATTTCAGTTGATATAAATATACCAAGAATAAAGGTTTTGGAAAAATCACCAATCAGTATGTACTGCTTACATGAATAAGATAAAAACCATTGTGAGCTGCTTACATGTGTAAGATAAAAATGAATATTTGGGGGCTACAATGACAGTTTGGAGTGCTGATCTAAAGGATTATAATATCCCAAGGCAGTAGAGTCACTGAATGCTAGTGACAATTTCTGGATCTGATAGTTGTACATAGTCTAAATAAATAGCTATCAAGGTATTATAATCATCCAAATGACAATGATGACCCACAAGGAACAGTGGTATAGTAATGAATTAATTCAAAATGCATAAGCAGAATAATCAACTGGAGAGGTCGAGGCATTAGTAAATGCAAGTGACCAGATTTCTAGCACGGTCAACCAGAGGAAGGAGGACAGACTTTCAACATCCAGAGAAATCAGGTTTGGCAGATGAGTCATAACATTAAAAAAATTGTTATTTATTCAAACATTTATCAAACATAAGCCATAGGGTGCTAGGAATATAAAGAAGACCTAGTTTCTGTCTTACAAATGGTGGAGACATATATAATTTTTTTTTTTTTTTTTTTTTTTGGTGGTACTGGGGTTCCTGGAAGCCCTTCTATCTCCGGGCTACACTCCCAGACCTATTTTTCTACATTTTTATTTGGAAACAGGGTCTCCTAAGCCAACGCGCGCGGCTGGCTTCGAACCTGCGCGATCCTCCTGTCTCTGCCTCCCAAGCGCGGGGATTACAAGCGTGCGCCACCATGCCCGGCGAGACATATATAATTTAACAATTGATTGCTACACTAAAAAATATATTCAATGACAGAAACTGCAAAACTGAGAAACAAGATAATTTGTAAATAGCCCAAAATACTGCATGAAATTCATTAAATTTATTATTTACCAAAATGTATCTTAACTTAAATCTTTCTTGATTATATATTCATGTATTCAAATGAATGTGTTTTCTTAGCAGAATTGTAAGAACTATTAATTTGATGAATGCTGTTCAGGAAGACAAGTAATATTTGTATTTTCAAAATTATAAACATCATATGCAAAGATGTAGAGGTATAAAAAAAAAGTATGGTTTAAAAAAACTGCAATTAGTGTAATATGTCCAAATGTAAGACACACTGGGAAAAAAACCAGACAGGTAGTGGCCAGATGATGAAAGGTCTATTTTATTTTATTCACTGGAATAAACTTCATTCACTGGAAAGTTAAGTGAAAGAGTTAAAGCAGAATTTCTTCTCCAACCCAGACTCCCTCTCAGAGGACAGTTCCTATCAGTAATATTGGTATTAGAGAATCTCATGCAACTAGTGTCGTGGTTGAATGGACCAGGGGTGGATGTTTCACGGACTAAGTCCAATTAGTTTTTCTCATCCAAGCATTTAGAATTGTGACACAGTATAAATCATTCAGTTAATCCTAAGACTTGGAAAGAAGCCCTAGAAAGTACCCAGCTTCCTGTTCATCACTCATGGGACCTGCCTATATAATCTGAACCTTAGATTAAGTGAGATGCCCCTGTAGCTTTCCAATAAATTCAATTTTTGCTTAAGTTAAGTGGGCTTCTATTCCCTGTGATTCTGACAAAACATCATATTCCAGTAGGTAATCTACACAATTAAGGGTGGTTAGGGCAACATTAAAATGGAAATTAAAACGTAGGATTTAATGGAATGTGGAGATAGGGTCCACTATCTATTTACCCTATAATGTTTAGGATTAAAGTGTTAAAATTTTGTGACCATGAAAAAAAAATAGTCTAGAAACAGGTGGACCATTTGAACTAGGGAAAGATTTAAACTAGTAGTAAATAGAAGCAAGCATAGTTAAAAGTAACCAGTTTTGCTCAGGGCCCCCAAAGCGTAATTTGAATAAGGTTTAGGATGCTGAAACAGTATTTATTATCGCTAAAGAAAAGCAGCAGCAGGGATCCTTGGCATCTTTAAGAGAATAATTCTAACAGAAAAATTGAGACAGAAATAATATTTGAATGTTAATTATAGAAAATAAGGCCAAGGAATTTGAAGAAAACAGTATCAGTGAGTATAATAAAAAATATAAGCACTGTAAACTTATTTTGAGACCCAAAGCAAGGGGAGAATGAAAGTCCTACCCTGCAAAAGATTAAAATATAGCAAAGAATGCAGAAGTCCAGGAAAGTATATCCTTGAAAAGTGAAACAATTTTTCCTTAAAATGTGATTAGAAAAAAATTTTTAAATGGCTAAAATTCCAAGAAATTTTAAAGAGGAGTTATATTGCTGAATACTATATATCATTTAGTAAGAGGCAGTGATTATGTAAGTGACTTTCTGATGACAAAGAAGCAAGAATGGGTTGATGACTTAGAGGAAAATATAGTTTGAATTACAACTGTATAATGTGATGGTGAGTCACAAGAGGTAAGTCAAGGATCACCTTTACTGACCTCAGGTTTCAGGGAATAAAACACAATCTAGTATTACAAGGGCAAAGTGAGCTACCACTGAGCGAGAGCAGGGTAACTTCACGTACAGTACTTACATAACTTGGTATGCTGTAAACTTAACTCTAAACTGCAAAACATGAATCAAAGAATCAGTACTGATTTGCAGTACTGGGGATTGAACCCAGCAGGGGCATTCTACCTGAGTTACACATCCAGCCCTATTTTTTATTCTTATTTTTGAAACAAGTCTCAGTAAGTAGCTAAGGCAGAGGGGCCTCACTAAGTAGCTAAGGCTGTGAACCCTCCATCCTCCTGTCTCAGCCTGCCAAGTATTGGGATTACAAGTGCGTGCCACCACACCTGGCCAATGTGTTTTAAAATAGTGAAACAGTTGCCCAGACTGGACTCAAGCTTGTTGTCCTCCTGCCTTAGTCTCCCTAGTAGCTGGGATTATAGGAATATGCCACCACCCCAGAGAGCGTATGTCATTACACATTTGTACAAGCCCACTAAATACATAATATCCAGAATGAGCCCTAAAGTAAATGACGGACCCTGGATGATAATGATGTATAAAGGTGGGTTAATCAATTGTAAATTACTCTGGTGAAACATGGCTATGTTTACATGGGAGTATTTGGGAAATCTCTGTAGCTTCCTCTCAATTTTTTGTGAGCCTTCAACTACTCTATAAGAAAGGCCTACTAAAAAACCCTAACTCCAGATGCAATGACTTAAATGTAAAAAACAAAACTTCAAAACTCTTTGTAGAAAACACAAGCAACTATCTTTTAAACCCAGTAGTTGAGTTTGAGAAACAATTTTTAAAACAAAGCATGTAAACCAATTATAATAAAGATGAACGAATTTGACTTTGTAACGATTAAGAAATCTTTTTTTTTCCTTTTTTTTACAGCAGAAGATACCACACCGATCATAAAAACTGCATTTAGGATTCTAGGTTTATAAATACTGGTAAATTGTGAAAGAGAAGAATATTTTTAGACTGTTTTGGCAAGCTGTTTAAATGCTTGAGTAACTGACTCACATAATCTTATACTTGGAATATACTGCCCTTCAAACAAAAGAATAAAATATTAATGACAATAATATTAAGTAATTTGCATCAAAGAGATAAGGAATGGAAAAATAAGAGTTGAACTATATACAATTTCCATTATTTATCTGCTTCTAAATTTACACATTTAAGTGCCTAGTATGTAAGAAACAATATGTTCTATGCAACTGTCTATGGTTATTCATTTGGATAGTTTAGAAATCCAAGACATGAACTGCATAACTTAACCCTATTATTTATTTCTATTATTTATCTTTATATTATCTATTTTATTTCTATTATTAATCCATAATAGAATCAAATGCAAGCTTGTTGATTATAAGGATGTTAATGTTATTGATTTTGAAATTGAAAAAAGATATCCACAATATACAAGAGACTTAGCATAAAGAATTCGCATATAAAACCTTTTTAATAAATCAAAAGAAAAAGAGAAAAATACTCAAGAGATAAGAATTGAAATTCCCCTAAAGAGAAAAACATAAAAGACCAGCAAATAAAATTATCAGTGATAATCAGGAAAATGCACATTAAGATCACAATAAGAAAACATATTAGAGCCTTTGGATTTGTAACAATTAAAAAGACACAGAGGATTGATAACCATAGGATCTTTTATCTCTCCTATATTGCTGTTATAAATATAAATTCATACAACCATATTGAAAATTTGGTGTCATCTCTTAAGTTTGAATAGGCAACGGGACCTCTTTCAGAGTCAGCAACTGGACTTCTCTCTATATATTAGCAATAGGAATTTATAACACACACACACACACACACACACGCAGAGACTGCCCATAGTATCTTTGTTCACAATAAAAAGAAATAAGTGCATGCCCCTCCAAGGAAAATGTATAAATATCCAAGTATCTAATAATGGGAGATATTAACTCCATGAAATATTATGCATCAACTAAAATGAATAACTACAGTAACATGTAATAATATGGAGAAATCTAAACTAGGTAAAAAAACGAATTCAAAAATATTATATTCAAAACAATTCTATAAAAGCAATGGAATTATACATCCAATAAAACTATATATGAGAAAGATGATCACGGGCTTCAAGATGACTACTTGGTTACAAGAAGGTAGAGGTGAGGGCATGGAATGGAGGAAAACCACATGGAGCATCCGGAGCTTTTGGGGGAAGAGGGAAGTGGTGGTCCATGAGTACTAATTATGATAAACAGGTAATGGTTCAATGAAATATGCCTGAGGTTTAATGAAAGAAAAAAAAAAAAAAGAAAATTGCACGTAGTTTGTTCAATGAATTCTGAAACAAGCAGAATAATCATTCTCTTAGAGAATCCCTAAAGTGGCAACTGTAGAGAAAGGAAAACAGGTATGTCTTCTATAATCAAAAATAATCTCCAAATTCTGTCATAACCACTTTTTAATAAGTTAGGGGGCTTATATGCTAAGGCAGTAAAGCTTTAAACAATTAGACAAAATAATCACTGTCAAAATTTAAAAGATACATATAATAACAATATTATATAATTCTTCTTTATCAGTTCATCTTTATAATACAGCACTTCAACATTTACTTTCAAGTCCAAGGTGTTTATCATTAAGTACACTCTTCCTGAGCTTTTTATAATTCATTTCATAGATATTATGTATATGATACACTAAAGAAAAAAATGTTCCCTATTTTTCTAAGATAATACTTTTCAATTAAAATTTTTCTCATTAAAATTTTAAATATCTTTAAGCTTTTAAATAATTTTCTAACTTTGCTGTTAAGCTTAAACTGGTATATATGAAAAGTTAAGTCTACTAAGTGCCATATTTTTATATTAAAGTTGTTTTTATAAACAGACATTTGACAACACAATACATTTCATTAGGTGATAAAGAAGAATTAACTATTTTTTTCAAATGTCACTTATGCTTATGGAAGTAATGTTATTATAACTGATGTTCCACTCTACAACAACTCTACCCTTATTTAAAAATAGAAATAAATCCCCGTGCTTAGGAGGCTGGGACAGAAAGACTGCACAGGTTCGAAGCCAACCTCAGCTACTTAGTGAGGCTTTCAGCAACTTAGTGAGATCCTGTTTCCAAATAAAATATAAAACAGGTCTGGGAGTATAGCCTGGAGGTAGAAAGCCTCTTCTGGGTGCCACCCTCAGACACACACACACACACACACACACACACACACACACACACACCAACAACAACAGCAACAACAACAACAACAAAAACATAGAAATAAAAAACCTGATGAATGGCATGAAAATTTACCATTGCCAAATTTGAAAAGAGGCCCCCCCAAAAAAGAATCAGATACTAATAAATGAAGTAAATACAGAATGTCTTGAAAATACACCTACCTCTCCCTATTTCTAAACTGATATGTGAATAGTGGGAGTTGTGAGAGACTAGAATTAACTCTATTAATGAATATTAATAAATACCTGGGAAGTGATATAACTAATTCAATAAAGTATACACTTGAAATTAAAATATTGCAGTAGTTTTTAAGTGTAGCAATAACCAAACCTAAGCAAATACCCCCTGTATTGATTCATTGTTCAGAGTTGTTGCTGTATATCATGATCTACTACTAAATCCAACCATACTGTTGGCTTTTCTTAATTGTATCTTAGATCACTGAATCAAAATAAAAATATTTACATTAAAAAGATCAATAAAGAGCTGGGTGTGGTGGCACATGCTTGTGATCCCAGCATTTGGGAGGCTGAGACAGGAGGATCAGGGTTCACAGACAGCCTCAGCTACTTAGTGAGCCCTCTGCAACTCAGTGAGACCCTGTTTCAAAATAAAGAATAAAAAATAGGGCTGAGAATGTAGCCTGGAGGTAGAATGCCCCTGAGTTTCATCCCCAGTACCGCAAAAAAAAAAAAAAAAAAAAAAAAAAGATTAGTAAAGGTAGTAAAATCCATTTACCTAGAATAAGTGCCAAGAAAACAAAACTTACAACTTATAGCTATTTATTTTACAACTTGCTACAGTTTGGGTCTATAAATGTGTCCTAAAGGTCCATCCGTTAAAAGCTTAGTTTCCAGTATGGGAGGCATTGGAAACTTTATGAGGTGGGAACCCCCCCCCCCCCACACACACACAATGTAAACTCCCCATAAAAAGAATTAGAGAAATTTTTTGATTTTGTGTGTGTGTGTGTGTGTGTGTGTGTGTGTGTGTGTGTGGTACTGGGGGTGGAACCCAGAGGCTCTTCTACCTCCGGGCTACACTCCCAGACCTATTTTATATTTAATTTGGAAACAGGGTCTCACTAAGTTGCTGAGAGCCTCACTCAGCAGCTGAGGCTGGCTCTGAACCTGTGTGATCCTCCTGTCTCAGCCTCCCAAGCGCGGGGATTACAAGCATGCGCCACCATGCCCAGCAAGGAATTGGTTTTAGTTAATTTGCAAGGATACCAAAATCTGCAGATGCTCAAGTCTCTTATATAAGATGGTACAGTACTGTTGGCTCTCTTATAATCATGAGTTCGGTATCTGTGTATTCAAACAACTGAATTAAAAACATTTGAAAAAATAAATTGTATCTGTACTGAATATGTACAAAACCTATTATTTATAGAGCATACATTGTATTTGGTGTAAGTAGGTCAGAGACGATTTTTAAGCATACACATACAGGAGGATGTGCACAGGCTATACACAAATACTATTTTAATTGACTTTTTTTTTTGGGGGGGTTAATGGAGTGAACCCAGGAACATTCAATCTGTAAGCTACACCCCAGCCCCTTTTCTTATTTTGAAACAGGGTCTTGCTAAGTTGCTCAGAGTCTCACTAAGATGCCGCAGCTGGCCTCAAACCGGCAATCCTCCTGTCTCAGCCTCCCAATTACTGGGAATATAGGTGTGTCCGACCACACCCAGCACTACTCTGTTTTATATAAGGGACTTAAGCTTCTTAAGATTCTGAATCTATGGAGGTCCTAACTAATCCCCTATGAATCTCAAGAAACAATAATATTTGCAAGTAATCTATACACATTCAATAATCCCATGGAAATGCAATGTAAACAATCGCTATGCTGTACTGTTTAGGGAATAATGACAAGAAAAAAAAAGTCGACATGTTTAGTACAGTTAAAATGGAGAGTATTTTTTTATCTGGATTTGGCTGAATCCATGGATATAAAACCCAAAGATACAATTTCATATGACATTAATTATAATGAATTTCTTTTAGTAAAGACATTCCTCACATTTGACACTTTCACCAGAAAGAGTAATTATTAAATTTAAAAAGCCTGTGAAAAGGTAACTTCTATTATTATTGTTTTAAATGACACCTTATTTGCAATAGAGCACTGCTAAATTATAAAACTACCAAATGGAATTCAAAAATCAAATTTCCTTGTTCTAGAGAGGCCCAACAAGCAGTGGAAAGTTTATATTAAAGCCACATCTGGTTAATTATATTTTAGGAAATTTTTTAAATAAATTTCACACAACAGTGAAAAAACATTTTTGGGTCCACTGAACTGGAGCAGCTTAAAAGAATAGCGCAGTAGGGAAAACAGACCTGAGTTCAAATTGAGACTTATAGTTCAACCAAGGGCAATTAATATTTTGAATTTAGTTGTTTGACCCATAAAATGGAAATAACATATTCTACCTTGCCAGACTGTTGTGAAAAGCAAATAAGGTATACTAAGTACAATGTCTGACATGTTGCAAACAATACATCTTACTTATATTTTCATACAATTGTCTATCACAAATATTATCTGTGGTCTCTCCTAGAAAGCAAAAACCATTATCTCATTATTGTCACATCCTCCAGTGTAGCTTTGGTAGACAATAACTACTGGAATTAGCTCCTCTAATTTAAGGCTAACTAACTCAAAGTTCCACTTAAACTAATTCACTTTACCTAAATAAATCCTGCTGCGAATAGAACATAGGATCACCAGCCTAACATACGTATGCTAAGCATTTTAGTGAAGGGGAATCAATAATCAACAAAGTAACTTTAGTGTGCTACTCAATATCTATTTTGGCATTCTACAGAATTACATTGTAGTCAACATTTTATTTGAAATTCTTTATAGTTTTCATTAATTAAATTATGGAAATAAAATTGTTTCTTTAGCTTCACAAAAATCCTAGTTTCCTTGTGTAGTTTAAATAAAAAATAAAGAAAATTGGACAGAATGAATTACTTATAAGAGAAAAATTAGAAACTATTAAGTTTACATTAAATTCTATTTCATTTTTATTAATGCAAAGTCTTCTTTACACCTTGAAGTCTCTAATTAAGAGTCTGTACTTTATTCTAATACTTCCTTGTGTAGTAGGCCTCCTAAATTACCAGCAAGAGTTAGAAACATTATCCATAGCAATATTTTAGTAATTAACAAGACAACTACTGTAGTTTTAGATTTTCTTAGTTTTATATTACTACAACCAAAGGCTATTAATAAAAAATCCAATTATCCCAGCTTTGGTCATACAGTATTTCAAATTCTGCAGTACGATGAAAAAAAAAAAGCTGGATGTATCATTCTAAATAATTAACAATTTCATTAAAGTTGTAATTTGCAATATTCAGAGTAAAACAAGTATTCCTAAGATATGGCAAAGTAATAGTTTCTAACTATTAAACACATTTTAATAATGGCTGTATTACTATGTAAATAGTTGAAATCTGTTTGAAAGAGATGCATTAAGAAATTCACATTAAGCCGGGCATGGCGGCACAGGCTTGTAATCCCAGCGCTTGGGAGGTGGAGACAGGAGGATCACGCAGGTTTGAAGCCAGTGGAGCTAGTTTAAGAGACCCTGTTTCCAAACATGTATGTATGTATGTATGTATGTATGTATGTATGTATAAAATAGGTCTGGGAGTGTAGCCTGGAGGTACAAGGACTTCCAGGAACCCCAGTACCACCACCACCAAAAAAAAAAAAAAAAAAGCCATATTAATCTAATAAATTTAAACAATTTAGAAGCATTAAAAGAACTGATTCTCCAAACAAAAGCTTCACAAATATTTGGATATTGTAAACTAGTTTCATGACCCAATGAAATAAAACATTGGAATAGAAGGCTACCATGAAGCAAAATTTTATGACCAATTTATCTTAAGCACTGATATAAGTAATATCCTCAGATATATTAATAAATATAATAAACTTTAAATTCAATAACTTTTATTAGAACTGGGAGTCTAATAAGCCAAGAAAAATGTCCTAGATATACACGACAAACTTAAGGTACTTTAAGAACTATTCTTTTTCTAGAAGAAGTTAGTCTAGGTTTATATTAGGTGTTCCCCTATACTGGTCTTGTTTTTACAATTATCATATTTTAAATTTCTTGCTTCTTTAACATGGCTCCTTGTTATTGCCAAAATTAATCATATTACCTAAAAGATCCTAAATGTTTTATTTTAATGAACATAAAAGTATTTTCAGTGAAATTGCCAAAATGTCACTTTCTACAAAAGGATGCTAAACACTTGCAATTCTAACACCAGTTAAAAAATGTTCCTGTCGTTTTAATGACTTTTTCTCCATCAAAATCAAAGTAAGCTTTTCATGTTTCAAGATCACACCATTTAAGATGACTACAATACACCAATAAAAAAGGTTATGCAATGTAAAGAATTTCTAATGTGCCATCATCATTTTATTTTAATTTTATTATTATTATTATTATTATTATTATTATTTTGTGGTACTAGGGGTGGAACCCAGAGGCTTTCTACTTCTGGGCTATACTCCCAGACCCATTTTATATTTTATTTGGAAACAGGGTCTCACTAAGTTGCTGAGAGCCTCACTAAGTAGCTGAGGCTGGCTTCGAACCTGTGTGATCCTCCTGTCTCAGCCTCCCAAGCGCGGGGATTACAAGCGTGCGCCACCACACCCGGCTTGCCATCTTCATTTTAAAAGTTCATGCAAATTAATAATACATTCCGTTCATTTGGCCAATATGGTATGTTGTAACGCCTGCTTATAAAAAGCCAAATGTAATTAAAACAATTATAGAGCAATATTTTCACTGATAGAGAATTCAATGTGGTATTTCCAAAGGGTTTCAAAATTCCAACAGTCCTTTAGTGTACCTTGTTGAATCTCTATTTTTGAGGAAGATACATCAAGTATCTTAGAACTTGCCTTCAAGCTTACACAGGACTGAACAATAAGCCAAACATATAGGGATCAAAAGATGCATTTCTACAAGAAATTTACATGCAGCCGCACAATAATTTTGACATCAAAAACGAATCCTTCGGCGTTTCTAATTTCAGTTTTCTACAAAAATTAAGTGCCCCACCCTCAAAAAGAAATGCAAGCACACTATTTTTCCCTTGGTCCCCACCTCTAGCCTTTGAATAGCCAATAAACGAGGGCATTACGACAATTATGTTTTTTTTTTAAAAAAAAAAGCATGAAATTTTAACCCAGATGTAAAAAAAAAATAAAAAAAACTACAACACTCCAAAAGTAATGAAAAGAAAATACCCCCCACAGGACAGCCTAACTCTCCTACACCACACAGATCTAAAAACAAAAACCGTGCCTACATCATCAAATATCGGAGCTAGAAATAGTCAAGAATAACACTGCTACTCTCGTGGCGTTAACTATTTTGTTTTTATCGTCTGTAGACATGTGGTGGTGCCCAAGGCTTTTCCTTTAGTCGGCTGCATTTCTCATTTGTAAACAACTTCTGGTGCTCCTTGGTGTTCCAGCGGGAGGGAAAATGAAACTCTGAAAAGCATCAGCATCTGAACTTCCGGATCTGAGCAGGGGTAGCCAAGAAAGGGACCATCTCTCTACCACTTAGTAAGAAAAGAAAGAGAAAAGGCAGCCCGCCTAGGAGCGGGGCGAGAGTCACCTGGAGGGAGGGAGCGGGCTGGTGGAGGAGCGGCCCCGGGAGCTGTCTGAGCGGGCTGGGGGCCGAGTTCCGGGGGCCTCTTTGTGCGGAGTCCGGGGCCGGGGAGGGACGCGGGCGCCGCTCGGGGCTGGCGAGCGGCCCTGACCCCGCCGAGGGGCGCGGGCCGGGGTCGCAGCGGCCGCAGGGGCGCGGCGGGGGCTCCGAGTGACATCCCGCCTTCCCGCACTTAGCGGGCCGGGGCGCGGCGGCCGCCCGGTTCCCGACGGCCCGCGCCCGCCCGCCCGGCCGCGGCCCTTACCTGCAGCTCGGTGAGCAGAATCTCCCCGCGCTCGGGGTGGGACGCCATGGCGCTGCGCTCTGGACTCCGCACCTGAAGGCGGCCGCCGCCGGCCAAGGGAGAAGGCGGGACGGGAGCCGGGGCGGGGGGTGAGGAGCCGGGAGAGAAAGAGGGAAAAAAAAGAGCTAGGGATTCATGGAGGCGCCGCTCCTGCGGGAGGCGCGGCTACGCGGCCCGGCTCATGGAGGGAGAGCGGCGGGGAGCGCGCCCTGGTCGCGGCTCCCTGGCCGCCCGCCGCCGCCCCGGGCTCGGCTCGCTCAGTCGCTCCCCCCGGGCGACGCCGGGAGCCGCCTCGAGCCTCTCGGTGCGGGGCGCAGCGGCCGCGGCGGCGGCTCCTCCTGTCGCACCATTTGGCTGTCACCGCGTCGCAAAAGCGGCCTCACTTGGCGGCCGCCGGCTCACGTGACGGCCGCGGCGCCGCCTCGCGCCGGGCGGGGTTAGGGGGCGGGGTGGGGCGGGGCGGGGCGGGGCTCCGGGGTGAGAACCAAGGGAAAGGACTGGGCCGGGGCCGGGGAGGCGGGACCGGCGGGAGCCACGCCCACTGCCCGGCTGCTGGAGCGCCCCGCTGCCTCGCCCCGCCCCGCCGCGAATGACCGCGGGCTGTCCTGCCCTGCGCCACCTTCTCAGGCCCAAGTTTGGGCCTCATTTCAATCGGCTCCTTTCCAAACTCAGCAACCCCGGAGCTTCGAGACTCCAACCTTGTAGATCATTCCCCTTTCTCCCTCCCGCCAGCCGAAGCTAATTTGGCCTTTTGCTCGCCTAGCCAGGTGCGCTGCTGGCTAGCTTACTACTTTTCTTCTTTCTTTCTTTCTTTCTTTCTTTCTTTCTTCCTTTCTTTCTTTCTTTCTTTCTTTCTTTCTTTCTTTCTTTCTTTCTTTCTTTCTTTCTTGTTGCAGTACTAGAGATGGAACCGAGGGGCGTTTTACTTTGGAGCTACACCCCTAGCCCTATTTTTTTATTATTATTCTTTATTTTGAAACAGGCTCTCACTAAATTGCAAAGGGACTCACGAAGTAGATGAGGCTGTCTTCGAACCTGCGATCCTCCTGTCTCAGCCTCCTAAATGCCGGGATTACAGGCGTGCGCCACCACGCCCAATCCTACTTTTCAAGCAGCGGGATCCCGGGCAGTTTTCAGTGTAAAACCTTTAAGGTGCCTTTTCCTGGTGGGCTGGGTCGCTTTGGGTTGAAAAGCTCTACTGAGCCTGAAGTCTGATTCGTTGTTTTCTTGAATTGTTTTAGCTTAATTGAATTGAAGGCGCTGGGATGGGCTAGGTCTCTAGAGTGGAAAGGAGCCGTCTTTCCTTGGTGTGGAAACTACTAACTCTTCTACCTAGTAACCTATAGCTTAGTAGTATAATTCAGATTTTTAAGGAATGACACTAGTATTCAGGAGTAACAAAGTCTCCAATAGGTAGCTTTTGCTGCATCTGACCAGAGAATAGATATTCTAGATAACTGTCTCAGTTTTGATTATTGGAGGCTCAAGCACAGTGGCTTTGTTAAAAGATACCAGGGTAAAGAGGTAGGAGGTAATTAGGTAGCTACTTAGGAAGGACATTAGTTGACATCTGTCTTTAAGTTTAATACGTTATGCACCATGTGCCATCCATTGGGCTAATTCTAGGACTTATATTTATCTTTCTGTCTTCCAAGTCTCACACATGAATCAACAACCATTTATTGAAAATCAAGAGATATTGTGAGCACATTTTCTGAACTCCCAACTCGTGATATATTGATGAGGAATTTTTCTGGTGTATATTTCAAAAGACAACTATATGTTCAATGAATTACATTGGTTATAAATGAAAATTAAAATACATAAACAGCACTTAGAAAAGCCAGGAAATATAAATATCTTCCCTGGTAACTAAGAGCCAAGCAGAATTAGGCTCCAAAGTTCCAACCTGGATTAAGAAAGAGTCTGTAACAAGAGACTTTTCTTTAGAGGAAATAAATTTATGTTCAAAACAACTATCACTAAATTTTAAATGGTAGGTACAGAATGAGTGATAGGGGAGCACTGTATGTGTGTGTGTGTGTGTGTGTGTGTGTGTGTGTGTGTGTGTTTTCTTGTACTAAAATATACATGACAAAATTTACCATTTTTACTATTTTCAGTGTTATTGAATCCACGCTGATGTACTTTGCTTATTTTTGTCTTGCTTTACCCAGAATGAATTTGAGATTGATAATGTACACACAGTAGGTGATGAATGTAGAAAGAATTAAGAATTACCTGTGCAAGGGTTTAGAAATACAACCAATGAACAGTCTTTATAAAAACAAAGTTAGATATGAGAGAAAAATGTTTAAATTTTAGTACCATGGAATTTTAGAACTAGAAGAGACATAAAGTATCTAGCCTAACTCTTACTATAGGGAAAAAAATAAAAATGAGCCATAGTTTAGCTGATTAAAAATGGGAAATTATTACTTGGGAGCAGATGGAGAAGAGAACCTAAGTCTTCCAGTTGCTACCCTTGTTTGATTTAACTTATGCCTTAAAACGTAATCTTCAGGCCTGGCTTGGTGGTGCATGCTTGTAATCCCCGCCCTTGGGAGTCAGCGCTGATTCGAAGGCTTTAGAGACCCTGTTTCCAAAAATAAAAAGCATAAAATAGGTCTGGGAGTGTAGGCTGGAGGCAGAAGGACTTCCAGGAACCCCAGTACCACCAATAAATAAATAAATAAATAAATAAATAAATAAATAAATAAACAGATAAATAAATTAAATAAATAAATAAATAAATAAATATGTAATCTTAATTCAGACTGAACTGACCACTATTCTCTTAAGCTTTTACCATAGAAAAAGACTTTATTTTTTTATTTTTTATTTTTTTTGGTGGTACTGGGGTTCCTGGAAGCCCTTCTACCTCCGGGCTACACTCCCAGACCTCTTTTTACATTTTTATTTGGAAACAGGGTCTCCTAAGCCAGCGCTCTCGGCTGGCTTTGAACCTGCGCGATCCTCCTGTCTCTGCCTCCCAAGCGCGGGGATTACAAGCGTGCGCCACCACGCCCGGCAGAAAAAGACTTTAAACTTTACATATTTCTTGTGCTAAAACAAACATGCTATTTTAATTTTAAAAATCACATGTAAATGCAAGCAACAAAATATCAAAAGCTATAAACTTTTTTTTGCAACCAACAAATATACAAAGTATTAAATGTTACACACTTTTTTTCTGAGATTGGTAGTGCTGGGGAAAGAAGTAGAACATTATAGAAGGTTATCATCTGGAAAATGTGATAGTTTAAACAGCAAATTAGCTTAAGCTAAGAGATACTACCCAGCTCCTGGCTGTGTTAAGAAAAAAAAAAAGGTAATGACATGGATCATAATTATCAGATTGAAGCACATTTGAAAGTTTTAATGGGAATGTGGAAATGCATATCATATTGGTTCAGATGAGTTATATTTAATCCCTATTTACAAATGTTTTTAGAGAATCCTAAATTCAGTTAATCTCAAATTATGCTCTAATTTATATTAACAAAAAAGAAGAAAAAATTTAAGTTTCCATCTAAGAAGTTAATGACCTTTAAAAACACCCAATTTGTAACACTAATTATGCAGGTACATTTAAGATTTTCATAGATACTTTAAAGGCCTTTAAAAAATAAAAACGAGCTGGTTATGGTGGTATAGGGCTGCAATCTCAGTACTTGGGAAACCAAGGCATGAGGATCATAGGTTCAAGGCCCAGCCTTAGTAACTTAGCAAGGCCCTTAGTATGTTAGTGAGACAATTTCAAAATACAAAATAAAATAAGTCTGAGGGTATAGCTCTGAGAATATCCCTGGGTTCAGTCCCAGTACCCCCCACCCTGCAAACACGTCTAAATGACCAAACATATAAAAATAGTTTTGGTTACTTATTGGAAAGTGTTATCTTCTATTTTCCTTTTTTTTTTTTTTTTTGGTGGTACTGGGGTTCCTGGAAGCCCTTCTACCTCCAGGCTACACTCCCAGACCTATTTTATATTTTTGAAACAGGGTCTCTTACGCCGGCGCAGCTGGCTTCGAACCTGCGCGATCCTCCTGTCTCTGCCTCCCAAGCGCGGGGATTACAAGCGTGCGCCACCATGCCCGGCCTCTATTTTCCTTTTTAAAGATAGAACAGATGTTACAGGGGAAATTGTAGCAGAGCTAACTTAACTTTTTTTTTGAGGGGGGGTGTTGTAGAAACAGACATTCAGGTATTCAAATGACTGCATATCCAGGGAAAAGGTCAGAAACCTTTACTTTGTGAACCATACTATTTATTGCCTTCCCTTGTGTATTTCCTTTTTGTTCTTCTTTAATATTTAGAAAAGTGTTTGAAAATTCCAGCTTGTCTGTGCAGTGTTATGGAGGAGCTGGGAAGGGTTAGTTTTTAATTTGTTTACATTCTCTTATTTCAGTGTTATTGTTAAAAGAAAAAGAGAAGAGTGAGTTCCCTCCCCACTTCCAAGAGACTAGACTGAAGTGGCCATGATAATCAAAATAATCCTAAAGAAGAGGCAAAACTCGGGAAGAACTACCTGGTCATTACACTTTTCTTCCCTAAGAAGCTCCTGTTAGAACTTGTTTCCTTGTATACTCTGTGAGGATGATTTTGAGAAGGAGGTTGTTAATATCAAGAACAGAGAAGAGTAGAGCAGCTGTAGTGATGATAGATACTTTTGGGGAGATATCAATTCAGTCCACTTCACTGAGAATTTCCCCTGTCTACAAAGTAGATGTCTCTTGAGTCATGTAGACTCTGTCTAATTTAGATCTTCTAGTAAATGGATTAGACCACTGATGTACCACATACAAGTTTAGACAATTAGAATTCCTCTATAAGAATTTGGAAACAGAACATCTGAATGCTAATTAATTGGTACCCTAGAGTGAGCACTCCTTATCTAGAGTTATAATAGCCATTCTCTTTCATGTTCTCAAAGATTCAGAAAGTATTACTTTTTCAAGAGAGAAAGGATTAGCTTCTTTCCTGTTATTGGTTAGTATAATAGTTACCAAAGAAAAACTGGTCTTGTATTTGTGGGGCTTTTTGTTTAGTGAAATAATTATAATGACAAAGAAGATTAATCCAAGGTACTTTTCTACTTTTTTTTTTCTTTTCTTTTTTTTTTTTTTTTGGTGGTACTGGGGTTTCTGGAAGCCCTTCTACCTCCGGGCTACACTCCCAGACCTATTTTAACATTTTTATTTGGAAGCAGGGTCTCTTAAGCCAGTGCCTCTGGCTTTGAACCTATGCGATCCTCCTGTCTCTGCCTCCCAAGCGCGGGGATTACAAGCGTGCGCCACCACGCCGGGCTCCAGGGTACTTTTAACACAGGTCAGGAAAGCTTTTCCTGAGTACTTGACACTTCTGAGATCTCACTGGGTGGGTAAAATTAAGTGGCAGGCAGGAAGAAAAGCTTCCAAGGAGAGAGAATAACATTTACAAATATACCAAAATGGGAGGGAGCAATTTTGTAATTATGGAAAGGCCAATGAGGCTATAGCAAAAAGATGAAATAATAAACAAGATCTCATAGGCCATGTATATCAGCCAGGATAGGCCAGGTTATGCTGAGTAACAAAATATTTCTAAAGATTCTTTGCAGTTTGGAAGAAACTTTATCTCTCACACTACATGCCCACCATGGTTCTGTTGCAAGTCATCTTCCATCTGAATTTAGGCTGACAGCAGTCTCTCTATTACACATTGCCATTATCATGGCAGAAAGAAAAGTGATAAATTATGCACTGGTTCTTATAGTGTGCCCATCTTTCACTTTTCATCAGCCAAATCTTGGGTATGCCTGAGAACAACAGGGACAGAATGGTATAATCCTTTAACAGAGAAGGGCACTACACCAGGGGTTACTGAATGTGGGCGAGTAGTAATCTACTCTACACACTAAGATGTTGGTGTTTATCTAGAAAGGATGGAAAATCACTGAATAAATTTGACATTTTCATAAATCACTTTGAGAAAACCTGGCTTGGTAGCAATTTAGTGAGGCGGCTCTCAGCAACTTAGAGCCTGTTTCTATATAAATAAAAAAGGGAGGAATGGTGGTAGTAGAATATCTTGAAGTTAAGAGGTCATTTCAATTTTCTGGACCAAAAAAAAAGGGGGGGGTTGGTACTTTAGTATTATGGCAGTGAAAATGGAGAGAAAGTAACAGACTTAGTAAATAGAAGGATCTAGTGATGTGTGAAAGAGGCAGACACGAGAGAATATGATCTCAGGATGATGGAAGACATATACCTGACTCTGTTCCTTTGTCTGCCTGGTTGAAGGCCCCAATGTTCTGTTTTTCCTTAGGTTCAGTGTGTGTGTGTGTGTGTGTGTGTGTGTGTGTGTGTGTGTGTTCCCAAACAACTCTGGTTGGGCCATTAAGCCAAAGTGACAAAATCAGAAATAGTGACCACAGTTCTACCTATAGGACGTAAGTAGGTAAGACCAGCAACACAGTTTAACTGCTGCTTTCTTCTCTTCCAAAGATTCCTCTATCCAGTGTGCTTATTGTTCCTAAAGGATCCTGACACTAAAAAATGTAGAGATTGGAAACAAGTATATATTAAACCTGGTATGAATCTTTCCATAGCACTTTATTTTCACATCTGTTTAGGCACTTAAATTTCTTTTCTGTGGAGTCATATGATCTGTTTTTTTACGTGTGTGTGTCTGGTGTGTATGTATGTTTTTTTAAACTGGGAATTGAACAGAGTATTCTACCTCTGAGCTACATCCCCAGCCTTATTTATTTATTTATTTATTTATTTATTTATTTATTTATTTCGGTACTGGGGATGGAACCCAGGGGCATTCTACCTCCAAGCTATACCCCCAGCCCTGTTTTTTATTCTTATTTTGAAACAGGGTCTCACTGAGTTGCAAAGGACCTCACTAAGTAGCTGAGGCTGGCCAGGAACTGCCATCCTCCTGTCTCAGCCTCCCAAATGGTGGGGATTACAAGTGTGCACCACCACACCAGGCTTATTTTTTTTATTTTTATTTTGAAATAATCTCAACAGGTTTCTGGGGCTAGATGCAAACCTGCAATTCTCCTGTTTCAGCCACCCAAATACTGGGATTACAGGGGTGCACCACAACATCTGGCTATTCTGTTAGTCTTTAAGCCACTAAAAGTCCCACATATCCTGTATACTAGTATAGTATCTCTGATATAGTAATGCAAAAGAAAGTATTTTTAACCAAGAGCCCATTTCCCCCAATCGATTATTTGGAACTTTTTCACAGGTTATTTACAAATGCTTACTACTAAAAGCCAGGTGTGGTGGCACACACTTGTAATCCCCGTGCTTGGGAAGCTGAGATATGAGGATCGTGCAGGTTCAAAGCCAGCCTTAGGTACTTAGTGAGGCTCTCAGCAATTTAGTGAGACCCTGTTTCCAAAAAAATATATAAAATGGGTCTGGCAGTATAGCCCAGAGGTAGAAAGCCTCTGGGTTCCACCCCTAGTACCACCAAAAAAAAAAAAAAAAAAAAAAAAAGAAAGTATTTTTAACCACAATTGAGAAGTAACACTTTTTATTCCAATTCTTGATGTCATGAACTCCACAAATTCATATACTAGAATTCTAATGTCAAATATGATGTTATTAGAGGGTGGGGCATTTGGAAATTGATTAGGTCATTAGACTAGAGCCTTTGTGGATGAGTTTAATGCCCTTATAGAAAGCTTTAGAGAGCTTTTTTTCCCTCTCTGTACCATGTGAAAATGCAATGAGGACTCAGTCTCAGGAGAGGGTACCTCACCAGAGCCCAACAGGACCGGAACCCCAATCTCAGACTTGCAGCCTTTAGAACTCAGGAATAAATATCTGTTTTTACAAGCCATCCAGTCTATGTTTTATTACAGCTGCCAGAACTGGCTTAGACATTAAGAATCATTTTTTAAAGTATCATTGAATTATCAGATGAGTTTTTAATCAAGTACTTTACTCTTAATAAGCCTGTTATATTACTGTGTATTATGAAGATGACAGAAGTCTAATATATTATTATTATTTTTTTACTCAAGAAGCTTAAAATCTAGATGGGAAAATCAAGAATGAATATAATTGGGCCCTACCATATGTAGGTTGCTGATACAATCCCAATAAATTTCAGGTATTCTACAAATATTCTTAAATAAGTGAACTATAGAAGCTGATTTTTGTTGGTAGTTGCTTAGTTTAGAGTGTTTAAATATTCCAGAAAAATTAGGTCAATGGCAGGTGTGACAAGCAGGCTTATTTAAATATTCAATATGGTATGCGTGCTTTAGTCATAAATTGTCATGTATATCTACTGCTCTTCCCTAAATGTTTGGAAAAAAACATTTGATTATGCTCACAAATTCTATGGTTTGGGAATTTGGACAAAGGGCACAGCAGGAATTGTCTGTCCTTTTTCTCATTATCTGGAGCCTCACTTAACACTGAGGAATTTTTAAAACACTAGAATTTACAAACTCGTATATTACTAATTGTCAGAGTGATTACCTCATCTCATGTCTTGCCTCTGAAAAACTCCACTGTATACCTGTGGGAGAGTTAGAATGAAAAAGGCAAATAAACCGGGAGTGGTGGCGCACACTTGTAATCCCAGCATTCGGGAGGCTGAGACCGGAGGATTACATTGCAGTTCTCAGACAGCCTCAGCTACTTAGTGAGGCCCTTTGCAACTCAGTGAGACCCTGTTTCAAAATAAAGAATAAAAAATTGGGCAGGGGGTGTAGCTGGAGGTCAAATGCCTCTGGGTTCCATCCCCAGACCTGCACAAAGAAAAAAAGAAAAAGACAAATGACATCTTAATATAATTGTGAAAATGGGTTGACCTTGGAGACCTAAATGGTCCTTATGTGTCCCTAAAGTACACTTTGAGAACTTCTAATCTAGCCTGTAAGGCTGCCTTTGATAATTCTAGATTAGTAATAGTTCTATATACATGTGTTATGGTTTGGATTTTAATATGTTCTCCAGACCTTATGTGTTAGACAGGGTAGCCATGTTCCAAGGTGACATCTGTCTGCAGGGAAAGGGTCCCTGGAGGCATAGCTAGGATAGTGTTCTCCTAGGGGACTGCTGTAGTTTCTCTTTTCCCTCTTTTTCCTGCAACTTTGAGCTGACACTAGCTCTCATCCTCTCTCTCTCTCTGGTCCCTACTGTGATGCCCTGAATTCTACTGTGTGAGGCCATGACCTCTGAGACCTCCCAAATTGTGAGCAAATAAAATTATCCCTCTGAGTTTTTTGGGCCAAGTATTTGGGTCACAACTGTAAGAATGCTGTGTTTCCAGAGCTTAAGATCTACTACAGTCTTAGACCATTTTCTGTTGCTATAATGAAATACCTGAGAGAGCAATTTATAAAGAAAAGGTATATTTTGGCTCATGGTTCTGGAGGCTGAAAAGTCCAGGTTTGGGTGGCTTTGTCTGATGAGGTCCTTGTGCTGTGTCAACTCATGGCAGAAAGCAGAAATGCAATCAGGAGTATGCAGAAGAAGCAAAACATATGAGGTGTTCTCTCGCTTTATAATAACCTGCCCTTGGGCTGCTTCTCATGAGAATTAATCCAGTCCTAAAATAATGGCATTAGTTCCTTACTTCTTAATGACCTAATCACCTCATCAAGGCTCCAACACTTCTCAAAACTGTTACATTAGCGATCAGATGTCAACATTGAGTTTTTAGAAGGGACACACCATAGTCAATCCATAGCAACTATCATGGGCTTTATGTCCAGCCCTTTTTATTTTTTTATTGTGAGACAGGATCTTGCAAAGTTGCCCAGGCTGAGGCTGAGCTTGCATCCTTCTGTCTCAGCCTCTTGAGTACTGGGATTACAGCCACCATTCCCAGCTACCATGGGCTTTGTTGTTGTTGTTGTTGTTGTTGTTTTGTAGGTCTAGGGATAGAACCCAGGGGCATTCAACCTCCAAGCTACACCCCATGTCCTATTTTTTTTTTATTCTTTATTATGAAACCGGGTCTCACTGAGTTGCAGAGGGCCTCACTAAGTAGCTGAGGATGTCTGTGAACCATGATCCTCGGTCTCAGCCTCCCAAATGCTGGGATTACAAGCGTGCGCCACCACGCCCGGCTGCTACCATGGGCTTTTTGAAATGGGAAAAGTTTGTGTGGTGTGTGAGAAATACAAAGGGAATGTAATTATGAAAAAGATATGTCAAACATGACCATGATACTAAAACATATTTTAGAGAATTTTTATACCAAAACCTATTTTAGTTATTTCTGAACTATAAAATGGCAGTAAAGATCAACAGATACAAAGAACACTGACAGTATAAAACATTTTAAAGAATTCAGTGGAAGAAAATAGACAAGCTTACTTTTACTACTATCATCTCTTAAGCATTCAGCTATTATTTAATAATGAGTATGATAAATTTGTTTTTGTAACAAAGAAGCTCCAAAATTATGTTTTAAAGAATGCCCAAATTTGAGCTGGATGTGGTGGTGCATGCCTGTAATTCAGTACTTGGGAGGTTGAAACAGGAGGATCGTAGGTTCGAGAACAACCTCAGCAACTTATTGAGTCTCAGCAACCTAGTGAGTTCTTGTTTCAAATGAAGAAATAAAAATGAGTTAAGGGTGTAGCTCAGAAGTAGAATGCTCCTGGGTTCAATCTCCAGTTCTAAGAAAGAAAGAAAGGAAGAAAGAAAGAAAGAAAGAAAGAAAGAAAGAAAGAAAGAAAGAAAGAAAGACAGCCAGCCAGCCACATTTCTTTCTGTCTTATTTCTGTAGTCTAGATATGGGTTTGTTTGTTTGTTTGTTTGGGATTGAGCCCAGAAGCATCCTGCCCCCAAGCTATACCTCTAGATCAATTTTATTTCATTTTTGGAAACAGGGTCTCCCTAGGTTTTTGACAGCCTCCCTAAATCACCGAGGCTGGTTTTGAACTTGCAATCCTCCTTTTGATAGGCATTTCACAATATACATTACATAAACTTTTTAGTCAGTGATTTTTGCAGTCATTAAAGCGTCCCAAGGAAAATGTTAAATGTTGTGGCTTTAAAAAAAAAAGAAAAGTAAAGAAAGCATAAATTCTTAGAACACTACCTTTTAGCCTGAACCTTCTTAAAACTCAGCCATCACTGTGTGAAAAGCAAAGCTTCATTAGCCGGGCGTAGTGGCTCATGCTTGTGATCCCAGCATCTGGGAGACATACAGGAGGATTGCAGTTCACAGACAGCCTCAGCTACTTAGTGAGGCCCTTTGCAACTCAGTGAGACCCTGATTCAAAATAAAGAATAAAAAATAGGGCTGGGGATGTCGCTCCAAGGTAAAATGCTCCTGGGTTCCATCCACAGTACTACAAAAATAAATAAATAAATTTAAAAAAAGCTTCATGGAGAAGCCAAATGCAGCTATGTAGTCACTAGTCCTGGTTAAGCCACAGCTTCAGATCACCCCAGCCCAGTCCCTAGAGAGACCAGTCAAGATATACTGCCATTCGCAGTTACTCCAAACCTTATCAGCTCCTCTAGCTGTTAAAATCATCCTATTTGAGGCTCCAGATAATGAGTAAAGAGACAGACAATTCCTGCTGTGCCCTGTCCAAATTCCCAAACCATAGAATTTGTGGGCACAATTAAATGCTTTTTTTTTGTTCATCTATTTAGAGGGGAACAGTAGATGACAATTTATAACTCCAGCATGCGTGTTGGATATTTAAATAGGCCTGCTTCTCACACTTGCCATTGATCTAATTTTTCTGGAATATTTAAACACTCTAAACTGAGCAACTACAACAAAAATTAGCTTTTATAGTTCACTCATTTGAGAATATTTGTGGAATACCTGAAATTTACTGGGGTTGTATCAGCAAACTACACATGGTAGGGCCCAATTATATTCACTCTTGATTTTCCCATCTAAATTTTAAGCCTCTTGAGTGAGAAAAAGAATATATTAGACTTCTGTCATCTTCACAGTACTCAGTAATATAAAAAGCTTATTATGAGTAAAAAGTGCTTGATAAAAACTTATTTTATAATTTTTTAAAGTTTATAGCAGAAGCGTATATATGTGCCCATTCTTCACGTTCATGCACACCATCTATTCAGGTGTGGCTAGAAAAAAAGATGCAGTTTTCTAATTAAAAATATGAACTGCTAGTTGTAAGTACTTCTAAAATATAAAAGCAGTTTTAAAATATGTCACTTTATAAAGATGCTTATGAAGCGTTTCCTATTAAAGATGCTATTTTGGAAAAGAGCATTACAGTCATTTGCATATTTATTTTTATATGCTGGTAATTCAGATGATCTGTGTATTGCTTTAACAGTTTAACTGTAAGCCTCTCACCAAATGAAATTTTATTTTTAAAGTATCTTATCACCACACATACATACACAAGCGTTTTGAATGGTATAACATATGAGACCCACATTCAATTGCTCACTATGTTGTCTGTCACTGCTTACAGCTTCCTAAAGTTCTCCTTTATTAGAGCAAAATATGGATGACTCAAATACCATGCCTCAGCTGCCTTCATCATTTGAATGAGATAAACTCTCAGCAAGATGTTTTCAAGGAACTATGGTTCAAACTGTGTTATCCTGCTATAAAGCAACCGGCTAAACATTTCTGAAGCAATTTAGACAGCTGTGACTTAGTTGCAAACAATGTGGACACTTAATCTATTGACTTGAAATTGGGGATGCAGAGAAAATATTCAAGAGTTTTTTCATGATTGCTAAAGAGAAAGACACTTCCTATTTTTTACATGCTTAGAATGGAAAGCTAAGAACTATTTTAAAGCAAAAAAAAAAGAAAATGATTAATCTTGTAAGTCAAGTTTTTACTAATCTGTAGTATTTTCTATATATTATTACATCTATTATATGTATACACTTCTTTTAAGAGGTATTACCCCCCCCCCAATTTAAAAAAAATTTTTTTTGGGTGGCACTGGGGATGGAACCCAGGGACATTCTACCTTTGAGCTATACCTCTAGCTATATTTTGTTGTTGTTTTGTTTTATTTTATTTATTTTTATTCCTACTTTGTATTATTATTATTATTATTATTATTATTATTATTATTATTATTTTGAAAAAGGGTTTCACTAAGTTGCGGAGGGCCTCACTAAGTAGCTATGGCTATCCATGAACCGCGATCCTCTGGTCTCAGCTTCCCAATGCTGGGATTACAAGTATGTGCCACCAAGCCTGGTTTGTTGTTTTGTTTTGAAACAAGGTTTCACTAAATTGTTGAGGACCTCATTAAGTTGCTGAAGCTGGTAGCAAACCTGTGATCCTCCTGTCTCAACCTCCCAAGTACTGGGATTACAAGCATGTGTCACCACGAAAGAATTTGATATGTTCTTAGTTTTGTTCTGGGTTATGTTTATCATGCTATAACTTTTTTCAGAAATATAGCTTTCATATATTATCAACATCCTTTTCCCATATTGATAAAAATCTGTATGGGGGTAATTGTTCACCTAAAAACTGCATGCCATTCCGGCTTGTTCTACATACCAAAAATATTCTTTGATACTGATCAAACCATGTTCAAATTTGAAATTCACTATAATCATAAATATGTGAATAAAAATAAAAAAAAATAGACATGGGCCAGTCACTGTGGGGCATACCTATAATCCCAGTACTTGGGAGAATGAGACAGGAGGATCACAGGTTTAAGACCAGCCTCAACAACTTAGCAAGATCTTGATTCAAAATTTTAAAAATAAATAATAAGTTAAAAAGGCTAGGGGTGTAGCTTAGAGGTAGAATGCCCTTGGATTTAGTCACCAGTACAGAAAAAAATAAGAGAAAATAAATGCTCATTCTACATTAGTTAATTTTAAGGAGGTCATTTACCTGTGACTACAATATGTCAAAGCTCACTGTATAGTTATCATGTAAGCATAACTATATAACATTAAAATTCATGTGTGTGAGTGTGTGTGTGTGTGTGTGTGCATGCGTGTGTGTGTGTGTGTGTGTGTGTGTGTGTGTGTGTGTGTGTGTTTGGTACTGGGGATGGAACCCAGGGGCATTCCACCTCCGAGCTATACTCCGAGCTCTATTTTTTATTCTTTATTTTGAAACAGGGTCTCACTAAGTTGCAGAGGGCCTCTCTAAGTAGCTGAGGCTGGCTGCAAACCTGGATCCTCCTCCCTCAGCCTTCTAAATAAGTGTGCCACCATGCTAGGGTATATATATATTGTTTAAAATAACCAGTTAGTTAGCTGGGCTCGCTCTCTCTCTCTCTCTCTCTCTCTCTCTCTCTCTCTCTCTCTCTCTCTCTCCTTTTTTTTTTTTTTTTTGATGGTACTGAGGTTCCTGGAAGCCCTTCTACCTCCAGGCTACACTCCCAGACCTATTTTAAGCCAGCGGCTGGCTTCAAACCTGTGCGATCCTCCTGTCTCTGCCTCCCAAGCACAGGATTACAAGCATGCGCCACCACGCCTGGCTGACTTTCTCATTTTTCAACCTTTCTCATTTTTGATATTATGTGAGTATAGTAATAGACTAATAAAGCAAATTATCATTACAGCCTGTTGATTATTTAACAGATTTTACATTATCTCTGTTGTCTTTCTAAAACTCTTAATCTTTTGGTTTATTCTTCTCCTCCCACTGATTGGTGATGTGGACTAACAGTTTTAATTATGACAGCTCTAAATGAATTATTTTTTCATTAGCACCTGTTTTACTTGCCCTAGGTACCATCCCAAAAGTTGATCTCAATTTGGACCTTCTCCTATCACTTACGTGCTGAAAGAATTTAAATTCCTTAACTCTAATGATACAGTTAATACATTTGTTTTTCTTTAAAAGGCAAATGAAGCCAGAAGCTATAAAAATATTTATGAAAAACCAAGCTTACTCAAAGTATGAGAGATTTGATTTATCTGTATATAGTTATCATACTGGACATTCTTTGCCTAAGGCAGTGTTAATGGATGAAAGGTAGGATGTTCCTGGAAAAGATTTAAAATGTGATAGTCAACCAGGCATGGTGAATGCTTATAATCTCAATACTTGAGAGACTGAGACAGGAGAATTGCAGATTCAAGGACAGCAATTTAGTGAGGTTCCCTGCAACTTAGTGAGACTCTGTTTCAAAATAAAAAAATAAAATAGGGCTGGGGGTGTAGCTCAGAGGCAGAATGTCCCTGGGTTTAATCCTAAGTAGCACAAATACAAAAATAAAGTGATAGGATTTTCTACACATTCACCCCTCAACTCTTGCTGTGATATTGATTTTTTGTGGAAATAGCCTATAAACAAAATAGTAGTTATAAGTGGCAAAATATATTTTTCAATCTACCATCATTTTTCTTCTCTCTCAACTCACTTTCTTCTCTACCTTACATGGCTAGACGTTGCTACTTCAGAGTTTGGATATTTTCTTTCTATTCCTATATGCTTTTTAAAAACATAATTCTTGTGCATTATTATGGTTTAAATATGTTTCCCAAATTCCTTTGTTGGAAACTTAATCCTTGAATTAATATGTCAACAGTATTTGGAGGTGGAGCTTTTGGAAAGTAATTAAGATTAGATAAGTTTATCAGGACAGCAGCATCCTAATGGAACTGGTTCCTTTAAAAGAAGAGAAAGAGAGATCTGAGATGACACCTGACACATAACTGCTGTGTCTCACAATGTAATGCCCCCTGACATGTCATGATGTAGTAAGAAGCCCTCATCAGGGCCACACTTTTATATTTTATAGGCTCTAGAACAATCAGCAAAATATCTCTCTCTCTCTCTCTCTCTCTCTCTCTCTCTCTCTCTCTCTCTCTCTCTCTCTTTTTTTGCGGGTCTGGGGCTAGAACCCAGAGGCGTTTGACCTCTGAGCTACAACCCCTGCCCAATTTTTTTTTGTACTTTATTTTGAAACCGGGTCTCACTGAGTTGCAGAGGGCTTCACTAAGTAGCTGAGGCTGTCCGCGAACCGCGATCTTCTGGTCTCAGGCTCCCAAAGGCTGGGATTACAAGTGTGTGCCACCACGCCCGGCTTCTTTTCTTTATAAATGATCTAGTCTCAGGTATTTAGTAGCAACAGAAAATGGAACAATAAGTGGAATGGCATTGAACTAAAAAGTTTCTGCTCTTCAAAGGAAACCATTAAAAGTCTAAAGAGAGAACCTAGAGAATGGGACAAGATCTTTGCCAGCTATTTCTCTATAGGATACTAATTAATCTACAATATACAAAGAACCTAAAAGACTTAACTCTAAAAAAAAAAGCCACCCAATAAAGAAATGGGCAATCGAACTAAATACACATTTCACAAAAGAAGAGATACAAATGGCCAATATAAGCATGAAAAAATGTTCAACATCATTAGCAATCATGATGCTTGAGGGATTTTAGATAATAGAAGAGAAATTCCACTAGATCCAAGGAGGTGGTCTAGGGAATGGGCAGAGGTGTAAAGAGAGGATCAGTGAAGAAATCGCTTCTACTGACCTTATTTAGATATGTGAGAATACTAAGGTCAGTTTCAATACAAAGTATGGACAAGGGGGTGGAGTGGGGAGGGATCTGGGGGAAAGCCCACCAAGTGCTATGTGCATCATATCACCATGACGATGAACTGCATTATGATGGGAGACTATAATGCACCAATAAATGTATACAAATAAAAACTATAAAGATAAATAATAAGAAAGAAAGAAAATGGACTAAGATACATAGTTTACACCTCACCAACTCCAGGGGAACAATCCTAACCTTAAAATCACTCCTAACTAAATAATCCTTATCTTTTTGATCAGTGACAGTCTTAAAATTCCTACTTTTGTTAAGTTGGTATATTTTCATTAATACATTTTATACCAGTTTTCCACTTTCAGTTTATAAAATAGAATAGCTATCTGGTATTCAAATTTCAGTTTGATTTTTGCAATAGCTATCTGATTTTAAAAATAAGTTAAAAAATTTAAAATATATGTATTAGAATTAATGTGATAACTTATTCAAATCTCTCTGTTCAGCAATTTTTAATCTATTTACATGTAATTTTGAATTCAGTTTTCTTAAATATCAGAGGATTACATTGGAGTCCTGTTTGCTATTGCATTCAGATGATCTTGTCAATCAACCAAGGTAGAGGAAAAAGATTCTTTAACTCCATTTCAGACAGGCAGAGATTAAAGATTTAAGCTCTAGTTTTAGTCAAATTGCTTTTACAGTTCTGTTGCTACTGTTTTTACCTGACTGTTGTACTGTTTTGAATTTGTCTGTCTTCCTGTTTTGGCTTTGATTTAACTGAGCTGCAAACAGTAAAACATCTAAAGGACAATTAGACAAGGAGGACAGAAAGAGAGGAAAAAAACCCAGAACAACAACAATATAACATAGAAGTTAATGAATATTTAATATTACCTCCTAGAGAAGTCTAAACCTTTTAGAGAAGCTCTAAATTTTAAGTTCATTGTCTGAAAAATGTCTGTTTCCTTTTGTACCCTGGACAGTATATTTATTGGACTCAATAATCATATATGACAAAATATAAATTGTATGTGTTCTCTGTGTGTTTCATGATCGTATATATTTATTATGCCAATAATAATGATATTATAGTAAACATTTATGCTAAGTTCTAACTGCTTTATACTGTCCTCCCCAAAACTCTACAAAGTAAATATACTGCTTATATTTAATAAGTGAGGAAACTGAGGCTGAGAAGAGTTAATGAACTGCCCAAAACTTCATACCTGTAAGAGATAAAACAAGGTTTCAAAATTATCTGGCTTGAGAGTCTGTGCTCTCTTAATGCTAAAACTCACCAGCGTGGCTATGAACTGTGATGGATATGAGACAGAAAAAATAAATGAAATAAAGTGACATTTAGTTCCTTATTTATTCAAATCTGTATAATAAAAAGAATGTAGCATTTTATATTAAATCACTCAAAAGAATTAGGAGACCACTGTAACCTCTAAATCCCTATTTTTTCACTTCAAATCATTTTTATAAGCAAGTGTACCACATTTACATTATATATAAAGGACATATAAAAGGCTTATTTTCATATTCCTAGCATAATACTTTTGAAATATACTCTTACTGTCATATTATTTCTAATTACACATTTGCAATTATATCCACAAGTCATTAGTAGTAATGGCATTTTTACTTTTCAGCTAAACATTTGCATAATGTTCTTTATACAATTAAATATCTATAGGTATTTTGGCTTACACAGTATACTAAACTCTTTAATACTGTGTAAAAAGGCATATTTCAACTTAAAAATATAAAACTAGCTGGGTGTGGTGGCACATGCTTGTAATCCCAGTACTTGAGAGGCTGAGGCTGACCTTGAACCTGTGATCTCCTGTCTCAGCCTCTCAGCACTTGTAATTCCTGCACTTGGGAGGTGGAGATAGGAGGATCCAGCAGGTTAGAAGCCAGGCTCACTGGCTTATGAGACCCTGTTTCCAAATAAAAATATAAAAAATAGGTGTCTGGGAGTGTAGCCCGGAGATAGAAGGGTTTTCAGGAACCCCAGTACCACACACAAAAAAGATAAATAAATAAATTAAATAAATAAATAATAAAAAATAGGGCTTGGGGTATAACTTGGAAGTAGAATGCCCCTGATTCCACCCCTAGTACTGAAAAACAAAAACAAAACAAAAAATACCCCAACACTAAGAAAATTTAAAACCTAAGGAAAAAAAACTAAGAAATTTACCAGGCATCATGGCTAATTCCAGTACTTGGGAGGCTGAGACAGAAGGATGCCAAGTTCAAGACCAGCCTTAGCAATTTAGCAACCTAGCAAGGCTCTGTTTCAAAACAACATAGGAAAAAAAAAGCTTAGAGTATAGATTGGAGGTAGAATGCACATGGTTTCAATCCTCAGTACCACAAAGACAACTACAAAAATATTAAGAAAATTTAGAAATGATCTTGAAATTCTTAAAAAATACCTTGAATAGTAAGCTGGGTGTGTTGGTGCTCACTTATAATCCCAGTACTTGGGAGGCTAAAACAGGAGGATTGCAGGGTCACGGCCAGCTTCAGCAACTTTTTGTGTGTGTGTGTGTGTGGTGCTGGGAATGGAACCCAGGGGCATTCTACCTCACGAACTATACCCCCACACCTATTTTTTATTCTTTATTTATTTATTTTTATTTTTTTGGTGGCACTGGGGTTCCTGGAAGCCCTTCTACCTCCGGGCTACACTCCCAGACCTATTTTTATATTTTTTATTTGGAAACAGGGTCTCCTAAGCCAGCGCGCGCGGCTAGCTTCGAACCTGTGCGATCCTCCTGTCTCTGCCTCCCAAGCGTGGGGATTACAAGCGTGTGCCATCACGCCTGGCTTTTATTCTTTATTTTTAAACAGGGTTTCACTAAGTTGTGGAGGGCCTCACCAAGTAGCTGAGTCTGTCCAAGAACCTTGATCCTCCTATCTCAGCCTCCCAAGTATTGAGATTACAAGCATGTGCCACCATGCCCTGCAAGCTCCAGCAACTTAATAAGGCCCTCTGCAACTTAATGAGATCCTGTTTCAAAAAAAAAAAAAAAAAATAGGGCTGGGGATGTAGTTCAGAGGTAGAATGCCCCTGAGTTCAATCCTCGTTACTGAAAAAGAAAGGAAGAAAGAAGGAAAGAAAGGAAGAAGGAAAGAAAGAAAGAAAGGAAGGAAGGAAGGAAGGAAGGAAGGAAGGAAGGAAGGAAGGAAGGAAGGAAGAAGAAAAAATCACTGTGAATAGAAATAGGAAAAGTATTAGGTAAAGACCACCTATTCTTTCACTACTGATTGACAATCTTCAATTTTAATGTACTTGACATAAGATTTAGTTTATAACACTGACAAAGTTAGGAACAATTTCATGGTATTCAAATACAGATTTTATTTGGATTTTTTTTAAGCTTTATATCCCCTTTGTCTGTAGCTGCTCCTTCTAAATTGTGAGAGGAGTGAATCATAGATAATTCTCTCTCCACCCATAATTCATCATCTCCTAAACCTAACCTCAATCTCCTCTTCTTAATTATAAGGTTGGAAATCCTTTTCCTAGACTGCTGACTACTGACTTAAATTAACACATGGCCCAGTCGACCCCCCCAAATTAATCTCATTAGGTGTTTACCATGAACATCGAAATCATTTGCATGCTTAGTGGTGATAACTGATCCACATTCCCTATCCCAGCCAAAGCTTTATCATGTCTATTTGCTTCAGAATTTTCACTTTTAACATTTCTGGTTCAAATGTGTAATATAGTTATGAATTTACTTAGTCTTCAAATTATGTGATTATTCTGTAATGGTGACTCTTTTTCTTCTCATTCTGCAAAGCATATAGGAATGTAGGAGATCAAGAATGGTGTTCTTATTGGGACAAAATTACTTGGAATATACCTCATATCCTTCACAGCAAATATAACCCTGAAGTTGAGGATCTTGGCATTGGTAACTCTACCTCTTATTTTTTTTCTTCTCTCTCTAAGCTTGACAAGGAAGGAGAGATTAAACTTCTTGCTTGAACTCAGAGTGATGCATTTAAAAAGGAAGTCCCCCCACCTTTTGATCAGAGTCATAATCTCACTTATATTGAGCAAATGAGGTAGAAGGCATGGGAAGAACAACATTGTGAGCCTGAAGATAGATGACAACTGATGCTGAACTCAGTGTCTGGAAGATATTTGAAAAATTCAGAAAACTTTAGAAAACTGGAGAGTCCTGTTGTGATCTGAGTGCTTGTGCACCCCCTTTCCCACAAATACATATTTTGAAATCCTCTCACAAAATGATGGTATGGGGGAGGAGGGACCTTTGAAAAGTGATTAGAGGTCATGAGATAAAAACCCTCGTAAAAAGCCCAAGAGATAGATCCCACTCACACCGTATACCATGAGAGGACGCAACAAGAGTTGATCTTCACCACATCCTGAATCTGCTGGTACCTTGATCTTAAACTTCCCAGACTCCAGGGCTTTGAAGAATACATTTCTTTTGTTTATAATCTACCTAGCTTTGGAATTTTGTTGTATCAGCCCAAACAGACTAAGATAAGCCCTATCTTTAAAAAAAAAAAAATGCCGTCACTACAGGAGGATAGAAGTCATTTGCTAAGGATGGCATAGCAGAAAGAAGGAACCAGGATTCTCTGATGATCATGGAGCACCATAACAACCCAAGATCCTCCACACACACACAAAACCAAAGGGAGAAGCCTGAGGAAGTGAGAGTTTTAGGCATGCAGTACTCTCAGAAAGGCTTTCTTCATCTCTCTTGTTTGCCTGCACTTTTGGAATGTTATCCTTCATCTCTCCTGCGTGAGTTCTGTCCTCATGGTGGGAAAAGTGTCTTGGAAGCTTCCCTTTTGGCACTTAACCTAAATAGCTAAGTAACCTGCCTGCTCCAGGCTCCATACTTGGAACTTCTGACCCAAACGCAATGCAGGAATACTCGTGTGGCAGTCAGCTGTCTATCACTATAACAAATACCTGAGATAATCAACCCACGAGAAGATTAGGCCCATAGTTTCAGAAGTTTTGATACATGTTCAGTTGGCCCTGTTGTTGAAGCCTGTGGTGAAGGAGCACATCCTTGTGGGAGTATGTAGAAGAGGGAAAACCATTCACCTCATGGCCAGAGAGCAAAGGAGGGAGGGAGAGAGAGAATGAGTGAGAATGAATAAGCAACTGGACTCCCACAATCCTCTTCAAAGGCATGCCACCATCGAGCAGAAGATCTCCCATCAGGACCTACCTCTTGAAGTTGTTCTACCACCTCTCAGTGGTGCCACAAGCTGGAGAACAAGACTTTAACACATGGACTTTGGGGGGGACCTTTATTCAAACCATGGCACCTCCCTTATAATTTGAGCAAAAAGTTCTTAAAAGTTCTTTGATTGCTCTGAGATAATTATATGCCAATCCCTGAGCCAATATGATTGGCCTTCTCAGAATAATGGAGTGAGGGAAGGATTTTCTGAAGGAACTAGGAAGAGGCAGATAGAAACTAAACTTCCCACAATCCATCAAATCTCCTGTGTTGTCATTGTTTTATTAGTTCTCTATCGCTTCCACTGCTTTGTAAGGGCCTTGAAGGCAAAGACTGTGTGTCTCTTATTGATAGTATATTTATGCATCCAAAAAGAGCATAAATATTTGCAGAAGAAAGAAATGACCAAACAAATCCAGACAAGGAATTTCAACAAGAGTAGCTTAGAAATCTATGACAAAACTATAAATAATAGATGTAAACTACCAGAACTAAGTAATGGGCATTATGACCACTACTTCACCTTAGGTTTGGGAGTTTTGTACAATTCTGATGGAGGTAAAAACTTACTGTAATGTGATTGGTTCAGGATGAATAAGTATAGAATTGGAATATAGACTTGACTGTACAAAAAAGCAAATGTTTCTATTTTGTTATTTTTTTGCGGGGGGCAGAAAGTTTATGAAAAGTCTCATAATTTTCTAGTTGATCTTGTTAAAATTTGTAAGACATCATATTTGAAAATGTGGTTTATGGTGACAGAAATGTAAATAATTATCCGAGAAATCAGTTTGACAAATGTAATGGATAATTTTAGATTAAGAATGTCTGAAGAACTATAAAATCATTTTGTTGGCAGGTCTCAATTTCATCAATCCCTTTCTAAAGCATGACCTTGGGTAGGAGTACATAACTTAGAGAATTGTACCCAAAAAACCATTAAACACTTACATAAATGAGGTTCAAAATTACGTGTTTGGAAAATTGAGGTGAGATAGTGTGGGAGAGAGACTTGTGGTATGAATCTCTGTATTGAAGCTTAATTGTGTATAGTGGAATGAAAAAAATTCAGTAGAGAATTAGCTACAAGATCAGTTTTGAGAAAAGCTACACAGGGGCAATCAATGTTAACCTTTGGGAAAAATCATTGTTGAAGAGGTGAGCAGAATCAAATATAATGTTGTGAAAGGATACAGGTAAAAGAAAAAAAATCATTAAAGAAATCCACTTTACACTCAAACTTTGAGTAATATCTCTAAAACATATAGTCTATCTCTACATTTGTTAAACTAGTGTACTTTTTGACTCAATTCTCAAGTACTTGGTTTATTTCAAATATTAAAAACTTACAATGTACTGAACTTATTCATATCCTAGATATTTTCAGATCCTCCATGATGTTATAGAGGGCAAAAATATCACATTTATCTTTATATTTTCAGCATCTAATAAAGTTCACAACCCACAGTAGGCATTCAATAGATGTTTATCAAATGAAAGAGCCCTTAACTTTTATAGTGCTTTACAATTTTCAAAGTAGTTCTGTGCACATGATTTCATATAATCCCATAATAGCCCTTTGAGGTATTTATAATACATTTTTCAGATGAGAAAATAAATTCAAAAGAGGAAAATGGCTTCCTAAGTCACAAAAATTTTGAATCCAAATCTTCCTTCTGGCTTGGTTTAGTTTAGTCACAATGTCCCTTTTCAATTATAGCGTATATTTTAAATCACTACATACTCAGAAAAATGCAGACATGTAGGGGATAGCTGTAGATACGTCTTTTCAGCACTATTACTTTTTAAAAATACTAAATGTTGACATTTGCACACACTATTCTATTCTCTCTGGAGTAGGAAAAATGAGACATAGTCCTGACCATAGTGTTTATCTTAGGTGAGGATATGATCTAAGCAATGCCAAACTGAGTCTTTCTTGAGGATTTTTCACTTTAGAGGTAGAAAAGAAGATTGACCTTTGAAGTCACAGAGTTAGAAAGAGGTATAGGTTTGTCTGCTAATGGGTAGAGAGAAAGACCATCTATAGTTGGAAAAAATGTGGAATGAAAAGATACAGAAGCTCTCTAGACTGATTATGCCTAAGTTAGCTCTATCCTAGGGTCATGAGTCATGAAATTTTCATTATTACAGGTTAGACTGACTAATAATTTAATTCAGCTCAACATAACATGCAAACTGGGGATGGAACCCAGAGGCATTCTATCTCTGAGCTACACCCGAAGTCCTATTTTTTATTCCTTATTTTGAAACCAGGTCTCACTGAGTTGCAAAGGACCTCACTAAGTAGCTGAGGCTGTCTGTGAACTACAATTCTCCTCTCTCACCTCCCAAATACTGGGATTGCAAGCATGTGCTACCATGCCTGGCTTACATTTTGCTTGTTTCTTTTTATTAGATCTTCTGAAAAGATTTCACAAACTTTCTCGTGTGTAAGAGACACTAGGAATTGCTTTTTAAGCATACATATTCTTGAGTCCCATCCCAGAGCACTGAATCAAAGTTTTTAGGTGGAGCTGGGCATCTTTATTCTAACAAATTGGAACCTGGCAGCCATGTTGGGGGCAGGGCTTGGTTGCCAACATGGGGTCTCTGGGGCTGTGGCCTTGGGGATTATATAAGATTCCTCCTTCCATTCTTTGCTTTTATGCATTTGGCTTTCATGATGTAAGAGCTAAACCTTGTTCTTTCTCTGTATTTCCCACCACCAGCTCTGAGCTCCACAGACTCAGCCTGACATAGACTGAACTGCTGAAATCTTCAGAACTGTGAGCAAATAAATCTTTTTTCCTCTACATTGTGTGTGGTCAGGCTTATTGGGTCATAACTGTGGAATGATGACCAAGACAGGCTTTTATGTATGACTTGAGTGGACTGGGTTAGAGAGTGGTTAGGAACCATGTTTCACATGCAGGTTGTCTCATCAACTCCCATTACTTAGGTTATTGCCTACCTATGTATGTATGTCCTGGTCAGATTTTTGTCTAACACCATGTTTCTAATGAACAATTGAGTTCTTTTCTACCTCAAACTCATATATCCTTAGGTTCTTTATGATTGTTTTCTCTAAATTTGCTTTTACTTTAAGATTATCTACTTCAGTAAATAGTACTATAAGCCAGTAGTTTGATAAAGCTGGAAAACTCAGAATAGTCCTCACTTTTTATTTTTACCTCTCAACCAATATTCAGTCAGTCATATTAAACCTACTTTTCAAATATCTTATCCTCAGATTAGTTTTCTAATAATCCTCATAGCCATTGCCTTAGGGTCCTTCTTTTGATGCTCATTTTCTCTTACATACTTATGAAATAGCCTCCTAAAAACTTCCTTGTCTCTAATCTAGTCTTCTGTAGTTTTTTACTCATATTGCCATCGTGTGTTAGCTTTGCATTACTGTGACAAAATATCTGAGATAAGAAACTTAAAAAGGATAAAGATTGGCTGGGCGTGGTGGCGCATGCTTGTAATCCCCGCGCTTGGGAGGCAGAGACAGGAGGATCACGCAGGTTTGAAGCCAGCCACGTGCACTGGCTTAGGAGACCCTGTTTCCAAATTTTAAAAAAAAAATGTAAAAATAGGTCTGAAATAGGTCTGGGAGTGTAGCCCGGAGTTAGAAGGGCTTCCAGGAACCCCAGTACCACCAAAAAAAAAAAAAAAAAAAAAAAAAAAAAGGATAAAGATTTATCTTGGCCTAGAGTTTAGAGGTTTCAGTCTATGGTCAATTGGCTTCATTGCCTTTGTGGCTATGGTGAGACAGTACTTCATGGCAGGAATGTGTGGTCAAGGAAGCTACTCACCTCATGGTGACTGGAAGCAAAATAAAAGGAAGAGATTAGTGTCCTACAGTCCTCTTCAAGGGCACACTCCCAGTGACCTCCCACTAGGTCCCACCTCTTTTTTTTTTTTTTTTTTTGGTGGTACTAGGGTTTCTGGAAACCCTTCTACCTCCGGACTGCACTCCCAGACCAATTTTGTATGCTTTTTATTTGGAAACAGGGTCTCTTAAGCCAGTGCAGCTGGCTTCGAAACTGCACAATCTTCCTGTCTCCGCCTCCCAAGTGTGGGGATTACAAACGTGTGCCACCATGCCCTGCTAGGTCCCACCTCTTAAAGCTGCTCACTACCTTCCAGTATTGCCAAGGCAGTATTGGAGCAAGTCTTTATTAACAAGTGGGGCTTTGGGAGACAGTCCAGATCCAAGCTATAGCACAATAAAAGCAGATTTATAAATGCAAATTGGATTTGCCATTTCTTCTAAGATGTCTCCTCATTACCTCCCAGAGAAAGTCCAATTTATTTGCATGGCGCAAAAGCTCTCCATGACCTGGTTTTACTTTTCAGTGCTGATCCAGGCAGTTCAGGGGGCTATACCTCAAATAGTCCTACATATACCATAAAAGGCCTACTCTTTAGAAAATAGAGCAAAGCATAATTTTTTGACTCTTCTATAGTCTTAGCATTTCTATCTCTTTCCAATTCCATTCTTAAGATTCTGCTAACTTTAAACTCATGAACTTCTGTCCCAACCATCCTTAAGTGAGTGTATCCCTCTACATCAGTATCTAAAGGCTTGTTTCTTAGCTGTCGTGTCTCTTTCCAACCTGTTCTCTGAGATAGTTAGGAGGTTTGTAAAACTACCAAGAATCTCAATAGAGAATTGATGGAAAAGATTTCTGCCAGATACTCCTCTGATAGAGGACTAATATTTAGAATATACAGAAAACTCTGCCAGGTGTGGTGGTGCACGCTTGTAATTGCAGTACTTGGGAGGATGAGACAGGAGGATCTGAGTTTGTGGTCAGCCTCAGCTAGTAAGGCCCCCCACAACTTATTGAGACCCTGTTTCAAAATAAATAATAAAAAGTAGGGCTGGAGGTGTATCTTGGATGTAGAATGCCCCTGGATTCTATTCCCAGCATCACACACACACACACACACACACACACACACACACACACACACACACCTCAAGAAACTCATTTTAAAAAAACAACTCAAAACAAGTGTAAGTGAATTAAATAAATACTACACAAAAGAAGAAATAAAAATGGCAAATAATGTATGAAATATGTTCAACATCACTAGCAATCAGAGACATGCAAATCAAAACTATCTTGAGATTTCACCTATCTCCAATTAGAATAGCAACCACTAAAAAGACAAAAACATTGCTGGGGAGGATGTGGAGAAGTAGGAACTCTGATACATTGTAGGTGGGATTGCAAATTAGTGCAACCACTTTGGAAAACAGTGTGGAGAATCCTCAGAAAACTGGGAATTAACCTACCATATGACCCAGCTATACCACTCCTGGGTATATACCCCAAAGAATGGAAAATAAACTACTAGAGTAATACATACATGTTTATGATTCTAGTGACACAATTCACAATTGCCAAATTATGGAACCAACCAAGATAGCCATCAAACGGATGAATGGATTGCAAAACTATGGGGTATGTACACAATGGAATTTTACTCAGCCATAAAGAATAACTAAAGTATGTGATTTGCAGGAAAATGGATGGAACTGGAAAATAGAGCACATTATGGTAAGTGAGATTAGTCAGTAAAAAAAAAAAAAAAAAAAAAAAAAGAAACTGAATGCTCTCCCTAATATGCTGAAACTAGGGAGAAAATGGGACATAGGAGGAACTCCAGACCAGGGAGGAGAAGAGGGAAGAAGGTGACCTAACTGAGGCAGATGGGTGAGTGGAAGAGGGAAATACCTCAATGGACATGATGGACATACACAAACTTATCAATCACTGTGCTGAGCATGGGAAAGAAGGGATCAGGAGGGAATAGGATGGTAACTGGGATAGGGCTCAGTGAGTGCTGTGTGCACGTATGCCTCTGCCATCTTGAACTTCATCAAGATGTATGATTAAAATGCACCAACAGCTGGGTGTGGTGCTCCACACTTTTAACACCAGTACCTGGGAAGCTGAGACAGTAGGATTGTGGTTTGGACAGCCTCAGCTACTTAATGAGGACCTCTGCAACTCAGTGAGACCCTGTTTCAAAATAAAAAATAAAACATAGGGCCAGGAGTGTAGCTCGGAGGTAGAATTCCCCTGGGTTCCATCCCCAGTACCGGGGAGGGATGGAGGGAGAAAGATAGAGATAGAGATAGAGATAGAGAGAGATAGAGAGAGAGAGAGAGAGAGAGAGAGAGAGAGAGGAGTTTATATTTGTTCCAGCACAGTCCTACCTTACCTCCACATTGCTTCTCTTTGTCTGAAATACTGCAAGCACTACAGACTAGAGCTGGATGGTTTCTACTTATAAACACCTGTATTCCTCATCTACTAAGCACTGTAAAAAAAAGTTCTTATCTTTCCGACCACTCACTAGCTGGGTGATGATGTCTTTTGGTTTGCATTTGAGAGTGGGTGAATAGTTGAGTCACTTACTTTCTTAGCTGCGAATAGCTTAGCCACTAGCATCCCTAAAAATAGTCTGAGATCACTTAAGTAGTCAGTGTTATTAAAATTCAAAAGCAGCCAGGCGTGGTGGTGCATGCTTATAATCCCAGCATTGAGGAGGCTGAGACAAGAGGATTGCAGTTTATGAACAGCCTCAGCTACTTAGTGAGGCCCTTTGCAACTCAGTGAGACCCTGTTTTAAAATAAATAATAAAAAAAAGGGCTTGAGGGGTGTCGCTCAGAGGTAGAATGCCCCTGGGTTCTATCCCCAGTACTGCAAAAAATAAAATAAAATTCAGAAGCAAATGAAAAATTTTAATAAATGACGCCTCCAGAACAGAAAATTTGACATCATATGTAATTCATTTTCACGATTAATAAACATTGCTATAGATGGCGTGACTTTATGCTGCAGGTTAAGCCTGTTTTATCACCAATGAAGATGGCTAGTGTTGGTTACTGCCTAGTTTTCAAGTAATATTCCCTTCACTTTTCTCTAATTCTATTTTCTTCTTCTTCTTCTTCTTTTTTTTTTTTTGTGGTACTGGGGATGGAACCCAGGGGCCTTCTACCTCCGAGCTACACTCCCAGACCTATTCTATATTTTATTTGGAAACCGGGTCTCTTAAGCCAGCTGAGGCTGGCTTTGAACCTGCGTGATCCTCCTGTCTCAGCCTCCCAAGCATGGGGATTACAAGCGTGCGCCACCAAGCCCGGCTTATTTTCTAATTAAAAAAAAAACACCACTATATACTTTTGTCACTTAGGTTTTAAGATCTCCCCATTTCTCTTAAAACAATGGCTGGCAGTATTACAAGGGATTGTGGTGGGGGTTTCAGTAGAACTGAACATACAGGGAAGCTCATCGGATGGTCTTGAAGATTAGTTTTTTAATTTTTCAGGCCAGAAAATGCGCAGTGAGTGCTTCATTGCTTTTTCACAGTCAGATAATTATTTATTTTGACCTTATATTTTTTGCTTACACCATTTGAATGGCCATTGTCCTATCCTCCTGTTCTTTTTGATAATTTGATTATTCTTTTCTGTCATTCCTACTACCACTAAATACAACGTTTTTGGTTTTAACACTTGTGTAATTTCCTAAGGTCATGTTGAATTCCAGTGCTGACTAATGGTTAATGGTTATCCAGGACCAGATTGGTGAGAGTCATTTCCGTCTTCGCATCCAGTCTTCATGGGGAATATCAAATACCAGGCCCATGACATTTGTTAATACACTGGCAAATAGCAGTGAGGAAAATCTAAGGGAGAGAATTTCACCAATATAGCAACAAACAACATACAATACCTAGAAGTAATCTTAAGAAGAAACTTAAAATCCATACCAAAAAAGTTACAAAACCACCTGAAGATATTTTTTCATAGTGTTTGTAGCAGAGGACTCATTATTCATCCAGAAGGCATTAGAGTGAGTGAATTTAGTGAATTAAGCTGGAGTCTGAGAGCTTGGGCTCCTAGTGGAGGACCTACTTCTGGGAAGCCAAGGCCACCTTGCCACTTTGGATTTCTAAAAATGCAAAATCAAGAATCCTTAGAGGAGGGGCCGGGCGTGGTGGCACAGGCTTGTAATCCTAGCATTCGGGAGGTGGAGACCAGAGGACCGCAGTTTGCGGACAGCCTCAGCTATTTAGTGAGGCCCATCACAACTCACTGAGACCCTGTTTCAAAAAATAAAAGACCAAAAAATAGGGCTGGGAATGTAGCTCAGAGTAGAATGCCCTGGGTTCCATCCCCAGCGCCGGAGAAAAAAATCCTTGGAGGAGCTGGGAGTGTGTGTGTGTGTGTGTGTGTGTGTGTGTGTGTGTGTGTGTGTGTGTTGCTGGGGATTGAACCCAGGGTCATTATACTTCTACCTAGGTTGCTGAGAGTCTTACTGAGTTGTAGATATGGCCTTGAACCTGCGATCCTCCTTTCTCAGCCTCCCAAGTACTAGATTGTAGGCATGTGGCACCATGCCTGGCTGCTGGTGTTTTAAGTGACTCCAGGTGGCTATACAAATGTGTCCAGCTGCTCTTCACACTTTTTCTTTCCCCTTGCTCTTAGATTAGCAATGTCAGTTTCTTGCTGATGTCTGTGAGCCTGCCAGTTAACTAACCATTCTTCTTCAGAGTATAGGGAGTGGTCTTGAGAGTGAGTCTGGAGCCAGGCTGTTTGGGGGAAAATTTCAAAACTGCCCCCATAAGAGCTGTGCAACTCTGGGCAAGGTACTTAATTTCCCTGCTTTTAGGTTTCCTCATGTATTAAATGGCAAGAAGTTATCATAAGGATTTGAGTGAAATTAAAATATTTCAAAGAATACCTCAAAATACTAGGTCCTCAATAAATATTTGTTATTACCATTGTCTTTCTCATTTGTTATTTCAGATCTGCCAACGACTTGGAAGCCAGGCAATGAAGCTTATTTGAACTCTAAACAAGATAAAATTAAATGATCTTTGAATGCCTACCCCAAAAGTCTGTTAGCAAAGTGTTCAAGCATTAGTGCAGCTGTCTCATTCAGGCTGGAAGAAGCTTTAACGAGGCATCATTCTGTTAAGAAGGGCTGCTTACCTGACCTGCTTCCTTTGATTAACAGAATCTTGACTCCCATTATCCGTCTAGACAGAGAATTTAAATTTATAAGTATTCTTTAATGCGAGTCTTTATAATGATGACAAAAAGACAAAAATAGCTCAGTCTGAAATATAAGCATACATAGGTAGCTCAGTTGAACACAATGTTGCTCAGACCCCCACCCCCACGCCTTTGTGGCACTGTGGATGGAACCCAGGGGCATTCTACCTCTGGGCTATATCCCAGACCCTTTTTAAAAAAATTATTCATTATTTTGAAACAGGGTCTCACTAAGTTGCAAAAGGCCTCACTAAGTAGTTGAGGCTGGCTGAGAACCTGGGATCCTCCTGTCTCAGCCTCCCAAATACTGGTATTACAAGCGTGCACCACCATGCCCCAGACTCAGAACCCATTTTGAATAATGTTCCATGTGGTTCCAATGATGATGTCTAATATTCTCTGTCTGGAATTGGTGACACCCTTAGTCAGTGCTGGATAAAGGAGAGGTCTCTGTCCTCATTCATTTTAGATCCTCTTCTTTCATTGTTCTGGTTTTCAAAAGCTTCACAGTCGTCTGGCATGGTGGCACAAGCTTGTAATCCCAGCATTTGGGAGGCTGAGACAGGAGGATCATGGTTCACAGAGAGCCTCAGCTATTACTTAGTGAGGCCCTTTGCAACTTAGTGAGACCCTGTTTCAAAATAAAGAGTAGAAAATAGGGCTGAGGATGTAGTTCAAAGGTAGAATGTCCCTGGGTTCCATCCCCAGTACTGCAAAAAAAAAAAAAATATTCACAGTTCTGTTTTGTTAATGTTAGTTATCCTTCCTCCTTGTCTGTCTATAGCCTACCCATGTAATGTTGAAACTTTTAGGTTATGATTGTCCTTGGACTAATGCTGAAACAATGTCTCCTGTCTCTGAGAGGAAAATGGTTGGCAGTTATGACATCTAGCACAAAACTGTCTCTCAATACATTATACAAAATGAATGAATGATTGCTTTGGTCTTTCTTCCTTCCTTCCTTCCTTTCTTTCTTTCTTTCTTTCTTTCTTTCTTTCTTTCTTTCTTTCTTTCTTTCTTTCTTTTCTTTCGGTACTGGGATGGAACCCAGAGGCGTTCTACCTCCAGGCTATACTCCCAGACCTATTTTTTAAATATTTTATTTGGAAACAGGGTCTCACTAAGTTGCTGAGAGCCTCACTAAGTAGCTGAGGCTGGCTTCAAACCCGTGCGATCCTCCTGTCTCAGCCTACCAAGCACTGGGATTACAAGCATGCGCCACCACGCCCGGCTGCTTTGGTTTTCATTGGGAAGAAAATAATACACAGTCTAGAACCTTTGCCCCACTCTGCCCTAAATTGCACAGAAATCATTGACCTGGAACTGTTGTTTCCTGTGCTACACTATCGAACACCATCCTGGATCTTCCAGGCAGGTCTTGTATTGTTTAATGCATACACAAAGCCACAACACACAAGACTATACATAGAGGAAGTCTGCAGTACTTGGTCTGATAGGCCAGAGGTCTTTTTTGCTTGGTTTGACTGGAAAGGTAACATTGCTAGATAATAGATTGCAGATAGGAGGATAGCTAAAGTAGTTGTTAAGCATTTTACAATGTATTTAAGTTGAATTTCTTTTTGTTTGAAATTCTGAACTGTCACATGTCTATGGTCAATCTTTTCTAGATTATTTTCTCATAAAACTTATGTGCACAAGCATCAAAAGAACAAAAAGTGATGTTTTTATTAAATTTTCTCTACTAAAGATTATAATAGGCCTCCAAATATCTAATTAAAAATAAAATAAAGTGGAACAGTTAAGAAATAAGTGACATAAAATCAGGACTAAGTTCAATTAAAGCTTGCCATGAGTAAAAAATTAAAAATTTAGTTGCTCCATCTAGTGGTGAACCATCATATGATTTGAGTGAAGAGATTTTAGCTTTTGATATTGAAGATTTGACTCACATTTTGTTCTAGTAAGTAGAAAAAAGTACTTAATACACTCACTATCTTATTGTGCCATATAATTAAGCTAGCATATAATTAATATGTTATTAATAATTAAATTAACATATAATTACTCCTATATAAAATAATATATTATCACTGAATATAAATAGACCTAGGGACATATATAAACCAACCCAAATTTCAAATAATTGTTTCTTGCTCAGTCTAGGAACACACATAGGCACTGATATCTATCTATTCCTAATATATTTCTATATATTACCTTGAAAACATTAGAAAGTTTAGGTCTAGTCTGCATAATAGGAGAGAAATGCTAATGGATCAGAACTTCTGCAGGTAGGAGCATGGGATTTTAGTCTCGGACTTTATTAAGGCCTGAAAACTGCTGAGTTGTTTGCAAAATATTAACCTTATGAAAAGATATTTATAAGTCAAGATTATATGTTTATATAAATGTAGTAAATTGTTATGGTTAACCAGGGATCTAGGCCAGGCAACTTGGGGTTCAAACTCCTCCTCCTCCTCCCTCCTCCTCCTCCTCCTCCTCCTCCTCCTCCTCCTCCTCTTCCTGCTCCTCCTGCTCCTCCTGCTCCTCCTGCTCCTCCTGCTCCTCCTCCTCCTGCTCCTCCTCCTCCTCCTGCTCCTTCTGCTCCTCCTGCTCCTTCTTCTTTTTCTTGTGCTGGAAATAGAATTCAGGGACATTCTACCCTGAGCTACATCCCAGCTGTAGTTTATTTTTATTTTGAAATAAGTTTTCAAAATAAACCTTGATGAGAGTCTCACTGCTTGCTGAAGCTGTCCTTGAACTTATGATCCTCTTTCCCAGCCTCCCAAGTACTGGGTTTATAGGCATGCTTTAGGCCCTGTGTCCATTGTGTCTTGTCTTTTCTTCATCCACAAAATGAAAATTATGCTACCTATCTCACAGAATTGTGAATAAAATTAGATATTGCATAGGAAGCTGTCAGAAGTGACACAGAATAAGTACTCAAAATTTTTTTTCTAGTGTCGTTATTGACTTCATTTTGTGTATTTGTATATTTTTGTTGTTGATTTTCTGTATCATTAAATTATGTCAAGTATTTAGGTATCACTTTGGCAAGTCATGAGGAATCTGTTTCCCTAACTCAATATGATGTTCCCACTGTGGAGGGACTTTTTATTGCAGTATCTTAAGCAACCAAATGCCAACCTGCATTATTTTTATATGGTTAGTCATTCACTTTCCAAACTGACCTTCATTTCAAGAAGTTTAATACTCAGCTAGAAAGCAGAGATGATGTGCCTACTTCTGAACATACTACAACTCTGTATTCCTTCTTTAGAATTTCAAAACCAGTTTGGCTCTAGTCTTTCCTGGTAGCAAAGTTGGATCAGGAAAAGCAGAAGGACAGATCTCATGACTCTACTTTAATTCATAGTCCAGGAGAATAGCTCACTAGGTTGACCATGTTGGGATACATTTTTTTTTTTATAGTCCGTGGAGGTGGGTATCTGCCATGAAAATATCTTTTTTTCCTCAGAATCTAATTGCAGATTCCCTTAAATGTGTCTTAAATGTGTCATAAAAGTATGAATTAAAGAGCTAAAGTGAATTGTTTTAAATCTTAGCTCCACTAATGAGTAGTTGAATAATACTGGGCAGATGTTGGCCTCTGTAAATATGTGCTTATTCATTTGTAATAGAGAAATAAAAGAACATATCTCAGAAACTCTTCTGCAGATTAAATGAAGTAATATGTTAAAAAAAAGTACTTGGTATGTAGTATTATGTAATGATTAGTTCTTACCGAGTTATCATCCATGGATGTTCCTTATTTTGTGGAGCATAAAATGTTTTATCTGAATGCAATATGATTTTAGAGACTTATTCTTTATTTTCAACTTCTTTGTGACATTTTTCTTTATATTCTCATAGATTCTGTACTTGATTTTCTTTCCTTTTTCTCAGTCTTTAACTTAAAAATTTTCCCCCATGGATGGTATCACCTATTTCAGAAACTCTTCTTCTATCAATATATTTTTTTCACCCTTCCAATTAATACCAGGGAATTCCTCAAAGTCATGAGCTATGTTTATTCTTTATGTGTTTTGTTCCCTTACATGAAACTTGATCCACAATAGATGCTCAACAGACACACATGAATAAAATAGACAGAAAAACCAGGTGCACTGAAGATTGTGATTGCCACATAAAGAATACTTACAATTATAATAATTATTTTCACTTAGCAGTTATTAAACCCCAGGCACTGTACTAAGGGTTTTTTTTTAGCATAATTTCATTTAATGACGTGTGTGTGTGTGTGTGTGTGTGTGTGTGTGTGTGTGTGCGTGTGCATGCATGCGTGCGTGCGTGTGTGTGTGTGTGTGTGTGTGTGTGTGTGTGTTACTAGAGATTGAACCCATGGGCAGTCTACCTCTGAACTACAACCTCAGCCCTTTTTATTTTTTGTTTTGAAATGGTCTTGCTAGGGTTGCTGAGAGTTGCAATATGTTATTGAGGCTGTCCTCAAACCTGTGATCCTTCTGTCTCAGCTTTCCAAGTACTACTATAATCAATGTTGAGGTGCAAATCCTATTAGTTTCTATTTTTTACCTCAAAAGAAGCATTTATTGATTTTTTTGGGGGGGGGCGGGACTGGGGATTGAACCCAGGGGCATTCTACCTCTGAGCTAAACTCCCAGTTCTATTTTTTCTATTTTTTTTTAATTTTGAAATAGGGTGTCACTGATTTGCAAAGAGCTTCACTAAGTAGCTGAGGCTGTCCTCGAACCACAATCTTCCTGTCTCAGCCTTCCAAATGCTGGGATTACAAGCATGTGCCACCATGCCCGGCTCCAAAATATTGTCGAGTTACTGTTTTTATTGAATCCTCTCAAAATCCTTGTGAAATCAGTATCATCTTACTAATAGATAAGATAAATATTAGAATTTATGTAGGAAGAATATTGAGACTCATATTGGGTGAAAGAGATTATCTAACTCATAACTGGCAGAGCTAGGATTTATTTTATTTTATTTTTGTTTTCTGGGTTTTTTTTTTTTTTTTTGGTGGTGGTGGTACTGGGTTTCCTGGAAGCCCTTCTACCCCCGGGCTATCCTCCTAGACCTATTTTTACATTTTTATTTGGAAACAGGGTCTCCTAAGCCAGCACGCGCAGCTGGCTTCGAACCTGCGCGATCCTCCTGTCTCTGCCTCCCAAGTGCGGGGATTACAAGCGTGCTCCACCACGCCCGGCTGAGGTAGGATTTCTTTTAATTGATTTACTTGTCATGTACAATATGTTGCTCTGAGATATGTATACATAAAATAAAAAACCTTTTGGGGTTCCCACTGTTTATGACTGAGTCCAGACTTAGGCCACAATCTATGCACATGTAACACATCAGTCTTACTTCCCTATTGCCACCATATAATCTGCTTTTAGTTGAACTGGTTCCATTGGTACTTCCTTAAAATGCTGAGCAGATACTTTATTTTTCCATTCATATTTTATGTATTTTCTTAGTGTCTTGCAGTTAAATAAATCTGATCCCCAATTTTTGTTTTACACTAAATTTCTTGGTGAGACAAATACCTGTCTTTTCCCCCCAGTGTAGGTTTCCCTGACATTCTAGCACACGTGGCCTGTCATGGATATGGGCTACTCTCCGTACTGTTTTGTAGAAAGGCAGGAGAGTATAGTGGTCAAAAATAGAGCCTGGAGCCTGGAAATTAACTTCAAATCTTGACTTCAAATGATTTCAAATCTTACCACTCACAATCCTGGTGACTTCAGGCAAGTAACTAAATCTTTCTGTGCCTCAGTGATCTTATCCGTAGGTTGAAGGTAAAAATAATGCCTATTTCACACGATTGCTGAGAGAATTAAATGAGTCATTGTGTGTCAAACAATGTCTGGCTCAGGGGAAGCACAATACAAGTGTAAACTATCGTCATCATTATTGTAATCTCATTTGTTCTTCTATGTGTCTGGTATTTCTCCATAACTGACTGGCAAACTCTTTAAAATCAGTGGTTTCCATATATCCCTCTGTCTTGCACAGACAAGAGTCACACAAAGGAGCATGGCACAAGGGTTCCTGGTAGTCTGGAGACAGGCTTAGCAGATTAGGGAAGTCTTTCAACTTCTTAGAGACACCATATTCTTATGTGTACAATGAAAATACTTTTCTTACACTTACGTAGCTTATTGAGGTAAAGTGTTTTATGTATAATGTGTCGATTACCTGCCTTCCTGCTTCACTTGTGACTTATGTAAACAAGGTGGAAATTGAGGTGTGTAGATGTAAACTGTATTGCCAAAGTGCTCAATACATGCTTTTTGATGAACGGGATGAAATGCTTGGTTTCCCCCCCCCCCCAATGTAAACTCCCCATAAAAAGAATTAGAGAAATTTTTTAATTTTTTATTTTTTGTGTGTGGTCCTGGGGGTGGAACCCAGAGGCTCTTCTACCTACGGGCTATACTCCCAGACCCATTTTATATTTAATTTGGAAACAGGGTCTCACTAAGTTGCTGAGAGCCTCACTAAGTAGCTGAGGCTGGCTTTGAACCTGCACGATCCTCCTGTCTCAGCCTTCCAAGCACTGGGATTACAAGTGAGCGCCACTATGCCTGGCTGATGTTTTTAATTAATAATGCTCCAATTTTCCCATGAAGCTTCTATCACCTTCATTGCAGGGCATCACTACTAGTTTTATAGTAGCAGATTGTGAGTGTGAACAGAGGCAGTCTGTGGTGTGCTCATGCATGGAGAAATACTAAAAATCAAAGAAACTTCTTTAAATAATATATTCTAACTCCTGTTCCAAAGAGTCTGGTTTTAAGTTGGTGTTTTTTTTTTCCCTACTGTTTATCAGGGTGATCACAATTTTTTTCAGAGGTAAAATGGCAAGACTAAGAGGAAAGGGAATAGAGCAAATGAGGTGAAGAAAACCAATTAATTATCATGGGAGAAAAGGAAATCAGAAACTGGAAACTTACATAGGAAAAATAAAGGTATTAGATTAAAAATAAATTAGAGATAGGGCTACACAAAATGAATATTTTTTAAGGCAAGAAACTGTGACTTTAGTTTTTGAGAAGCAGAATATTATCCAAAACAGTAAAAATAATGAGTACAGAAGGGTGTATGATATGGCCAGCGGTGGGAATTTCTAGGCTGGCTTCTGTGCTAATTATTAAGTATCCCAGATCTCATTCTATATGCAAACTAAGCATCCATAAACCTCTGTCTAGCAGGATGAGACATAGAAATATATTCGAATACTGAAGTAACTATGGAAATGGGAGGAACAAAGACGAATTCTTGAAAGGCTCTGGGTGAAGATAAAAGGAAAACAGAATAAAGAAGCTCTCACAGCAGAGACCTGTGACAGATCTCCAAATCAGGAATCAGGGAAGATGAAGTGGAGCAAAGCCAAGTCTTCGCATCTGGGGAGATGGTCTACAGATTTCAACTACCCAGTTAACTTTCAGTTAACTCACTCAGGGGAACAGAACTGGAAACATATAAAACATAAATTTAATTCTCTTAGTAAATGATGCAAAAGAGAGCAGCAAGAATTTTGAAAATGGTCTTTCATTTCAGGAATGATTTTATGGACTACTTGAATTTCTTAACCTGGAGAACAACTATCTTGGATTAGCCAAATGCTAAGTATGAAAATTACTTCATAATGTTAGGAAACCAAACTTATCTTGCCTATAAATTTGATTATATACACACACATACAAACACATATGTGTGTATATGTGCATGTGTGTATGATGTAAACATAGATATATAAATACGTTAAACTTTTTTGTTCTTGATTTTAGTTTCATTGCTGGGGATTGAACCCAGGTGTATTCTACCTCAGAGCTGCACTGCCAGCCCTATTTCATTTTTTATTTGGAAACAATGTTTTGCTAAGTTGCTGAGGGCCTCACTAGGTTGCTGAGGCTTTGGACCTGCAATCCTTATGATCCTCATATTTCAGCCTCCTAAGTACTGGGATTATAGGCATGCACCACCATGCCCAGCCTAAGCAAATTTTTTAGTGGAAGAAAATTGTGGTCTTGTGCCGAACCAAATAAAAGTTAGTGAGCCTCAGCATTTGGGTGTTGTGTAGTTTACTTATTTATTTCTACACAATAAATCCATCCCAATTCAGAGGTCTCCACGTGGTGTCTTATCCTCTTTTTTGGCCTGTTCTTAAGATCTCTCAGGGTAGAAGCTTGGAATTCACAAAGCCATTTCCTTCTCATTCAGTCAAAACAAAGTTTCAATGTCAACTCAAATTCATGGGGTGAGAAAATTGATTCCTCTTTTTAAATGAAAGAGTGCAAGTAATTTTTTGTGGCCATTTTTTAAAATTGGTGCATTGTATTTATACATCATAATGTGGTTAAAAAAAAAAACTTGTGTAGCTATAAATGCACACATCACCCAGCCAGCCCCCACCAAGTCCCCACCCCACTCTCCCCCCATCCCTCCCTCCCATGCTTGGCTTAGTGGTTGACTACTATATGAATAAGTACATCATGTGCTTTAAAGGGTTTCCTTCTTCCCCCCTCCCATCCCCACAGTTAAGTTGCCTTATTTGCTCCTCTATAGGAACTCCTTTTTAACCTGGAGTTCCTCCTATGACCCATTTCACCTTAGCTTTCACATATTAGGGAAAACATCCGATTTCTTACTTTTTGCGACTGACTAATCTCGCTTAGCATAATGTCCTCCAGTTCCAGCCATTTCCCTGTAAAAGCTGCAATTGTGTTTTTTTTTTATGGCTGAGTAAAATTCCATTGTGTACATATCCCACAGTTTTGTAATCCATTCATCTGTTGATGGACATCTTGGCCATTTTTAAATCTATCATAGGTGATTTAATTTTATGATTTAAACTCCATCACAAAATAAGAGATATAAAAGAACTTGACTTAAATGTCGGGCAGTAGGAAATATTGACCCAGGAGCAGGGGTCGGCCAGTAGAGATATCAACTCAAGAATAGGCTGGCGCACCCCCCCCACACACACACACATTAGAATTTAAAAATGCTTGGAATCAAATTCTTAAGAGTTAAATTCTTTCATTCTCACTCCTCTCTTCGGAACCCATACTTTTGCCAGCTGGCTCCGGCAGTCCATCATTTAACGAAACGATGGGATAGGTACACAATGGAATTTTATTCAGCCATAAAAAAGAACAAAATTGCAGGGAAATAGATGGAACTGGAGAGCATTATGCTAAATGAGATTAGTAGTCACACAACGTAAGAAATCCGATGCTCTCCCTAATATGTGGAAGCTAGGGAGAAAAAGGGTCATAGGAGGAACTCAAGATGAAGAAGGAGAAACTATGGATGAACAAATAAGATGACCTAACTGAGGGGATGGGAGGGGGGAGAGGAAAATTCCTTAATGTATATGATGTACATTCACAAACATATCAAAGTCAATCACTAAGCCAAACATGAGCAGGAGGGAGTGGGGAGGGAATGGGTGAGAATCGCAGAAGGGCTAAATGAGTGATGTGTGCATGTGTGCCTCTGCCATCTTGTACTCCATTAAGATGTATGACAACGCACCAATAAAAATTCTAATTCTTTGCAAAGTGATATTATTATGTAGCTTAGCTATTGTTCCTTACCTCCTTTTCTGATGTCTTTTTAGTATGTGTCCTTGTGAGGAAGTTTAAGGACAGGATGCTGTAGATATCCTGAGCCAATTGCTTGGGTGCTTGGGACCAAGGCCGTACCACAATATTTTTACTCTTTGTATTCACTATCTCAGGGATTGTCTGCTACCAGTTCAATGACATAAAAAGTGTACCAAGTTTCTGAAAGATTTTTCTGTGGGCTGTAAATCTTGTAATAATATTTGTGATAAGCTCAAGCACTGATCCATAGTTCAAAGGAAATTTATACTTCAACGCAGTAAGACAGATTCTTATCTTCTTAGATCTTCCTACTAGACAGCCTATAGAGAAATAGTCAAACAATTTTTTTAATTAGCTTGTTTTTGTTCAGTTTTGTGACATCTTCATAAGACCATAACAGTGACAAAGTGCCCAATGGATAAATTGTTTATAGTAGACATTTCTTTGGTGGCTCCACAACGAGAGATTCCTCATCTAAAGGGAGCTGCCAACATGTGCACCATGTTGTCTCCTGGCCCTTGCCCTGACAGCCATCTCCTTGTTAGCCATCTCTGTCCCCAGGTCCATGGCTAATTAGTTTAGGACTGTCACCTGACCTCAGCTGGGCCAATCAGTTTATCTCTTATAGAATGGAAATGTGGCAAGAAGGGAATCTGTTGTTGGAATTTATTGGTAGGGAAAACACATTGCAATATTCTGAAAAGAAAGGCACAGCTTCCTGTAGAAGAAATAAACTGATTCCTACACTTCCTGAGTTTTGGTTTAGTTCTTTTTTAGGTTCTATATATTCTTATTATTATTATTAGGTTCTTTTTTAGGTTCTATATATTCTTGTTATTATTTCTTAGGTTCTCTCTCTCTCTCTCTCTCTCTCTCTCTCTATATATATATATATATATATATATATATATATATATATATTCCAGTATTGTCCCAATACATTTTTTTTTGCTCAAAGGAGTAGATCTGATTACTCTTATTTGTTATAAAAAGAAACTTAACTGACAGAGGATAGCCAAAACCATGGCTGAATGGTTAGAAGAAAACTTTATCTGATGTCATTTAATTCATTCTCTCATCTGACAGTCATTTACAGGTCACTCATTGAAATAGACATGCAAATAAGACAGGAGGAGGTGTGGAGAGATAGTCTGGGCAAATGTATAATTATATTAAATTGTCATGGTGCCCTAGTGGAGATACAGTGATGTGGGAGAAGAGATAAGGGTGTGAATGAATTTTCCGGTCAGTTAAAGGACTGGGGTTAATTAGCTTGGACAAGGACTTAAGGACCAAATCAAAACTACACAGAAAATTCAATCTCATTACATTCCAGTGGCAGCAAATGAAAAATTTCTACAAAGAGAATGAAGACCAGCTGTTCTAAATATCGACTCAGCTCTGCAGAGTGGAAACTGATTTGAACAGCAGCATGAGAGACTTAGATTATAGATGGGTGTATTCCCTGACAGTGAGAGTTGTTAATGTTGGGAGGTCGTAGAATCTTTTCCTCTGGAGGTTTTAAAAATAACATAGCTCTTAATCTGCCTGGGATGACATTATTGTGATGCTGTCTAAAATAGAGAGATGGAAGATAATCACTCAAGGTCTTTTCTAGCTTAGAAATTTTTCATAACACTGTCATCTCTAAAGACTTTATTTTTTTCAGAGCAGTTTTAGGTTCACAGCAAAACTGAGAGATACAGAATTTCCCATAACCTTCCTGCCTTCACTTGTGCACAGTTTTCCTATTATCGACATCCCCACCATGTATTACAATTGATGAACCTAGCTTGCCATATCTTTTTCACTTAAAGTTCATAGTTTACATTAAAATTCACTCTTGGTGTATTGTATATTCTGTAGGATGTATGAATGCATAATGATATGTATCCACTATTATAAATACAGAAGAGTTTTACTGGATATTCATCCCCCCCTCAACCTTTGGCAAATATTGATCCTTTTACTGTCTCTTTAATAAATGTGATATAGTTGCAATCAAATACAGATATAGCCATATAGTTGGAATCAAACTAGTATGTAGCCTCTTTAGATCAGGTTCTTTTATAGAGTAAATGCATTCGAGTGTCATCCATTTCTTTTCATGGCTCGATAGCTATTTTCTTTTGGCACTGAATAATATTCCATTGTCTGGTTTTCCTGCAGTTTGTCCATTCACCTACTGAAGGACATCTAGGTGGCTTTCAAGTTTTGGCAGTTATGAATAAAGCTGCTATAAATATCTCTGTGCGGTTTTTTGAATGGAAATAAATTTTGAACTCCTTTTCAATACTTGTTCTAGGAAAACTTTATCAAAGATGGAAAACATTAAGTTAGGGACAGAAAGGTAGTAAGAAAATAGAAATTATTAATTCTCTCTTGGGCCAAAATTTTGGAGTTGGGTTAAGGCCTTGTTGCATTTATTTTTAAAATGGGAATCTACTTTTTAATGTTTTAAGCTGTCTTTTAAAATTTATCCAAAAACAGCTAGATGTGGTAGCTCATGCCTGTAATCCAAGTACTTGGGAGACTGAGACAGGAGGATCACAGGTTGAAAGCTAGCCTCAGCAACTTAATGATACTCTCAGAAACTTGGCAATGCCTTGGTTTCAAATAAAAAAACAAAATAGGGCTGAGGATGTAGTTCAGAGGCAGAATACTTCTAAGTTTAATCCCCAGCACCACAATAAATAAATAAATAAATGCACCCATAACCATAAGTGCATTGTCAACAATTTCCAATTTTAGCTTCTTGAAAACTGAATGAAAGTTAAAAATACTGGCAAAGCAATCTTTTACCTCTTTTTGCAATTTTATGATTATAAATCATAAAAATGCAATATGATGATAAATCATAAAGAAATCCAAAGTGGTATATTCATATATGCAAAGCAATCTTAATGTAGTATCCCTTGAGATTTTTATGTCTTTCCCTAATCATTTATGCTTCTTTCACCTACAATTGCTTTTATAGGAAATTTTTAGCAGCTGCCTTTAGCTAGACTTTACCAAAGCATTCATAAAAGTGCAACTGTTTTTCCTCACACATACTTAGTTTACAAAATTTTAAATTTTAAGCTCAAGGCAATTAGAATGAAAATATCCCACAAACTGATTCTTAAAAAGCATACATCTAGGGGCGGTGGTACCCATCTGTAATCGCAGGAACTTAGGAAGCTGAGGAGGAAGGACTGTGAGTTCAAGTTTGGCATCGTAATAAGATATAGTCTCAGCTGGGCATGGTGGCGCACGCTTGTGATTCCAGCATTTGGGAGGCTGAGACTGGAGGAACGCAGTTCGCGGACAGCCTCAGCTACTTAGTGAGACCCTGTTTCAAAATAAAGAATAAAAAATAGGGCAGTGGGTGTGGCTCGGAGGTCAAATGCCTCTGGATTCCATCCCCAGACCCGCAAAAAAAGAAAAAAAAAAAAAGATACAGTCTCAAAATAAGGATAAAAAAGGGTTGGGTATATAGCTCAGTGGTAGAGTGGCCTTGGGTTTAATCCCAAAGACTGGGTGTGGGGAGAAGGAGAGAAAAGCACACAACTTAGCCAATGGGAAGATAATTATGTAGGTGTAACAGAATATAGGCAACTACCCAGGAGTAGTAGGATATATTTCATTCAGTGTTCCTGGACACAGTCTGATATTTTAGAATGGAGAAAGTTGATTAATCTAACAAGCTAGTTAAAAGTTTGGAGAAAACACACACACACACACAAAAAAAATGACTGCAATTTAATTTTGAGTGTTTTTCATCAATAAATGAAGTTCATTTTTGATACTTCTGTATGTATATAATATAGTATTCATTTGTCAAGAAATATCTATTTTGATGTAATAGTTATGAATATTTATTAGATACAGTGTGATTTTTTGATGCATGTATACAATATGTAATGACCAGATCAGGGTAACTAGCATTTCCATCTTCTTAAACATTTTTTTTTGTGTGTGGGTCTGGGGATTAAACATTTTTTTTGTGTGCTGAAAACCTTTGAACTCATTTCTCCTGGTTCTTAATAAAATGTATAATAAATCTGGGTGTAATGGTACACAGCTGTAATCCCAGTACTTGGGAGGCTGAGACAGGGGGATCATAGCTTCAAGGCCAGTCTCAGCAATTTAGCAAGACTTTGTTTCAAACTAAAAAAATAAAATAAGGCTTTGGGGTGTATTTAGAGGCAAAATGCCCCTGAGTTCAACTCCCAGTATCCCCCATGTATAATAAATTGATATTAACATATAATTAATAGATGTGAACACTCTCTTTTAATAATTCCAGTCTCATCTATTCTATAGTGCCTTGTAAATATACAATACTTTTTTTCTTGAGATTTTGGAAAATAAAGATAAAAACTGAGTGGAAAAATTTCAATGTAGTACCTTCTTTTGGGATGATAACATTGCTGGGAAAGGAAGTCTTCTTTTTATATAGTTTTGTAGAGTGTGTGCCTTGTCTTGTAATCTCCTTGGATTTTGTCTTAGAATCTTTTTCCCAAGCCACTTAACTGAGAATATGAGGGTATAATCCAGAGGTTTTGGCTTTTTAAATAGAGCTTCTGGGGCTACTAACTCAATGTTATCTCCATCTACTAGGATTAAAAAAAAAAAAAGGAAAACTTCCCCTTAGTCCTCTTTAAAGTAAACAAAGAATGAGCATATCCCTTCTCCCATTTTCTCTTTGAGGTGACTTACAAAGTCACAATTGGAAAGGAAGGCATTCCTAGTTCAATGCTGCACTTGGTATAGATTCACTCAAGATTTTGTATCTGGCATCAAGGCTTTTAATATCCTAATAGTTGATCTTTTGAAAACAGGATAAGCTTTTTTTCTTGAAAAAAAAACTATTAAATTTATGAGTGATTTTTGATTTAAGAACAAAATTTGTTTAACTAAAGAGCTGAAAGGAATGGCTCAGCCTATTGTCTCAAGTGACAATGAGGATATTTTTTTTCTTTTCTGATAAAAGTCAGAAAAAAAATTCTCCAGAAACCTCAAGATGGGCTATTTGCTTTAAGTTGGATGAAAGGATTTGTAGTAATTATTTTGAATGGATTATACAAAATGCAGAACAGTAGACATGAACATGACAGCCCTCAGTTCTATGGTAGATGCAATGGCTCTTGGATGAACATATATGTTAAAAAGTAAAGTCTTCTTTTTAACATATATGTTCTTGGCACACACCAAGTACTTAGGAGGCTGAGAAAGGAGGATTCACAGTTTTGAGGTCCACCTCAGCAACTTAATGAGACCCTGTTTCAAAATAAAAAAATAAAATAAGGCTGGAGTATAGCTTAGAGGCAAAATGTCTTTTGGTTTAATCTCTAGTACAGAAAAGATAAAGAATTGCTGTCTGGTGGTCTTGGTGTTTTTTTCACACGGTGTATTGGGAGTGTATGTTTACATAAATTCACCATTCTGTCCACTCAGCAATGTTTAAAACTAATGAAGCTTAATCTCAGCATATCTCACTGGCATGGGCCTTTTGGTGTGCTTGTATGGTCATATTTATATGTGAAATATGAAGAAGTGGGGTAACAACTGCATTTGTTAAGACCACTGTGTCATTGTATTCAACTTCCTGTAACGATTAATTTTACATGTCAGCTTGACTGGCCCATTTGGTATTCAGATATTTGGTCAAACATTATTCAGGGTGTGTCTGGTATTTTTAGATAAGATTGACTTATGAATCGTAGCTTGAGTATGGCAGATTACACTCTAATGTGAGTGGTCCTCATCCAATCAGATAAAATCCAGAACAGAAAAAATAATGTTGATTCTCCCTTAAGAGAGGATTCCTGCCTAAGTCTTTGAATGGGGACATCAGCCTTTTCCTGCCTTTAGATTAGAACTGAAACATTGCCTCTTCATGGGCTTGCCAGCTTTCAGACTGGAATTAAATTCTGTTGGTTCTGTTTCTCTGGAGAACCTTGATTAATGCAGGTTTTGTTGCCAAGAGTAGTGCTAGAGGAAGGAGTTTAAAGGATGAGTTTTCTGGATTGACTCTGGAGTTTATGGAATTGGTTATCTAATCTGATTAGTTTTAGCGATGCTAATGATTCTATTTCCAATCACCAGTAGTCCAGAACGTGATCTGGCAATGGCTATATAAAACATCAACAGTAGTTTTTTCTAATCATCCATTTATAAGAAGTGAGAATCTGGATGACTGTATGTGACACTTTTGAATACATTTGGCAAACTACTTAATATAATGAGATTGGCTGGTTATTACTAATGTCAAAAGACAAAGTGGGGGAAGGAAAGGATTAGCTCAGAGATATAAATTACAGCTCAATCTTTGAATAAATGACATGAAATCTTCCATATGTGCTGTAAAGGAGACCTTTATCCTGTGTAGCTGCAGGGCTGAGATTGGTGAAAATTAACCTTGGAATCTCGTCCTGTTACTGGCTGAATTACAGCACAAATTGAACTCCCAGTTTTGTAGTGAGTCTATTGCTAATATCAGGATGTTGATTGGGCATTGATTTATACTGAAAGTTAGAGTGGGAATGTGTGGGAAGACTCTGATGAAGCTGGGGTACATTGAGGCCTTAAATCCTGATAAGTCTTCCCCAGTGGAAGAAACATCCCCAACCCAGTGCAAGCTGACTTTCTCCTGATAAGATTAACCCTGTATTGCCTGAAGAAACTGCAATGGTCTCCCCTGAGATGGTTATTATTATAATATAATGTTGAGTCTCCTCGGAACCCATTTCCACTACCCCTTTTTGATTTGAAGTCTCTAGATGAATGCCACAGCAAGCTGCTAAAAGTGAGGCACAAAGTGTGACACATGAGGAGGTATGTTTTTTAAATTGTTTTTGAACTGAAGATTGAACTCAGAGACATTCCATCTTTGAGTTACACTCTTAGCTCTATTTAATATTTTGTTTTTTCAAAAAATTTTCATTAGGTAATATTTTTATTTTTACTTATTTATTTTTATTAGTGCATTGTATTTATACATCATAATGGGGTAAAACTTGTGTAGACATAGATATACACATCACCTAGCCAGCCCCCACCCAGTCCCCACCTCACTCCCTCCCTCACCCTCCCTCCCGTGCTGGGCTTAGTGGTTGACTTCGATATGAATAGTATATCATGTGCTTTAAAGAGTTTCCTTCTTCCCCCGTCCCCCGTGGTATTGCTGGATCATATGGTAATTTTGTTCTTATTCTTCTGAGGGTCCTCCAGACTGTTTTCCAAAGTGGTGGTACTAATTTGAAGTCCCACCAACAATGTATTTGAGTTACCACATTTCCATATCCTCACCAGCATTTGTCGTTGTTTGTCTTTTTAAAGATTACCATTCTTGCTGGGCGTGGTGGCGCACGCTTGTAATCCCCGCGCTTGGGAGGCTGAGACAGGAGGATCGCGCAGGTTCAAAGCCAGCCTCAGCTACTTAGTGAGGCTCTCAGCAACTTAGTGAGACCCTGTTTCCAAATAAAATATAAAATAGCTCTGGGAATATAGCCCGGAGGTAGAACGCCTCTGGGTTCCACCCCCAGTACCACTAAAAAAAAAAAAAAAAAAAAAAGATTACCATTCTAGTTGGAGGTAGGTGAAATCTCAGGGTAGTTTTGATTTGCATCTCTGTTTGCTAATGATGTTAAATTATTTTCATACATTTATTGGCCATTTAATTTTCTTCTTTTGTGATGTGTCTATTTAATTCACTTCCCCATTTTTTATTGGGTTATTTGTTTTCTTAGTCCTGAGTTTCTTGAGTTCTCTGTATATTCTAGATATTAGTCCTCTATAGGAGGAATAGGTGATAAAATTTTTCCCCCATTCTGTTGGCTCTCTGTTGAGGTTCTTGAAGATTTCTTTGCTGTACAGAAGGCCTTTAGTTTAATGCAATACTACCTATTGATCTGCATTTTAGTTTCTTGTGCCTTTAGAGTCTTGTTCAGAAAGTTTTTACTTGTGTCTCTGTGTTGCAGTGTTGGACCTATGCCCTCTTCAAGAAGCCTCAAGGTCTCTGGTTTAATTTCCCAGTCTTTGATCCAGCTTGAATTAACTCTTGTGCAGGGTGAGAAAGTGGAGTTTATTTCCATGTTTCTGCATATGGTTAACCAGTTTTGCTAAAAAGGTTCTCTTTTTTCCAATTATGTTTTTGGCCCCTTTGTAAAAAAAAATTGGCTGTAAGTGTGCAGATTTGTTTCTGAGTCTTCTATTCTGCTCCAGTGGTCTATGTATCTGTTTTTGTGCCAATACCTTGCTGTTTTTATTTCCATGGCTTTGTAATATAGTTTAAAGTCAGGTATTGTGATTCCATTTGCATGGTTTTGGTTGCTGAAAACTACATTGGCTATTCTGGGTTTTTTGTTGTTCCAAATAAATTTAAGAACTGATTTTTCTATGTCTGTGAAGAATGACCTTGGTAATTTAATGGGTACTGCATTAAATCTTTAGATCACTTTTGAAGGAATTGCCATTTTGATGATATTTATTCTGCCTATTCATGAGCATGGAAAATCTAAGATCTTCTTCAATTTATTTTTTCAATGTTTTATATGTTTCTTTATATAAGTCTTTTACCTCCTTGGTTAAGTTTATTCCTAACTATTTTATTTTTTTGTGGGATATTCTGAGTGGAAGTATTATCTGGATTTCTTTCTCAGTGGATTTATGGTTAGGATACAGGAAAGCTTCTGATTTTTTAAGATTGATTTTGTATCCAGACACTTTGCTGAATTTGTTGATCAGTTCTATTAGCCCTTTGACTGAGTTTGTTGGGTCTTCTAAGTATAATATGTTATCTGCAAATAGTGAAAGTTTTAGTTCTTTTTTTTTTATTTGTACTCCTTTGATTTCCTTTTCTTACCTTATTGCTCTGGCTAGAGTCTCAAGTACTATATTGAAAAGAAGTAGTGGCAATGGACATCCTTGTCTTGTTTCTGTTTTTAGGTGGAATTCTCACAGTTTTTCTCCATTTAATACCATGTTGGCTGTGGGCCTATTTTATATTGCCTTTATTATGTTGAGGTATGTTACTTATATTCTGATTCTCTGCAGTGCTTTTAACATAAACAAATGTTGGATTTTGTGAAATATTTTTTCAGCCTCTATTGAATTGATCATGTGATTTTTGTTTTTGGCTCTGTTTATGTGATGAATTACATGGATTGATTTTTGTATGTTGAACCAATCTTGCATCTCTGGGATGAACCCTATTTGGTCATGGTGTATAATTTTCTTGATGTGATTTTGAATGCATGTTGCTAGTATTTAGTTTAACAGTATTGCATCCAAGTTCATCAAATATATAGGCCTATAGTTTTCTTTCCTTGAGCTGTCTTTATTTGGTTTTGGTATTAATATGATGTTGGCTTCAGAGAATGTATTTGGGAGAGTCCTATTGCTTTTTATTTCATGAAATAGATTGAGGAGTATTGGGATTAGCTCTTCTATAAAGGTTTTTATAAAATTCACTTGGGAAACCATTTGGTTTTGGGCTTTTGTTTGATGGTAGGCTCTTTATTGCTGTTTACATGTCTCTCTCTTTTTTTTTTTTTGGTGGTACTGGGGGTGGAACTCAGAGGCTTTCTACCTCCGGGCTATACTCCCAGAACTTTTTTATATTTTCTTTGGAAACAGGGTCTCACTAAGTTGCTGGAAGCCTCACTGAGTAGCTGAGGCTGGCTTCGAACCTGTGTGATCCTCCTGTCTCAGCCTCCCAAGCGCGGGGATTACAAGTGTGCGCCACCACGCCTGGCTGTTTCAATCTCTTTGATTACTATCAATTGGTTTAAAATTTCTATGCCTTCTTGACTCAGAATACCATAATCCAAATAGACCTATTAGACACATATAGAACATTCCACCCAACTACAGCAGAATTCACATTTTTCTCATTTGCACTTGGAACCTTCTCCAAAATAGATTGCATCCTGAGCCACAAAGTGAGCACTAGAAAATTCAAAAAATATCATATACTTCCCTGTGTCTTTTCAGACCATAATGGAATGAAACTAGAAATCAACTATGAGAAGACCCAGAGAAACTATATAAACACATGAAGATTGAACACCACACTGCTGAATGAAGAATGGGTCATAGAAGAAGTAAGGGCTGATATCAATAAATTCCTAGAAAAAAGCAAAAATATAGATACAACATATCAAAACCTCTGGGATACCTTGAAGGCAGTATTAAGAGGAATATTCAGAGCACTGAGTGCCCACATAAGAACAAATATCACCAAATAAATAACCTAATGATATACCTCAAAGCCCTTGAAAAACAAGATCAGTCTAACCCCAAAGCCAGTAAAAGACAGGAAATTATTAAAATCAGAGCAGAAATCAGTGAAGTAGAGAATAAAAAACAATATAGAAAATCAACAAAATAAAAAACTGATTTCTCCAAAAAATTAACAAGATAGATAAACCACTAGCCAACTTAACAACAACAACAACAACAAAAAGAGAATCAATCCATATTTTGAAGACAAGAGATTAAAAAGGAGATATCACCACTGACAGTGTAGAAATCCAAAGGATTATCAGAAACTGACGGGGTCCTGCCCGTCAGTGGCGCGGGGCTGAGCAGGAAGGTGGAGTGCCGATGACTCGAACACACACACACACACACACACACACACACACACACACGAGCCTGGAGTCAAGTCAAGCAAGATCTCATTTATTCCTCTCCAAGCAATCATATATTAGCACCAAACCACGAGGGGAATTCCCATGGGAAATAGCTCAGCCTATCGGGATAAAGATCACTAGCACGTAGTTCACAGCCAATCCCAGGCCAGTACATGAGCCATTCATGTGTGCGGAAGCTCCTTTAAAGGTAAAAAGGGAAAAACTTCTCAGTTTCCCCACCCATAATGAATGGGGAAACCACGCCTTCGTAGCTTCCTCCAGGCACCATCTTAGCCCCTTTTCTGATGAATCATTTTACTGCGGAAGTTCTTAAACTTTACCAAAAGCTTTGCCTAGCCTGCGGGCTGCTCAGGCCGAGGGAGGCTGCATCTCTTTAGGTGCTGTATGGACACACCCCCAAAAGAAACTACTTTGAAAGACTATACATGAACAAAATGGAACGTCTGGAAGAAATTTTCAACTTTCTAAATAAATATAACATTAATCTTTTATTTTGAAATGGTCTCACTAAGTTGCTGAGGCTGGCCTTGGACCTGTGATCCTCCTGTCTCAGCCTCCCAAGTACTAAGAATATAGGTATATGTCACCATACCTGGTTACATTTCTAATTTATAAAAGCAGTATCCAGGGAACACATGAGAACAGATAATAAAGGTGTGGGATAATGCTAGAAGAAAAAATTTGGATCAGGCAAAATTTATTGATTTGGAATCACTTAGAAGAGATTTTTTTTCCTAGAATGATATTGGTATAATGTATTATAATTATTATGCAATATAATTATAATATATAATGCCATGTGTATCACATTCATATATACAGACAATATCTCTTGGTGTGTTTCCCTTCTAATTCCATCTTGATAACCCCCTTCTCACTCCTGTTGCATACTAGTAAGGTTTTCAGTGATACCTTCATGTATAATTTTAGTTATAATTATTCAGTATAATTATAAATAATTTTGTATGATAATTTAGTCTGTTTCTTTCCTCAAGCCTCTTTTACCTCCCTTTGTTCTTCCCCTAAGCCTCTTCCAGTATTTTACTCATCTTAATTCTTATCATGAAGTTCTTTTATTTCCTGCTTTATTTCTAAATCCGACATATGAGAGAAAGCAAATGCCCCTTGGCTTTTTGAGAATGGCTGATTTCACTCAACATGATTTCTGTAGTTCCACCCATTTTCTTGCAAATGACTTAATTTTTGTCTTCTTTATAGCTGGGCAAAAGTCCACTGTGTGCATGTGCCACATTTTCTTTATCCATTTATCAGTTGATGGATACCTAGTTTGGTTCCATAATTTGACTATTGTGAATTATGGTGCTATTAACATGGATATGCATGTACCACTATAGTATTCTAATTTTAATTCTCTTTCTTTTTTTGCCGGTCTGGGGATGGAACCCAAAGGCATTTGACCTCCAAGCTACACCCCCTGCTCCATTTTTTATTTTTTATTTTGAAACAGGATCTCACTAAGCTGTGGAGGGCCTCACTAAATAGCTGAGGCTGTCCGCGAACCGCGATCCTTCAGTCTCAGCCTCCCAAATGCTGGGATTACAAGCATGCACCACCATGCCCAGCTTAATTTTAATTCTTTTGGAAAGATACTGATGAGTGGGATAACTGGGTAATATGGTAGTTCCCTTCTTAGTTTTTTGAAGAACCTCTACACTGATTTCTAGAGTGATTGTACTAATTTACAATCCTATCAACAATGTATAAGCATTTTTTTCTTTCTACATCCTTGCAAGTACTTATTATTGTTTGTATTCTTAATGATTGCCATTCAAATTGGAGTTAGATTGAGTCTTGGTGTAGTTTTAACTTGCATTTCCCTAATTTCTAAAGATCTTGAATGGTTCTTTATATATTCATTGGTCATTTGGATTTCTTCTTTTGAGAAGTATCTATTTATTTCAGTTGCCAACTTTTGATTGTATTTTTTGGTTCTTTTATATATTCTGGATATTAATCCTCTACCAGTGGGGAAGCTGGCCAAGATTTTCTTTCATTCTTTAGGCTCTCTCTTCACACTTTTGATTGTTTTCTTTGCTGTGCAGAAGCTTTTTAATTTGATGCCATCTCATTTACTGATTCTAGGTTTTATTTCCTGAGCTCAAGGGGTCTTATTAAGGAAGATTGATACTAAGGAGATTCTGAATAGTATTGCAACTTGGGGAATTAGAAAGGTTTTTGATAGTTTGTTTAGTTGGTTGACTAAAACATGGGTCAAAAGGTATTTCACAGTGGATGCATAGGAAATGTTAGACTTGCCTTAGTCTAATGAGGAGAAAGGGATTAAAAGGCTTTAGGTAGATTGGAATATTCAGATGAATTTGCCACTTAGGACCTACTCAATTCTCCTGGGAAGAGTTTAGAAGACATCATGAATGTAAGAAATAAATTTTTGAGGGGAGACCCATCATCTTCAAGAGCTTTGTGATTGCTCTTTTCTGAAAGCCACACCTTCTGTGGAAACTAAATTGAGAATCCTAAATGTAATAGGAGTAATTGGATCCTGGAATTGTCAGAGCCAAATGGCAGCACTCAACCATCAAAGGCAAGGTGTGTGTGTATGTGTATTATAATGAACACAGGGTCAAAGAAACAATTAGAACAGTCTGACTCACACAGACCTATGATGTTGGCTAATTTGTCATGGCATTTCTGAGAATGAAATAGATAAGTAGCCTACCAAATTCTTACTTAATCTGTATAACAGAAACATTTTAAGTTGGATGAACAAAAGTCTAATCTGAGTCATAAAGACAGTCACAGTCCTTCGATCAGTTTTCAAATATGAGCCAGTTTATAGACCCAGACCGCTTGAATGAAGGGGAGGCTGAGTCCTCTTAAGAAAGGACCCCGGTACACTATCAAAAATTTATACTATTAAATCTTTCTCATCCTTCTCAGAGGAACTTAATGTCTTTTTACAAAAAATAACTATGCATTAGAGAAAAGGATATAATCAGACCTTTCAGGCACTATTGGACACTGGCTGAAAATGGACCCAAACTCCAAGAGACCCAAAAGATCTCTACAGTCTACCACAGTAGGGGCTTCTGAAAGTCAAATGATTGATGGATTTTTAGTTCAAGTTCCTATAACAGTGAACCCACTGAGTCCCCAAACCTGTCCTGTGGTTATCCTCCCAGTTCTAGAATGCAGAATTGAAATAAATCTTCTCAGTACGTGACAGACTTCCTACACTGGTTTCTGAACCTATGGAATGAGAACTATTTTCAGAAAGGCCAAGTGGAAACCATTAGAATAGCCTCTTCCTAGGAAAATGGTAAGCCAGAAGCATTACCACGTTCCTAGAAAAATTGCAGAGATTAGTGCTACCATCAGGGATTTTGAAGGATTGTGGAGGTGGTGGTTCCTGCCACATTCACACTCAACATGCCTATTTGGCTTGTGAAAAAGACAGATGGACCTTGGAGAGTGACAGGAGTTTACTGTAAGCTTTAGCCAGATGGGGACTCAAAGTACAGCTATTATACCAAATGTTGTTTCACTGCTTGAGCAAATTAATACTTCTCCTGGTACCTGGTATGCAGGTCCTATTACACTGATGATATTATGTTCTTGGACCTAGTGAATAAGAAGTAACAACTGCTACGGATTTATTGGTAATATATTTGTATGTCAAAGGTGGTAAATAAATTTGACCCAAATTCAGGGGTCTTTTGTCTCAGTGAAATTTTTAGAGACCCAGTGGTTTGGGGAATACTGGTAAATTCTTACTAAGCTGAAAGATACTTTGTAGTATCTGGCACTAAAAAAGGGGGCACATGGGCCTCTTTGGATTTTGGAGGCAATATATTTCTCATTTTGGTGTGTTATTCCAGCTCATTTACTGAACAACCTGAAAAGCGGCTAGTTTTTAGTGAGGTTTAGAACAAGACAAGGCTCTGAAACAGGTCCAGGCTGCTATGCAAACTTTGCTGCCACTTATACCATATGGTTCATCCACCCAATAGTGCCTGAAGTGGCAGTGGCAGATAGGGATGCTGTTTGGAGTCTTTGGCAGGAGCCCAAACATGAGCCATCATTCAAGTCTATAGAATTTTGAAACAAGGCCCTGCCATTATCCTCAGAGAACTATCCTTTTGAGAAGCAACTCTTGACCTGCTTCTGGGCCCAACAGAGACTGAATGTTTACCCACGGGCTGCCAAGCTGCCTTGTAAACTGAGCTGTCCATCATCACCTGGGTCGTATCTGCCCCACAAAGCCATAAAGTTGGGCATGCACAGCAGTGTTCCACTGTACAATGGAAGTGATATATATATATCTGAGGCTGTACCTATGACCTCATGTGAACCTGGTTTCTATGATCAGTTTGAGAGAGGAAAAGATTAGAGCCTGGTTTACAGATGGCTCTACACAATATTCAGGCTCTACCTGAAGTGGACAGCTGCAGCACTGTAGTCCTTCTCTGAGGCATTCATGAAGGACAGTGGTAAGGAAGATCCTTCCAGTGGGCAGAACTTTGGGCAGTGTACCTGGTTGTTCACTTTGATTGGAGGGAGAAATGGCCAGATGTGTGATTATACTGATTCATGGGCTGTGGCCAAGGATTTGGCTGGGCGGTCAGGGATTTGGAAGGAATGTTATTGGAAAAATTGTGATAAGGAAATTTAGGGGAAGAGGTATGGATAAATATACCTCTGTGAATGGACAAAAAGGTGAAGATAATTTGTTGTTTACGTGATTGCTCACCAAAGGGTCACCTCAGAAGGAGAGGATATTAATAAACAAGTTGGTAGAATACCTGTCTGTGGATATTAGTTTCTTTCTCCAGATATCCCTGTCTTTGTTCATTTGGCTCACAGAAAAACCCTGGATGTCAGAAATGAAGGTTATGTATGGGCTCACCATTAAGAACTTTACCCAGGCCAATCTAACTATAACCACTGCTGAGTGACCAATTTGTCAGTGATAGAGAACAACACTGAGTTGCCAATATTACACTATTTTCTGGATCACTTCCATTGTAGAATGGGAAATAGTTTGTTCTCACTGGAATAGACAACTGTGGATACAGATTAACTTATAGTTCACTTAATGCTTCTGCCCAAACAATTACCTATTGACTCATAGAAGGCCTTATCCACTGTACTCCTTGTAGCATTGTTGTTTATTTATATAAATTTTACTGTGTATATTTGAGGTATTCCACATAGTATGGAATGTCACATATGTTATTGAATATATATATATTAATATAGTGAAGTAAATTAACATATATATCATTTTACAAAATTACTTTTATGAAAAGAACAACTAAAACCTACTTATTTATCCATGCATGGTGACTCATGACTGTAATCCCAGTATTTGGGAAGCTGAGATAGGGTCACAGGCTCAAGGACAGTCTCAGCAAATAGTATCTATCATCAACCTAGGGAGACCCTGTTTCAAGACAAAAAATAAGAAGAACTGAGGTGTATCTTGGAAATAGATTGCCCCTGGGTTCAATCCCCAGTAACACACACACACACATGCAAAATAAAAATTTAAAATACAATATAGTTGGGGTTTTTTTTTGGTGGTACTGGAGTTCCTGGAAGCCCTTCTACCTCCAGGCTACACTCACAGACCTATTTTTACATTTTTATATGGAAACAGGGTCTCCTAAGCCAGCGCGCGCGGCTGGCTTCAAACCTGCACGGTCCTCCTGTCTCTGCCTCCCAAGTGCAGGGATTACAAGCGTGCGCCACCACGCCTGGCTACAATATGGTTTTATTACCTATAGTCTTCATGTTATATATTATATCTTTAGTCCTACTCATTCTTTCTTTCTAGTACTTTGTATCCTTTGACCTACAGCTCTCAATTTCTGCCATTTCCATTCATCTTTGCCCCTGGTAACCACTATCTCATTCTTTACCACTGTATATTTAACAATTCAAAATAGTCTACATATGCCGGGCGTGGTGGTACACGCTTGTAATCCCCGTGCTTGGGAGGCAGAGACAGGAGGATTGCGCAGGTTTGAAGCCGGCTGTGTGTGCTGGCTTAGGAGACCCTGTTTCCAAATAAATAAAATAGGTCTGGGAGTGTAGCTCGGAGGTAGAAGGGCTTCCAGGAACCCCAGTACCAAAAAAAAAAAAAAAAAGTCTACATAAAGTAAATAGAATTATACAATATTTTTCTTTCTGAGCCTGGCTTCTTTTACTTAATGTCTTCTAGATCCACCAGTGTTGTCACAGATGACATTTTTTCTTCTTTTTTGGGATACAATAATATTCCATAACATTATTTTCTCTCTCTTAACACATTTATGTATCTATATATCTATGTATATCTATATCTATATTTCTATCACATTTTCTGTATCCATTTATTTGTCAATACACACTTAGATTATTTCCATATCTTGGCTATTGTGAATAACCAACCATGCAGCATTTCTTCTGATTTAAAAGTTTCTTCATGACAAATGAAATATAAGCAATGGGTTTGTGGAATTCACTGATCTTACCATGTTTCCCATCATCTTGAGCAACTAGTTTGACAGAACAGTGGAATGACCTTTTGGATACCTAGCTATAGTACCAGCTAAGAAGTAATACCTTGTAGAACAGGGGAAATTTTCTTCAGAAGGCCATATAGGGTCTGAATAAGAACCCAACGTATGATGCTCTTTTTTCCCTTAGCTAGTGTTTGTAGGTCCAGGAATCAAGGGGTAGAAATGGGAGGGACATCACTCACTTTTATCCCTAGTGAACCACTAGTAAACACTTCCCTTGTCATACCTGAGACTTTATACGTTGCTATCCTTGGGGTCCTAGTTCCAAAGCGGGACATGTTGTCACAGGAGACACAACAGTGATTCCATTGAACTGGTACTTAGCTCTGCTGTCTCCCCACTTTGGGATCCTCGTGCCTCTGAAGTAATAACATAAGAAGGAAGTTACTGTGCTGACTGTGTGATTAGTTTTAACTGCCAAGGACTACTTAGACGACTATTCCACCATGGAGGTAAGGGAGAATATGACCGGAATCAGAGAATCCCTTAGGACATCTGTTAGCATTATCATGCCCTATGATTAAAATCAATATAAAACTACAATGGTCCAATTCAGACAAGACTACTAATAGCCCAGAAACTTCACGAATGAAAGTTTGGGTCACCCAGGTTAAAAAAAATCAAGACTATCTTGCTGCTTATTAAGAAGAATGTAGTGACAAATATCATCTGTGGCTACAGAACCATGTACAGAAAGGAAGAGTGTAATTACCAGAATATTTTCCTAATTTTGTTATAAATACACATGTGTAAATGTATATAAATACAAGTGAATGCATTAAATATCTTTGTTTTCTTGCTTCTCTTTTTCCCTTGTCATGTATTATAATAAGTATTAATTTCATGTCATAGTATTTAGGTACCATTAATTTTTCATGATAGTATTTAATTTTATGAGAGATTAGGAGAAGAATGAACACCACTTAAATCATGCTAAGACTTTACCTTCTTTCTGGGAAAAGGATTAGTAAGTGCCTTTTTGGTTGTACAGAAGACAGTTGTATCATTTTAGGTGGAATTATGATGCTACTATCTTTATTTGGAGATTAAAAATGATTTAAGAAGATACGCATGTGCCGGGCGTGGTGGCGCACCCTTGTAGTCCCCGCGCTTGGGAGGCGGAGACAGGAGGATCGCGCAGGTTCGAGGCCAGCCGCGCTGGCGTAAGAGACCCTGTTTCAAAAATATAAAATAGGTCTGGGAGTGTAGCCCGGAGGAAGAAGGGCTGAAGGGCTTCCAGGAACCCCAGTACCACCAAAAAAAAAAAAAAAAAAAAAAAAAAAAAAAAAAAAAAGAAGAAGAAGATATGCATGGGCTCTGAGTTGAGAAAGAGTGGACTTGTGATAACTAATTTTATGCATCATCTTGAGTAGGCTACAAAAGGCCTAGATATCTGTTTATTTTTTCTGGGTGTGGTTGTGAGACTTTTTCTTGGAGAGATTAACACTTGAATTGGTGGACTGAGTAAAGTAAATGGTCCTCTCCAACATGGGTGGGCATCCTTCAGTCTATTGAGGGCCTATAGAAAGTGAAGTGGGAAGGGAATTCTCTCCCTCTCTGCTGATGCTTGAGCTGAGACATCAGCCTTCTCCTGTCTTCAGACTGGTACTTCCATCATTGGTGTTCCTGATTCTCAGACATTTAGGCTTGGACTAAAACTGCACTGTTGGCTTTCTTAGGTCTGAAGTTGGCAGACAGCAGATCTTGGGACTTTATAGTCTCCATAATTACATGAGTCAATTCCTTATAATCTACCTCTCTCACCTTTGTGTTCTCTCTCTGTCTCTCTCTGTCTCTCTCTCTCTCTCTTTCTCTACACACACACACACACACACACACACACACACACACACACACCTCATTGTTGGTTCTGTTTCTTTGGAGAACCCTGATTAACACACTTTCCTTTCTTCATATTTACCCTTGAGGAGTTGGGCAATGTGGGAGGTGTTTGGGGATCTGGCTAAGAGGAAGTTGAATTGGTGAATCATTTAGTTGGGTATATTTAGGTAAGTTTGAATTCACTTCTGTGTATAGTAAGGGATACCTGCGTGGGAATGTCTTCCAACATTATTCCCTTGCCTACAGTGGTAGCTCATTTGGCAATGTGACAGAAGATGCAGGGCAAGAGATATATTACTATAAAAGCATTTATTTAGTACCTGACACCGAAAGTATGGGGATGGTAAAGGGAAAACAATGTCAAAGATTCACTGTATGGAATTCCCTGTCACTTGTGGGGAATGCATATGTGGGTGCCAGGTAGGCTATGATAGCAGTTTGCCTTTGCAGCAGCACAGAAGCCCGAGGGCACCAAGTGAGAGGAGTGCAGCCCGGGCATAGGGTGAGATTCAATAAGGCTCTATCTTCAGGAAGTCAAGAGCTTTGGACGTAGTTCAAGCCATAGGCAGGTATGACTGAGACACACACCCAGTGATATACACAAACTGTTTCAGATATGGATCTTTATTCAATTCTAAAACATTTCCTGCTGTTATGTTTTCAAATATTACTCATTTATCATTTGCACTATTCTTCCAAATTTCTATTAATTGTGTTCTAGAACTTCTTGCTTTACACATGATCTCCCTTTCTCTCTTTCAGTGCTGAGGAGTGAACCCAGAGCCTTGCACATGCTAGGCAAGTGCTCTTCTACTGAACTACGCCCAGCCTCTCTTGATTTCTTTTAATTCTGCTTTCATGTATTTCAACTAGTTTTCTCTAAACTACATTCTGAGTGATTATTCTGAGCTCTGCCTTTTAACCCATCAGTTCTTTCTTCAGCTGGGTCTATGTTAAATTCAGCACATCCATTATGAGTTAAATTTTGGTAATTAAACTTTTATTTCTAGAATTCTTATTTAATTTTTTTTTTGCAATACTGGGGGTTGAACACTGGGGCATTTTACCTCTGAGCTACACCCCAGTCCTATTTTTTTATTTTCTATTTTGAAACAGGGTATTACTAAGTTGCAGAGGGCCTCACTAAGTGGTTGAGGCTGGCCATGAACTTGCAGTCCTCCTGTCTCAGTCTTAGGCTTGTGCCACTGTGATATTGGGTAACCTCAAAGTCTAGAAAATTTGAAAGTCTAGATAATGGTAGTATATAAACATTTGTGAATGGCATTGCTTCTTGAGCTGGGAGACCTTTTGTTACTTGGCTGCTGTTTCCTTGTCTCTTTTCTTTGTACACTTTAAATATGCTCATATGGAAGTATTTTTTTTTCAACTTTTTTCTTTTCCATGTAAATTGCTTCTTTTTTGTGAATTGTTTTTCATAGGAGTTTTGAGTCCTGGAAAGATTCCTGTGAATCAAATTTGCTTTTCCTGAATATTTAAGAATGTCATCTGGCTGGGCATGGTGGTACATACTTGTAATCCCAGGATTTGGGAGACTGATACAGGAGAGTCCAGACCAATTCCAATAACTTAGGCCCTCAGCAACTTTGTGAGACTCTATTTCAAAATAAAAATACAATAGGGCTGGGGTGTAGCTTGGAAATAAATGCCCCTGGGTTCAATACTAAGCACCAAGCACCAAAAAGAAAAAAAAAAAAAAAAGAGCCATGGACCAGACCACATACGCTATATACTCTGTTTAATAGTTTTTAGCAGTTTCTCTCTACTACCCCAGATAGTGCACTGCTATGCTGGCACAAAATATAAACCTTTGTTAGCCTCTCTGTCACCTAGAGGGTAACTGTCCTGATAATTGGGCTCAGGTCCAGGCTTCTGAGGCCATGTGTCTGAAGACTGGAGGCTCTCTCTCCTCAAGGCAGGTATTAAAGACCCAGCTTCCAGGCCTCTATCTTTTTCTAATTATTCTGTGAAATTTCAGCTTCAGTTTCTGCTTTTTGCTCTGACTTTGAATTTTGTCTTTAGCTCCAACACTGAGAATATTTTTCTTTCTTATTTACAATTTAGCTATGAATGTGCAGTTGTTAAATTATTTGCAGAACTTCTGTGTTTGGATCTAGGGAAGAGATGTCAAGAGTAGGGCAGAAGTGGGGGCTTCCATATCAATGATGTCTTCATAAGTATGTGTGATGAGATTATCCAGTTTAGGTCTCTTGGGACTTGTACATTAATAGATACCCAATGGCACAGCATTATGCTCCATTAATAAAAGTAGTGTATTACACACACTATGCTAAACATTTTCATATCATATATTATCGTAGACTTAGGAACAAATGGTATTATCGCCATTTAATGATGAGGAAAGTAAATCCTCATGAAGCTTAAATTATTTTAGCAGATATAGCCAAATAGATGACAAACTAAGATTAGTTTCTCGAAGACAAACCCAAATCTTAGAGAAATGTCATAAGCCTAAAGTGTAGTACATAGTAGCTTCTCCAATTTTTTTTTTTCCGGTACTGGGGATGGAACCCAGGGACATTCTACCTCCAAGCTATACCCCAGCCCTATTTTATAGTCTTCATTTTTGAAACAGGGTCTCACTGAGTTGTGAAAGGCATTGCTAAGTAGCTGAGGCTGTGAACCACAATCTCAGTCTCCCGAATGCTGGGATTACAAGTGTGCACCATCATGGCCAGCTTCCAATCTTATCTCAAAGGACATTCCTAGAGAACTGCAGTGCACCATTATTTTAAAATCAGTTTTTATATTCTTGATGACAGTATGTGTATTGTTATTTTTCTACCTCATTTGATTATGACAGCTTGTTCCACCTTACATTCCTTTCCCTGCCTCCAATGGCACAGGGCTTGTAGCAACATCTAACTTCCAAAGCTAGAGGAAGTCTAGATCAAGTTGAGTTGACTATGGTATAGGTCTTCCCTTGGTGTCCAGATATTTAGGGAAATAAGCACTGAATAAATGTGTTCAAGGGCTGAGGGGATTTTCAGATGCTTTATGAGGGGGATTTGTAATGTCCTTTCATTTTTGCCTATGAAATGACCTATACTTATGTTTTATTTTATTTTACAGTACCAGGGATTAAATGCAGGGGGCATTCTACCTCCAAGTTACAGCTTCAGCCCTATTTCTTATTCTTTTTTTTTTTTTTTGAGGTTTTTTTTTTTTAATCTTCTTGGAACTGGGGATCAAACCAAGAACACTACCCTGGCAAGGCAGGCACTTTGCCACTGAGCTACACCCAGCCCTTAATCTTTATCTTTTGAAACAGGGTCTCATTAAGTTGTGGATGGCCTCACTAAGTAGCTGAGGCTGACTGTGAACCTGCGATCCTCCTGTCTCAGCCTTCCAAGTACTGGGATTGTAAGTATGTGCCAGCACACCCAGCTCAATCGTTATTTTAATACCAAGATCTCTCCATCACTTCTAACTCTCCTTTCCTACACCCACATCTTCTTCTCTACTGATTTCATTTTAATGACATTCACTTGGTTAAAGTTTTTTTTTTTTTTTTTTTTTTTACTACATTGAACACAAACTTGTGCCAGGACGCCCTTCTGTTTTCAGATTTAGATAGAAACACACAATAAGTCTGGGATTCAACTTGCTAATGACTGCCAAGGGGCCAGATGGAATAGCCTAGAAGTGTGGCGCCATGAGGTCCCCATGAGATGAGCCTTGACCAATGAGATTCCAGGGTGGATAAGCACAGGATAAATTCTCAACTCATCTCCCTCTGCAGATGACTATGAGGCACAATCTTTTCTCACAGGCCTCTGGGAAGGCCCTCAAATAGGTTTATGAGCAACATGGTCTGTCTGTGTCTTGTTAGGAAGGGACAGACAATCAGTGCTTCAATGCAGCGTTGCAGCTCTCCTTACCTAGTTTCCTTCTTTCCTCGCCCTCACTTCCCTGGGCTTGCACCTCCCAAATAAAGAATAGAGCTTTAATCCTTTCTTCAGGCTGTCTCCCAGAGGACCTGCCTAATATACCCATCATAAAAAAATTTTTCCTCAACCTCACATCTCTCTAGATCTGCTTCCCTTATATCTTGTCTTCTTTGAAACTTTTTTAAAAATTTCTTTTCTTTTCTTTTTTTCTTTTTTAACAATTTTTTATTAAACACAAATAGTATACATTTAAACTATATTTGGTGCCCTCTCCCCCCGCCCCCGTTTTCCCTTCCCCCCTCCCACCAATGGTTGTCTAGGTTAACCATGTCTTACTCATAATTTTACACATGTTCAGATGTAGACCCTCATTAATCAAGATCGGCCTTTCTCCTCTCCTATCTTTCCATTCAAACTTTGCTGATATTTCCCCTCCATTATCTGGAGTCCCACTGGTATCCTCTGTGTTTCCTAGTTTGGGCATATTAGAGGAAACATATGTACCTTCTCCTTCTGTGCTTGGCTGATCTCACTTAACATAATGTTCTCCAGGGCTTTCCATCTTCTTGCAAATGATATAATTTTGTTCTTCTTTATGGCTGAATAGAATTCCATTGTGTGTATTTCCCACAGTTTTGTTATCCATTCATCTGTTGATGCTTTTTGAAGGAGATGTTTTTTCTTTATCTGTTTTCTTAACTGTATTCCTGTATTCATCTCTCAGTCTGACTTACCAAGATCAATAGTGACCTTTTTTTTTTGTTGTTAAATCCAAAGGATGACTTTCAGACTTTATCTTACTTATCTGTCTACAGGGCTTGATACTAACCTCACCTCTTTCAAACGCGGTCTTGCCCTGGCTTCCCGATGATGCACATTTGGCCTTTATTTTGCTACTATAAGCTGCTTCATCTCAGGTACTTTTTTTATATGATGTAAATAGATGTTTCCTAGGGTTCTGTCCTGAGTCCTCCTCACCTTACCCCTTTCCTTTCTCCTCCCTTCCCCTCTCTTCTCTTTGCATAACCTATTTCTGAGAAACCTCATTCATTTATGTATATTCTTTCAAGTGCTCATGACTTTGCTAACTATATTTTAAATGTAGCTTTCTCTCTTGAATACTAAATTAATAAAAGTATCGGTCTACTGCATATTTACTCTTGGATGTCCTATAAGCTTCTAATATTCAATATGTCCCCAAATGGGAAGTTACCATACTCTTCCCACCAAATCTGCTTGAATTTCTTCTGCCTTGCCCACTTCCTATCTCAGTGACTGGTGACTCCATTCCCAAACCAGAAACTGGTCTTGGTGACTAGACTGATTCAGTTTTTCTAGGACTTTCTTGGCTTTAGTTCTACATCCATGGAAGCCCTCAGTCTCATCCAAATTAGAATGAAGTAGAACTCCCACCTCCTGGGAACCCTCTCAGCCCTAGGAACATACTTGGTGATCGGTCATTCTTTTACATCCAACCAGTAATCAAGGCCTATTAATTTTAACTTTTTTTTTTTTTGCAGTACTGGGAATTGAACTCAGGGGAATTCTACCTCTGAGCTATACCCCCAGTCCTATTTTTAATCTTTATTTTGAAAAAGGGTCTCACTAAGTTGTAGAAGACCTCACTAAGTAGCTGAAGTTAGATGTGAATCTATGGTTCTCCTGTCTCAGCCTCCCAAATTCTAACTTTTAATATGTCTAAATCATCCACTTCATCTCCACCGTTATTATACCAGTTCAGGTCATTAACACTTCTTGCCAGGATTGTTGCAAAGCTTTGTAACTTTCCTTCTGCTTCTAATATTGCTTCCTCTAACTCGTTCTCGTAATTGCTGCCAGAATAATTTCTCTAAATTATAAAGCTGATGATGTCATTCCTTCCTTTGTAACTGTTCCTGTTTGCACTAAGATGAGGTACAATTTTTAAGATGTTCCCATGGCCCTCATAAAATCATCCTGCTCATTCCTCTAGACTCACTCTCTCACTAGTCTCTCTCTTTTTTTCTCCCTCTTTCTCCTCTCTTCCTCCCTTCCTTTGGATTGAACCCAGGGGTGTTTTCTACCTCTGAGCTACCCCCTCAGCCCTTTTTATTTTTGTACATGTTGAAACAGGGTCTTGCTAAATTGCTGAGGCTGGCCTCCAGCCCGTGATCCTCCTGTTTCAGCTTCCTCAGTACTGGGATCACACTACCTGGCACCCTTCTCCCTTTCCTCATAGTCTTTGTCAGCCCAAATGCCAACTATTCCCTCTACAAAAGCTGCCTTCATTCTTGTTTTATACCTTCCTGGACATAGACCATCTACTTTTATACAAGTCTTAGTGAGAAACACAGAATTCACAGGGGGAACAGAGGGATATTTTCTCACTGGTGATACAGTAATGACCATTTGATTCTTTTTTTATTTTCCTGCAAAATTCCTTCTCAGCGGTGGCACTCCTGGGATTTTTGTGTTGTCTTTATCTTCCCCCCTAAGGTATACAGTCTTCTGGATCCACCCCTCCTCCCATCCCAGGTTCTTCACATTCATCTCTTTATTGCATTGAGCAATTTGGCTCTAGCCAACTCTATCAAAGGCTCAATAAAACAGTGTTCTTCTATTTCCAGATCCCGTCCTTATTTAATGGCCATCATTTTTTTAAGCTTAAGTACAGTCCCTTGAGGTCTCACCTCTCATCCTAAGTAGCTTATTAAAACATTTCTTTAAAAATGAAGTGTAACACTCTTAGAGGAATTATTGTACCAGCTGCTAAGAGAGTAAAAGTTTCTTGACTGTGTTACATGAGCCTCCGCCACATTGGCCTTCCTGCAATTCCCATCGTGTTCCTTGTTGTCTCTTAATGTGTCTTTGCATAAGCTGCCAAATTTGTCTGCAAACACTTTAAAGAGAACCAGTGTTAGATGTAGTTCATGGGTTTGACTTGGACAAAGAGAAAATTCTCTAATTATATCATGACTCATTTCAGCAGTTTTATTCATCATGGCATGATGAAATCCACTGCACTGGTCTCTAGAGGATTAAGAAGAAAATTAATTTCTGTTTCTAAAAGTGATTTTCAAAACCTCCAAGGAAGGTTTGCACAGGACATGAATGGGGCCTAAAATTAAAAAGCTCTCAGTTTGATTATAAGTTCAAGAATTAGTATAATTAATCAAAATTGCAATCCTCAGTTTCTTAGAAAACAATGTACAAAACACATGGCCATTGTGTGTAGTTCACACAATCATATTAGTTTGAAAGCTAGCCATATTAAATTAACCTAATTTATTTTTTATAACATCATTGACTGTAACTTCACTTTTATTCATTCAAATGATGGAAGATATTGAGGTGGCCGTGTATTAACTTCTTGTTGTGCATGAAGGGTCAGAGTACTTGGGTCTCTCAGTAGCCTTTCTCAGTATTTCAGCCTTTGAACCCTTCATAGGCTGACTACTTTGATAGGACACTGGACAAGAAGGTGCTAAAACTCTTCTTAGTGAGAAAGCATATTCACCATCCAATTGGAAATGAACAAAAAGCATTCCAGGCCAAAAACATTGCCAGTGTCACCTTGAGAACAGTTTGGGTGCACAGAAAAAGTAGAGCTAGAGTCCGGAAACTCAGATTTCAGTTCCAGCTATGTTTTCTTTGGTTACCTTAAACTCTGTGCTTTCTTACTTTTTAAAAAATCTCTGTACTCATTTTTCAAAACAAAATCGTTTGTTTTTTCCCCCTCACTCAGAAAGATATATAAATACATGTAAAACACTTTGAAAAATGAAAACTGCTTTGCAATCACTAGTGGGCTAATTATCTTTTAGATAAAAAAGTGGGGATGAGGAGATTTACTGTATTAACTTACTCGTCCATTCTACCATCCAACAATCCATCTATTTGTCTCTCCCTCCCTTCTTTTTTTTTTGTGGGCCTGGGGATGGAAACCAGGGGCATTCAACCTCCAAGCTACACCCCCTGCCCTATTTTTTTTATTCTTTATTATGAAACCGGGTCCCACTGAGTTGCAGAGGGCCTCACTAATCAGCTGAGGCTGTCCGCGAACCGCGATCCTCAGGTCTCAGCTTCCCGAATGCTGGGATTACAAATGTGTGCGCCACCACGCCTGGCTTTCTCCCTCCCTTATTTTAATAAGAATTTGTTGAGCCCGTAGTATCTGCATATAATAATTATGTTCCCTGAACTTATACTCTTGTGTAAATAGTAAATGGTCACTTTAAATACAGACTGATAAGGCTATGCCTGAGATGGTTGGATTGGGTAAAATGGTGATTAGAGAAGATTTTCCAGGCTTAGAGTTAATTCTCCAATTATCAAGGGAAAAAATGGGAAACAGTTTAGGTCTCAGGAGATACATGGGTAATTTTGGAGCCAAAAGAGGTGATAGAATGTTCCAGGCAGAGGGAACACTGTGCACAAAGGCTCTGAGGAAAGAGTCACTGTAATTAAAAAAAAAAAAATCAAGGTATCTGCTTTGCCAGGTAGGAAATATTTACTTCAACTGTTTATGGACAATGTAGTAATTGGTTCTATAGACTATATGAAGGTGTAAGGTTTATCCATTTGCAGCAGCTCTTTGGCATCAAGTCTCAGTATCAAATTTTCCAGCTCTTGTCTTTTTTCCTCAAACAATCTTTTGTACAGCAGACTGCTACGACTTCAAAGCCTTTGGTTTTTAAGGCACATCACTTTGGAGTACATAGTACCACTCTTCCCATTTCTTCTCATTTAAGAAGAGAAAAGTAGGGTGTGGAGAGGCTGGATGGTTTCTCTAGGTTTCACAGCTCTTAAACTGTAGCTACTAAGTCAGATATAGGCTAGGCCAGGAGCAACCATGGTCTTCATACTTTAGAATCAGAAACAAACTGACTTCTATGGTACATGAAGATCAAGAACAACTGCAGGCTAAAGACCACCTATAAAATACAGGACAATAAGAGACAGCTTGTCATAGACACAAACATATTCACTGCCTGGTTTGAGTGATCAAGAAAAGTCTTAGGCTAAAAAAATGGGGCCAATCACCTGCCTCAGCTCCTTTCTACAACATTCTTAAAATAGCATGACTTTAGGTATGTGTTGGTCTCTGAGAATTACCTTAAAAGTGATGGTTGAGCACAGACTAGGAAAAAAATACACACACACACACACATACATATATGTGTATATATGAATATATGTATATGTGTATATGTATATATATAAATAATTTTTTTAAGTAGGAAAAAACAGCACATGTCATTTGCAGAAGCTGAGAGCCCAATTCCCTAACAGCAATGGATGTTATCTCCCCACTAAAAGTGGAGGCGCACAGCCTCACCATGGAAAGTGGGATCCGCTGCTCCAAGCACATCCTGGCCTCTAGCGCAGCACAGAGGAACACAGTAGCCATGAGCTGAGGTCTCCTGGAACCCCCAGCACAGTGAATCAGCCCAGCAATATGGGTGGGGCTTCCTCAGACTTGCCCCGGACATTTTTCTCACATAGTATGTTGTCCAGAATTCCTGCATATGTGCGGCAAGAACAGTCTACTTTTGAGGAAATATTTTCAAAAATTCAAGGTGGATTGGATTGGATCTGTCTGCCTCTCCCAAATACTGGCCGCCGCCGCCGCTACAGCCATCTTGGTCCGTCTCCACAAAACTTTTTCTTACATAGTATGTTGTTCAGAGTTCCTGAGCATGTGGGGCAGGAACAGTCTACTTTTGGAGAGATTTCTTAAAAAATTCAAGGTGAATTTGGTTGGATCTGTCTGCCTCTCCTGAACACTGGCCACCGCCACTGCCTTCTTGGTCTCTCCTAGAGTATGTTGTTGTTAAGTATTCCTGTGCATGTGTGGAGGAGCAGTCTGCTTTCTGATCTCTTCTGGGATGTCCCTCCAAAAATCACTTTTCTTGTAGTGTCAGGCACCACGCTGCTGTATTGCCTTTAATTCCGCCATTTTCCACTCTCTTTCCTATATTTCAGATAGGAAGTCATGACTGGAAATGTTTCTGTGTGTTGTCCCAATCAGCTATTAAATCATAATCTGTTGTCCAGGGTTTCTCAGGGGGATGCAGATCCTATTCGGCCTCTGCTAACCATCATCGATATAGCCGTGGTCGTTGCTGTTGCTGCAGCCGCCACCATATTCCTCTCTTTTCAATATTTTTTAATAAAAGAAAATGGTATGTGTCTTTTGCAGGAGTTGGGGACCCCAGTACTTAGTAGCAATGTGTTTTATCTCTCCTCCAAGAGTAGAGGCCCGCAGCTTCCCACGGAGAGCGGGTTCTGCTGCTGCAAGCGCACCAGCCCCAGCGCTGTACAGAGGAGCGCTGTGGCCAGGAACACCCTTGGCTCCTGGGACGTGCGGCACCAGATGATCCGACTATGCGGGGCTCCATCTGACGCACCCTGAACATTTTTCTTACATAGTATATTGTCCAGAGTTTCTGAGCATGTGGGGCAGGTGCAGTCTACTTTTGGGGAGATTTCCTCAAAAGTTCAGGGTGGATTTTGTACCAGTATTGGGAACAGCCTAGGAAGATTTGGGAAAGCTCTGATTATTAATATATTTCAAAAGAAAATAATTGATATATTTCAAAATAGTTGTGTCAAAATGGCGGCAGACATGGGTAAAGAAAGGACTTGATTTCTGCCTAAAACAGGCAGCTATTCCAATGTAAATTAACCTAGCTAAAGGTGATTCACAAGTCCATAGGAGAGGAGAACTGGGCCTTTGTCTATCTAAAGACAGATCTTAAGAGAGGAGAACTAGGCCTTTATCTAAAGACAGATCTACATGATGATCTAGAGAGGATGCAGCAGGGTTTGACCTTGCCCTTCATGAAAGGAAACACCTTGCCACACCTTGCTGGGGGAGGTACCTTTCAGGGTTAAGGGGAGGTACCTTACAGGGACGTTCAGTACGTCAGGATTACGTGAACAAGATGGAGGTCATGGGTATAAAAGGCCGAGTCCACGTGTAATCCCTTTGGTGTATTCATTTCGAGTCACTCCCCCCATGCCATTTTGGCATGGGGCTGTATTTCTATCTCCTGTATTTCTATCTTTTCCTCTTTTTCTGTTTTTCTGTTTTTTTGTTTCTTTGGGGAGTTTGGGGGAAATTATTCCCAGGGGTCTAACAAAGATCCCTGGGGACATTTCCCCAAATCCGTAACAGATTTGAATGAATCTACCTGCCTTTCCCTGATACTAGCCGTTGCTGCGGCTGCCATCCTGGCCCTCCTCCCAAGCATTTTTCTTATATAGTATGTTGTCCAGAATCCCTGAGCATGTGGGGCAGGAGCAGTCTTTTTTTGGGGGGGAGATTTCTCCAACAGTTCAAGGCAGGTTGGATTGGTTTTATCTACCTCTCCTGAATACTGGCTGCCACTGCTGCCGTCTCTGCCATCTTGGTCCATCTCTTCTTTCTTATATTTTAGTTAGGAAGTCATGGCTATAAATGTCTCTATATATTGTCCTGATCAGATATTAAACCAAAATATGATGTCTGGGGTTTCTCAGAGGAATACCTGTTCTATTTGGTTGCTGCCAGGTATTGTTGCTGTGGCTGCAGTCACCACTGTGACTATGGCCGCTGCCATTCTCCCTAATCTTTGAATAAAGTGAAAGGGTCCTCAAAGTGAATCTTCCTCTGTCAGAGTTTTTTTTTTCTACCATAAAACTCTTTTCCATATTTGTTTGGAATCTTCCAGTTGCAAGTGGCAGCATACCTGACCCAAATTTGTATAAATAGAATATTTATTGACTCATATATTTGAAAGGGCCAGAAGTAGGGATTATCATAGACACTATTTTATTTGGGGAAGCAAATTATAGGTTTCTCAACATCTTTCAACTATTTCTTCCTCTGTGTGCTAGCTTCATGACTGGTATTCTTTCCTCAGAAGGCAAGATGGTGGCAGCTATTTCAAGTATCACATTGTCATCTGAAAAATCCAGTAGGAGCTGGGGGTGGTGGCACAGGCTTGTAATCCCAATACTTCGGAGGCTGAGACAGGAGGATCATAGGTTTGAGGACAGCCTCAGCAAATGGTGAGGTTCTCATTAACCTAGCAAGACTCTGTTAAAAACAAAAATAGAATATGGCTGGGGGTGTAGTTTGGAGGTAGAATGTTCCTGGGTTCAACCCCACGTGACACACACACACACCCGGAAGGGAAGTGGAAACTTTTCTCTCTCAGAGTTAGTCCCTATGGCCAGGGAGTTGGGAGTGTGAGGTTTTGCTTCAGTGAATCATGGTCTACTATAGGGTGGGGATTTGGATAATAACTCTCTAAACAACATGGCAGAGAATAGGATTGGAAGGCTTTCCACAAAGGAAGTTCCATTACTAGATGTATGAGAAAGTGGATGCTAAGTAGCAAATAGAAAACTTCTGCCATTCATGATTTTTTATTCTTTTTTTTTGGCAGCCTACCCCAAAAGGACTCTTAGCCAAGTTTAACTTTTGCATCGATTAGGATATAGTTTCAGGGACATGGAATATAGACTCAAAATCGCAGCAGGTTAAAGAAGATAAAAAATTATTTTATTCAAATCAGAAATGGTGTGGTGGCTCTATACTACAAAATTATGAGACAAAGCTTCTTCCCATCTTGCTCTATTTTGCATTTCTGTGGTTCAATATAGATAATTGCTATATTCCAATTTCCCCTGGCAGAGGGAGTAAAGCAGGAGAGGGATGTGTCCCTTCTCTTTAAGTCAAGGTTTCTCAACATTGGCACTACTGACATTTTGGGCTAGGTAATTCTGTGTCGTGGGACGATGTCCTACTCATTATGGGATGTTTAGCAGAATTTCTGGCCTACACCTTGTATAATCTCACTCAGTTATGACAACCAGAAATGACTTCAGCCATGTACAAGAGATCCCTGGCAGGGCCATAGTTTGTTTCTGCTCATATTCTTTGGCTAGACCCAAGTGATGTGGTGAAGGAGACAGGGAAATGTCCTTTTATTTTATTTTGATGGCTATGTGCCACTAACAGTCTCTGTCACAGTGTTCATGTATATGTCATTTAACTATGAGAGAAGAAAACAATGATGATAGCAGACAATATTTATTTAGCTTTTGCCATCATCTATCTCCAGGATTCCACAAAATTTTCCCCAAAGATCTTCAAAACTCTTGGAAGCAGGACATGGTGGTGCATGATTGTAATTCTAGCATTTGGGAAGCTGAGACTGGAGGATTGTGGTTCGTGGACAGCCTCAGATACTTAGTGAGGCCCTCCGCAACTCAGTGAGACTCTGTTTCAAAATAAAAATAAAGGCTGGGCGTAGTGGCACACGCTTGTAATCCCTGTGCTTGGGAGGCGGAGTCAGGAGGATTACGCAGGTTCGAAGCCAGTCGTGCTGGCTTAAGAGACCCTGTTTCCAAATAAAAAGTATAAAATAGGTCTGGGAGTGTAGCCCGGAGGTAGAAGGGCTTCCAGGAACCCCAGTACCACACACACACACACACACACACACACACACACACACACACACACACAAATAAATAAAATAAAACATAGGGCTGGGAGTGTAGCTCAGAGGTAGAATGCCCCTGGGTTCCATCCTCAGCACACACACACAAAAACCCTTATATTTGTGGACATACTTTTAAACATCAACTATGAGAATCTACTCTATGAAACTATATATAGGAGTACTGGTTACTGAACACAGGGACATTCTAGCTCTGAGCTACATCTCTAGCCCTATTTTATTTTTTTAATTTTGAAACAGGATCTCACTGAGTTGCAGGGGCCTCACAAGTTGCTGAGTCTGGCCGTGAACCTGCAATCATCCTGTCTCAGCCTCCTAGGTGCTGAGATTACAAGCGTGCACCATCATGCCCGGCTATGAGACCGTATTTAGATGTGTCTTACAAATGACATTTTAGGTACTTACTTTTGGGGCATTGAAGTCTGTATCATTTGCAATTTATAGTCACTCTCAGGGCTTTCTTTACAAAGCTGCCATTGTAGTCTTTTGCTTACCGATGATGTTAAAGCCACAGTGCTGGCCTTTAGTTGTGTTATAAACCTCCAACCTTGAATTCTAATTAGGGACAGATGAGAGGTTATGATATAATTAAATTAGTTAACCCCAATTTTCCACTGGCTTTTTTTGTCTTTAGGACTTCATAGCAAGCCTCTGGGTGTTGAGATGGAAGAGTATTCTGAGTAACACAAATGTTGATGTACTCAAATCATTCTCACATCCTCTGATGACTAAAACATTGCTGCTGAATCAAGGGATCTCTTGGCAAAATTATTTTTCAGTCTGTCTAAAAAGAATTCAGGTGTAATATTTCATACATTTCCTTGGCCAGTCCAAATATGCAGCAATTCAGTTTAGTCTGGAACTAGAATCCACTTTTTTTTTTTAAATTAACTTGTTCATTTCAGTCATTCTTTATTTTTACTTATTTATGCAATGGACACATTTATGGAATGTCTGCTACATAAAGATATGTTCTAGGTCTTAATATCTTCAACTGTAAACACCACCAATAGGACTGTTGCTTACAACCTAACAGGCTGCTAGGGTGGTGGCTCCTCCCTCTTCTTCCATGTTGTCAGTCTGATGATTGCACATTTTGTCCATTCTTTCATTTGAACTTCTTGGTTCAGACTGGAACCTCTCTGCTGCCTCATTGCTTTCAGTGAGCTGTGCTCAGACAATTCAGTACTTGTGCCAGCCAATCCTACTGAGGAAGATTTTTCCAGGACAAAAGTAAAAATCACCTAACCGCACATCCTCAAGTTAAGCAGAAATTCTGTGCTCTTAGGAATCTTGGGTTGCTTACTAGTTGCTGTATCTGATCAATTTTTTTTTTTCATGAGCTTTGATATGATTCAGGATTGACCACACCACAGGTCTGATTTGCTCTGTTAATACAGTGCATCCCTGTATACACAGTACCTGGGAAGCTAAGACAGGAAGAACACAGGTTTGAGGCCAGCCTCAGAGCTTAGAAAGACCCTGTTTCAAAAAATAAATTAAAAAAAAGGGCTGGGTGTATAGCTCAGAGATACGATGCCCCAGTGTTTAATTCCCAGTAACAACAAAAAATGCCTTTTAGAATTTATTAAAAGATGTTTTTGAGATAATATATATTATGATAATATATTAATATATAATATAATATAATAATTATATATGAAAAAATATATAATGTACCATGGTAACCATTTTAAAAGTATGGTCTGTGATATTAAGTACATTTACATTGTGGTACAACTGTCACCACCATCCATTTTTAGAACCTTTTCATTTTTACCAATTGAAATTTTGTAGCCATTAAAATAAGTCCCCATTACTAACTTTCTCCAGGCTCTAGAAAACACCATTCTACTTTATGTCTCTATGAATTTGATTATTCTAGGATCTCATATAAGTGAAATCATACAATATTTTTCCTTTGTGTTATTGGTTTATTTCACTTCACATAATGTCTTTAAGTTTCATTCATGCCATAGCGTATGTCAGAATTTCCTTTTTTTAAAGGATGAATAATGTCAACTGCATATAGGTTTAAAAGGATTTCTTTACCTATTTATATGTTTGTATACTGAAATGCTTTTTCCTGCCACTTAGGTAGAGCCTCAGAGTGTGTACATTCTCCCAAATATCAGACAAGGATTTATAACCACTTTGAAGCAGGGCATGCAATATTATGTCACTAAGAAACTAAGCCACAAAATCTGCAATTTCCTTTCTTTTAGGTACTGAGGATTGTACCCAGAATTGTTTTTAACCTCTGAGCTAAACCTCAGCCCTTTTTTAAATTTTTTATTTTGAGGCACATTTTTACTAAGTTGACTAGGCTGGCTTCTGAATAAGAAATATAATTTTACCATAAATTAAGATTAATTACTACCACTTTTTGTTAGCAGTAGAAGTCTTAAAATAGGATTATGAAATTAGTGTTTTATAAAACAATAATTCTAGAAGTCATAATGCCATTAAGGATATTTTAAAACAATGAGAAATCTTTTTCTTTTGCTGCCATGTTGGTCAATATGGTAGTTCTTGGCCAAAGGTGGGTTTTAACATTTAACTTAGATGAAATTTAAAATTTAGATCCTCATTTACACTATTCACATTTCAAATGCTCTATGGCCATTGCTACTGTCAACTCTATTGGATAGTGCAGACAGAAACATTTCCTTTTTCACAGAAAACTCTGTTCCACAGTGTTGATTGTGTTGGTTAGAATTTTCTCACTTAGCTGACGTGGTAGCGCACACTTGTAATCCCAGCATTTGGGAGGCTGAGACTGGAGGCTCACAATTCACGGACAGCCTCAGCTGCTTAGTGAGGCCTTTTGCAACTTAGTGAGAGCCTGTTTTAAAAGTAAAAAAAGACTAAAAAATAATGTTGGAGGTGTATCTCAGAGGTAGAATGCCCCTGGATTTCATCCCCAGTACTGCAAAAAAAAAAAAATTTTTTTTCTCATTCAAAGTCATCAGGGGTCATTTAACCTCCATAATATTTATTGCTGCCTAACAGAGTCTGATATTCTGAGTGCTCCTTCAATGTGCCTGCACTTAGTCTGTAGTTGAAAGACAGGGCTTCATCTTTTATAGAGCAAAAGAATAGAATTAACATAGTCTTAGTCCTTCCTAGCTACTCTCACAGGTGCATATGACTTAGTATGCATACAGGAAAGAGGAAAAGTAAACCTAACTCCAATATGGGCGAGGGAGGCAGGAAATGAAAAAGTTCACTGTAAGTTAATAGCATTATGCATTTTTTGTGGTTTATGAAATTTAGTTTATAGACTCTCAAACCCCATGTAGTAAAAATGCACATGAATGGCAATTCTCAAAGAATAAAAAAATATATTTGGTCATAACACCTTTTAATTTCTATGATGGGATACTTGAAAATCTAGTATGTAGAAAACAGTCTTGGGAAAGAGTAAATGGAATTTGACTATGAAAGAGGCGGACAACTTTAGAGTGATGAGTGTGAATTTCTTTTTGTAATTGAGATACCCTGTTAGTAATAGGTTATTCCTAATTATTTTATTGTTCTTTTTATATGGTACTTTCTACTCTTAAAGCATAGCAAATAAATTTCATTTCCAGACTTTTGACATCTAATTGACTCATTGAGGGAAGGGGCCTTGCTTAATTCCTTACTTTTCCCCCAGAATCTTGAACAACCCTTGTACACAATTGGTGCTAAATAAATGTTGAATGAGTGATTGAATGTGAGCACATTAGAAGTTCTGGAAGACAAGTTGGAAAGCATTTACTTAAGAAAATTAATTTTCTCTGAAGGAGACTATAATGGTTTTGATTTAGAATGTCCTCCTGGCCTTCACAGAAGCTAGGCCGCCATGTTGGAGATGGGGCTTGGTTGCCAACGAGTCCCTGGGGGATGTGCCCTTGGGGAGTAAATGGAGTCTCCTCTCATCTTGTTCTGGCCTCCAGGATGTGAGAACAGATCCCTTGCTCTCTCCCTCTGTCTGCTTCTCACCACTATGCTCTGAGTATCACAAACCTGGCCTGACATGAACTAAACCGTGAAATCTCCAGAACTGGGAGCAAGTAAATCTTCTCTAAGTTTTGTTTGATCAGGTGTTTTTGGATCATAGCAGTGTGAGTGCTGAGTGAGACAGAGATTGTTCGGAACCTATTTATTAATAGATGTACAAGATCATTCTTCAGTTGACAATGAAGCAGTGTAGATAGTGGTTAATCTTAGGGACTTTATTATGAGTTGGATTGGGTTCAAGTTCCAACTTAACTTCTCCTTAGCCATGTGAACGTGACCATTATCACCTTTGAAGCTGTTTCTACATCTGGAACACAATAACAACTACATGCTAGGATTTTTGTGAGGATCAAAAAATCAAGATGTTCAAAGTGAAGTGCTTATGTTTCTAACACTTAGAATGTGTTAACTGAAAAAAGGAGGACACTTTAACCATTTGTGGAGAGAATCTAGGCTTAGGATAAAAGTAAGAGAAGAGAAGAGAGAGAGGGAGGGAGGGAAGAAGAGAGGGAGGGAAGGAAAAAGGAGAGAGAGAGAGAGAGAGAGAGAGAGAGAGAGAGAGAGAGAGAGAGAGAGAGAGAGAACACTGTGACATGGAAATCCAGAGCAGTATTGATGGTATTAGGCACTGGGTTGGGAACAAAGGTGATAAAGAGGTGGTACAACTTTATTGCAAAATGGGTAGCTGGAAACACCAATATTACAAAGAAACCGTTACATCCTGTGTGTCTGCTGGGCATTTAACAAGCCAACCATGCCTTTGAGCCTGGGCATTTTTTGTGTCTTTACAAATTTTTCTCCAGACATCTGCATGATCATCCTCAATTCATTGAAGACTCTGCTGGAATGATACTCCTCCCTGGAATGCCTATTGAAAAAGGTACCCCCTGCCCTCTAATTTCCTATCTTCAATTATAATGGCAGTTACATACCCTAGTTTATGTTTCTTGCTAGTGCTTTCACTATTGATACTATTACATATATCTTCTTTCACTCGTTATACATGAGGGTGGAGAGGTTCTTGTTCACTGTGTCTAGAGTAATACTTGTTCACAATAAGCATGTGATGAATTATTTTTTGTTGATTTCAGGGACATTTTTTATTATTTGATCCTCACAAAAAATCTGCAAGGTAAGCAGCTATAGTCCCAGGGGGAGTCATGGTGTTCAAAGAAGTTAAATGACTTGCCAAAGATCACATAGCTAATGAATTTTTTAATCAATAGTTGTGATTCAAAGATAGTTGATTTTTTTTACTATATCATATATATTATTTTATACTCTTTTTTTCAAAAGGAGGTGGTGAATTACAGTTTAATGGGGGTATATATCATGTAAATATAAAGCTAACAGAGATAAAGAACAAAGATTCTACATAAAGGTAAGGAGATAGTAATATTACAAGGTAGTGATCTTTCCTAGAAATAAACATTATACAACTACTTCTCCACATCCTCACCAGCTTTTGTTGTTGTTTATGTTTTTTTTTTTTTTTTTTTTTTTTTTTTTTTTTTGGTGGTACTGGGGTTCCTGGAAGTCCTTCTACCTCCGGGCTACACTCCCAGACCTATTTTTACATTTTTATCTGGAAACAGGGTCTCCTAAACCAGCACACTCGGCTGGCTTCGAACCTGCGCAATCCTCCTGTCTCTGCCTCCCAAATGCGGGGATTACAAGCATGTGCCACCACGCCCGGCAGTTGTTTATGTTTTGAATGATTGCCATTCTAGTTGGAGTTAGGTGAAATCTCAGGGTAGTTTTTTGTTTTATGTTTTTTTGTTTTTTGATTTTTGGTGGTACTGGGGTTCCTGGAAACCCTTCTACCTCTGGGCTACATTCCCAGATCTATTTTTATATTTTTATTTGGAAACAGGGTCTTGTAAGCCAGTGAGGCTGGCTTTGAACCTGCGCAATCCTTCCGTCTCCACCTCACAAGCGCGGGAATTACAAGCCTGCGCCACCACGCCCAGCCCATGTTTCATACTTTTTTCGTAGTTATTTTACTTCCTTGGTTAAGTTTATTCCTAAGTTTTTTTTGTTTGTTTGTTTGTTTTCTTGTGTGTGTGTGTGATTTTCTGAGTAGAAGTGTTTTCTGGATTTCTTTCTCAGTGGATTTATGGTTGGTATCCAGAAATGCTTCTGATTTTTATTTTTTTATTTTTTTATTTATTTATTTTTTCTTTATCTAGGATTTTATTGATGCAACATAGTTATACATTGTAATGAGATGCAAAGTGATACATTCATATATGCACACAACATCTTTTGGTGTGTTTTCCTCCACATCCCATCTGGTTCCTCGTCTCCCTCCCCATACATATTAGCAAGACTGGTAGTGATACTTTCATATATGGACACAGCCCTATTTTTTTTTTTTAATTAATTTATTTTTTTAAATTGGTGCATTGTAGTCATATATCAATCACATTGGAGTACAAGACTTGAGAGGATATACAAGCACACATCATCCAATTAGCCCTCCTCCAGCCCCCGTCCCATTCCCTCCCCCTCCCTCCATCCCACAGTTCTTTGGTGATTTACTTTGATACATTTGTTTATGTACCTCCTGAGTTTTAAAGAGGCTCCGTCCTCCAGTATTACATACCCTCTGATTGGTCACATTAGTTGCTTCACTATAGGGCCCTTTCTATAGCTCAACCTCTTCCTGTTGCCCTTTTCCTCCTAGTTATTGCTGATTAAGAGAAGCGTCTGATTTATATTTTCTGTGATATTTCTCTGTGCATGCTGCGTTGCAAGTACCAATCCCACTCTTGATGGTCCCAGTAGTGGCCTGGCTACTCAGTGGACTGATCCAGACCTCGCTGACTCAAGCAGCGGCCTTGCCTCATGGGAGGCCCCAGTTCTGGTCTCGCTGGCCCCTGAACCGGTCAAACCCCTAAGCTGGCTTTGGTCCCGACCTTGGAGGCCACAGGAGTGAACTTGCCTCACGCCAGGCTCCGATGCTGGCCATTGGCCCCTGCACCGGTCTAACCCCTTGGCAGGATTTCAATCCCGGCCTCGGAGGCCCCAACACTGGTAATGCCTCACGGCAGGCTCCGATGCCGGCCTCACTGGCCCCAGCACCGGCCTAACGCCTTGACAGGCTCTTATCCTGGCCTCAGAGGCCCCAGTACCGGCCTTGCCTCAAGGCAGGCTCCGATGCCGGCCTCGCTGGCCCCAGCACCGGCCTAACCCCTCGGCAGGCTCCGATCCCGGCCTCGGAGGCCCCAGCACTGGTCATGCCTCAAGGCAGGCTCCGATGCCGGCCTCGTTGGCCCCAGCACCGGCCTAACCCCTCAGCAGGCTCTTATCCTGGCCTCGGACCCCAGTACCGGCCTTGCCTCACGGCAGGCTCCGATGCCGGCCTCGCTGGCCCCAGCACCGGCCTAACCACTCGGCATGCTCCGATCCCAGCCTCGGAGGCCCCAGCACTGGTCATGCCTCAAGGCAGGCTCCGATGCCGGCCTCGCTGGCCCCATCACCGGCCTAACCCCTCGGCAGGCTCTTATCCTGGCCTCGGACCCCAGTACCGGCCTTGCCTCATGGCAGGCTCCGATGCCGGCCTCGCTGGCCCCAGCACCGGCCTAACCACTCGGCATGCTCCGATCCCGGCCTCGGAGGCCCCAGCACTGGTCATGCCTCACGGCAGGCTCCACTGCCGGCCTCATTGGCCCCAGCACCGGCCTAACCCCTCGGCAAGCTCTTATCCTGGCCTTGGAGGCCCCAGTACCGGCCTTGCCTCAAGGCAGGCTCTGATGCCGGCCTCACTGGCCCCAGCACTGGCCTAACCCCTCAGCAGGCTCTTATCCTGGCCTCGGAGGCCCCAGTACCAGCCTTGCCTCACGGCAGGCTCCGATGCCGGCCTCTCTGGCCCCAGCACCGGCCTAACCCCTCGGCAGGCTCTTATCCTGGCCTCGGAGGCCCCAGTACCGGCCTTGCCTCACGGCAGGCTCCGATGCCGGCCTCGCTGGCCCCAGCACCGGCCTAACCCCTCGGCATGTTCCGATCCCGGCCTCGGAGGCCCCAGCACTGGTCATGCCTCACGGCAGGCTCCACTGCCGGCCTTGTTGGCCCCAGCACCGGCCTAACCCCTCGGCAGGCTCTTATCCTGGCCTCGGAGGCCCCAGTACCGGCCTTGCCTCAAGGCAGGCTCCGATGCCGGCCTCGCTGGCCCCAGCACCGGCCTAACCCCTCGGCAGGCTCTTATCCTGGCCTCGAGGCCCCAATACTGGCCTTGCCTCAAGGCAGGCTCCGATGCCGGCCTCGCTGGCCCCAGCACCGGCCTAACCCCTCGGCAGGCTCTTATCCTGGCCTCGGAGGCCCCAGTACCGGCCCTGCCTCACGGCAGGCTCCGATGCCGGCCTCACTGGCCCCAGCACCAGCCTAACCCCTCGGCAGGCTCCGATCCCGGCCTCAGAGGCCCCAGTACTGGCCTTGCCTCAAGGCAGGCTCCGATGCCGGCCTCGCTGGCCCCAGCACCGGCCTAACCCCTCGGCAGGCTCCGATCCCGGCCTCGGAGGCCCCAGCACTGGTCATGCCTCAAGGCAGGCTCCGATGCCGGCCTCGCTGGCCCCAGCACCGGCCTAACCCCTCGGCAGGCTCTTATCCTGGCCTCGGAGGCCCCAGTACCGGCCTTGCCTCACAGCAGGCTCCGATGCCGGCCTCGCTGGCCCCAGCACTGGCCTAACCCCTCGGCATGCTCCGATCCCGGCCTCGGAGGCCCCAGCACTGGTCATGCCCATGGCAGGCTCCGCTGCCGGCCTCGTTGGCCCCAGCACCGGCCTAACCCCTCAGCAAGCTCTTATCCTGGCCTTGGAGCCCCAGTACCGGCCTTGCCTCACGGCAGGCTCCGATGCCGGCCTCGCTGGCCCCAGCACCGGCCTAACCCCTTGGCAGGCTCTTATTCTGGCCTCGAGGCCCCAGTACCGGCCTTGCCTCAAGGCAGGCTCCGATACCGGCCTCGCTGGCCCCAGCACCGGCCTAACCCCTCGGCAGGCTCTTATCCTGGCCTCGGAGGCCCCAGTACCGGCCTTGCCTCATGGCAGGCTCCGATGCCGGCCTCACTGGCCCCAGCAGCGGCCTAACCCCTCGGCATGCTCCGATCCCGGCCTCAGAGGCCCCAGTACCGGCCTTGCCTCAAGGCAGGCTCCGATGCCAGCCTCACTGGCCCCAGCACCGGCCTAACCCCTTGGCAGGCTCCGATCCCGGATTTGGAGGCCCCAGCACTGGCCATGCATCAAGGCAGGCTCCGATCCCGGCCTCGCTGGCCCCAGCACTGGCCTAACCCCTCATCAGGCTCTTATCCTGGCCTCGGAGGCCCCAGTACCGGCCTTGCCTCAAGGCAGGCTCCGATGCCGGCCTCGCTGGCCCCAGCACTGGCCTAACCCCTCGGCAGGCTCTTATCCTGGCCTCGGAGGCCCAAGTACCGGCCTTGCCTCATGGCAGGCTCCGATGCCGGCCTCGCTGGCCCCAGCACCGGCCTAACCCCTCAGCAAGTTCCGGACCCGACCTCGGAGGCCCTAGCACAAGCCTTGCATCATGGCAGGCTCCGATGCCGGCCTCGCTGGCCCCAGCATCGGTCTAACCCCTCTGCAGGTTCCAATCCCGGCCACGGAGGCCTCAGTAGTGGCCTTGCCTCACAGCAAACTCCGATGTCGGCCACTGGCCCCGGCGCCCGCCTAACCCCTCCGCAGGTTCCGATCACTGTCTCTGTGGTTATTATTTCAAAGGTTCCAGTTGTAATGTATCAGATCTCTGCCTCCCCCGAATATTGGCCACTGGCATTGCCACTGCCTCCACCGTTTCAAATCCTTCCCAGGCTCTTTTTCCACTCTGAATGTTGTCCAGTGTTCCTAAGCATGCGTGATGGTAGCATTTGACATTTGGTGTAATTTCTCCAAAAAAATAAAGTTGGTAAGATCCGGTTTCTGCTTCTCCTGAATAGAAGTCTCCACCACCATAGCGAAGAACTCTTTCAACACCGCATTTCTCCTTGGTCTCCGCTAAACTCTCTCCTTATATGTGATGTCTGAGATTCTTAACAATATAGAGAAATAGCAGTCCTCTTTCACGGCGAATTTTCCCATAAGTTCCAGTGCATTTAGATAAGTTTTGTCTGCATCTCCAGTGTCCTGGCATCCATAACGGCTTTCTTACCACCTCTCCGATATTTTTCTTTATCTTTTTCTGTTTTGGGCCCGGTTTCTCCAGGGGTCTGGCGTGCTACTCGCAGTTCGGCCGGGACCCAGAGTCCCGCGACCCGGGCCCCAGCTGGCGTGCCCTGTCCTCGACCCCCGCCCAGAACCCAGCGTCTTACTGGGTCTGGTTTCTCCAGGGGTCTGGCGTGCTACGCGCAGTTCGGCGGGGGCCCAGAGTCCCGCGACCCGGGCCCCATCTGGCGTGCCCAGCCCGCGACCCCCGCCCAGAACCCAGCGTCTTACTGGGTCTGGTTTCTCCAGGGGTCTGGCGTGCTACGCGCAGTTCGGCTGGGGCCCAGAGTCCCGCGACCCGGGCCCCATCTGGCGTGCCCCGCCCGCGACCCCTGCCCAGAACCCAGCGTCTTATTGGGCCTGGTTTCTCCAGGGGTCTGGCGTGCTACTCGCAGTTCTGCCTGGGGCCCAGAGTCCCGCGACCCGGGCCCCATCTGGCGTGCCCAGCCCGCGACCCCCGCCCAGAACCCAGCGTCTTACTGGGCCTGGTTTCTCCAGGGGTCTGGCATGCTATGCGCAGTTCGGCCTGGGGCCCAGAGTCCCGCGACCCGGGCCCCAGCTGGCGTGCCCTGTGCTCGACCCCCGCCCAGAACCCAGCGTCTTACTGGGTCTGGTTTCTCCAGGGGTCTGGCGTGCTACTCGCAGTTCGGCCTGGGGCCCAGAGTCCCACGACCCGGGCCCCATCTGGCGTGCCCAGCCCGCGACCACCGCCCAGAACCCAGCGTCTTACTGGGTCTGGTTTCTCCAGGGGTCTGGCGTGCTACGCGCAGTTCGGCTGGGGCCCAGAGTCCCGCGACCCGGGCCCCATCTGGCGTGCCCAGCCCGCGACCCCCGCCCAGAACCCAGCGTCTTACTGGGTCTGGTTTCTCCAGGGGTCTGGCGTGCTAAGCGCAGTTCGGCCGGGGCCCAGAGTCCCGCGACCCGGGCCCCATCTGCTTCTGATTTTTAAAGATTGATTTTATATCCAGACACCATGCTGAATTTGTTGGTCAGTTCTATAAGCCTTTTGGTTGAGTTTGTTGGATCTTTTAAAGAATAGTATTGTGTCATCTGAAAATAGTGAAAGTTTTGGTTTTTCTTTTCCTATTTGTAGTCCTTTGATTTCCTTTTCTTGCCTTATTGCTCTGGCTAGAGTCTCAAGTACTATATTGAAAAAAAAGTGATAATGGATATCCTTGTCTTGTTCTTGTTTTTAGGGGGAATTCTCACAGTTTTTCTCCATTTAACATGATGTTGGCTGTGGCCCTACTGTAGATTGCCTTTATGGTGTTAAGGTATGTTTCTTCTATTCTGATTCTCTGCAGTGCTTTTAGCATAAATGAATGTTGGATTTTATCAAATGATTTTAACATGTCTATTGAAATGATCATGTGATTTTTGTATTTGGTTCTGTTTATAGTCCAATTCATGCTGTCGATTTGTTTTTCTAAGTTATATACTATGCATTTGTTTTTGGAGTGATCCTTTTCTAGGAGTGAGATTCTATTCTCCTAATTGTTTATAGTTTGAATTGATGTCCTCCCTTCGATGATTGCGTTCTTTTTTTACTTCAGATGCTCTCTAAATTCTTTTTGGAAGTTCTGTATTATTTCTACAGTTACATTCCTGATTTGGCCTTCTGGAGATCTCTACAATTCTGTGTTGTCATGTTCTGTTAATGTGGTGTTGTGGTAGCTCATTGCTTTTTCTGTTATTTCTTCTTCTCATAATTTCAGAAGTTTGTATCTGTTGCTTTTTTTTTTTTTTTTTTTTGGTGGTACTGGGATTCCTGGAAGCCCTTCTACCTCCGGGCTACACTCCCAGACCTATTTTATTTTTGCAAACAGGTTCTCTTAAGCCAGGGCAGCTGGCTTCAAACCTGCACGATCCTCCTGTCTCCACCTCCCAAGCATGGGGATTACAAGCGTGCGCCACTACGCCTGGCTGTCTGTTGCTTTTGATAGATTTCTCTCAGTCTCTAGATTTTAGCTGGTATATACAAGGGCAAATTATATTGTATTCAACAGTGAAGGTAAAATGAGGAGGGAAGTGAAGTCATAAACGCAAGAATAGGGTAAAGCTTCAGATAGGATCTAAAGAATGAGAGTATGAGTTTGGTAAGGTAGCATATATTAGAGTTTAGAGAGAGTGAAAATGTAGTAGTATTCCAGTAACCAAGGTAGAGTTTCTAGTATAGTGATATGAAGTGGATTTAGTAATAGACAAGGAAGAGAGAAGAAGAGAAAAAAGAAAAGAAAAAAGAAAAGGAATAGAGAGAAGAGCATAGGTATGTACAAGGGAAGAAGCATGGAGATGGTTTGGGAAGAGGGTAAACAAAACAGGCATACACACTCACATATAAAAAAAGAACAAAAAACTCAAACAAAACAAACAACAAATTAGTGCAACTCCACAAATAAATGAATATTCATCAAACTGGGCCACTGCAGTCTCTCTTTGTGCAGACAGTGAGTGCCTCTCACATCTTTCCTGATGCAAGCCTGGTTCTCTGAGTCTTTCTCAGTTTATGCAGATGACCAGTATCACTGGGGCTGGATTTATGTTAAATGCAGGTCACCCTCCATGCTTTCCACAGATGTGGATTCTCAGTCTCTTTTTGCCTCCATAGGTGGTGGATGCCTTTGAGACCAACCTTAATATAAGAGTTTCTGTTTTCCACAGCTAGGGGTGGACTCATCTGACATCTCCCCATTCATCACAATTGGGTAGTCTGTAGTGATTTCAGAGATCCTACTAGTTGGGTCTAGTGTTAAGCATAGGTCTCCCCCCACACTTTCCACTGATGCAGAGTCTTAGTCTGTCTAAGCTTCTGTTACGTCCATCAGCAGACTCTAGCCCCAGATTCTCTGGGTTTAACTGCAAAGCCTCAGACCCAGGGAGTTTATCGCAGCTGCACAAGTCCCTAGAAGTGTTGAGCTAGGTGTTCTCCTGCAGGACAGTGGCTTTACTTATGATTTTGTTGAGCACTGGTCTGGTTCTCTGGAGGGTGGTCAGCTTGGCCACCACTGCTGCAAGTTGTAGACTCCACCCCTACCTTCCCTAGGTTAAACCACAGATTCTCAGACCCAAGGTGTTTACTGTGACTTCACGAGTCATTGGGGGTGCCACACTGGGCATTCTTCTGTGGGGGCTGTGGCTTCATTAACAGTATTGTCAAGAGCTTGTCTAGATCTCTTGGAGAGCATGGTGAGTTTCACTGCCACTGCTGCAAGTTGCATCAGGTGTTTTGCGCAGGAGGACCTGATGACTTATAATTCCGATGAGCTGCAGCTGCTTACTTCAGGTCCTTATTTGTTTTCCCGGTTGTCTCTGGAGTCAGGTGCAGTGAGGCAAGATGGCTCTGGTGTGGTGCCCATGGTCACAAGGTGGGTGGGTTTCTTTTCTGGTGTTGAGCGCCACTTTGGATACCTGGAGGGCATGGTGAGCTCGGCTGCCACTGCTGGAAGTTGTAGCCAGTGTTTGCACAGGAAGAACTGATGGCTTACAATAATGATGATCTGCAGGTGGTCACTTTGGGTCCTTAGTTGTTTTCCTGTTGTCTCTGGAGTCGGGGGCAGTGAGGTAAGATTGCGCTGCCATGGCACCTGCTGCTGCAAGGAGAGTGGGTTTCTTTTATGCTCACTGATTGGTCTTCTAACCTTTATTTTCCCTGCCGCCTTGTACCTATCATGTTATTTCTCTACTGGTAGTATTTTCTAGCTTTGTAGAATGCTATTTTTAAGGCAATGGAGATTGGGTGTCAGCAGGACTGGTATGTGCAGCTTCCCTTGGCAGCCATCTTCCTGGAAGTCTCAGGGCTATATCTTAATCTCTGAGTTGCTCACAACCTTTTGCCTGATGTTCTGCCAGACGGTCATCATCTAGAATGGCAGACATTTGTGCTTGCATGCACTGCAAGGGAGAGAAGTTGGACTAAATGTTGTCTAGTGTTCTGCCTACCTTTATGAGTTGATGGTCTTTTGAAAAGTACTTGAAAGGGCTGATATGTGCTTGTTAACATAGACTCCTGCACCTTACCAGCCTGAGGGTAACTGAAGGAGAGTAACAGTGGATGTTCCCATGGACACATACTCACTGCAGTTGGTGGCTGGCCCACTGGAGCATGAACACAAGTACCTGCAAGGGGGACTGCTTTGGCTTACTGTCTGAGCTGAAGCCCTGAAGTTCTGTACTATATTCCGTAGAAGTGATAACTGTTAGTAGATATAATTTTTTTGTGTGATATTGGGGATTGAACCCAGGGGCATGGTACCTGTGAGCTATACCTGCACCCTGATTTTATTTTTATATTGAAGCAGGGTCTCACTAGGTTGATGAGAGTCTCAAAACTTGCTGAGACTGTCTTTGAACCTGTGATCCTCCTGTCTCAGCTTCCCAAAGACTCGGATAACAGGTGTATATATGCCACCATGCCTGGCTAGTAGATATAATTTTAGAGCAAATGTCTTATTTGATTACTCTTTAATCAAGTATAGATTACAATTGGGTGTGTAATAGGGAACTCAAGTAACAGTGGCTTGAGTCAGACAGTGGTTTGTTTTTCTTACATGAAGCAATATGTGCAGAGGAAGCAGAGATAGCATGTCATGTAGGTCTCTGTGGTTCCTTCTGGCCTTTCCCTCGTGATGAAATGCTAGTGGTTGTGGAAATACTTGCCATTACATCTGCACTTCAGGATACATGGAGGAGAAAGAACAAGGGACACAGAAGGCATAGAGGATGTGACAGTGGAGAGTCTCCTATCTCTTTAAGGAATTTCCCTTTTCCCGCCTCCAAACACAGACTCACATCTCCTTCACAAATGGATACCTATATCTATAGACTAGAAAATTTAGTTTTTATTTGCTGGGTAACTTTGGCCTCATATCCCAACAAAATAAAAGTTTTGTCAGTGAGGAATAATTGAGGAATGAACAGATATTGAATAAATATCAAGTAGTCTTACCATAACAATGCACTAAAAAAAAACCTAATGAAACTTCCTCAAAGAAAATTAGATTTTAGTCTTTTTCTTTTTTTATGGGTCTGGGGATGGAACCCAGAGGCATTTGGCCTTCGAGCTACACCCCCTTTCCTATTTTTTATTCTTTATTTTGAAACAGGGTCTCACTGAGTTGTGGAGGACTTAAGTAGCTGAGGCTGTCTGTGAACCGCGATTCTCCTGTTTCAAGATTTAGGTCTTTCAATGAGTTAGTTTAGTTCCATAATACATTCAGAAGAAGCTGCATTAATTTATCTTTTGATGAGTACATTAAATGGAAGCTATTTCCTGAAATGCTGAGTACTCTATAGAAGGAGCCCTGGATTTTGAGTTAGAAAACATGAGTTCAAATTTTGCCTTCAGGAAGATGGCGACGGAGCAAAACGGGCTTACGAGCCCCGCTAACAACCAATCTCTATTACCACAAAATCAGCGCCTTTCATAGCCAGAAAACACCATCAGCAGAGAAACAAAAAATGTAATTTTAAGGGACAGAGAAAAGAGGGCTGGAAAAATGAGACACCAGAAACCAGACTGCAGTGCTGCAGCCGGAGCCACGGCGTGAAGCGGCGGGGGCCATTTTGCCTTGCAGCACCAGGCTCCAGAGAGGAAGGGAACTCATAATGGAGCCCAGAAACCAGAGAGGAGATACGTGGGCCTCATGCTCGAGAACGCGGCAGCAGCGCCTTACTGCTGGCGGCAGCAGCGAGTTCACCGGACGGCACAAGACAAACTCACTCACAGCCCACCAAGCTCCAGAGAGGAGCTGGGTCTTCTAGAATCTTCAGCTTCTAAAACTGCTTATTCAGGCTCAGAAACCAGTGAGGAGATACACCGGCCTCACGCCCGAGAACGCAGCAGCAGCAGCGCCTTACTGCTGGCGGTAGCAGCAAGTTCGCCGGACGGCACAAGACCAACTCACTCACAGCTCACCAAGCTCCAGAGAGGAGCGACGAACAGTGAGCCGAGGTGAGCCATTGCGGAACAGCCGGGTGGGATTCTGCAGCTAAAGCTCCCAGGGGCTGGGCTCAGCGCACCCTGCAGGGACTCCGAGTGGAGTTCAAAAACAGAAAAGAAATATGCCAGCCTCACGGCCGAGGGCGCAGCAGCAGCGCCTTGCTGCTGGAGGCAGCGGCGAGTTCACCGGACGGCACCAGACCAACGCACTCAACAGCCCACCAAACTCCAGAGAGGAGTGGCGGACAGCGAGCCGAGGTGAGCCGCTGCGGAACTGCTGGGCGGGATTCGGCAGATTTCTCGGCGCAGGGAACAGACAAAGCTCCCAGAGGCTGGGCTCAGTGCACCCTGCAGGGACTCAGAGTGGAGTTCAAAAACAGAAAAGAAATACGCCAGCCTCATGGCCGAGGGCGTGGCAGCAGCGCTATATTGCTACCGGCGGCAGCAGCAGCGAATTCACCGAGTCCACGACAGCTCCATCTGCGCACTCAACAGTGAGTCAAATTGCGGCCGCTAGAGGAGAAATCCCAGTACTGTACGCCCAGGGACTTGACCCAGTGGGGGAGTGGTGGTGGCAGAGATATTACACCATAGGAGAACACCCAACTTGGCACCCACCATGGTCTAAAGCAGCCTCGATTGACTCCCTGGGTCTGAGACTCTGCGATACAACCCAGTAAAGGAGTAGTGCGGACTGAGATACCACTGACTCGAGATCCACAGCACCTTAAGTGAAGTCGTAGTGACCTAGGAAAGAACCCAGAGAAGGCACAAACTTCCGAAATCATGGGAAGGAGGAATAACAATGGAGCAATGAATGCCCACAACCCCACAACATCAGAACCTGATAAAACAGAAATTCAGAGATTTCTAGAAGATCAAATCAGGAAAATAACTGTAGAAATAATAGAGGTGTTTTGAAAAGAATTCAGAGAGAGCCAAAGAGAGATAAAGGATGCAATTAATGAAGTAAAGGCCTCAATTCAAAGTACAAACAACCTATTAGACCACATGGAGAATAGAATCTCGCTCCTAGAAGATGATCATTCAAAAAATGAACGCATAGTTTCTAATTTAGAAAAAAAATCTGACAGCAGGAATCTGACATTGAAGAAATATGGGCCCATTTTAAGAGAGCTAACCTAAGAATAATTGGAATAGAGGAGAGAAAAGAAGGTGAAACCAAAGGGATTAACAATCTTTTCAAGGAAATAATAGCAGAAAATTTTCCAAACATAGAGCAAGAGGTTGATACACAGGTCCAGGAAACTTATAGAACCCCCGTTAGAGAGGATCAGAGAAGAGGATCCCCACGCCACATAATTGTCAAAATGATCAATGTGGAAGCCAAGCAGAGAATCTTAAAGGCAACAAAAACAAAGGGCCAAGTTACATTCCAATTAAATCAAACCAATTAGAATCACTCCAGACTTCCCAAACCAAGTCATGAGAGCCAGAAGGACTTGGAGTAACATATTCCAAACTCTGAAAGAAAACAACTTCCAGCCAAAAATTTCCTACCCAGCAAAACTTTCTATCAAATTAAATGGGGAAATAAGAAGCTTCCATGACAAACAGAAACTGAAGGAATTTATGTCTTCAAAACCAGTGCTAGAGAAAATACTCAAAGAGATTAACTACAAAGAAGAAATAGGTAATACACACCAGAACCAGAGAAATAAGATTTTCCATCCAACAGACAACTAAGATTGGTTATCTGTGGAGATTCATTATTTATGTTAGTCTTTTACCTATCTCTAAATTGTATTGTTTGCTTTTATTGTTGCTAATTTTTAGGATTTCTAGTTGGAATATTAATATACCTTCAGATATAGCATTTGGAAATATTTTATCCCATTCTATCAGTAACTTTTAACTGTTTACATTGTCTTTGGATATACAATATTTTTTTTATTTTTTAGGGAGTTTGTATACTCTTCTGTTGCCTGTGCCATTGAAATCATATCCAAGAAATCACTGCCAATTTCAGTGTTGTGAGGTTTTATGACCCAGATTTTCTTCTAAAAGTTTATAGTCTTAAGATTTATATTTAGGTCTTTTATCTATTTTGAGTTAATATTTGTATATGTGTTAGGTAAGGGTCCAATTTTATTCTTTTTCATGTAATTATTATTTTTCAACAATATTTAGTTAAAAGATTAATATTTCCTCCACCAAATGTTCGTGGAAACCTTGTCAAAAATAACTTGACAATATATGAAAGAATTTATCTCTAAGCTTTTATTTAACTCCAATAGTTTATATATCTGCCTTTAGAATGGTACTACACTGTTTCAATTATTGTAGCTTTATATGGTTTGAAATCAGAAAATATACATCTTCTAGCTTTGTTCTTCTTCGAGATTGTTTTGGGTATCTATAGTCCATATTCCGTATCAGGATAGATTTTTTCTGAAAAATAAATAAATAAATGTATGATAGCTTTACTTAAAAAAAAGAAAAGAAAAAAATATTCTCTGGTAAGAAAGAAAGCAAAACGAAATATTGAACTGTTATCTTTTAGTCATCAAAAGCTTGGTATCAGACAAATGAAACTGTTTTGTGAGATTATCATCGTTAATATTGGAAAAATTGCTATAAAACTAGATGTCAACCACTAAGCCAAGCATGGGAAGGAGGGATGGGAAGGGAACGGGTGGGGATCGGGTAGGGGCTAACTGGGCGATGTGTGCATGTATGTCTACAAAAGTATTTTCTTTATACCATTATGATGTATGAATACATTGCACCAATAAAAAATTTAAAAAAAAATTAAAAAAATTTTTGCCTTCATCAGAATTAATTAGGAACAATTTTGAGATTCAAAGCAATAATATATAAAAAAGATGTGAAAAGTTGATTTTAAAATCTATATGCAAGAGTAAATGAATAAAAATAAACAAGATATACCTAAGAAGCAATACACAGTAGGACTTTCTTATCAGAAACTCAAAATTTATTATAAAGTTCTATTTATTTCAATGACTTGGAATTAGGTACAAAGCTATATATGTGACCAATGAAGACAAAAAGAGAGCCCAGAAACAGACCAATACAAAATGGAAAATTTATTTATAACCAAGATGGCACTGTAAATTGTTTAGAAAAAGATTAATTTTAAAATAAATGATATTGGCACAAATGGTTATCTGATTATATAAATATGAAATTAGATACTCATCTAACAGCATATATAAGGGAATCAAGTCTATGTAGATTAAGACTTGCACACATTGGGTGAAATTAGTAAGTTTCCAGTTGAGCAAAGTACAAAAATATGCAAAAAATACTTAATATGTTGTTTAGCAAAACTCATGGTTGAATATAAAAAAATGAGGGAACTATAACTAGAAAATTCAGGATAGCATTTCCTTTTAGGGGAAAAGATAATGTATAATCAGGAGCTTGTGATAGTATTATACTTTATACCTGGCACATATTTTACAAGAATTCACTTGGTCCTACTAGTTACTTTTTTTTTTAAAAAAAAAAATGAAAGCAATCCTTGCATGATAGCTCACACTTGTAATCTCAGTACTTGGGAAGCTGAGACAGGAGGATCACAGATATGAAGCCAGCCTCAGCAACTTAGTGAGACCCTCAGCAACTTAACAAGACCCTGTTTCAAAGTAAAAAATAATGGCTGGGGGTGTAACTTAGAGGTAGACTCAGTAAATAATAGTAATGATAATAGTAATAACAATAATAATTTTAAACAGAAAATATATCAATCTCATTGGATTATTGTAAATATTAAGTACAAAAATATTTGAAGAAGCATCAGATAAGTGTAAAATATTTTATACACTACTCATACAATATTATTTCTTATTCATCCTTGCATCCTTAGCACAGTGTTTGAAATACAGTATGTACTTAATGAACATTTTTGAATGATAAGAAAGTTATTTTAATATTAGCACACACTAATATAGGATTTCAAATTTTGATATCAGAACTAAAATACTTCTAGTATTTACTAACCAACATATTGCTGTATTTTACTTACTCTTTTATTACTTTGTTCATTCTTCAAATACTTTATAATGCCTTCAGTGTTCCAGATACCATGCTAACTACTGAAGACTGAGATGAGCTAGACTATTTCCTGTTCCCAGGGAGTTCACCAGCAGAAAAGACTAATAAGCATCTAGACCACCTGGACCACTTTGGAGTAGCAATTAGACTATGGCTCTGTATCATAAAGGATTCATGTCTTTCTGGTTGACATTTTCTTTCCTTTTGATAATGAGAACATTTTCAAAGTTTGTTTTGATGTGTGGCAAATTAACTTACTCAGCACTGTTTAATAGGCATTCCAGGGAAATGAGATTCTATTATTTCACACAAACTGGAGGTTATGGGGTAGGCTTGTTATTGCCTTTAAATTGGGTTTAGTTCAGACTGGACTCAGGTGTGGCTAGGAAAGGGCTCCACCTCACTCTTGACTAAGATTTGAAACACTCAGGGGGAGAGTTTGTTGACAGACTTTAGCACCTGCTGGATACATAATAATAGCAAGTGCCATCTTGGGATTGGATAGCCCGGGGGAATATGGAAACTGTACAGATGAAGTCCACGAGAAAGAGTGAAGATGACTGAAACTTTAGCTGCCTTGACTCCAGGTATTGAGGACAGGATTTCCCAGATCATATTACTTGGAATGTCATTCCTTCAAAAATGCCTTACTAAAAACAAAAAATGGAGGATTCAAATACATTTGGGAAGTGCTGATCTTCTCTTGTTTTTATAGATCAATAAAGGTAGCTAAAGGTCCCCATGAAACCAGTTTAAATTTGCTTAGAAAGATGACAAAATGATGTGAAGCTGTTCAGTTTTTTTTTTGTTTTGTTTTTTGTTTTTGGTGGTACTGGGGTTTCTGGAAGCCCTTCTACCTCCGGGCTACACTCCCAGACCTATTTTTATATTTTTGAAACAGGGTCTCTTACGCCAGCGCGGCTGGCTTCGAACCTGCGCGATCCTCCTGTCTCCGCCTCCCAAGCGCGGGGATTACAAGCGTGCGCCACCACGCCCGGCCTGTTCAGTTTTTTATGTTGCTGCCATTTCATTTTTAATTATGTATTATTAGCCCAGCAGATATTTCTTGAGTGCCTACTGTAAGGTAATTGAACAATTACATTAAATTATTAGTGATTTTGAGGAAGGCAAAAATGTATTTACATTAAAAAAAGATATTGGATTAGGTATTGTCTCTAGGGACACAGCAGTTAGTACACATAACTAGCTTGAAACGTCTTGAACATCTGCTGGAGAAACAGTGTTCCATCTAGTGGTGATTCCTAAAATTGCAGCCGTAGCCCATAGCTGGTTTTCCAGTCCTTTCCAGAATGGAGAACGGCCTTCTTCACACAGCTCCAGATCCCCAGAAAGGAAATGGAGTTTGATAGGGCATGAGTTTAAAACATTTTGCTACTAAAGAAATAAATGTTAATTTTAGACAGTATAGAAGATACAAAGAGGAAAAAGAAGAAATCTATGTTCCATATTTCCTGTGTATTTATATATAGCTATAAATGTTTAATAATATAGTTTCTACTATAGTTAACATAATTTACCATTAATATTCTTTTAAACAATATTAACATAATAAACATACCTATTTATAACAGCAAAAATAAACTTACATACTGTTTAAAAATTATTGCATAACATTTCATTTTTATGGATACATCATAATTAACCTTCCCCTACTGAATGTTAAGTTTTTGGAAATTTTTCATGGCTGCAATGGTACTGTAATGAACATTCTTTGTATTATTGACTTCTTTATTTATTCAAAACAACAATTTAAAAGTAGAAATGCTGTTCCCAAAACATATACACAATTAAAACTTGAAAATTTTTCTCAAAAAAATTTATACAATTTGCCCTTCTTCCTGCAAGAGTGTGCTTTTCTCCACATATTCTTGCCCATGAGTAGTATATAAAAAAGACAAATGTGTCTATTTGAAGATGAGAATGCCTCACTGTTTTAGTTTTGTATTGGTTACTTCCTTGATTAACTTCTGAGCTAGAACCTTCTTTCTGTGCGTTTGCTACTGGCCATTTATTTCTTTATGACTTCCTTACTCTTTGCTTCTTTTTTTCCTTTGAAGATTTTGGCCTTCTTCACACTAGTTTATAATGAGATTACCTCGCAGGTGTGTTCTTGTTTGTTGTTTTAATTTTTATTTTGAACTCATTTTAGATGAAAAATTTATAAAAATAGCATAAAAAGTCTGGTATGTTCTTTACCCTGCTCCCTCTAAGCACAATGAACAAAACCAGGAAATTAACACTAATACAATTCTATTAACTAAACTATATATATTATTCAAATTTTACCAGTTTTCCTGCTTATTTCCTTTTTTTTTCTGTTTCAAGATGCAACTCAATATTCCACAATGCACTTTTAACTCTTATTTCTTTAATTTTCTTCATTTTTTTGTGGTACTAGGGATTGAGCCCAGGGGCATTCTACCTCCGAGCTACACTCCCAGCCCTATTTTTTATTCTTTATTTTAAAACAGGGTCTCACTGAGTTGCAAAGGGCCTCACTAAGTAGCTGAGGCTGGCTTCGAACCTGTGCAATCCTCCTGTCTCAGCCTCCCAAATGCTGGGATTACAAGCATGTGGTACCATGCCCAGCACTGATTTTTTTTTTCATTTTTAACTGTTGCTTTATCCCTTTTTTTTCTTTGGTCTTTCATGACCTTGGCACTTTTTTAAAAAAAAAAATTAACTGTATCTTGTGGTATCCAAATGATTGATGAGGTGAGGTTTCTTTTTTTTTTTTTAATTGGTCACTTTTGAAGACAATCTATGAGTTGTTTTATAGGCTGTCCTTCAATTTGGGTTTGCCAAGTATTTTCTCATGATTGAAATAAGGTTATGCATTTGAGGCAGAGGCAAGAATATCACAGGAGTGATTGATATTCTGCCATTCACAGTGCATCATTTCAGTGGATTCATGGCATTTGTATATCACACTACTGGTGATGTTATCACTTGGTTAAGGTGATATTTACTGGGTTTTTTCACTGTAAAGTTTCCGTGTATCCCTTTTTTGTTAAAATTTCAGGGGAGATATTCTGAGATTAGGCAGTTTCTCTAATTTCTAGCGTAAAATTTAATAAATTGCTGGGCATGGTGGTACACACCTGTAATCTCAGTACTTGGAAGACTGTGAATGGAAGCTTACAGATTTGAGGGTAGCCCCAGCAATTTAACAAGGCCATCAGCAACCTAGTGAGACTATGTTTCAAAATAAAAAACAAGAAATAGGGCTGGGGGTGTAGTTCAGATGTAGAGTGTCCCTGGGGGGGTTCAATACCAGTAAAACATACACATACACACATTATAAATCAAAGCTGAAAAATAAATTATAAGTGCAGTTGTTATGAAATTCAACTATGGACATTCAAGATAGCAATCACTGGACCCATTCTCTAAAAAAAAATTTGGCCTTATATCATACAAGACCAGTGAATAAATTTAGCTTCATATGTTTTAAAGCAAAATAAAATATTTAAGGCATTTATCATATTTTAATGGTGTCATGCTTTCATGGACATCCTCAGTGACCAGCTGCATTGGTCTTGATTGCACTTGACCAAAACTTCTACTGTATAAGAAATGCTATGCAATATTGCTTAAAATTTTAATTCTGTGGACAGTCATTTAAAGAAATAGTAAATGAAAGAATTGTGACTTTCTGTTTATTTATAAAAAATCAGTTAAAATCTTATGAGTATGGATATTGGAGTATCTTTTTCTGCATATCTCATATCTCTGAAGAGAAGCAATAACTTCAGAGAAATACTTCAGTTGTCCAGGAAAAGAATCAGACTATATTTGAATTCTAAGTTTGCCTCTGATTAGTCATATGATGTTGGGCAAATTAGTTCTGTAGGGCTTAGATACACTACCTGCCTCTCAGGGCAAGAACAGCTGAGAGAGCGCTGGCAAAAGAAGTTTACAAACTATAAAAGATTAATATGTTCAGTAGGTTTTAAATACTATTATTGTCTTTTTACAGCTCTTAAGACCAATCTCAGAGGTATAAGTGTTGTTTCCTGTGATACCAGATTTGTTTTTAATGGAGAAAGGATCATTACAAAGAACATGGCATGTGCTATAATGTATTTGTTTTTGTAATATACAGTATTGCATTTGATTCATTTCTATATTATTTTCCTGCTACAACTTCCTACCACACTCTGACAAACAAGGAATGAGCTGCTTATCTAGTAAAGATTTATAGTGCAGGGATTCTATTGTCTTGGGAAGATGTCATTGGCAGTGTAAATAGCAAGGTTAACATGGTTGTTTACGAAATAAATACAAACTTCAGTGAGTATTTCATCTTGAAAACCAGTTTAAACTCTCTTTAGATAACCTCTTATAATTGAAGTCCTTTTTATAAGCTAGGCCTTCATGTTGAGTTTTGTCAAATTCAAGGTCAGGCAGAAATTCTCATATTAATCGGTTCAAAATTGTGGCTATTGTCTTCTCGTGAAATACACTAGCTGTTGCTTGCCTTTCTATCATCTTCCCTTTTCTTCTTATATCTCATATGTGTAGTTTTTTTTTAAAAATAATTTCATTAAGTTGAATTAGTCACAGTAAAAAAGAAGTTCTTGCCTTTTGGTTACTGAATTCCTTCTGACTTATTACATCCACAGTCAAAAGCAGTTCATTCTGATTTGATAAATGCATTGAAAGCATCTGAAATTGTTTCATCCTTTTTCTTTCTTGCCTTTTCATCTTTTAGAGGAATCAAATGAAATATCCTCTAGCTTTCCTAATCGAAGCTGTCTGCTCTGCCCTGGTGTTAAAAAATGCATGTTTCAATAAATGTTCCCGTGTGACAGTAACTTTTAGAGTCTTTTAAAGTATTCTATATGAAACTTTTAAAACAGAACTCCTAAGTCAATTTCCAGCATATTTTCAAGTTGTGTATTTATCATTAGTAAGTAGATATTATTTGCATGAGTGTACTACATATTGTACACATTACTACACGTACGTATACTAGAGTAAAAAGAATTAATATTATTCATTAGTTGTCAGATGGGACACAGACCATGATAATTTTATTCTTGAATTTTTCTATTTTCTGAATGCTACTATCCATCCATGAAATTGTGATCTAAAGTTCATTTAAACTTTAAGATGTTTCATAGCTTATCATTAGCAGCATCAAAGCAATAACTGGACATTGCTTGATCACTAGATCAATTGTTAATAATTAATCTGAAGGGCATTCATACTTGGGGTGAATATTTCACACAGCATTTTTACTTTGTGAAACTGTACTGCTTGTACATCTTTAAAATGCAATGTCCTTATTACTATAATTACTTTTTGTTTTGTTCTCAAGAAAGTCTGAATTCACTTTTGGGTTCTTTTCCCCTAAAAAACCAAACACTCCTTTATCATTATGTTATGGTAACCTCATCTGTGATAACTTTAAAAAATTGTGCATCATGAAGGAGAACCACACATTGTTGGAATAAATAAATATTACAAAGTGCCACTTGGTTTCTCAAATGACTTGCTGAGGATATGACAAGATGACAATTGGAAACATATAGCAGTTGTTTCATACTTGAACAAAAATGAGAAGGAGCTGGCCTGAAGGAGTGGTAATTAGTGAGGAACTGAACTACCCTTCAGGTAAGCTAGACCCACTTTACCAATACCACCATATTCTGAAATTATATGGGCTCCTGAGATTTTTATTGAAATCTCTGTTAAGGAATCAATAGGATGGACTCTCCTAGCTTGGATTCATTTTCAGAAATTAATTTTACTAAAAAGTGTTGTATATTTTCTGTATTTATTTATTTTATATATTTAATTCCCACTTGTATACAAGGGAAATGTATCACTTATCCACAGATGATTACATGGCTATTTTTATTATCATACATTGAAGAATTAAAGTGAGTTAGGTAAAAAATATCTTAAAGATTCTTTAAATTTTGGAGTTATAAAATATTATCTTGCCATGCTCAACCATTTGTTTTTTTAATGTATGACTCTATACAAATGAACACTACTAAAACATTTCAACAGACCCATTAAATTAGATGTCAGCTAGTGTACTAGGTACTGAAAATGGAGTGATGGATAAGGCCTGGTTTTTGTCCTTAAGGCATATTATGGGATATATGGGAGTTGGGTTATGAGAAGATTCTCTTTTTGTGCAGACAAGCAAATGTAATGGAACATTTTCAGATCCATATAATGTAAATTGTTTATTATTTAGCACTCATACAATAGAAAGCAGACAACAGACGCTTATTAAGCAATAAAGCCTGTGGTTGCAAAAATGTAAGCTGGTCAAAGTGGCCTATGGCAGTGGTATCCTAAAATCCCACAAGATGGGGATATTTCCTGTATCTAAAAAGAAAATAGCAACTCAAATCATTTGCACAAAAGACAAAAGACAAAAGGGCATGTTTTCACTGGTTTCTGAGGCCCCTTTAGCCTAAGTATTTATTATTTAGAAACACACTTTGAAAGGCTAAGAAGAAACACTAAGAGAGGTATTTATTTCCTCCATCCATCTTGAAATCCAGTATCTTCTCTTGTTTGTGTTATACACTGAATTTCTATCAGTGCATGGCAAACATTCTCAATCTAGCTATATTTTTCTTTTTTTATACTTCTTCTTGGTCTAGGCAGAATAGATTAGTTAGATCATGAGATTTTGAATAAAATGAACATGGATTAAAATGATTTCTCTACCTCTTTAGTGTGACCTTGGACTTGGGCTTCAGTTCCAAAATCTTCAAAATAAGGGTATGAATATCTGTTTCTTAGTGTTTGAGCTTTAAATGAGATAAAATATGTGAAGCACTTTATGTCCAGTACGTGAAGTACTGGAAAATATTCAATAAATACCAATTTTTTCCTTTTAGGAGAAGAATTTAAATATTTTAGCTTTAAAGCCAGGCGTGGTGGCACATGCTTGTAATCCTTGCGCTTGGGAGGCGGAGACAGAAGGATTGTGCTGGTTTGAAGCCAGCCCTGCGCTGGCTTAAGAGACCCTGTTTCTAAATAAAAAATATATAAAAATAGGTCTGAGAGTGTAACCCGGAGGTAGAAGGGTTTCCAGGAACTCCAGTACCACCAAAAAAAAAAAAAAAAAAAAAAAAAAAAAAATTTAGCTTTAAAACCTTTTTGCTGGAAGCCCGTTGCTTACAAGTAGAGAGACGTGTGTCTGTAAAGGCTTTACCTAATTATACTTATTCTGAATAGTAATTGGGTCAATGAAACTTGAAAGTGAGATTTCCACAGAAAAACTTAGCATAATTGGCAACAGACAAATCACGTGTATTAGATCAAACTAGGTGTATTTAGGGAAGGTGGCTGGAGATGGGTGTTTCTTGTAATAAATGTTGGCAACCAGGTGAATTCAGTGACTCCATAGCCCCTGAGTTTGGCAGACTTGAATTCAACAACTTATTGGCTGTGTCAGCCTAGTAAGTTATGTAATTTCTCTTTTTGTAGTTTCATTATTTATAAAGTTGGGCTGATAATACTTGGTTGAGAGGATGTGTGTAAAAAATCAATGAGACAATACAAGTAAATATTCAATATAATGCCTGATGCCCGGTAGATGCTCAAGGAAAACTCGGTTATTATTATTTTAAAAATTTTCCATGTGCTTTTATTACTTCATAGGCCATAGGTTACACAATTTAAGTTTTTTTCTTTAGTATTTGTCTTACTTTTGTAAGTGCTACAAGTATTTTAGAGGTTCTCATCTCGATTATGGGAAACATGATAGAATCCTCATAAAAATAGTCATTTGTGAAACTAATTTTGTGTAAATGTTGTTTCCACTTTTCCCACTTTTGTCACAAAATTTTGATACAGTGGAATGACATAACATGACATTGTATGTAAAGCGATAAAATCAAGGGCATTACTCAGACATGTAGATCAGTTTTATTCAGTGTTTATACTAGCTTGGAGGAGTAGCTGGCTTTTAAACAAGAGAGCTTGTGATTGCAATTAGGGTTTAGAGAATATAATTTAAGAATTCCTATTAAGGAGCTTGTTTTATTTATTTTCTGGTCAGAAGATGGATTATGCTATTATGGTTTTACTTGGGTGGTGAAGTGAATGATCTAATCAACTTCCGGACACACTTGGCAATAATCATGCCTTCTGTTGCAGTGTACTTCCTGTTTTATGAAGCATATTCACTATCTCATTGGCTCTTAGTGCTAGTTACACTAAGCAGGCAGGTGGTATTGTCACTGTTTTGCATATGAGGAAACCAAACCATGTCTTTTCCTAGTCTAAGCCCCAAAATGGTTTCTGATTGCACCTCTGATAAAATTTGAAATCATCACTCTAATGCAAGAGGCCCTGTGTGACCTGGCTGGCTTCCTAATCTCCTGCGTTACCACTCTTCTCTTGTTATGGAGCCTTCTTTTAGTTCCACAAACATTGTAAGCTTCTTCCCTTACTTGAATTTTCAAGTATGGAGCGCCTTGGGACTATGAATTCTTTTCCTCCCTCTTCCACCTAAGTCTCACCCAGTTCTTTGGATCTCCACTTTAAGGCTAGCCTCTCAAGGAATCCATTAATCTCAAACAAGGGGAGGCTCTCTGAAATACTTGCCCACAGTACCCTGGCTTTGTCTTTTGGAAAATGCTCCCTGGTTGTTATCAGATAAGCATTTTCTTTTAAAATATTAAAAAAAAAAAGGAACAAGGGATGAAACCCAGGGGCATTCTACCTCTGAGCTACACTTCAAGACCTATTTTTTTGTCTTTATTTTGAAACAAAGTCTAAGTTGAAGAGGGCCTCAGTAAGTAACAGGCTGGTCGCAAATCTCGATCCTCTGTTTCAGCCTCCCAAGTACTGGGATTACAATCATTGGCCATCACATGTGGCTTCAGATAATCATTTATGTCATTATTTGTCTGCGGTCTGCTTTCACCGTTAGACTCCAAGTTTCATGAGGGTTGAGGCTGCCTGTCTTGCTCACTTTTTATAGTCAGTGTCAAGGGCAATTTCTGAAACACCCCAAACACTTCATAGTATTTATTAAGTGAATAAATAAGGTGAATTATATAAAAACATATTTAAAAAAGACGTCTAGAACTAAGAAGTGTTCATTCCAAGAAGTGAAGAAGTTTTCATTTGCATTCTTGGTTCAGTAGTTTTCCTACTACACCAAGCATTTAAGGAAGTAGATTGGTAAGACTAGCAAAATGGAGTTTAAAGAATTCGTAAAAATTTCTCACTGGAAAAATGTAAGGCCTGAGTGAAACAGTAGGCAATGGATTTTTATCATTTCGTGAAAGAAAGGTGTGAACATGTAATGATAATGTTGATTTTTAAAGAATGGGAAAATATGCTTACAAAGTAATGACACCACTGTTTCAAGAAAGAGCCACAAAGATATAGAGTACAGTTACTTATGTGGTCTAGTGAGTTTTTAGTTTTACCTGAAGTTTTTCACTTGGATAGTTGGAAAGTTTAAATTCTTAAATTGTGGATTGAATGCTAGAGCAGCAGTGTGAGTTTTGCTTTTCAAAACTCTTCTCAAATCTCATGTTATAAAAGCCTTTGTTGTTAGAGAGAGTATATCAAGGAAAGATTGCTCACTGTAAACATAGCTGTTACAGGTCAGATTCCCTGGTAAGAAAATTCTGAGATTAGCATGCGGAAAGTTTACTGGGGAGTATTTCTGGATCAACATCTGTAAGGGAGTGAAAGATACATGATGGGACAGAGGAAATATTTGATCTGTGCTGTAGTCAAAACAGAGACTGCACTGGTCCTCAGGAGCTCTGGAGCTAAAATAGCTCCTGGCTGAGGGCAGTTAGCATCTATACCCCTAAACTGACCAATGATTGCATGCAAGTTAGTCTATAGGGAGCACTGCACGGGAGGTGGCTTTCCTTAGCTGAGTGCAGTAAGCATTGGGAGTAGGAGGGAAGGCAATCAGCTGTCCATCACTAACACAGCTACAGAATGAAAGCTCCCAGCCTGAAGTGAAGGGTGGTCGAGGATGCACTAAAATGGCTAACAAAGTTGACTGCTTGTGATGCTCAGGTCCGTTTTCCCTTGAATGTTCTGGAAACAGTCCCTTCAGCATTCCACTGGGCTTCTTTTCTGGAGGAGCATCAAAATATTTGAAATTATCTTCCTCCAGGATATGTACTTCAGTAAATGGCTCTAGATCTTTTTTGGAAAAGATGAGGGAATTAGTATGTTATGCAGGTTTCTGTTACTATAAGAAAAAAAACCCAGATAATTAATTTATGAAGAGAAAAGGTTTATTTTTTGTTCACAACTTTGAAGGATTCAGTCTATAATTTATTGGCCCTATTGCTTTGGGCCTGTGGTGAGGCAGAGCAGGAGCACCTGGCAGAGGGAAGCTACTCACCTCATGACCAGAAAGTAAAGGGAGAAGAGGAATGGGTTGAGTTCCCATAATCTCCTTCTACAGCACATCCCTAATGACCTAAGCACCTCATGCTAGACCCCGCCTCTTAAAGGTTCCTCCACCTCCCAGTAGTGCTACAGGCTGGGGAGCAAGTCTTCAACACATGGGCTTTGGGGGATGTTCATTATCTAATCTATGGCAGTTGCCATGCATGATTGCCACGGTGTTTCATGGGGACCCAGTCTCTTCTTCAGCCAGTTAGTTCTGGCTCAGAAAACTAGCTCAGGTCCAGAAATAGGACAAGTAATTTTCACTTTTTATATGCTTTAAGTCTTCTGATTATACTACTTTAAATTTGGGGGAAGAACAATGCTTAACATTGAACCCAGGGCCCCATGCATGCTAGGCAAGTACTCTACCACTGGGCTATATCCTCTAATTTTTTTGGTTACATAGATTGAGCGGTACCCTTCTTGCTTGCCCATCTGGCTTTCCCCTAGGGATGCCATGCTCTATTAATTATCTCCACAGCTCTCTGTGGATCAGACAGACCCTCCAGCTGCCATTCCAATTTGCTGCTGTGCCCAGCTCACTTCAGATGCCTGTGTTCTACTCTGTGGCCTCTATTATTATAAGATCTTATCATTCGATGTGCTATCAAAGGGCCTGGTTTTATAGGGGGATTTCTTACTGTCAGTCCCAGCTGATAGAGGACAGCCACTGCAGAGCTTCTTATGCTGATGTCCCTATAGCCCGCATGTTTCTTATTGTATGGTAAACAGGATCCTCTTGGTCATCCAGCAGGCCAAACTCAGCTGGTGGTTTTTCAGTCTTACTTAGAATATGTACTACAGCATCCCCATTTTTCTAAGCCCTTTGATCCCTTTTCTTCTGTCTGCAATGGCAATTGTGGCATTTTTACTAGACTTTGTTTTTTCCAAGCTTCAAAGAGTCATTTTTGTAGTACATTAGCATGAATTTACAGGGGACTGCTAGGATGGGTAATTCCCAACAGAGAGCTCACAAATTAATAAGCTCCTCTTTATCCAACTTCACGTTCATCTACCTTGATCCAGCACTCTCAGAATCCAATCCCACATGTAGTTTTGGCCTCCTGAGGGTCTGTATTGAATGGATCCTGTGGCTTCTTCCAGGTACCATCTCTTTCTATTTAGTAGGTTCCAGCAAAACTTCAATTATGTTTTATTTTGACTTAATACTAGATGATGGTTGTGTAACTGGAGAAACATGGCCGGGGTGGTTTTCTAAGGGGATCTATGCTTTCTTGCAAGGCAGAGACATCTGTTTCATCTTCAAGCATAGGAGGGAGGGAGTGCTAGATTTTAACAGGCAGGAGTGGGTCACTTCTGCAAGTCCAGAGATTTCAGTAAAAGCTGGTGATTCATGATTTTTGAAGATTTGCCATTCCATATTTCAGGGCCCCATTACTTTCCAATAGACATGTCACAGCTGAGAATTCAACCCTTTCTGAGCTCTGCTGCAAATGTAATAAAATCCTAGTCCTGGTCCTCAGCATTTTCTGTCCTTTGGCTGAAGAAAGTAAATTTTTTTATATGTTGCACAGATGCCTTGATTTTGGTAACTAGTAAATTTATTTATTTTTGTGGTACTGGGGGTTGAACTTAGGGGGCATTCTACCTCTAAACTATAGCCCCATCTGTTTTAGTTTTGAAACAGGGTCTCTTTGGGTATTGAGTCTGGCCTCAAACCTGCGATCCGCCTATATCTGTCTCCCAAGTACTGGGATTATAAGGGTGTGCCACCACTCCCAGCTAGTACTTACCCTTTAATTGCTTATTATTCACCCTCAGCCCTTTATTATCTTTTTTCAAAAACATAGTTTGTCCTCAGAAATGACTTCCACTATCCTTACTTACTATTTCTCTCATGTTTCTCAAATGTGTGAGAAATTATGCTAGCCAATTACTTTCCTCAATTAGGCTAAAACTTCAGTTCTCCAATGGTAGAAGTTTTAACAATTATACTATTGTTTTAGTCATCTCTTTTGTCACTGTGACCAAATACCTGATAAACAAAATCTGGGCTTGTCACGTATTTGGGGCTCGTGATTTCAGAGGTTTCAGTCTTTTGAAATGGTTAAGGAGTCCCAAGGTAGGGCCTTCAGCATCAGGACCTTAAGGATATGAAGGAGGAGGAAAAAGGTATTCAGCTCTAATAGCAGGAAGGAGAGAGAGAGAGAGACAGATAGACAGACAGACACACACACACACACACACACACACACACACACACACACACACTAGGACAGATGTAACCTCTTGCAATACCCCCAGAGATCCACCTCCTCCAGCCATGTACCACCTCAGAACCTGGCTGCACTGCTGACACATGAGGTCTGGGGGACATTTTCAGTTAAAATGATAACAAGCAATAGCACATATTAGGGGCTACCCATGCTTCATTTATCATTAATAAAGAGAAATTCAATGGTGGGTGAATTAGCTCCATAATTCCACTTAAGAATCTTCTGTTTTGTACAAAATACATGATATTGACATCTGTGGTTGAATGGGGAGGCAGAATGGGGTAGTCATTCTAGAGGGGGACTGAGATGGTCTGGCACAGTGGGCCCCATAATGCAGCTAGCGTCTACCCATAGGCCAGTCATTGGATGTAGGCTGCCCTTGGGAAGGGAGCCTGGCCCTGGGTGAGGTGCTATCTGGGTGGTACATGCCAGTATTCACTATAATAGCCTTCATTTTCCAGAAGGTATTTTCCTCCCCCAACTCATAACAATCAAGATGGGAGCCAGAAGAAGCAGATGACTACAAAGTTGTTGCCCTGCTGACTATCTTTTGAAAATCATTACAAAATCTTAAAAATACACCAATCTAGCCAGGCATGGTGGCACATGCTTGTAATCCCAGCATTTGGGAGGCTGAGACTGGAGTATCATGATTCGCAAACAACCTCAGCTACTTAGGCCCTCTGCGACTTAGTGAGACCCTATTTCAAAATAGTGCACACTTGTAATTCCAGCATTTGGGAGGCTGATACTGGAGGATTGCAGTTCGTGGACAGCCTCAGCTACTTGGTGAGGCCCTTTGTAATTCAATGAGATCCTGTTTCAAAATAAAGAATAAAAAATAGGGTAGCAGGTGTAGCTCAGAGGTCGAATGCCCCTGGGTTCCATCCCCAGACCTGAAAAAAAAAAAAAAAGAATAAAAAATAGGGAAGAGAGTTTAGTTTGGAGGTCAAATGCCCCTAGGTTCCATCCCGAGATCCGCCAAAAAAAAAAAAAAAAAAAAAAAAAAAAACCCCAAAAATCCCCCCCAAAAAACAAAAAACAAAACAAAACAAAAAAACAAAACAAAAAAACCTCCACACACCAATCTAAGTCTTTTTTTATATATAATGAAGGACATTAAATGCTTATGGGCAAAAATGAGGTGTTGAAGAACTGTTTGTTACATAAATAAATAAACAAATGATCAAATGCCTACTGCATACCTGTGGTAAACCATTCCCTTAACCACAATGATTGGCAAAGAGCTGAAATTAGATTTAGAATTCACCCAAATGGAGATATTTGATCTTTAACTCTTCCATAGGTAGAACTGAAAAATTTAGAGAACTGAATCTGGACCCAGTAGGCCTGGATGTATGTTTGACTGTATTATTCATAGGCTGTGGGAACTTGGGGAAATTACTTAACATCTGTGAGCTTTGGTCCCCATATATTTGGTATAAAATCTGCTTTCCTCACTATGTTCTTATGAGAATTGGCTGAAATATTAGCAGCTAAAGTATTGAAATTCATAGAACATTAGACACATATGGGAGTTTATTATTATCACTAATATTAGTTATTTCCTTGCTTGTCATTAAAAGGAACAAGAGTGAATCAGAGAACACCAGAAAGACTAATATTGGAGAAGGATCTCTCCTTCTTGTAGGGAACTTATACAAATCACTGTAAACTATGAATTAAAAAAAGTTAACAAGGAAGTATATATTCCTAGAAGATGGTTTTGGGGCCATTTGTTATACTTTAGGCTGCATTCTAGGAAAAAATAAAAAAAATGGCTAAATTCCTAATTATTTGGTTGAATATATATCTGTAATATTTATCCTTATATTAAATTAATGTTTTTTATAGCTCTTTATTTTAGACTTTTAAAAATCACTCACTACTTCTGGTATCATGAGGCCCATTGTAAAAAGGATGTTTATCTGGTGTTGATTTTTATCCATCTCAGTTAATTGTTCAGAGATGAGTGTTCATTGCTGGTGTTATGCTACTCATTTCCTTAAGCCTCATCATTAAAGTTACGAATTTGGGTAACATTGGACATAAAATGCCTTCATTGAGAGGAACTAGTTTATAATCTTGCACGAAGACCTTATGCTATGTAATAACAAGTAACACTAAGAAAACCATTGTTCCAAAAATGCTTTTTTGATCCTGAAGCACACATGATTATTGAATGCTCAATATTCCAAATATTTTTTTGTAATGTGGTGAGTGTCCAAATTCAGCTCATTTCAACTCTAATTTGTGTGATAGAGCTATAAAGAAAACATTATATAATATTTAAAATATTATAAATATTAAATATTATAAAATATTTAAAATATTATATAATGTTTTCTTTATAGCTCTATCACACAAATTAGAGTCGCATATATATGCGATTCATCGCTGTGTGTCTGGATTAGCAAGTTTCCTAGAGTTTTCTTTTCTGTCCTTGTTCACACCCCCCCACCCGCCTTTGTTTGGGACACAGAAGTCAGATGAGGACAGAGCAGTTCAGTTCAGGTTGCGAGTCGTCAAGCTCACTTTTGTCACCAGAATATATCAGCAACATGTCTATTTTCTCAATTTGAATTCCATCAACCTAAAATGTTCCCTGAAAAAGGAATCTGTTCAGCACAAGTCAGGTTCCTCACTTACTGTGGATATAGCTTCACGGGAGTATCAAAAACAGGAAATAAATGTTCCTATCCCCAGGACCTGGAAGCCTGGTAAATGACTAATAAATAACTACAAAGGAAGGCAGGATGATGAGCGCCTCAGGAGGGATTTCAACAGTTGATGGGTTTGAGGTAGAAGGAGATATTAATTTGCACTCTGTAGGTTGGGATGTGGTGACCTGGGCAAACTTCCTGGGATATAGTTTTGGATAAATGTCGACAGAAATTCTTAACTTTTATTGTGACTATTATCCTGCCTTTAGAATATTTTAAGTGTGTAAAATAAAAATAAAGGATTATGATGGAAGCCAATTACATTGAAACACAGTTATTAAAATACCAAAACGGTGATTAGTAGTAAGTACACTTCTTTATTAAGGTATTAAATTAAGAAAATTCTCACCAAGTGCTGCTGTGTGCATGTATGTCGCTATCACTGTGAACCATGTTATGATGTGAGACTATAATGTACAAATAAAAGTATAAAAAATTTCAGTTGCAGGTGTAACTATTGTAGTGTGTGTGTGTGTGTGTGTGTGTGTGTGTGTGTGTGTGTGTGTGTGTGTCTGTGTGGTGCTAGGGATTGAACCCAGGGGCAATCTACCTCTGAGCTATTCCCCTAGTCCTCTTTTGGTTTTTATTTGGAAACAGGGTCTTACTAAGTTGCTGAGGCTGGCCTCAAATGAGCCTGTGATCTTGCTGTCTCAACTTCCCAAGTACTGAGATCATAGGCATGTGGCACAACACCTAGACAACTGTTGTTATTTTGAAGTTGTAATGAACATAAGTGGTAATTGAAGGACCGCTGGTCTACAGGGTGGATAGGACACTGATAGGAAAATGGCATAAGAGAGAGGGGTGAGAGAGGGTTGGAGCTTCCAGGAAAAACAACTTGAGCATAGACCTTGGGGACAGAGCAGTAGAAGGAGTGTTTGAGAACTAGTCAGGTACAGCTAGAGGACACACATTTAGAGCATATGCCAGGTGGGGTAGTAGGGGAAAATGATGGATGTGTAGGAAAAGAAGAGATGGTGAAGGGCTTGGCATGCCAGAGGAGGAATTGCATCAGTGGGGAGCCACTGGTGATATATTTGAACAAGAAACTGACGTAAATATATTGTTGTTTTAGGAAAGTAATTTGCAGTATAATGGGAGCTGGGTTAAAAAGGCCGGAAGGAGGAAATCTCTTAGTAGTTTATTGCACTGGTCAAGAGAAATATATTGAGAGCTTGTGCTAATTCAGTAGAAGTTGAAAAGAGAAGAGCTAAGCAAAAGACAGTGGTCAGGCAGACTTAAAAGATGTGGCAGTGGAATGAACAGGGTAGGTGGTGAAGAGTGGGGATCAGAGCAGAGTCTAGGTGGTTACCGTCTCATACAGGGATGATGACAAAGCAATGAACCCAGCCGGGCGTGGTGGCGCACGCTTGTAATCCCCACGCTTGGGAGGCGGAGACAGGAGGACCGCAGAGGTTTGAAGTCAGTAGTGCTGGCTTAAGAGACCCTGTTTCCAAATAAAAAAGTATAAAATAGGTCTTGGAGTGTAGCCCAGAGGTAGATGGTCTTCCAGAATCTCCAGTACCAGCAAAGAAAGAAAAAAAAAAAAAAAGCAATAAACCCGAATGGAGAGCACTGCATGAGGGAGGCATTTGTGCCAGATAAGTTTTTTTTTTTTTTTTTTTTAGTATATTAAAAGTTTGAGGTATTCATGGGTATTCATATGGAAAGATTCAGCAGGCAATTAAAAATGTGAACCCAGAACTTGAACAAAAGTTCAGGGATTGGAGATGTAGATGTGGTAATTCTAAAGGAAACAGCTGAAATCAAAGGAGTAAGAGAAATTGCAAAAGAAGGGCCAGGCTGAACCTTGTTTGACTTCTCAGGCTGTGTAAAGTATGTTCCAAAAAAAGCTGCTTAGCAATTTTTAGCATATTTAGTTCTTGTTTCCTCAGTTCCAAAAAGTGAGGAATGTGCCTGCTATGTTTCAGATGCTTTACTTCTTCAAAGATCAATGAAATGTTGGCCTCCTTTCAGAGAATTAATATTTTTAGTAGGGAAGCTAATATGTGAACAAATAAATACAATTTTATATAAGGAGCACAATATAGAACTATGCACACAGTAGAGGGTGATAGAAACAAGGGCAAGGTTAACTTCAGATGGGATTGGGGACAAGGGAGGCTTCCTTGAGAAGGTGATATTGGATCTGGGCTTTGAGAGATAAGTAGTAAGCAGTGGGAATGGATTGCCTGGACACCCGGTGCACTGGAGGAGCTGCTTTCCCTCTGTGCTTTCCCTCTGTGCTTTCTCACGCCCAGTGCTACAAATATTTACAAGACAAGAAGTCCTGTGTCTCGATGATTAGCCCTTCACCTCATCATCTCAGTCTTTATAACAGGCTCCTCAAATTTGGCTATGAAATTCTGCTCAATGACAGATCCAAACCTTTCCAGTTGAAATTAACTCCATTTTTCTCTGGTTTTGCTCCTTTGAAAATGGAGACGGTTCAAACAGTCATCTTCTGTCAGGACAACAACAGAATTGTTCTACAGTAAGTGCAGTGTGAAAAGCAGTGCCAGCAAGATGTTTCATGGAACATAATTTATCCAGAGTGCTCTGTGTGCCAGCCCTTTTTAGCCTCCAGATTATATTTGTAATAAGTTGTGTCCTTTCATGGACACTAAGGCAGTACTGGAGCTCACGTTTTCGACTGTGGCCTGTCTGCACTGTTTATGTTAGGCCCCAGCTGGATGAGGTTACTTTCATAGTAGAACCAATGAGCCATGTTTGTTAAATAGTTGTGTAATTATTTTAACTTATTTTATTAGTGCATTGTAATTATACATCACACATTCAGTGTGATAAAAACATACATGCACATAGCTCTTGGCATACATGTATAATTTTTACATATAAAAAATTCCAACATTATGAAAATTAATTGTTTTATTTTTGCTATTTTATGCCTTTAGAATATTGTACCAACATAGGATTTTCTATTCTACCTCTTTCTTGGGATAGAGCTATAACAATAATCTCTGGAGCTCTAGCCCTTTGCTACCAACATGGACAAAAAGGATTCTTTAGAAAAATAAAGAAATAAAAAAGATTCTATGACAGGAAAGTTCTTCTCTAATAGGCAATTAAATGAAAGGAAGATTTGTCTTTTACATATTTAATTTTGAATTGGACCAGTAATGATCATTTGCCTGCATCATCTCAATTACCTTAAATGTATAAGATCCATAATACACAGCTTCACTGGAAAGAAAACTGTAGGGAATCATTTGATCATAAGCCCATGTCCAAGGCCAACAGGGAAGAACTGGGGCCCTGTGCAGAGGGGATAGGAGTACATGAAAGGCGAAGGCAAAGAGAGACTGGACAGGAGCGACTCATTCATATGGGAGAATCAAGGGGAAAATGAGAGTTTGTAATTTCTAGACTCCAGTATAGACCTATCTGCCCCCAAAGACATAGAAGTCATATATATTGCCATGTGTCAGGCATTAATCTATTTAGGAGACACTGGTCCATATAAATGCCAATAATTCATGCTTAGAAGATAATCAAATGTGGAATAAATATCTAAATAGGATCAAAGATTCTGTTATGTGCCATATATAATATATATGCATATATATGTAAATATATAAGTACATATGTAAATACATATCTTTCTATATGTTATGGCTACGAAGGAGAAAACAGCCTTCTTCATGGGACCCTGTCTTTAGACATGAAAAGACAGCCTGGAAAACACCTAAGCCCCTTACTATACCTCCTTGGCTAAGGAAGTGGTTCTCACTACTTTAGAACCTGCTAAAGCCTGATTTACTCTATTATTGTTTTCTGCTTTGAATTGATTGATTACATAATTAAATATTAATTGACTTATGCAGTATCCTGTATGACCCATGTCCTATATAGGAGCTGGGGAAATAAGCAGGAGAATAAATATCCTTTTCCTGAGAAGCATTAAATATGTAAACAGTACCCACTACCCTTTCAACTACTGTAACGAAGAAAACTAAAGTCTATCACACTTCCATTGAGGAGCTGAAGCTTTGCTGGTGATTAGCATTTTACTAGTGTGAAGTATAGCTAGAGAAAGGCCCTGGTTCATAAAGGGATTCCAGTATGAATTTTCTTGAGGCTTAGACTTGACTTTTATTTTCTCTTTGGTTCTTAAAATTCGATTAAACAAAGTTTTCTTAACCTGTTGGGCTTTATACGAGACCTTCCAATCCACAGTTTAGGCTTTCAGGAGTCTGACCCTTGTGAAGGATGGTGATAACTGCAAGTTTAGGTCTAATTTTGTATTTCCTCATCTGTGAACCAATACCACTGCAAAGATCTGTATTTTGCCAACTATGGCAGAGATGGCAGTGAACATATGCACATAGAAACTTATGAACACTTTGACCTTCATTTCCCCTATATCCAAGTAGTTCTCCCTTTGATATGCCCTACCCTCTGCCATGGTCCTCTTAAAACTTAGAGCCCACTAGGAATTCACAGGTTCTCTTATGGGGAATGATCCACAGTCCTGACCATGTCCTCTGTGGTCTCTATCATCCATCTCCAATTTATCTTTCTGATATCACCTCCTAGTCCTGGGATGCTTGTGTTTTCTGAACACACACTGAGGACTTTGATGATCTTTACATTTGCTCTTACTCTGGAATAGGCTTTTCTTTCTAGACCATTGCATATCTGAGGTTGTTCAAGTTCAATTCATCTTTCAAAACACGGTTTAAATATTACATATTCTTTAGTGGTCTCCTATGCTTTTCTTTCTTTGTATCAGTAACTTCTCCTCTAGGTTTTTATAGCACTTTACTTATGTCTCCTGTAGCATTAAGGTTGTATTTATTAAACAGTACAGCATAAAATAGTAGCTGATATGGTGAAAATGCTCAATAAATACTAGTTATTTATATTGTTTTTACCTACCACGTTGTGCCTCCTAAGATAAACACTTCTACATATGTATAAGTATGTAAATAACTCCCTCACTCACCTATAATTGCTTTAAGAATAAAAAAGACAACAATGTATTCATTTTTGTGGTGGAGCCTTAGCTTTGTGTCTAGTTACCAAGGAGAAGCACAAAGAGCACTTGTTTAAACACTCACTGAGTGGATCTTTTACTAGCACTCAGAAAGAGAAAATAGAAAGCAGAACCTCTTTTGACCCTGCTCTGTGCAAGGGCATCCCACTGGGCTTTATCTTAGTTGATTCAACTCCACAACTACCCTGTGAAACATTCACTTAATCTTGCTTTACACAGGAGGGAATTGGGACTCCGATAATTTAAATAATATAATACTGTAAGTCAAAACCTTTTAGAAAGAGAAGCCAGAATCCAAGGCTATTGCATCACCACAGGCTCAGGCTCTGGTGCTTCGTTGACATTCAATGACGTTACGTTGTCCCCAGAGAGGCCAATACATGGCCACCAAAAATGAACTTAATCAATACAGTTCTTAGAGAGATTCAACAGAAATTATCAATACAGTTCTCAGAGAGAATGCAAGCAAGGACATGAGATAGTAATTTTTCTTTTCTTTCTTTCTTTTTTTTTTTTTGATAGTACTGGGGATTGAACCCAGAGGTATTCCATCTCTGAGCTGTACCCCTAGGCCTACTTTAAATTTTGGAATCAGAATCTCACTAAGTTGCTGAGGATGGCCTTGAACCTGCAACCCTCCTAACTCAGCCTCCCAAGTACTAGGATAATAGGCATATGCAACTATGCCTGGCGGCAGTCATCATTTTAACACTGAGTTAGATTTCTAGATTTTTTTTTGTGTGTGTTTTTATACTTGATCTTAGCCAAAAGGCTGAGAAGTGATGTGTGTGTATGTGTGTGTGTCTGTGTGTGTGTGTGTGTGTGTGTGTGTGTGTGTGTGTGTTAAAGATGTCTCCACCTAATTCAAATTATGCCATAAGAATGGACTATAAAACAGCATTTCAATTTTCAGTACCCAAGGAAGCAAATCAAACTTTCAGACAGTAACATGAATGAATGTGTTGCCAGAGGATCCGGGATGTGTATAAATGTTCCCATTATAATTTCCAGTGCTAATGTATCTACTTTAATTGGAGATGTGTCATAGGCATGTGTATGTGTGGTGTGTGTGGTGTGTATGTGTGTACAAGGAACTGAAGCCATATGGATGCTCTCCCATTTCAGCTGGGCTCTTCCAGGGACTATAAACTTTAAACTGAGGTTGGAACCCAGCACTTATCAATCTCCCAACAAAGATGAGAACAACCAGCCTTTCTGCAAAGGGAAGAGGAGCCCAAACTCCTGTTCACAAGCACATGTCTTTGCCCCACTTTGTTATACTAATCCTAGAATCAGCAGAGTAGAAAACTGGGTGATTTTACCTGACTTGCTGATTACACGGTTTAGAGTAGGGATGCGTTTAGTATGAGGCAGCTTTTAATTTGCCTTAAGTTTGGAATTGCAAACACTAGGAATTTCCAGAGGGAGGCAACTATTAAGAAGACCAGAAAACAAAGGGAAGTGTTGCTTGGTGGTGAAAACAGCTCAGGCTCTGGGTTAAAAAATTTGGTTTACCACTTATTAGTGCTGTGGTTGAACTTAGGTGAGGTTTGAACCTCAGAGAAGCTCAGTTTCTTCATCCATAAAATGGAGATGATAATTAAATTCCTCTCTTGCCAGGTGCTTGGGAGACTTATAGATAATGCATGCAACCTTCCTGGCACCAAGGAGGCCCATGAGAAATGTCTGAGATAGCTATTATGGTTTTTATTCCTTTTTGAAAATAAAATCTGTAAGCAGCCCTGAAAAGAATCAGGATTCAGGACAAATGTGATTCCTGCTGATGATAACTCTCTGGGTGCATTTTTCTTATTTCTTTGCCCTTCTTGTGTCCCTTGTTTACTTCTGGTTAAATTAATGTTCCAAACTTACCCTTATCAGCCCATCTCTTTTGTTTTATTTTCTTTTTCAGTCCTTTGGAAAATTCAAAAGAAACTGGTGAAGCCGATCAGACAAAAATGGTTACAGAAGGTCTTTGTTTGGAAGTCAAAAATTGCCTCTCCTCTCTTTGCTGTCCACCTTCCGTCTTCCTGATCTCTTAACTTCTTACATGTCAGTAATAAAATGTATTGTGAGACAGATCAACAGATGCATCACCTTTATACTTAAGTGAGTGAAGGCATAGATTTGGATAATAGACGTAACCGAAATATCTTCCTGGGGGTGTCCAGTTCTGTCATATACAAAACAATTGCTATCCCAGAAAATGGCTAGCAGATACATCTCTAAACTGTGTACAGTTCTCATAGCTGTGGACGCAGGAAGCTATTTTCCCAGGGGATTCATTAGATTTTGATTAGCCTCCAATACATTTGTTCTAAACAACGTGGAGGAGTTCCCCCAGGCCAGGCTGAGGTTTCCAGCTGTGACAGAGATGGACATTTAATTTGTTTGTGATTGGGTTGTCAAGGCTGGACATTTGTCATTTGAGATTTCTTCCTTACTCTTTTTCTCCAAATCTACTCCTAACAAGGGAAATCTTAAAAATAAGGCAGATTAAAAATTGATGGCGTGGAGTATGTACTACTAAGTTGGTTTCTATTTTATTTCACTTAGTGAAATCATAATTTTGGGACCAGTGATTAAAATTCCCAAGTACATATGGGCAGGGCTCACATTGGTCACAAAACACCCCAGCAATCTCATCCCATTTCTTAGGGAATATTTAATAGCAGGCCTGTTCAGTGAGGCACATACAAGTTCATTACCTTTATAAAACAGTCTACAGGAATTTTACTAGTGTTCAAGGCAGTGCTGTTAATGGTTTTCAACCACACATTTCTACAAGAGAACAAAAGACGGCCTGTCCTGGGTTAGCCCTGATTTCTTTTTTAGTTTTTGGTCTTTTTTTTTTTTTTGCTTCCTTTCTAAATTCAAACCTTTACTCTGAATCTCTTAATCGTTTGTATTATTTTTGTATTATTACCAACCTGCTACCTTTGCTGCATTTCACTGTCTTTGTGGGAAAAGTTGTCTTTAGACGGTATTGTCTAAGCTGCAGCCGGATGCCTCCTCCTTGGCTTCTAGCCATGTCTCTGCTGAGCCACTTACACAGGCTCTGACTTTATGCTGCTGCACAGAAGGGTCAGCTGAGGTTTGTGTTACTCAAACTTCATTTCTCAAAGGCAAATTGGGCAGGAGTGATGCTTGATGTTTGTTTTAGTGCTTTCTCCGCCCTTTGACTCGGGGCTTTGGTAATCTCATGTCACATATTTGTTGAACTATTACAGTTGCAATGTTCATGTTCTTTTCAGAGATTAGACTGTATCTGAAAGGGCTTTTAAACCCGTGATTTTGTTTGGAGTCCTTTTTGTGGACCTAATGTGTTTTGGGACTGGAGACTTGAGTGGTCACGCGTGCAAACTTCCCGCTGCCCTGGCATCTGTCTGTTTTGGTTCTGAGCTCTGTGCGGAGACGTTCTGAGTTGTAGCAGTTCTCTTGAATTTCAACTTTTAGTTTATGCTGGTCTAGTTAGGATGGAGGTGCTATATTAAATAACATTTTAACTTTGCTTGTTTGGATGAGGGGGCCCGTGTGAATACACATGCAGACTAGAAATAAACTGTATTTGACTCCCTCACCGACCGGCTGAGTGCCCACACAGTCCACTCACTGGATTCGCATTCTGTACTCTAGAGTGTAAAGAATCCAGTTTGATCCAGTCCTAGTCTTCAAGAAGGGAAGAGTTTGACCAAATGAGAAATGTGATAAATTATGAGTAAGTAGCACATTGCCAGGCACACTGGTATGAACACAGGAACACGCTACAGTGCAGTCTTGTGCACTTTTGCCTCATCGACAGCTACTGCTAACGATGTGGCAGGAGGAGCATTGCACCTGGACAGTGAAGGGTCTGGCTGTGGCTTTCCCCTGACGAGTGTGTGACCTCAAACAAGTCATATACTCTTTTTTAAAACTCAGGTTAGATATCTGTCAACGAGCGAGTTCTGCTGGATGGTTTCAAAAATTCTCTCTAGCTCTAAAAATGCCCTATGATTTTCACGAAGGGTGTTTTATCTGATTGTGACATTTCATGTGGCACCTAATTCTGTACAAATGTCTTAGCTCAGACTACTTTGGTTCTTGTAGATTTAATACATGGAATATATCATTCTGTTAATGCACCTCAGAGTGAAATGCATGTCTGTGTATCTACCGACTCTCACATTTATAATATATATTACATCTTTTTAATGTATATCGTGAGAAATGCCAGTGGACCTAAATGAAATATTACTATTGTTGCATGCATTGTTACCGAGTCTGTCAGGATGGACGAATTAAATAAGGAACGATGTGTGCTATGGAAACTACATTTGCCATATACTCAGGTGTCTGCGCTCTGCATAAACACAGATATTGAATGTGCTTTGGGTTTTCCCTACCAAGAGCTAGAAAAGTTTCTAACTTGAAAATAAATTGAAAATCAAATGGACAATTTGATTTTTAAACATGAGGCTGAGCTATTGTAACAGCACCGGTTGTCTCTGGCAGACAGCACAGCTGGGGACTCCTTAGCTCCTTTTGTCCTGTATCTGGTGATTGAGCAGGTGAGACAGGGTGAGCTGGCTGTGAGAGGCACAGGTTATAAGATTATAAATAGTGGCGGGAAGGATGAACTGAGGATCAAGATGCCTGTGGAGACTCCTCAGGATAGAAAGCCAGGGGTCTTTGATCTCTGGCTCGTGTATACTTCAGAACCATTTACATTTTCCTTTCTCTCTGTCCTTCTTTTTCTGCCAGCTGTCTGGAAAACTTCTCATCTTACTTCTTCTCTATAAAGACACAACACTCTTTTTTTTTTTTTTTTTTTGGAAATCACATTTTAGCACAAATGTTTCTGGATTGGAATAGTAAAATCTTACCAGGAGGAATTCCGCCTTGAGTATTTTGCATGTGAAGAATATAAAAGGATATGGGAAGCCGGGGCTGGGGGACAGGACAGGATTTTCAATCTGGAAGTGACACTTAAAAATTTGCATTGGGAGCTCGCGCTCATTCTAGGCTGTCATTATAAGATGACTTAGAGTTTTTAGGTGTTTTTGTTTTGCTTTTATTTTTTCTTTCCTTTATATTTTTATTGGTGCGATAAAAGTAAAATAAAAAATAAAATAAAAGTCTCATCCCAATGAGACTCAAAGTGATACTAACATATGGACAGCATCACTCGGTGTATTTTCCCTCCAAATACTTGTCCCCTTCTCCTTCTTTTCTCAAACATGTTAGTGAGATTGGCAGTGGTTCTCTCTCTCTCTCTCTCTCTCTCTCTCTCTCTCTCTCTCTCTCTCTCTTTCTCTATCCTTATAATGACCACTGAATTATGATTTAGAATATCTTCAGCACTCTACAATGCTACTTTGTGATACCGCCCATGTATCCATCAATTTTTGTTTCTTAATCTCTTGCAATATTCTTAGAAAAAGGCTTATATGGTTTAATTCATAGACATTGCTATAAAAATTTACCCCAATAACTTTATTTAAACAAGCAAAATTCAAGCACCAGAAAACTTGAGGTACTAATTCCAAGGAAAACCATTAACATACTCTACAGGTATCTTTTTTATTGAGGGTCATTGCAAGCCATAGCTGAATTCCAGCAGTCTCATTTACAATCACACTCATCCTCAGTAGCCATATTTGTGGCTTCCTGTGTAATGAGGTGATTTATCATGGTAATGTCAACCATAGAGAGCTCAGTATAAATGAGTGTGGTTTCTTAAAAAAAAGAGTATTTATATCTAAACACTTTTACAATAATCTGACATTGCCCTCCAAAGGTAAGCACATATTATGCGATTTGCATATGAAGAAACCAGGCATTACTCTTGCTTGACTGACTGTCAGCTCTAGCAGCTGCACCTGGTAGTCCCCAGGTCTGTCATTGTTTCCATGATAGAGCTCATTTTTCAAGGGTTAATAACATAGACCTTAACATTCACTTTGGGTTGAAACTTGGCAACCACTATGAGTATACAGCCTAAAGAGCTGATTTTAAACAAAAATGGTTTAAATTGATTTACCCCTTTCAAATTAGAGTATGTCAGAATAATAGTACTTTGCATCAGCTCTAATGCTTTACCTTTATTTAATGTAAAAATTTGTAAGTTATTGTTCTCAGGTGGTGATTTGGGGGATGCCAACCATGGGAACAAGTTAAGTTTAGTTTTCATTAAGAGTTCCAAAAGAAAATTGAAAACTTTGACCTCTTTTTTTGTAATATTGCTATTTTAAAAGTAAAAAAAATTTTATCACTTTAAACTTTAATAGGAGAGAGCAGTTGTGATAGTGAATACAATTTTAAAAGAAAGGTAAAAATAAAATGTTGGAAGCTGTGTTTAGTTGTGTAGCATCCCGATCCCACAAAAAAATTTCTCTCAGCTCAGTACCTCTGAATGATATTTGAACTGAACTAAGCTGGGGGTGTATGTAGTTGTTTATGTTCTCTAGCTTTTCAGTTTTGTAAATTCCATGCAGGAAAAAAATAAGGACCTATTTGTATTCTCACAGAAACACATATTTGTGCTATTCTATCCAAATGAAAATTTCTATCTTATACTACATTTATTAAAAATATAGACTCTTCTGGCTTCCTTACTGAGTCGACAGAAGTTAAAGCATCACATTCATTTTTCTCTTTTTAAAAATTTAGATGTCAGCATAGGGGTATATTTAATATACAGCAGCATTCTAAAGAAAAATGCTGCTGGGCGATTTTCATACTGAAGACATTTTCTCAATGAGAGAAGAACTGGACTAATGAGGATATCATCCTGTCAATTTTAAACTTTGATCAGTTTTTGAGTGAGCGTGATTCAGACAGAAATTCAGAGGGAAAGTCCTCACATATATCATATACTGTGAGGCTGGGTCATCTGATGTCAAAATATGCAACTCGATTCTTGTATTGAACAATGATATGGATGGAGAATAAGAAAAGCTCTACAGAGTAAATATTACAGAGTGGTCTGAATAAGAGACATTTGGATGGAAAGATGTATTCTAGATATAGCAAGGTACAGAGGAATAACATCAGCCGTGGAGCCAGCCTGTTTAGGATTAGAATTGTTTTACCATCTATGAGGCACCTGTGCACGCTTGAGCACATTTTATCCTTGCTGAGTCTCAGGAAGGTATGAACAGCAACTGTTAACCAGTTGGGACTGGAATGGCCTCAAAGGCTCATGTGTATGAAGACTTGGTTCCCAACGTTCCTATGTTCAGAGATGGAGCTTTGGGGAAATGCATGGATCAAGTGGGCTCTGATATCATCAGTGGGTTACAAGCATGTGCCACCATGTCCAGAAACTAAAAGAAATTAAGGAGTAAATCTAGGAGCCATGTATGTATATTATTATTACAGGTGACTTATAGTCACCGTCTTCTTGGTGGCAATTTCTTCAGAAATCTTCTCAATTTCTCTACAAGACTCAGAAGAATGACACTTCATCCAAAGTGGCCTATGGAACTGTGAAGAGGAACCATGATGCTCAAAGGGGTATCTGTGGAATCTACACATGTTGCCTGGCCAACCAACCTAATCCTCTTTTATGGGGATGTTTAAATTCTGGTCATTTAGGAAATGGTAAGGCCAGAAGGAGGTAAAACAAAGAGAGAAGAGAATAAACCTCAATGAGCTAAGAATATGAATAGAGAGAGACCATAATATGGTAATAGTAAACAAATCAGTTGTGGCAAAACCAGTGAAGTGGAACCACTGTGAACAGCTGGACTCCATAGAAGTGGTACAACTGAGCCATGCACAAAAGTTGCTTCTGGAGGGGAATCTGTGAAAGGCAGCGGGCTCCTACTGCCATCACCTTACTAGAATGTTGTATCTAGAGTGACATTCCAGTTCTCCCTGAAGCCTGGCTCCATGTTGCCTGTATGTGATTTCCTGTCTTGTACTTCTCATCGTGTTACCTATCACCCCTTTAATTGAGGTAATTTGAAGTATATCTGAAAACCCAGCAAATCCCCACAATATCTGATTTGGAGAGCAAAGGCAACTCAGAGAAAGGAACCTAGTATTTTCCCTTAAATACAAGTAGACTCATGGATATGTGTTGCTGCGTGATATTTGTGAGACATTGTGAAGTGTTTGTGGACCATAAAATTGGAGTCGGGGAGAAGTGAGAGATGAACCTGGAGAGGTCAGTAAGGGGCAGCAAGCTCTTTAAGTCAAAATTTGAAATGTGGAGGAGCTTGGCAAATTGCTGAGGGAAGCAAGGAAAGGGTTTCTAAGAAGGGGAATGATTTGGCTAGACTTTTATGTACCTTGCTCTGGTGGTTTTTAGGGCAGCCAGGCTAAGAAAAGGAAGACGTCCAGAGGCTAGTTGAGTCTAGTATAGCTGATTACCAGAGCTGTAGCTAAGGGAGAAGGAGTAGGTAAGGAGAGGAGAGTATGATACTAATAAAATTTTAATTTTTTGTGTCAGAAATGCTTGGTTGATTTAGAGAATAGTGTAGCTAGTCAGGCAGGAATGATTCCTAAATTACAAGTTTGGGTGTCTCAGGGGATTGCAATGATAACAGGCAGAAAGAGAATACAGGAAGAAGCAAGAGATTTGGGAGAAAATGACTAATATTACATTAAACTTATTAAGCTTATGATATTAAACAGAATTCTCAGGAAGAGCCATTTAGTGTGTAGTTATGTTTGAATCTGAGTTTCAGGGGAGAAGTTGATGTTGGAGGTAAAAGATACATCTATTTTTATATGATAGCAACAGTCACTAGGATGGAAGAGATTACATAAGGCTGGAGGAGGAACAGCTTTAGGCAAAGGAACACCACTGAAGGGGTAGGTAGAGAAAAGAACTTACCATGTTAAAAAGAGAGAAGAATAATCAGAGTGGAATGAGGAAGATAAAAAGGATGGTAGAAGTTAAAGGGGATAGAATTGTATTGAGGAAGTAATTATCAACAGAATTCAATGTAACAGTCAACTACAGGAAATGACCACTGAAACAAGGAAGTTTAGGTAGAAAGTAGAGCGTGCAGGCCATTGCAATGGAACTGTGAATGCAAATGAATGGATATTGCTCCTGCAAAAAGTTTAGCCGGAGACATGTTGGGGGAAAGCAGGGTCATAATATAGGGAAGATATGGAGTTGGTGAAGATTTTTCTTCAAATGGTGGGAGAAGCTTGAAGGTATTTATGGACTGAAGAGAAAGCAGTAGGGAGAGACAGGTTGGCTTCACTTAATCAATTATCTAATGTAAAAAAGAGAATTAAATTCTTTAAATGGGGTCCTAAAGGGAGATGAGTCTTAAAAGTTATCCGATTGTCAGCTTGGGAGGCTGAGACAAGAGGACTGCAGCTTTGAGGCCAGCCTCAGCAATTTAATGAGACCCGTAGAGACTTAGTAAGAAAAAAAAGGGGGCTGGGGCTATAGTTTGTAAGTAGAACACCCCTGGTTTCAGTCTCTAGTGCAGAAAAAAAAGGTCACTCTATTCTCTGACACTGGAGGAAAAGTGTCAGTGCGTGTGGCATACTTGGTGGTTACAGTGGGGTAGAAAGTTAGAGGATGCCGGGCGTGGTGGCGCACGCTTGTAATCCCCGCGCTTGGGAGGCAGAGACAGGAGGATCACGCAGGTTCGAAGCCAGCAGCGTGCGCTGGCTTAGGAGACCCTGTTTCAAATAAAAAATATAAAATAGTTCTGGGAGTGTAGCCCGGAGGTAGAAGGGCTTCCAGGAACCCCAGTACCACCAAAAAAAAAAAAAAAAAAAAAAAAAATGCTAGAGGATGAGATCAACTGAGCAACTGAGTTCCGTTTTCCCCATGAAGAGCGAGGCAATGCCAACTTCCTTAGTGAGAGGGTCAGAGTGGATCCTCTGTGGAAACTGGAGAAGGTCTGGAATTACCAGTTACTTTGATGGGAGTGGGCAGAAGCTGATTGAAAGCAAATAAAATGCTTATCAGTGCCATAAGGCAGAGAAATTCAGGAATATATAGTGATAGCTTTCTGCAAGATTATATATTTTTTTCAGGTAGTACTTAGCTGCCTATAACTAAGTTTACATTTTGAATCATGCTCAGTTTTTCACCTGTGATAAATTCAAATATGCATTTTCCTCTCTGGATTTATTCCACTGCCATTTTGAACTGAAAGTCTGAGGGCTTGCTACCAAGATAGTGGTATTTGGGCTGGGTACTGTGGAATGATTCTTAGACCTATCTCATTTTGAATTTGCATTTTCAATTGTGCCAAATTCTCTTATGGAGCACATATATTTATTTTTGAAATCATGTGAATTCAAATTTTGGGGATGAGTTTTAAGGAACTTTTTATCTATTTTGGGGGTACCTTGGGTTCTCAAGAACAAAAAACATTGTTATAGGTATGACCGACCACTTGCTTCCATGTTGAAGATATATTTAAGCACTCAGTTAAGCTCAGGCACCTAAAGTAAGCAGATTTATGGTATTTAACATTTAGACCCACTGATTTGCTGATTTCAGCATCTTCATTATCTTTGTTAACCTCTCAAGATAGAGAAGTAGTTTTGTATCAAATAAAGCTTATCTGAAGCTTTGCTCCCAGCTCCAATTGAGTGCAAAATTTCTTTGAGTTTGAAAATGCTAGCAAAACTCTTCTCTTGTAAGAATTTGTCACTTTTATTCTCTTTTTGCATTTCCAACTTCTGTCTTGTCCCATGAAGAACTGTCGAAACAGCTGTAAAGGAGTTGTGTTGGAGCCAGCAATGGATCTTTTAACAGCAAAGAATAGTAAGATCTCTACAGTGAGTCCTCTTGTTGGGCGATGTCCACCACCCTGGCTGACTTCCAATAGTGAGTGAGTCTAGATTAGACCCGAGTTGGGTAATGTTTAATTTCTGAAGTTGATATTTGAACCAAATTTATATCTTTTCAAAGCTTAATCACCTAGGAGTGATCATGGTTTCTTTTTGTTAAAAATAGGCAAAATGCCTGATTTTTGGTAATAATTACAATAATATGATACATATTATTCTCAAATTTCTTACCTTAAAACACCATTCAAATGGTCATATGTGACCATTCTGAGATGGAATGCTGTCATATTATGAAACTTTAGGTATTTGCAGGCAAAACTTTAAGATATTCACTTAATGTCATTTAAAAATATTATCAAATACTTTATCTCTATATTTTTTTTAGCAGAGGACTTATCTATATTAGTCTTAAGAATGGAGTGGCCAAAGAAATACTGATTATCAGACCTTATAAAATTACCTATTGCACAAAGGCCAAATCAAAGCAGTCAAGTTGCTTGCCCTATAAACATTTATGAGCCAATAGAATGACAGTCCTCATTTGAAAGCAACCAATATAAATTTGGCCCATACCACAGTGGGTGTGAAAATTGCAAGGTAAAATAAAACAGATGAGACCATTTAAGTTTGAAATGGAAGAACAGATCACTGGCAACAGCTATTTACTTTCACAGTCACTAAAATAGGGTGTTTTGTTGTGAAAACTATCAATACAGGGTGATGGATACCCTGCTTAAAGTGCCAATATGATGCCATTCTGAACTGCAAAACGATTTCATTACAAGTGTATGGGGAACCTTTAAACATGACATTACGATGCGACTATAATGTAAGATAACAATGGAAAAACAATTTCAGAGGAAGTGTAAGGAGACTATAACCATGCAGTTAGAAGGCCACTGGAATGTGAGATTATAATAGCTCAGCATTAAAATGGTGAAAAAGGTATGGTCAATTGCTTTTTTTTTTTTAAACTGAAAATAACCTAGAAAACATTTATGTTCATGAATAGTAAAGTCATAGGATATATTTTAGGGAGAAGGGAAGCTCAGCACCAGTATATCCAATTCTTTATTCCCACTCTGAAGTATAGTCCCATGCCGTTCCATTTCCTGAGGTTAAGTTGGAGAAAGTGTCTGATCTTATCATTCTCCTTTACCTACACCACTTTGAGGCTCAGTTGAAAGTTCTAAGACTTTTTCTTTCTGGCTCTCATCTAGCCCGATGACTTGGCCATGTTAGCCCTTACAAGATAAGAGTCCGAGCTCAGCTACATGATTTTTTTTTTACTGCTCATCTGTCCTCCCTGGCCTCCAGTTATCATTGAACCGAAATCTCACCATTAGAAATGTATTTCCTAAGCCAGGCGTGGTGGCACATGCTTGTAATCCCAGCATTTGGGAGGCTGAGACAGGAAGATTGCTTGAAGCCAGCCCCAGGTACTTTGTACCTCAGTGAGACCCTGTTTCAAAAAATAAAAATACTGAAAAATAGAGCTGGGAGTGTGGCTTGTCTTTACAGTGCTCCTGGGTTCCATCCTCAGTACCACCACCAAAAAAAAAAAAGTATTTCTTTTGATCTAAAAGGATCTTTCTTTCTCTTTCTTTCTTTCTTTCTTTCTTTCTTTCTTTCTTTCTTTCTTTCTTTCTTTCTCTCTTTTTTGTGGTACTGAGGGTGGAACCCAGGGGCTTTTCTACCTCCAGGCTATACTCCCAGACCTATTTTATACTTTATATGGAAACAGGGTCTCACTGAGTTGCTGAGAGCCTCACTAAGTAGCTGAAGCTGGCTGCAAACCTGTGTCATCCTCCTGTCTCAGCCTCCTAAGCACTAGGGTTACAAGCATGCACCACCACGCCTGGCTAAGAATTTTTCATTTTTAAGCATACTTTAAACTGAACAAACACTTATGAATCTATGAAATGTAAGTACTTGTCAGTGGGGTAACATATTGAACTTGAACAATCTATGAACTTTGTCATCAAAATTTTTACTTTTTATGGGCAGGTTTTTACTTTTTAAGTCTTGAATCCCTCATCTGTAAAGTAAGGCTACTAATAGCATTTAATTCCTGGGGTAATTTTAATGTGAAATTATGTGTGTGAAAAGCCTTGCATGGTCCCTGGCCTATGTGAGGGGTTGATAAATATTCTCTCCTTCTAGATAAAGGAATGGGTCCAGAGTGGAGTACAAGAGTGAGAATGGGCTCTGTGACAGTGATTGTGTGATTAGGGAGAGGGTTTCTCCCTAACTTTAAATTTATTTTTGAGCCACTCCAATTCAAATCAGATGGTTTATTAGTCTCAATTATCTAAGGCATGTTTGAGTTATTTTTTTTTATTTCTTCCTGCCATTCTGCTCTTTGGAATACTGTTTGTCCATAGTTAGTGCCTCACTTAGAACTTCTCTTTCTATAATAATAGAACATTCTGTCTTTGGGCAGGGTCTTTTGGCCATTTCCTGAGCTATCCCTGGGCCTTTTTCTTCTAAGTGTCCACTTTGCATGTTGTTACCTTAAATAATCTCATCTTGGATCACAACCAAGATGAGATTATTGGACTGTTATTTCTCAACTACCGAGGTTATACAAAAGTATGTAAAGAGGAATTTTATCATACCTTTGAACTAATTTTAAATCTATTCATGTCGGTCATACTTACAAGACCAACCCACTATTACATATACCTTCAGATATAGCATTTAGAAATACTTTATCCCATTCAATCAGTAACTTTTAACTGTTTACATTGTCTTTGGATATACAATATATTTTTTTTTATTTCTTAGGGAGTTTGTATACTCTTCTGTTGCCTGTGCCATTGAAATCATATCCAAGAAATCACTCCCAATTTCAATGTTGTGACGTTTTATGACCTAGATTTTCTTCTAAAAGTTTATAGTCTTAAGATTTATATTTAGGTCTTTTATCTATTTTGAGTTAATATTTGTATATGGGATTAGGTAAGGGTCCAATTTTATTCTTTTCCATGTAAGTATTATTTTTCAACAATATTTAGTTAAAAGATTATTATTTCCACCACCAAATGTTCGTGGAAACCTTGTCAAAAATAACTTGACAATAGATGGAAGAATTTAGCTCTAGGCTTTTATTTAACTCCAATGGTTTATATATCTGCCTTTAAAACAGTACTACACTGTTTCAATTATTGTAGCTTTATATGGTTTGAAATCAGAAAATATATATCTTCTAGCTTTGTTCCTCTTCGAGATTGTTTTGGGTATCTAGAGTCCATATTCCATATTAGGATAGATTTTTTTCCTGAAAAATAAATATATAAATATATGATAGTTTCACCTAAAAAAAAAGAAAAAAATATTCTCTGGTAAGAAAGAAAGCAAAACAAAGTATTGAAATGTTATCTTTAAGTTATCAAAAGCTTGGTATCAGACAAATGAAACTGTTATGTGAGATTATCATCTTTAATTTTGGATAAATTGCTATAATATTAGATGTCAACCATTAAGCCAAGCATGGGAAGGAGGGATGGGGAGGGAATGGGGTGGGGATCGGGTGGGGGCTGACTGGGTGATGTGTGCATGTATGTCTACAAAAGTTTGTATCCCACTATGATGTATGAATACAGTGCACCAATAAAAAATTAAAAAAAAAGATCAAATGCAATTTTGTGAACATAGAATGAAACCTTTTCTTCCCCAATATTTTCTTCTGGTAAGGTTCTTAATTTTAACTGTGGTATTCATTTTTGCTTAATGTCCTCATGGCATTACAAAACATTTTCACAAAGGAGTTACTTGGCTGTAAAAATATGTTCTTGTATCACTTAGGTTTAATTGGTCCATTCACCATAACATTGGGTAATTTCCTTAACAGTCTTTTCATAGGATTGAATTGTCAAAAGAAGAACTCACTAAACTTGAAGTCCTTGAGATCAGGGCCCAGATTGGATATGCTTCCTGGTCCAAGTAGTGCCAACCATTGAAGTGGACTTATAAATGATTTTTGGAGCAAATTTAATGTAGATTATAAACCAATGCAATTCCTCAAGGCAGTGTGCTCGTGGGAGAGCTAGAATGTTATGTTACAAGGAGACTGCTCTGCTTGTGGCCCACAGTGAGCACCCACTGTGAAGGACGTGAAGTGCATCAAGGATCCATCGGGGTGGAGCTGGGGAAGAAGTCCATCTGTCCACTGCATGCCGACTTGATATGTTTTACTTAGTTCACTTAATATTAAAAAATAAACCTGGGAGCAGGCTTTATCATCCATATTTTATACGGTAAAGGCTAGGAGAAGTTGAGAGACTTGTCTGAGCTCAGAGTTAGGATTTGAACATGGCCATCTGGTTACAATGTTTTTTTTAACCGTTTTCACTCTATTACAGAGCTGCCCTGAGTGAATTTAATTATAATCTAGTAAAGAAGAAGAGGAGAGAACAGGAAGGACTGATTGCAAGGTGATAGGTGATAAATATATGAGAAGAGTAAAAAGTATCAAAGGGTGTGAAAGAAAAAGGTCATGTATGCCTGGTTTCTGTCCTCATCATGCATTTATCTTTTTTTTTTTCTTTCTCCATTTGCTCTTTGGGGATATCGTTTTCTGCAACTATCATGCCTCTTTTTCTCTGAATCAATAATTATCATCCAATAAATGCCCCTAGTCCTAGCCAGGCATGGTGGCACATGCCTGTAATTCCAGTACTTGGGAGTCTGATAGAGAAAGATGGTAGGATCCAGACCAGCCTCAGCAACATAGTGAGATTGTATTTCAAAACAAAAAATGAAAAGGGCTGAGAGTGTAGTTGGGAGGTAGAATGCCCTTGGACTGTATTCTTAGTTTTACACACACACACACACACACACACACACACACACACACACACACGCCCCCAAACAGAAAAACAAAACCCCCAACAAAACCCTAGTTCTTAAATTATTTACTGCTTTCCAGATTTCTTCTAGTCTACTAATTTCTCCACCTCACCAGCATAGACGACCCTTGTGTTCTTTCCCCTAAATGTTAAAAGTATACTTATTCTTCAGGTTCATGTCAAATTCATTTTCTGGGAACTCTCTCCATCAAAATCAGCACCACCTTCTCTCATTTCTCCCTGCAAATGGGTCATGCATCTATTTGGTATTTGCTACCTACAGTGTAACATGGTAGATTATTCTAGCTGCAGGTTGAGCTGGATTTTTCTTTGAGGTTTGGACATTTCTGGGCATATCTGTCATATTACTGAGGTCAACCTGATTAGGAGTCCACTTAGAAAGATGGAGAAGTCTCTTTGGGAGCAGGGATGAGTTTTAGGTAAAATAGAGAACCAGAACCATAATTTGTCCAACAAACCTGATGTAGAAGGATGGTATTTTCTTGAAGTTTAGCCTTCCTCCAGCTTTCATGCAGCTGTATTTGTCTCAAAAGTTGGTGGGAGCTGGGCATAGTGGCGCTCACTTGTAATCCCAGCATTTGGGAGGCTGAGACAGGAGCATTGTGGTTCATGGGCAGTCTCAGCTACTTAGTGAGGCCCTTTGCAACTCAGTGAGACCCTGTTTCAAAATAAAGAATAAAAATAGGCTCCAGGTATAGCTCACTGAAAAAAAAAGTTGGTGGGATGTAGAAGGGGCTTTAGCTAAAACTAAACTGTTTTCATGTAAACTTTGTGAGAATTTTGGGACAAGAAGGTACGATTGCTTGAGACTAACATCTAGAGTGATAATGTATGAACATGGAATTATTTCTGTGGCACAGTGCAGCAAGGACTTTGGGGCTGTGGAGGTCACAGACTGGTTTTAGGTCCTCGCAGGTGTCAGCACAGCACCTCTGAGCCTGCAGTCTGTTGGTTCCTAGGGAGAGTCATGTTCCATGACTTCTGGTCCCCAGTCCCACATGCACACACTACGTTATCAGTGGCAAAGGAGTGTGTCTCCCAAATGAATTTCCTACTTCCTTGTAAATATCCATAGAGATTGTTATAGTGAATAAATACAAATTTATTAAAAGGATTACCAAATTCATAGTCACTTCTGTCAATACAAACTTTTTTCATTGAACAGACACTAAATTACACCTATTTTTGAAACTCTTTCCAATGTGCAGGAAGGCTGCAAGTGTTGAGAGGTGGAGTTAGTGACCTCTGCTGGTGGCAGCTCACTGATGGGCTGGTTCCATTAAAACTGGTTCTAGCACTTTATTATCATCTAATCCACAAATATTGGTGTCTAGCATTTAGCAAGTCAGTGTTGAATAAATGAAGTGAATAAATGAATACATTGTGGACTCACCGATGTCTTTTGCTATTGCATTCTGACTCATTTCAAGGAATTTCAATTACAGGTCGGTGTCCCTGAAAATAAGAAAAACTAGAAAAAAAATTTACCAGTTTTCATTTAGTTGGTACATAAATACTATGGTAACATGTTTTTCAGTAGTACGGTCCTGTGGCTCAGCCCACATGCAAGTATATGAACTTGCTCTTATCCACAGAGTCAGATGGGTGGGAATAATAATTTAATTTAGCTTACTTCACTTGTGACAGTCATAATAAATCCTGATATATATCAGTTGCAAGAAAAAGATGACCCATCTTATTTGAATTTTCTTCCCTTAACTTTAAAAAAAAATTTAATTTTTTTGGTGGTGCTTGGGGTAGAATCCAGGGGCTTTCTACCTCCGGGCTATATTCCCAGACCTATTTTATATTTTATTTGGAAACAGGGTCTCACTAAGTTGCTGAGAGCCTCACTAAGTAGCCGAGGCTGGCTTCGAACCTGCGCGATCCTCCTGTCTCAGCCTCCCAAGTGCGGGGATTACAAACGTGTGCCATCACGCCTGGCTTCTTCCTTTAATTTTAAAATGTGGTTTGTAAAGAGTTTTAATTGAAAAAAAGATCCCTCACTTTTGAAATCTATAAAGGAGTAAATTATGTACTTGGGATAATTTTTATTTTGAGATACTGGGGATGGAACCCGGGGACATTCTACCTCTAATCTACACTCCCAGCCCTATTTTTTATTCTTTATTTTGAAACAGGGTCTCCCAGAGCTAACTAAGTAGTTGAGGCTGTTGGAAAACCACAATCCTCCTGTCTCAGCCTCCCAAATGCTAGGATTACAGGCATGTGACACCATACTCAGCTACTTGAATAGTTTTATTTTTTTATTTATTTTTATTTTTTTTTAATTTATTTTTTATTGGTGCAATGTATTTACACATCATAGTGGTATAAAGAAAATACTTTTGTAGACATACATGCACATCTCGCCCAGTTAGCCCCTACCACGATCCCCACCCCATTCCCTCCCCATCCCTCCTTCCCACGCTTGGCTTACTGGTTGACATCTAGTATTATAACAATTTATACAATATTAACATTGATAATCTCACATAACAGTTTCATTTGTCTGGTACCAAACTTTTGATGACTTAAAGATAACATTTCAATATTTCTTTTTGCTTTCTTTCTTACCAGAGAATATTTTTTCTTTTTTTTTTTTTAGGTGAAACTATCATACATTTATTTATTTATTTTTCAGAAAAAATCTATCCTGATATGGAATATGGACTCTAGATACCCAAAACAGTCTCAAAGGAGAACAAAGCTAGAAGATGTATGTTTTCTGATTTCAAACCATATAAAGCTACAATAATTGAAACAGTGTAGTACTGTTCTAAAGGCAGATATATAAACCATTGGAGCTAAATAAAAGCCTAGAGATAAATTCTTCCATACATTGTCAAGTTATTTTTGACAAGGTTTCCATGAACTTTTGGTGGAGGAAATACTAGTTTTTAACTAAATATTGAAAAATAATAATAAATGAAAAAGAATAAAATTGGACCCTTATCTAACACATATACAAATATTAACTCAAAATAGATAAAAGACCTAAATATAAATCTTAATACTATAAGCTTTTAGAAGAAAATCTGGGTCATAAAACCTCACAACATTGAAATTGGAAGTGATTTCTTGGATATGATTTCAATGGCACAGGCAACAAAAGAGTAAATAAACTCCCTAAAAAATAAAAAAAAATATTGTATATCCAAAGACAATGTAAACAGAGTTAAAAGTTACTGATCCTCTTCCAAGAGTTCCTCCTATGACCCATTTCTCCCTAACTCTCACATATTAGGGAAAGCATCTGATTTCTTATTTTTTGTGCCTGACTAATCTCACTTAGCATAATGTCCTCCAGTTCCATCCATTTCCCTGAAAATGATGTAATTGAGTTTTTTTTGATGGCTGAGTAAAATTCCATTGTGTACATATCCCACAGTTTTGTAATCCATTCATCTGTTGATGGACATCTTGGCTGGTTCCATAGTTTGGCTATGGTGAATTGTGCAGCTATGAACATAGATACACATGCATTAGTTTGGTAGTTTGGTTTCTTTTCTTTTGGGTAGATACCCAACAGTGGTATTGCTGGATCAAATGGAAGATTTGTTCCCATTCTTCTGAGGATTCTCCATACTGTTTTCCAAAGTGGTTGCACTAATTTGCAATCCCACCAACAATGTCTTAGAGTTCCCACTTCTCCACATCCTCGCCAGCATCTGTTGTTGTTTGTGTTTTGAATGATGGCCATTCGAGTTGGAGTTAGGTGATATCTCAGGGTGGTTTTGATTTGCATCTCTCTGATTGCCAGTGATGTTGAGCATTTTTTCATGCATTTATTGGCCATTTGAATTTCTTCTTTTGTGAAGTGTCTATTTAGTTCATTTGCCCATTTTGTTATTGGATGCTTTGTTTTCTTAGTGTTGAGTTTCTTGAGTTCTCTGTATATTCTAGATATTAGTCCTCTATCAGTGGTGTAGGTGGCAAAAATCTTCTCCCATTCTGTTGGCTCTCGATTGAGGTTCTTGATAGTTTCCTTTGCTGAACAGAAGCTCTTCAGTTTCATGCAATCCCATGTATTGATTCTCCTTTTAATTTGTTGTGCCTTTGGGGTCTTGTTGAGGAAATGTTTGTCTGTGCCTATGTGTTGTAGTGTTGGACCTATGCCCTCTTCAAGGAGCTTCAAGGTCTCTGGTTTAATTTCCAAGTCTTTGATCCATCGTGAGTTGACTTTTGTACAGGGTGAAAAAGTGGGATTAACATCCAATTTTCTGCATATGGTTAACCAGTTTTGCCAACACCATTTGTTGAAGAGGCTATCTTTTTTCCAGTGTATGTTTTTGGCCCCTTTGTCAAAAATCAATTGGCTGAAAGTGTGTGGACTTGTTTCTGGGTCTTCTATTCTGCTCCATTGGTCTATATATCTGTTCTTTTGCCAGTACCATGCTGTTTTTATTACAATGGCTTTGTAGTATAGTTTAAAGTCAGGTATTGTGATTCCTCCTGCGTGGTTTTTGTTGCTGAGAACTACCTTGGCTATTCTGGGCTTTTTGTTATTCCAGATAAATTTAAGGACTGATTTTTCTATGTCTGTGAGGAATGATCTTGGTAGTTTAATGGGCATTGCATTAAATCTGTAGATCACTTTTGGGAGGATGGCCATTTTAGTGATATTAATTCTGCCAATCCATGAACATGGAAGGTCTTTCCATCTTCTAAGATCTTCTTCGATTTCTTTTTTCAGTGTTTTATAATTTTCTTTGTAGAGATCTTTTACTTCCTTGGTCAGGTTTATTCCTAGGTATTTTATTTTTTTGTGGGAGATCCTGAGTGGAAGTGTTTTCTGAATTTCTTTTTCATTGGATTTATGGTTGGTGTACAGGAAAGCTTCTGACTTTTTAAGATTGATTTTGTATCCAGATACCTTGCTGAATTTGTTGATCAGTTCTATAAGCCTTTTGGTTGAGTTTGTTGGGTTTTCTAAATATAGTATCATGTCATCTGCAAATAGTGAAAGCTTAAGTTCTTCTTTTCCTATTGGTACTCCTTTGATTTCCTTTTCTTGCCTTATTGCTCTGGCTAGAGTCTCTAGTACTATATTGAAGAGAAGTGGTGATAGTGGACATCCTTGTCTCGTTCCAGTTTTTAGGGGAAATTCTTGAAGTTTTTCCCCATTTAATATGATGTTGGCAGTGGGCTTATTGTAGATTGCCTTAATAATGTTGAGATATGTTCCTTCTATTCCAATTCTCTGCAGTGTTTTTATCATAAATGGATGTTGAATTTTATCAAATGCTTTTTCAGCATCTATTGAGATGATCATGTGGTTTTTGTCTTTGATTCTGTTTATATGATGAATTACATGGATTGTTTTTCGTATATTGAACCAGCCTTGCATCCCTGGGATGAACCCTACCTGGTCATGGTGAATGATTTTCTTGATGTGGTTTTGAATGCGTGTTGCTAGTATTTTGTTTAATAGTTTTGCATCCAAGTTCATCAGAGATATAGGCCTGTAGTTTTCCTTCCTTGAACTGTCTTTATTCGGTTTGGGTATTAGTGTGATGTTGGCTTCATAGAATGTATTTGGGAGAGTCCCGGTTTTTTCTATTTCCCGAAATAGTTTGAGTAGTATTGGGATTAGTTCTCCTATAAAGGTTTTATAGAATTCACTTGGGAAACCATCTGGTCCTGGGCTTTTCTTTGATGGTAAGCTCTTTATTGCTATTTCAATCTCTTTGATTGTTATTGGTTGGTTTAAGTGTTCTATATCTTCTTGACTCAGTTTAGGAAGGTTGTATTTATCTAGGAAGTTGTCGATTTCCTCCAGATTTTCCATTTTGTTGGAGTATAGTTTTTCAAAGTAGTTTCTGATAATCCTCTGGATTTCTACGCTGTCAGTAGTAATGTCTCCTTTTTCATCCCTTATCTTCATAATTTGGGTTGATTCTCTCTTTTTTTTAGTTAGGTTGGCTAGTGGTTTATCAATCTTGTTAATTTTTTCAAGAAACCAGCTTTTGGTTTTGTTGATTTTCTGTATTGTTTTTTTATTCTCTATTTCATTAATTTCTGCTCTAATTTTAATAATTTCCCGTCTTCTGCTGGCTTTGGGGTTCAATTGTTCCTGCTTTTCAAGGGCTTTGAGGTGTGTCATAAGGCTATTTATTTGAAGATTTTCTGTTTTTCTTATGTGAGCACTCAGTGCTATAAATTTTCCTCTTAATACTGCCTTCAAAGTGTCCCAGAGGTTTTGATATGTTGTTTCTTTATTTTCATTTGTTTCTAGAAATTTCTTGATTTCACCTCTTACATCTTCTATGACCCATTCTTCATTCAGAAGTGTGGTGTTCAGTCTCCACATGTTTATGTTGTTTCTCTGGGTCTTCTTATAGTTGATTTCTAGTTTCATTCCATTATGGTCTGAAATGACACAGGGAAGTATGTAACATTTTTTAAATTTGCTAGTGCTCATTTTGTGTCCCAGGATGTGATCTATTTTGGAGAAGGTTCCATGAGCAGCTGAGAAAAATGTAAACTCTGCTGTAGTTGGGTGAAATATTCTATATGTGTCCAAGAGGTCCATTTGGTTAATGGTGTTCTTTATTTCTGAGACATCTTTACTGACCCTTTGTCTGGAAGATCGGTCTAGTATTGTGAGTGGTGTGTTGAAGTCTCCCAGTATTATTGTGTTGGGATTTATGTGTGGCTTCATGTCACAAAGAGTTTGATTTATGAAAGTAGCTGCCCCTATGTTTGGGGCATAGATGTTGATTATTGTTATTTCCTCTTGCTGGACTATTCCTTTTACCAGTAAAATGTGACCTTCTTTGTCTCTTCTAATAAGTTTGGGTTTGAAGTCTAACTTGTCTGATATCATAGTTGCTACTCCTGCTTGTCTTCGAGTACCATTAGCATGGATTACCTTGCTCCAGCCCTTTACCTTGAGTTTGTTCCTATCTTTACTTGTGAGGTGTGTTTCTTGTAAGCAGCAGATGGATGGATTCTGGCTTTTAATCCATTTTGCCACTTTATGTCTTTTTATTGGGGAGTTGAGGCCGTTTACATTCAGTGTGATTATAGAGAGATAATTTTTAATTCCCAACATGTTAAGATCTTATTTCTGTTTGAGATACTGTTTATTCTTCTTTGCTTAGTTGTCTGCTGGATGGGAATTCTTGTTTCTTTGGTTCTGGCGTGAATTACCCATTTCCTCTTTGCAGTTAATCTCCTTGAGTATTTTCTCTAGCGCTGGTTTTGAAGACATAAATTCCTTCAGTTGCTGTTTGTCATGGAAGCTTCTTATTTCCCCATCTAATTTGATGGATAGTTTTGCTGGGTAGGAAATTTTTGGCTGGAAGTTGTTTTCTTTCAGAGTTTGGAATATGTTACTCCAAGCCCTTCTGGCTTTCATAACTTGGTTTGGGAAGTCTGGAGTGATTCTAATTGGTTTGTCTCTGTATGTCACATGGCCTTTTGTTTTTGTTGCCTTTAAGATTCTCTCCTTGGCTTCCACATTAGTCATTTTGACAATTATGTGGCGTGGGGATCCTCTTCTCTGATCCTGTCTAAAGGGAGTTCTATAAGTTTCCTGGACCTGTGTATCGACCTCTTGCTCTATGTTTGGAAAATTTTCTGCTATTACTTCCCTGAAGAGATTGTTGATCCCTTTGGTTTCACCTTCTTTTCCCTCCTCTATTCCAATTATTCTTAGGTTAGCTCTCTTGAAATGGGCCCATATTTCTTCAATGTCAGATTCCTGCTGTCGGGTTTTTTTTTCTAAATTAGAAACTATGCGTTCATTTTTAGAATGATCATCTTCAAGAAGCGAGATTCTATTCTCCATGTGGTCTAATCTGTTGTTTATACTTTGAATTGAGGCCTTTACTTCATTAATTGCATCCTTTATCTCTTTTTGACTCTCTCTAAATTCTTTTCGAAAGTCCTCTATTATTTCTAAAGTTATTTTCCTAATTTGATCTTCTAGAGATCTTTGGGTTTCTGTGTTATCAGATTCTGATGTTGTGGTGTTGTTGGCATTCACTGCTCCATTGTTATTTCTCTTTCCCATGATTTTGGAAGTTTGTGCCTTCTCTGGGTTCTTCCCTGAGTCACTACAAGTTCACTTAAGATGCTCTGGATCTCTAGTCTATGGTATCTCAGTCATCACTACTCCTTTACTGTGTTGTATCACAAAGTCTCAGACCCAGGGAGTCAATCAAGGCTGCTTAGACCGTGGGGGGTGCCAAGTTGGGCGTTCTCCAGTGGGGAGTTGTGACTATGGTATGATATCTCTGCCACTGCCACTCCCCCACTGGGCTGCACTGCTAAAATCTCCGACCCAGGGAGACTATCTGCGCAAGTCCCTGGGAGTGCAGTACTGGGATTTCTCCCCTACGGGCCGCAATTTGACTCACGGTTGTTGAGTGCGCTGATGGAGCTGTAGTGAACTCGGTGGATTCGCTGCTGCCGCCACTGGCAATATGGCACCACTGCCACACCCTCGGCCGTGATGCGGCGTATTTCTTCTCTGGTTTTGATCTCTGCTCTGAGTCCTTGCCAGTTGTGCTGCGCCCAGCCCTTGGGAGCTTTAGATGTTCCCTGCACCAACAAAACTGCTGACTGCCGCCCGGCTGTTCAGCACCTGCTCACCTCGGCTCGCTGTCCACCCCTCCTCTCAGGCGACTGGTGGCTGGTTGAGTGGGTTGGTCTAGGGCTGTCCGGTGAACTCGCCGCTGCCGCCAGCAGTAAGACGCTGCTTCTGCATCCTAGGCCGCGAGGCCAGAGTACCTCCTCTCTGGATTTGAGCTCTGTTTTGAGTCTCCCTCCTCTCTGGAGTCTGGTGTTGCTAGGGGAGATGTAGGCCGCGCCGCTCCGGCCGCTCTGCGCCGCGGCTCTGGCTGCTCCGCACCACGGTTCTGGCCGCTCCGGCTGCTCCGGCCGCTCTGCACCGCGGCTCTGGCTGCTCTGCACCGTGGGTCTGGCCACTCCGGCCGCTCCGGCCGTTCCGCGACGCGGCTCTGGCTGCTCCGGCTGTTCTGGCCACTCTGCTCCGGCTGCTCTGGCAGCTCCGCTCAGCTGTTCTGGGCACTCTGCTCCGGCTGCTCCGGCCGCTCCACTCCGCGGCTCCGGCCACTTCGCGCCGCCGCTCCAGCCAATCCGCGCTGCAGCTCTGACTGCTCCGGCTGTTCTGGCCGCTCCGCTCGGCTGCTCTGGCCGCTCTGCTCAGCTGCTCGGAACCGCGACTCCAGCTGCTCTGTACCGCGGGTCTGGCCACTCTGGCCGCTCCGGCCGTTCCGCACCGCGGCTCTGGCTGCTCCGGCTGCTCAGGCCGCTCCGCTCAGCGGCTCCCCCCAATCCGCGCTGCGGCTCTGGCCGCTCCGGCTGCTCCGGCCACTCCGCGCCGCGCGGGCGCGGCACTTCGGGCTGGTTTTTTTCCGGTGACTTGTTTTTCCAGCCCTTTTTCTCTGTCCCTTGTATTTACCGTTTTTATTTCTTTGCTGTGGTGTTTTCTGGCTCTGAAAGGTGCTGGTTTTGAGGTAGTAGAGTTGGATTGTTAGCGGGACTTGTAAGTGCCGCTTTCCTCCGTCGCCATCTTCCCCTACTTGAATAGTTTTAATCAAACAATTTCTGTTAAGAGGTATCAGTGTTGGTTGTTACATGATTCAGATCTACTTTCACATAGAGGTGAGAATATTTTTTTTAGGATTCATGGGTACATCACTATTGACAGTTTAAAAGTTATTTTATTAGTGTATTGCAAGTATACATCATAGTGAGGTTCAGTGTGATAAAACATACATGCACACAGCTCTTGGTGTATTTCCCTCCATATTCTTTCTCATTTCTGGGAATGTCAGAAAATCTAGGCAGGCTCTAACTTATAAACAGTCAATTTATATTTATCTTCTTTTTTATCACCTGGGGATCACCTCTGAGCTATATCTCCATACCTATTTTTTTATTTTTTTTATTTTGAAACAAGGTCTCACTAGGTTACTGAAAGTCTCACTAAGTTGCTGGGGCTAGTTTTGAACCTGTGATCCTCCTATCTCAGCCTCTAAAAGTGTACACCATCGTGCCTGGCTGACACTCAAACTTTCAAAGCATCATGAAAGAGATAATAGGAGGAAGAGGCATTGTAAAATTCAAAGAGAATCTCAAATGGTTTGAGGTGAAAGGGAGCTTAGAAAGCATCATAGTCTGACTTGACCATTTTACTGATGTGCCCTAAAATGTGAAGTGACTAGTAAAACATCAAATATCTAGAGTTAGACCATAAGATTTGTACTGCCTCAAAACCTATACTTGTTGCAGTCTTCATATTTTGACTTATTCAGATTTTAACTCAAATGCCACCTTTCCCACTGTTGGCTGACCTAATGACTCTCCCTAAAGATGGTCTTCACTGGTCCTACTAAAGCCTCTTCCTACCTACTCCAGGAAGCTGACTTTGAGGGCCAACGTCAAAAGGCTCCATTTCCCTCTGGCTTCTGGTTGGGTTCATTCAATGCAATGGGAAACTTAGTAGGGTATTAACAAATAGGAGGGGAGAGAAATTGGTGCACTTATTATCTTGTAGGCCTAGACTGTAAGTCTTTGGTGACTATGTTTGCTCTAAAAGCCAGTCCCTGTTGGGAGGCCCTTTCTTTCATCTACAGATTTTTCTTTGGGTTCATAGTCCCTCTGCCCGTTGAGCCATAGGAGTAGTAATGACTCCCCAATTTGCTAGTTCCAAGATGTTTCACTTTTGCTTATTGGTTTACCTTAGTACTGTCCACACACATTTTTTTTTTTTTTTTGGTGGTACTGGGGTTCCTGGAAGCCCTTCTACCTCCGGGGCTACACTCTCAGACCTATTTTTACATTTTTATTTGGAAACAGGGTCTCCTAAGCCAGCACACGTGGCTGGCTTCAAACCTGCACGATCCTCCTGTCTCTGCCTCCCAAGCGCGGGGATTACAAGTGTGCACCTCCATGCCCGGCCTGTCCACACATTTTAAACAGTCTCTTTATTAAATTCTTTTTTTATTACTCCACTGTGCATAAAAATTTTCCAGATAAAACACTGATTGATGTTCATCTTTTATCACCTTATTTTTTCCTTTATAGTACAAATTACAAGTCATACACAACTTAAACATTTGTTTACTTGATTGTTATTTACCTCTCTCAAACATGTGTTTCCATGGTTCTGATACATAGTAGGTACTCAATAAATATTTGTTAAATTGATATAGGTAATTAAACTTCTGGTTCAAAATGATTTCTAAGATCTGTTCAGTAAATACTATAAAACATGATGAGAGAAATTGAAGACACAGTAAATGATATGATAACTTGTGCTCATAGATAAAAAGAATTAGTATTGCTAAAATGTCCATTCTACTCAAATTAATATATAGATTCAGTGCAATCTCTATCAAAGTCCCAATGACATTCTTCACAGAAATGAAGAAAAATCCTAAAATTTATATGGAAGCACAAAAGGCCAAAATAGGCAAAGGAATTAAGACAGAAAATTGGAGGTATCATATTCCTGATTGAAAATTTCATTACAGAGCAATAGTAATCAAAATAGTATAGTACTGGCATTAAAAGACTGATAGACCAATAGAATAGAGAACAGAGAGTTCAGAACAAAATGCAAACACATGTGATCATTTAATTTTTGAAAGGGTACTAAGAAAACACAGCAGATTTCTTAAATGGTGCTGGAAAATCTGGATTTTCATATGTGAAAGAGTAAAATTGGACCATATTTTTTTTTACTTTGGTACAGGTACTGGGTATGGAACCCAGGGGCATTCTGCCTCTGAACTACACCACCAACCTTATTTTATTCTTTATTTTGAAACAGGGTCTCACTGAATTGCAAAGGGCCTCACTAAAAGCTGAGGCTGTCTGTGAACCATGATCCTCCTATCTCAACCTCCCAAATGCTAAGATTACAAGTGTGCATCACCACACCTGGCTTGGACCCTAATTTTATACTATACACAAATCAACTCAAAATGTATAAAATACCAAAATTTAAGGGTAGAAACTATAAAATATTCTTAGAAGAGGAGATAGAGGAAAAGCTCCTGGACATTGGCTTTAGCAATGATTTGTTTTTGGATACTGCATTGAAAAGTCATGCTACAAGAATAAAATAAACAAATGAAACCCAACCAAACTAAACAGCTTAAACACAGCAAAAGAAACCATCAGTTAAAAAAGTAGCAAATTGGAAAAATGTTTGTAAATATCTGATAAGGGGTTGATACCCAAAATTTATAAAGAATTCATGTAAATAGTAGGAAAACAAATAATCTGATGAAAATTTGGCTTAAAACATGAATAAAAATTACTCCAAAGAAGACATAAAAGTAACCAACAGGTGAGCATGGTGATGCATGCCAGTGATCCCAGCAACTCTGGAGGCTGAGGAAAGGAGGGTTACAAGTTTGGGGTTAGCTTGGGCATCTTAGTGAGACCCTGTTCCAAAGTAAAAAAAAAAATTCAAAAAGGGCTGGAGATATAGTTCCATGGTAAAGCATCTGGGGTTTAATCCTCAGTACTCCAATAACAACAACAATAGCAGCAACAACAAAAATGACCAACAGGTATCTGAAAAGGTGCTAACCATCATTTATCATCAGTGAAATTCATATCAAAACCAGTACAAAGTACTAACTCACAATTGTTTGGATGGCTATTATAAAAAAAAAATTCAAAAGATAACCAATGTTGGTGAAAGTGTGGAGAAATAGGAACTTATATCTATGTTGGTGGACATATAGATTGGTATGACCATTGTGAAAAACAGTATGGAGGCTTCCAAAGAAATTAAAATTAGACCTCTCATTTGACTCCACAATCTCTTTTCCGTACAATATACAAATGAAATAAAGACAATATTTCGTATAGCTATCTGCATTCCTGTATTTATTGCAGTGTTATTCATAATAGTCAAGATATGCAGATAACCTAAGTGTCCAACAATGGATGAATAAATGGGTAAATAAAGAAGCTTGGCATATGTAAAGAATGGAATCTTATTTAGTGTTAAAAAAATCAAGATCTTTCCATTTATTACAATGTGATTGAGCTTGGAGAACATCATGCTAAGTGAAATAAGCCAGGCATAGAACAAAAACTATTGCATAAACTCATGTGGAATCCAAAAACTTCAAATAGAAATAGAGAACAACACAGTGGGCAGGGAGTGGGGTGGGGAGGAATTGGGAGATGGAGGTCAGAGGATGCAAAGTGTAGAGAGGTAGGATGAACAAGTCTAGAGATCTAAGGTACACGAGAGCTGCAGGTAATAAAATTGCACTATACTTGAGATTCATGTTAAATGAATAGTCTAGCTGCTCTTATTAAACCCCCAAAGCAGGTAGCCACATAAGATGATGAATGTTAATCTACTTCATAACAGTAACCTTTTTACTATCTGTGTGTACCACATAACTTCATGTTGTATATCTAGATAAACACAATAAAGCTGATTTAAAAAAAAATTAAAGGAGATTTCTAGGCTGGGGCTATAGTTCAGTGGTAGAGAGCTTACATAACATTCATGAAGACCTGGTTTGAGAAAATTCTTTCACAATAAGAATAACCCTATAGAACTTTAAAGAGTAAATCTGCTTAAAGGGAAATTTTAATTCACCTTAACTACAGCTTGGTGTCTCAGTCAAAATTCTCACTACTATAATTCAAAACAACTGAGCATACAATTTAAAAGAAGAAAGATTTGCTGGGCGTGGTGGCGCACACTTGTAATCCCCGCGCTTGGGAGGCTGAGACAGGAGGATCGCGCTGGTGCGGAGCCAGCCTCGCTGGCTTAAGAGACCCTGTTAACACATAAAAAAAAGTAAAAAATAGGTCTGGGAGTGTAGTCCGTGGGAGTGTATCCCGGAGGTAGAAGGGCTTCCAGGAACCCCAGTACCATCAAAAAAAAAAAAAAAAAAAAAAAAAAAAAAAAAAAAAAAAAAAGAAGAAGAAGAAAGATTTATTTTCTTGCAGTTTTTTTTTGAGATTCCAGGGTCAGTCCGTGTGAGGCCAGGTCTACATATGGATCTCAGCGTATGGTGGCAGGAAGAGGAGATGAGAGGGAGAGGGAGAGAGGGGGAGGGGGAGAGAGGGGGAGGGGGAGAGGAAGGGGGAGGGGGAGAGAGAAAGGGAGGGGGAGAGAGAGGGAGAGAGAGAGAGAAAAGAAGAAGAGGAGGAGGAGGAGGAGGAGGAGGAGGAGGAGGAGGAAAAAGAAGAGATGTATTCTGCTTTCATATCATATAGGTGGAAAGTAGTAAGAACAAGCAAGCAAGGACAGACACAGGCACAGTCCCTAAGGCCACATCTCCAGGACCCCACCTTCTCCATCCCCACCCCACTGGCCTAGGTTACTACCCCAATAAATCCATTATCTACAGATGAGATTACAACACACATGACTTAATCACATCAACTCTGAACATTTATTCCTGAGCTCCTCAGGGGGACTTTTGAGATCTAACTATAACACATGGTTGCCATAGACTTTGTGGCTAGTGGCTACTGAGTAATATATTGTTTCTATGGTAAAGTGTGCTCCATCAATTCACTGTTTCTCATTAGATCATGAAGGCAGGAAGCAGGTATATCTTGTCCATGGTTGTTTACCCCAAAGCTTGTGTGTTGTGTGTTACAGAGGTAAGTTCTTTGTACTAAATATTAAGCTGTACACCGGTGACGTGGGGATGCAAAAAGGCCCAACTATCCTTGAACTCATGGCCTTACACAAAAATCACAGTGGAAGGCCATGGGTGAAGGAAGGCTAAGGGGAAATGTTTAGGATCACAGAGAGGAGAAAGGCTAAGAACCCTTGACAGATGATCTGAGTGGAAGGAGCTGGGTCTTCTAGAATCTTCAGCTTCTAAAACTGCTTATTCAGGAATGTAAGTTCAAAACTAATGATTCCAAAGTGGACTTTTATAACCCATTATTTAGAAGCTGAGTATTTCATGTAAACACAAAGCATTCCTTCTTATTCTGGCTTTACATTTTTATTTTATCCATTTTTTGTTCAGAAAAAATATGAAAAAAGTAAAGATGAGTTTTGAATCTGGATTTTTCTGAGAGTTAATCATGTTCAAAAGGTAGTGAAGTCTGTTCAACAGATGATAAAATCAGGTTACTCAAGAATACTCTTTTTAAGCATCAGGTAACTTACTTGAAATTGACTGCATGGAAAAAAACAAAACAGAAAAGAAAAAGGAAAAGAAAAACTTGTTATATTCCCCACAAGAGGGAGACAGTTTTTTTCCTTTTGCCTTTGAAAACCTAAATTCTGATTAACGCAGATCTGAAGAGTACAGTAACATGGTTTACTGGGGCTGATTAATACCCAAGGGGGGGAAAAACACAAACTTACAATCTAATTTGTTTACTTTTGTCTTTTAATATCAAATTATTTTGAGCTCTAAGTTCTGTTCTGCTAGCACAGTGAATGCTACTTAACATGCATGGAACTCTAAGAGCTACTTGTTATTTAAGCGTTGACTTTATCTCTAATTATATTAGTATGGATTCAGATAGGACACTGATAATATAACAACATGGAATAATTTAGCATTAATTATTTCCTGTAGGAAGACATTTACAAATCAACCCTAAACTAATAGAGACAAGGGGCGGGGTGGTGGTATGAAGTTGAAAGTGCTAACAGTGTCTTTTCCCATTGGTGAGACTAGATGTTGGAATAAGTTGAAACCCAGTCAGCCAATTTCCAATACGCAGCAACTCTTTAGATTTTTTAATTGGATTACAGTAGTTGCTAATTTAGGAAGAATGATACGTGAATGGTAGTTCCTTTCTATGGCATATCTGTGCTCAGGATAATTAAACATTTTATCGAAACTATAGAAAATTGTCCAGAGATTCATAGTGTAAGACCTACTATACTTTTAAAAAGTCCAATTTCATGCCCAATTTAATAGATACCGTGTTAGATCTACATGTCCAGTGTAATTACTTGGATGTTTCATTCTTCCCAACAGTTCTTTTTGGAAACCAGTTCAGATCTGACCTTGTGTAAAGGCTTTTTAAATTACTTCGAATCATTTTACAAATCCAATTAGGGCATAGTCAAATCTTCTCAGCTCACCTCATTTGACACGGGGTGCTGCCCAAGTAGCCCTACTGCTTATTGTGATTCCTATTTACTTCTATTTGTCATTTCTAGAGCATGTAAACTAAAATATGAAATCATTCTCAAAAGCTTACGTTTAAATGGGAGATAATGTAGAGGCATCAGGTAAAGAATTTGTCTGCTTAGTATCATGAGCTTTCCATCATCATCCAGTGAGGTAAACAGGTACTTTGGAGAAGCACCGAGTGACACTTCACTTTCACTTGCCCGAGGTATCATTTAATCAGCAAGCACACTTAATAATTCTGCTTTTTTTATTTGTCAAGATCTCAATATTTTTTCAATATGAGGTTTGCTCCAGTGTACTTTACATGACACTTTATAATTAGTGGTACTTGAGAATTTGGCAGTTTTAAAAATTCATACAACATTCTTAGTTACAATTTATAAATGATTTTAAAGTATAATTAACATTCATCTTTACAAGTTATATGCAAACAAATATGCAAATTCAGAAATAAATATGCAAACATATAAAATGTTTTTGAATTAAGTAGTCCTTAACATTTTTAATGAAATCAATATTTTATTCATATTTTGCACACAATTTTGAGTACTTACTGATTTAGGGGGGTCCACCGCATATAGGCTTTTGCATATTGCAGCCTCTAACTACCAGCAACAGGAGGGAAATAAGAATGTTTTTCTACTTTTAATGAAAGCTGAAAGGATGATTTAGCAGACAAATCTAATAGGTGCTGTCAAGTGGATTATTGATGCAATTAAAATGGCCTTTTTGCTCCTTGAACTCTAAACTTACCTCTTAAATGACACAAAACCTGTTTGGTTCTCAGGAAGATGAAGTCGAGGGCATTAGCAAAGTGCCCTCAAATTTTGAGTTGATAGCTAATAAAGTGTAATAAATTGGGTTGGTAACTATGGATTTTTAACATAGTAAAGTTAGAAAGCAGAAGAATGCAGCATTTAGTATAAAAATCAACAAAGGATTATTGAGAAAATACACTCTAGAAGGAAAAGTCACTAAGCTAGATTATAGATCCAAGGTATTTTTTCCCCAATACTGGGATCAAACTCAGGAGCACTCAACCTCTGAACTATACCCAGACTTTTAATTTTCTGTTTTTAATTTTGAGATGGGATCTTACTAAGTCACCCAGGTTGGCCTTGAACTTTCTATTCTCCTGCCTCAGCCTCTAGAGTTGCTGGAATTAGAGGTATGAGCCATCACACCAGGCTGATTACAAAGTTTTTAGACATTACTATTTTTTATTTATTTATTTTGTTTGTTTGTTTTTGGTGACACAGGGGTGGAATCCAGAGGCTTTCTACCTCCGGGCTATACTCCCAGACCTATTTTATATTTTATTAGAAACAGGGTCTCACTAAGTTGCTGAGAACTTCACTAAGTAGCTGAGGCTGGCTTTGAACCTGTGTGATCCTCCTGTCTCAGCCTCCCAAGCGCTGGGATTAGAAGCGTGCGCCACCACGCCCGGCTGACATTACTATTTTTTAAACCCCTCTTCCAAAAAGTTAACTGATTCCAGTTCATAGTTCACTCATTCAACAAACACTCGTCTTTTAAGGCTTACTTTTGGTTCCTCTTCTATCAGGTATTATTATTATTATTATTATTATTATTATTATTATTATTACAGGTCTGGAGCAGGAACCCAGGGGCATTTGACCTCCGAGCTACACCCCTATTTTTATTCTTTATTTTGAAACAGGATCTCACTGAGTTGCAGAGGCCTCACTAAGTAGCTGAGGCTATCTGCGAACCACAATCCTGTATCAGCCTCCCAAATGCTGGGATTACAAGCGTTCGCCACCATGCCTGGCTTATTACTACTACTACTACTACTACTACTACTACTACTATTATTATTATTATATACTGGGGATTGAGCCCAGAGGAATTCTACCTCTGAGCTAAACCCCTGGCCCCAATTTTTATTCTTTATTTTGAAAGAGGGTCTCACTAAGTTGCGGAGGGCCTCACTAAGTAGCTGAGGTTGGCCGCGAACCTGCAACCCTCCTGTCTCAGCCCCCCAAATACTGGGATTACAAGTGTGTGCCCTCACTCCAGGCTACAAGGCATTATTTCTCACTACCAGGATCTTTTTAAAAATTGTACTGTATTAAACATTAATCAAACAAAGGGTTTTACGTGATCCTTATGGGCAAGGACTATAATTATTGCTATAGAAAGTACAAATAACTGTAAAAAAGACTTACCCAATTAGCATTACACAGTTCAACTCTAAAATGTTCTGTATTTCTTACAGATATCCAATATTATTATTTTTCAGCGAGAAACTTCCTGAGGAAAAAGGACATTATTTCTAGAAGAGAAAGGGAGAAGGATTTGTGTCGAGTGGCTATTCTGATGATTGGCAGTTGGGTCCTGGAGTGCTGCTGTGCAAGGAATGATTCTGAGGTTGCGTCACTGGCAGAATCAACACTGTCATGGCTTTGTCATCTGTGCTCAGCTTCAAACCTTCTGTGAGCAATGGGATTTCTTTTATTAGAGATGGGAAGCTTCATGATCCATTTAATTTCCCTTTTTTAGCTGCGAGAAGCTCAGTGAAAAGTTTGATATAATTTTCTACTCTTTTATTCCTTGACACCTTTTTCTTTTGGGTGACTATGTTACTGTACTACACTTTGTTTTTGACAGTCAGTTGCTTTAAATCTTTTTGAAAGAAACAGGTAATTACACAGAATTCTTTTTGTAAATGTTATGGTGCCTTGCGTGTGTCCAGGGCCTCGAGGAGTCAAGGAACACGTGCAGTTTGATTGCATGGAAAGCACAAAACTCAGAATTCTGGAGGCCTCCTGTGGCAGCGGCACGATGATGCATGAATGAGTGAGTGAATGAATGAATGAGTTGAGGGAATTTAAACCACGAGGAAGATCATGATGGAGAGTGATTTATCAAGGAAAGCATCAGACTGGAGATGAATCTTGGCTGATGCCTTAAAAAAGGCATAGAATGATGATTGGAAGAGGAGGAAATGGCTTGAAGGGGAATAAAAGTTTAGCAAGAAGAATTTAAAATGACAGGAGCCATAGTATAATCATATTTGGCTCCTCTGCTTGAACCTATTTGCTTGTGTGGAATGTAAGATTTCAGGGAGCAAGAATTTTTGGAAATTCATTCAGAGCACATTAGTGTAGCCTTCCCCAGAGGATATGATAGGAGGTTTTGAGGCTGTTTGATGATGAAGATGATCCTGGTCCCTACATTTATTATTTGTTTCAAAAACTAAAAGATATGGAGTGTGATTATTTGAACTTGCTGACTTAGGATAAAATAATTCACTCTGAATGCATCACAAATTAATCTTCCTTCACAGAATCAGAACAAGCACTTGAAATTCTGCTTTGCAGCACGCAGCTCTGCAGTGTCTGTGGGGACTGCTTTTGTTTATTTGTGGCTATATGGCATTCTTAGGTAAACAACATACAGCCATATCTATGTGCATCTGGGTAAGTTTCAACATTTTTATTACGCAACTACAAAATTAAAAAGCCAAATCTGCTGCACTTGGCAAAACAGCTAAATCTCATTCAGTGTGGAACAAACCCTACCCACCTTCTTGTCAAGTAACCTTGGCCTTTAAAGACCATCCCGACACAATCGCTTCTTTCCATATGTCTATTATTCTTCCCAGATTCTAGGGTTTTTTTTCCTCTCAATGTTTTGTTTCTCTGGGCTGAATTTCATCTCAGTTGATTGCCCAATTCACTTTTCATTCAGTCATAATTGTTTTTTGAATTGTCTTAAATTCTCAAATGGATTATGACAATTTGAAAATTAACAATGGTGCCTTAATTGCATGGGGCTGTGTGATCCACAAAACCCTGTTGGCTGATTCTCCCCCTCCCACCTGTAATTTTTTTTTTAACTAAATGTGAAAAGGTAGAATTATACACATAAGCAAAAAACACACGTGGTTGTGATTTACAAAAATGTTTGACTTTCCAATATTGGGAAATCAACCACAGATACTTGCAAAAGCATTTTGATAAAGATATGACTTTCTAAAATGTCAGATGGGCTTTCTTTATTTCAAATTCAGTTTCTTTCTTTTGTGGAAGCAGAAAAAAATATACAAACAGGACAATATTTTCTGTATGTATATAAAATTAAGTTACAGGAAAATAATCATTATTCTTTAATTATCTAACTTTGGCTTGGTGGGCTCTCAGTGCAGCTTGGCCATCCTCTTACTTGCCCATGGTCGCCTCCGTCTATAGTTCCTATTGACATAGCTGTTTGAAACCTTTAAACTACTTACTCTTCTTCTCCTTCCCTTCAACCCCAACCTTCAGCCCTGCTTCACAATTGACAGGGAATACAGCAGCTATGAGTAGTCTACTTGGACTTTACCTGCTTCTACTCCAGGTTTACCTATAGAAGCACGCACCTATGAATCTTCAGCCTTGAAGGAAGAGGGTTTCTCCCTCATTCAGTAGTAACCTTTTGAGTTCATTGGATTCTGTTTCCTTTGGCTTCCTCTCTAGGTGTGGATTTCTTTCTTTTCCTCTTCTCTGACTCCCTCTCTTCAGCCTGTAGGCATCAAATATAGTCTGCAATGCCTTAGCCTCCTTCTCTTTCTTGTCTTATTTATTATAGTCAACATTTTTGATACTGTGACCAACATACCTGACAAACACAAGTTAGAGTAAGAAAGATGATTTGGCTCCCAGTTTTAGAGGTTAGAGAGGTTTCAATGCGCGTTTAGCAAGATCTCAGGCAGGAACTGCAGCAGTGGGGCTTTAGTACATGGCAGCAACAAGTGGAAAAAAAGTGGTAAGGGGGCAAGGGACGAATACCTTTCCCAAGGTCTTGCCTGAGGCACCCATCCATAGCCATGGCCCAGCTCCAAACCTGGCTTCTTTGCTTAATACATGAGCTTTAGGGACAATTTAACTCTAAGCCTTCACACCTACCCTTGTCCATCCCTTTGTGTGCAGCCAAACCTCTCTCTCACCTGGCCTCCTCCTCTGTGTTCATTGAGCTTTGGGAGTTAGTACAGGAAGCCCACACCTGTGCCAGGTGGTCACCCGGGAGCTCTTGCCCTTTACTCTCTTCTCCTGACTTTTCTCTATTTTCTCCCTTCCTCCAGAGGGTTATTTCTTCGTACTCAATTTTTTTTTTTTGTCTTGTAGCTTTCATATATTCCTCATCTGCACTAGGTCCCTACGTGGTGTATTGGGTCAAAATTTGACCCTTTCCGCCAGTGGATAGGGGCTCATAGTTTTCCTGAAGTGTGAAGTACATTGAAAACTGTTCAGCATACTTTCTCTGTTTCTACAAAATGACTGTTTCTATTTCCTGGCCTTCAACTAATAACTCGGTTTTCATCCCACTGAAGCTGGTTTTGCTAAGATTGCCAATTGATTCCTAATTTCTAGATCCACTAGCCCCTCATTTCCAATTTTTGACATCATCTCATCTATAACACTGTTGACTACTTCTGACTTTTTGATGTTTCTTTGCCACTAGCTTGCAGAACACCAATTAGTATACATATCTTTACTGGTTACCTACTTCTCTGATTCTTCATACAAAGGGGAGTGATATTTGGAATCTGCCCTCAGAAAGATTACAACATAGTAGAGAAAAAAGACAGGTAAATAGGCAAATTCAATTTAGGATATAAAATCAATACATGAAAAATGACTCATTCTTGTGCTTGTAGGGTCAGAGAGGATGTTCTTTATTTCTAAACTGAGGCTTGAGGGATTCTCAGAAACTACGTAGGTGGGGAAAAGGAGCAAGATTACACCAAGATCCAAAGGAGAGAGAACATGGATGCTCAGGTAACTTTGAGAAGTTCAGTGTGATTGGACAGAATGTTTAATGTTCATGTTAAAAGAATCAGTCTTGGGCTGAGTTCGTCTTGGTCTAAATCAGTCTTGGGATGCAGGGGATCAGGTCATGGAAGCCTATGTGAATCTTTTTAAAGAATTTGAATGTTAATTGAAGGCAATGAGAAGCTACTGAAAGATGTTGCATTGAGGAGTGACATATTGAAGCTCTATTTTAGAATATCACTCTGGTCACTGAGTAGGCAATGAACTGGGTGATAGGAAGAGTGGTGGTAAAGAGGCTATGGCAGAAATCGAGGCAAGATTGTCCTGGCCTGATCCATAGAGTGGTAGTGAGGATAGAAAGAGGTGAAAAGAAGTGAAGGATTTTAGTGGTAAGAACAAAACATAACGGTAATACTTGGTAATTGATTCTACTATTCCCTTTAATTATCTGCAGTTCCTTGCTATCCCATTGTGGTATTCTTCCCTATAAAACCTGTAGCTTCTCATATATGTTGTCTTATTTTTCTATTACATTATAGGGTCTAGTACCAGGACCTTATCTGATTAATCTCTATCTCTGTTGCTCAGCTTGGTGCTTTGTGGGAAGCAGGTAAATAATAAATGCTGGTTGACTAAGTGACTCAGCTTCCCTGGGTAATGTTAGATATTAATTTCTAGCATCCACCTCTGCCAGATTATCACCCTCACCCCTGCCACCCTCCCATTCATTACACAACCACAGAGAATGCTTCATGGCTTGACTACTTTTATTTTGAAAAGTTGCAAATCAAACTTTATACTTACATTTAAACCTCTTATAAGCAAGTTTTTATAATAATACTAGAGCTGTTACTTGGTCATGTCTTTATTCTCTTTCTATTGCTCCTGTAAAAATGACCACAAACATAGAGGCTTAAAACAACACAAGCTTATTCCTTTAGATCAAAAGTGTGGGTGGACTGGACTGGGGTCGATGCTTAGAATATAGCAAAGCCCAGCCGGGCGTGGTGGCGCACGCTTGTAATCCCAGCATTCGGAAGGCTGAGACTGGAGGATCACAGTTCGTGGACAGCCTCAGCTACTTAGTGAGGCCTTCTGAAACTCAGTGAGACCCTGTTTCAAAATAAAGAATAAAAAAAAATAGGGCAGGGGGTGTAGCTCAGAGGTCAAATGTCCCTGGGTTCCGTCCCCAGACCCCCCTCACCCCCCCACACAAAAGATTATAGCAAAGCCCAAATCAGCTGATTTGGGATCTTAGGTGGAAGTTCTCAGAATCCATTTTAGGCATCTTTGGTTCTTGACCAAATTCAGTCCCTTGAAGTTGTACGTCTTCCTTTTTGTCCTTCCTTGCTTGCTGTCAGCTGGGGACCGCTATTAGCTGCTAAAGGCCACTTGAGTTCTTTTGCACTTGACCTCCTCCATCTTCAAACAAGCAATGGCAAGTCAAGTTCTTTTCATGTTTGAATCACTCTGATTTCTAATCCTGACCCTGCTCTCAGTTTTTTAGGACTCATTGATTACCTTGGTGCCACTGGGGTAATAAAGGATCATCTCACTATTTTAAGGTCAACTGATCAGTTATCTTTACTCACATCCTACAAAGCCCCTTTTGCTATGTATGTAATGTAACATATTCATGGGCATGATATTTCATCATATTCACCATCTGGAAATTAGGAAGGGACATTTTGGAAGTTATATTATTTTCTCATTTTACATGGAAAAATATAGAATAAATTACTATTCCCTATAATGTCATATTGTAAGCTATTCAGGAATATTGGGTAAAATTTTTCTGATTAAATGTCCTATCCATTTTTATTATAGGAGGTCAAGTGCAAGAGAACTCAAGTGGCCTTTAGCAGCTAATAGCAGCCCCCTATTGACAGCCAGCAAGGAAAGAAAGGGAAACTTACAACTTTAAGGGACTGAATTTGGTTGAAAAACAAAGAAGCCTAAAGTGGATTGTGAGAACTTCCACCTTTCCAGCCTTCTATCTGAAACTACTATGTTGAATAAAGAAAGGATCAGTTCTCAGTAGCCAAACTATCTGGATAGTAATGTCCCATTTATATAAAATATACATATATGATTTTGTTACCAGAAACATTTATAGGGCAATGTTTTTAGTCATGAAGAAAGGGTGAGCAGGCAGAGTGTAATTGTACCAAACACTTATGATTTTGTTTTTATGAGGGATGGAGGATCATGGCTTCCCATTTTGGATAATCAAAATTCTCTGATAGAACCTATGTTTTGATGTGACTTTTTCTTCATTCAATAAATACTTAATGAGCATCTACCAGGTTCTTAGGCACTATTATATGTAGCAGGAGTAAGACATGCCAAGTTCCTAGGTTTTGGGAGCTTCTTTTTGTTGCTTGGGCTTCACAAAGGAATAAAATAGCAAAAAGAGGAAATACAAGGGATGGCTGATCTCTTCTCTCAAGGACCAAACACTCTTCTCATATGCTCAGAGAACTTCCCATACCAATTTCTCTCCCTTCCTGAAAGAAACCTTGCATTCTGGAGGGCTCAAGGAGATACTTCAAAGGAGAGATGGCTTTGACCAATTTGAATCAGCAGGGAGGCAGGCCCACAGAGATAGAGTTGGAAAAACATTCTGAGTAAGCATATGAGTTCTCTTTTTCTCAAAAAGGTTGGCTTAGGGAAAAGGGAGAAAACACACAACAAAACATACCCTCAAACCTAAGAAAAAAGTTACAAGGATGACTTTAAAAACCCAACTGACAGAGTTTCAGTTTGCTCCACAGAATTTGGTTGGGGGCATCTGGCAACACAGTAAACAGTTAACGGTTCCTGGCTTTTGTATTATCATCCCGGTTGGTATAACTGAGACCCCTGACGAGTTCCTAAGGAATATCAAGGTGTGAATACAAATTGCCAATCTTGTAAAATCAGTTTGACAATCAAATAAAACAAATTCCTGACTTGTCTTTCTTTCATACAATGCGTAGAACACCAACAGCATTGAGCTTGTTTGAGAATAAAGATGAGGAAATTGTCAGTCATTAGGTGCAGCACTAGCAAATGGAAACAATGTTTGAGAGGCCATTTATTACCAATTTCAATTCAGCCTTATTTGTGGATATGAACATATTATGAATGTTTTTCCATCTCTTCTTTTATTTTTAGGAAAACAAGAACAGAAACAAGAATACCCATAATACCTAATGTTTTGGGGAGAAGAAAGCACTTGAAACATAAGGATACTGAAAAGTAATAAAATAAAATTTTTGTTTGTGGACCCAGGAATATTTTGTTTTTTAAAATAATTTTTATTAGTACATTACAATTATAAATAATATTGGGACTCATGGTGATATATTCGTACCTGTTCATAATTTGATCATTTTACTCCTAGGACTTCCCCTTCCCTTTCCTCTTCTTCTTAGTCTCTTTTTTCTACTCTACTGATCTCCCTTCTTTTTTTTTCCTCTCCAGCTTCCATATATGAAAGAAAATATATGGCCCTTGACTTCTTGGATTTAGCTTATTTCACATAACATGATGTTCTCTATTTTCCTGCAGATGACATAATTTTATTCTTTTTTATGACTGAGAGATAGACATCGAGTTTCATTCTTCCACATATAGATATACAATTTTCCTAGTACCACTTGTTAAAAAGGCTCTATTTTCTCCAACATATATTTTTGGTGTCTTTGTCGAGAATCAGATGACTGTATTTGTGTGGATTTGTCTTTGTGTCTTCTATTCCATTGGCCTACATGTCTGCTTTTATGCCAGTACTATGTCTGTAGTACAATTTGAAATTGAGTATTGTGATGCCTCCAGCATTGCTCTTATTGCTCAGAATCGCATTGGGTAGTCTGAGTCTTTTATTCTTCCATATGAATTTTAGAACTACTTTTCCCAGTTTTGTGAAAAACATCATGGTATTTTGATGGTGATTGCATTAAATCTGTAGGTGGCTTTTGATAATATTGCCATTTAAACAATATTAATTATGCCTATCCATAAATATAGGCAGTCTTGCCAGAAATCTTTCTGAGGGGTAGGAGAAAGAATGGACCTATGTGGGAAATTTTTTTAAAGCATACTTTGGTGATGATTTGACCCTGGTTTTATATTACTACAAATGTGATAAGTACAAACTTGGAGACCAGTTTTCATGTAAGAAGAAGTCTGCCACTTCTACCTTAAATCACTTGCTGTATAAACTTGGGCAAATTACTCACCATCTCTGACCTACAATTTATGAAATGTCTATTTTACTGAAATAATAAACCTGGAAGTGTTATACATATAAATGTTATGTCAAAATAGCTAGTACATTATTCAGAACATAATCTGTGTTTAATACATGGAAACTATTCTGCTATTATCATAGTTTTTAAGATGCTTCAATAGAATTCTCAAACTGTTTCCCAAATACGTCAAGTAGTTTATTACATTAATTATTAACTTCAATGTGCAGATGGAGAAATTTACAACAAGTATGCAATCTGAAACCACAGGGTTAAAAAAGAAAATTCTAGGGGTCCGTATTCCTTGCTGTGTAATTATCTCACTGAGATCATGTCTCTGCATGATGACCTTAAGGAGATTGCTATGAGACTGTTCAATTCACAAGAGCAGCACTAGCAAATGGCTTATCTTTCTACCAAGAGGAGAGTCCTTACACGGTGTCTCTTCCTGTGGTACTGGGGATAACCAAGCCCAGCACAGAGCAGAAGAGTGCTGTGGGCAAACTACCCTTAGGGATGATGTGGAGAGGAAGCAAGTGTGTCTGCTTAAACAACCCAATTTCTTCGAATCTTAGTCCTTGTTTTAACTTTGGATTTTAAACCTGTTCCTGGAAACTGTGTCTGACTCTCTGTGCCTTTGATGTATAAAGCTCCCAGTGTTTCATCTGTATCGATCTTGGTTCTTGTTTCACAAGATGTGTGTTGCAGAGAGCATTGCCTTGCACTTACCCATGATCCAGATGGCAACCTGCAGCCTTAAAACGGGGAGCACTTTTCCCTAACTTTTGCAAATTCAAGAGGAAAAAATAAATGGAAATAACAAAAATAACAAAAAACTACTGCTACATAGGCTCTTCTAAGGGACAAAAGAAAAACAAATGGCTATTCTTACTGTACTGTCTTTTTTACTCTTCCCTCCTTCCACCCTCTTGCTGCCATCACCATTATTAATCCATAGCTCACCTATAATTTTGCATGCATGTTAAACTCATTGTTATTCTAGAAAAGAACAAAACATAGTTTGGGCAATTTAAAAGCATACCTGCTCATCTTACTTTGGCTAATCCATTCAATTTTTTGTTCTTTATATTTATTTTTATCTTACTATGTTATTTTCAGAAGTACTGCTATGGATGAAACCTAAGAGACCTGAGCACATAATCTAACTGTGTGATACACACACACACACACACACACACACACACACACACACACACACGTATACACACAAACAGTCCTCCCAGTGCACACAAACACAGATATACTCAAACACACATTGCCATCAGCATGCCAGATTCATGGAATTTGAACATTTTTTTCCTAGACAGTGGTAAAATATTTGCATGGAATGTCATAAACTCATATTTTGTGAAATTTGACAAATTACTCATAAATCTTTCTCCCTTCATGTGTTCTTGAAAGGTCTCTAAACTGTCTGAGATGATCCTCATGCTACATCATATATTCCAAGTAATTCACTGATATTGATAGAAATTGTACTCATGTAAAAAGCCCTGGATCAGACCTCTGCCACATGAAGCAGACAAGAAGCATTCTAAAGGAACCAGTGAATAAAGAAGTGTCAAGTAAGTGTCCACCACAGGAACATACATCCCTGGGCATCCATTAGCTGTGATAAGCAGAGTGCATTTGGCAATGTGTTGTTTGACTTGGATTTACAGAGCAGTTTGCCAAGTAATTTTTTTTCTTTTTGTAAATGAAATATCAGTAAAAGAAACAAAAATGAAGAGGCCGGTGGACCTTTTATTGTATGATGTATAATATTGTATAGTAACAATGGGTCATCTGGTATTCAAAATATGTCTAATGCACAAAGTCAGCAATTTGGCAAGGAAATAAACACCCCTTTCAGAAATATCTGAGCTTGGACTTAGACAAAGCCTAACCTGTGACTTACGGCCCCATTCTGGAGTAAATAACCATTGCTGACTACTATGTATATAGGTATAAGCATTTCCGAAGGAAATTTAATTTAGCATGCTATAAAACAATCCTCTCCTTGGAATACATCTTGTAAACTAGGGCATTGAAACTGTCTAAAACATATTAATTTGATATCTCTTGATTGGATTTTAAAATAAACTGTTTAAAATCAACATCTTTTATTCTTGTCTTAGCATTTAATTTCATTTGCATATGTCTAAGGCTGTTTCTTTTGGTAAATTTAATTGGCCTGAGTTTGGCCCCCAACACAGAAAGAGTGGCCTCCTCTGAGATAGGGCTGCCAACAGAGGCAAGGAGTGTCGTGAGGACGTTTGGTCTATATGCTTTTCAAACTTCTCAGATGTGATTGATTCCTGATGTTTGGCCTGAGGAAGGAAGCCCTGGGGAGTGGAGAATCACAAAGCATGCTACTGTACCGACATGCAAAATGTCTTATGATCTGTCTTTATCTTTCATGGCTTCAGTGGTCTGGATAAATTAGGCCAAATTGGGCTAAACACTGTCCTTGGCAACACTCACACAGCTGTTTTCAGAAACTAATAGGAGCTGTGTGTGCACATCCAAGGACAGAATTTGGCCCCTTTTGTCTCTGCAAAGGCAGTCGCTTTAGTTGAGATGATTATTCCGAGTGCCTGTTTTATAAGCAGTGTTTTTCGCCCAGCTTAAATATCTTTTCACTTTATTCTCCGTAGTCAAGACATTTATGAATATGGAAACACATAGCTCAAAATCTTCAGTTTCCAGAAAAATGAAAGCCTCCCCAATAAAACCTGTGAGTCTTGCAAATGAACTGGGAAAGAGGTAAAGCGAGTCATAGTAATGGTGGCAAAAACAGAAGTAACACTGAGAAAAAGTGTTAGCACTCATTAATGGTAATAATCTGATTAAAATTTTTACAGCACATAGATGCTTGGCCTTTTAAAAGGGAAATCTGCCTATATATAAATATATAAATATATATACATATATAAAACATATATAAATATATATGTATATATGTGTATATATATATTGGTGGTACTGGGGTTCCTGGAAACCCTTCTACCTCCGGGCTACACTCCCAGACACCTATTTTTTTTTATATTTTTAAAAATTTGGAAACAGGGTCTCCTAAGCCAGCAAGGCTGGCTTTGAACCTGTGCAATCCTCCTGTCTCTGCCTCCCAAGTGCAGGGATTACAAGCGTGCACCACCATGCCCGGCTAGATAATATTTTTAAGAAAAATACCAATCACCAATTACATTCATTTTTTTCAGATGCAGAAAAGCTGCAATTAACTCCTAATGCAACTTCTTCTCTCCTAGCAAAAAAATGTTGCACAGATCTCACTATCTTCTAAAGGCCAACTGTTTTGAAATAGAAGAGAAGTGGTGTGACAGAAAAGTTTTTATTACTGGAAATTGCAACCTTGGCTCATCTTTGAGTTTCTTTCTAGAAAAGAAGACATACAAGCAAAGCCTAAAGGTTTTGGAAGGAACTTCTTGCATAAATCAGTGCATGAGATGAATAATAGGAAAGATAGTCTAGACTCTCCTGACTTTTTGAGGCATTTACAAGGGTTAGTTAATTTCCTTTGTGCTCTGAGCACATCTTTATATTTATAGTTTCTAGTGCCCTTTCTCTGAAGATGATTAATTTAAGAATGTGTTTAGCTATACATTGGAACAGGGACTATCAAAAGTTTATAATTATAGACATTATCTATTCCAATTTATTAATAATTGCAAGCTAAATATTTTTACTTTTTTTCAGGGCAATCATCCTTTGTGTAATCATTTACGCAAAAACAATCCCATGAGCTCTTTGAGTGGCTGAGAATTTGTCTAAAATAGTGGTTTTTTTTTTTTTTTTTTTTTTTTACTACCTGTCAATGTGAACAGATTCCAGGTATTTGAGACCCATCATATCTCTGCATGAAACATTTTGAATACCAACTCCAAAAACTCGACATTAATAAAACATTAAAGTTCCAACTTAAGCCCATAAAAGTCAAGAAATCTAGAGTTAAGGTCGACCTAGCTCTCTTAACTCCGTCCTCCTGCATGCATGCATGGGTGATGGGACAGCCATGTGAGCTGTTGCTTAAATCAGTCTTCCTGCATAATCTGAAAATGTAATTGAATTAGTGTATAAAGTATTTACATACCCTGCGGTGGAGAGCCCCACACACTATATTATCCGCATCCTCTCTCAGGGCCCTCATTTTAACTCCTCCTTGCAGTGTTCCTGCGAGGCTTCCTCAAACATTCAGAAATTGGACTTGCAAATACAATTTCCCTTCTTTTATGAGGCTTCAAGATGAGTGATGCACACGCAGCTTTCCTCATTGCCTCTCAGCTCCTGGCCAGACAGAGTTTAGGTAACATTCTTCCTTGTGGTTAACATCTTCAGGGTTTCTAGGTATTAGACAATCTCATTCTGGGGCTCAGGGTTACTTTATGCTCTAATTCAGCCAGACACAGGATAGTTCGCCATATTAATAGAAAAATTAAGATATCAGATTCAGTTTTGGGACTCACTGCGGGGACATTAAAGGCACGGACTTTGGCTTCTGACCAAAGTCAGACCTTGTTCTGCTGCTTATATATATATATTGTTACTTAACCTTTCCAAATCTCAGTTTTTTCTCTGTTAAATGAGTATTACAATAGTACTCGTGAAGTTTAGAATTCAATGAGATTGTGCAGATTAAAGAGGCAGTGCATTTAAGGTGCTTGATATACAGAAAGCACTTAGTAAGTGGTTGTTACCAATATTAGTACCCATCTGAGTCGGAAATAACAACGTAATGCTTCAATTTGTTTCTTTTTTTCTTCATGTCTCAAAGAGTGTGGGACAGAGACTCTTAAGAGTTTGAATATTCTGGAATAAAGTTTAACAATAACTATAAAAAGAAGGGTGTTCATCTTCAGCCAGAGTTCAAGAAATGTGCAATGATATCTTTTTTATCATCCAAGTTGGCAAAGATGGGAAAATAGTAATGTCCAATATTGACTATGAGGAGGCAAGCTTTCTCATATGCTACCATTAGTGTGAACTGGCATACCATTTTGAAAGGCATTCTGGCGATGTATATGAAAATTTGAAACATACATCTTGTGTAAATCAGCAATTATACTTCTAGAAATTCATCTTAAGGAAATAATCAGATAAGTGTTCAGTAAGATTCATAAAAGTCTTATTGAAAAATTGCAAAGAACCTAAATGTTAATATGGGACTGTTAAAATAAATTATGATGAAATCATAAAATGGGATACTACATAACAATTAAAATAAATGAGTTTTACATGTGAATTTGGTTTGATTGAGTAGTCATAAATTGTAGGGCAGATATTTTGAAATGAGTTGAATTCCCCCTCCAATAACCATTACCATTGCTTTCAGCGAGCCTCCCTTTCTTTCTAGGCACTGTGCTTTCTTAACAATGTCTCAGTCTTCTTGCAGAGATGTTCCATCACTATTGGTTAGTTAAATAATTTCATTCTGTTTTTTGAGACCCAGGTACAGCTTCATGGGTGCGCAATTTGTATAGCCCGAAAGAGCTATGAGCTCCGAAAGGCCTGTGCTTGCTTTCATGCTCAGCTGTCAATGAAATTCTTAAAATTTGCAAGTACTGCCAGTCGCGGAGGCACACGCTTGTAATCCCAGTACTTGGGAGGCTGAAACAGGAGGAATTGTTAAGTTGAAGGCCAGCCTCAGTTACTTAGTGAGGCCCTCTGCAACTTAATGAGATTTTGTTCTAAAATAAAGAATGAGAAATCAGGCTGGGGGTGTAGCTCAGAGGTAAAATGCCCTTGGGTTCAATCCACAGTACTGAAAAAAAATCACAAGTAGTTTATATTTGAATTTGTGTTTTGTAAGTGTGTTCTATTGGGACAATAGAACATGCTCATAAGCAGAGGGCCACTCTACTTGTACGTCATATCTTCCATGTCCCTGAACACCAGAATTCCCATGGACCCGCAATGTGTGGGTGTTCAGTGAGTCTCAGGGAGTACAGAGTTAGGAAGTTCCGTTTATGAATGAGCAAATTGGGGTCCCTGATGGCCCCAGGAGGCCTCACTGTGCCTTCAAACCAGCATGTGCTTTGAATGCAGAAAGGAGGCAATGGTTTTCTAAAAAATATGAATGGCCTTGGAACTGTATTATATTCTTTCATATTTGTTTAACTTCTATGTATTTACCAATAAAAATGTTAGAAATGATAATGTAGGCCAGGCGTGGTGGCGCACGCTTGTAATCCCCATGCTTGGGAGGCGGAGACAGGAGGATCACACAGGTTCAAAGCCAGCCTCGCTGGCTTAAGAGACCCTGCTTCCAAATAAAAATATAAAATAGGTCTGGGAGTGTAGCCTGGAGGTAGAAGGGCTTCCAGGAACCCCAGTACCACACACACACAAAAAGAATCGATAATGTAGAAGTAAAAGGAAGAAAGACATCACATAATTACTTTACCTTTAAGTTTTTCCTTGTGTATCAATAAGTTGATAAAGAAAAAATGGTGTGGAAGATGCACGTATCAAGAGGGAAAAACTAAAAGAGTTGAGTTGGTTTCTATTATCTTGCTAAAACTAAAAATCATGAATTTCTTAACTATAGCCTATGAATTGTATAAGTCTTGTGATTCCACGAATGAGTTAAAAGCTCTGTGTTTGCATTTAAATAATTGTAACAATGTAAAGATGAATGGCAAAATTTATATTAATAATTCACATTTAAAATTTTCTTTACTAAGAATGACATCATATAGCAAAAACCAAACTCCATGACAAGTTGGAGAGGCTACCAAAGAATGGAAAGATGCCGGGCATGGTGGCGCACGCTTGTAATCCCCGCGCTTGGGAGGCAGAGACAGGAGGATCGTGCAGGTTCGAAGCTAGCCGCGTGCGCTGGCTTGGGAGACCCTGTTTCCAAATAAAAATGTAAAAATGGGTCTGGGAGTGTAGCCCAGAGGTAGAAGGGCTTCCAGGAACCCCAGTACCACCAAAAAAAAAAAAAAAAAAAGAATGGAAAGAGCTTTATATGTTAGTGCCGTCGATGTCACTTTTAAAAGCTGGTTTTCGAACACCGTAGTTTCTCTATGCACTGAGCCCCAGAGATTATGTAGCTAGTCCTGATACCACTAAGTAGAGAAAGCAAATGTATTGGCAGCCTTTGTTGTTTGGCTTTCAACATGTGTTTACCTTTCTGCTAAGAGTCACACCCCTCTCCCCAGTTAGCTGGCTTCATGGGTGAATTTGAGAATCAAGTCTATTCAATCAGAATATTTCATTTTCCTGGCTTTATTGATTGATTTGGGGATCAACATTTGAACCACAGTTAATTCATACAAATTTTAGACTTGTGTAAGAATTTTCAGGAAGAGATTCTTTGCCTTTTGTTGCTGGGATTGAACCTGATACATGCATGAGGTGGGAGCTGCTGGAGGATGCCACTTGGAACCTGATTTATATCAAAACGGAGAATGGCAAAGGGGAGAGGAGAGAGAGAGAGAGAGAGAGAGAGAGAGAGAGAGAGAGAGAGAGAGAGAGAGAGAGAGAGAAAGAGGCAGGCAGAAGACAGACACCAAGTTCTGATGTTCTGATGACATCATTCGAGGCTGGATCAATCCATGCCTGGAGCTCCCTCCCTAGATGTGTACCTGGAGTTCTTAGTTATATGAGATCTTTTGCATGCCAACTAGTTTGAATTGGTTTTTTCTCACTTACAACAAAATAATTCCTTTTTATTATGTTTTTGTTTTTGATTGACATATAATGTACACACACATTTATGGGGTGCAGGTGATATTTCAATATGATACATAATGTGTAATGGATCAGACCAAGGTAACTGGCATATCCATCACCTCAGACTTTGCCATTTCTTTGTATTAGGAACCTGTATCTTAGCTGTTTTGAAATTTTGTGCAACGTGTACAATGTTTTTGTTGTTTGTGCAGTACAGTTTTCTCTAAAGATAAATACCAAACAAGTAACTGCGAATATCCCAGTCGGGAAGATTATGAAGAAGCCTTTCATTTACAACTGTGTACCTTTCTCTAGTGTTAGAGTTTTGTAGAACAAGATATTTATTAATTTAAAACTAGAAAATGTAATAAAGATGTTTCTGTCTTGGGGAAAAATCAGTCATGCTTAATATACTTTTTATTGTGGTAAAATGCATAACATTAAATTTATGATTTTGCCATTTTTAAGTGTACAGTAATGTCAAGAATTTTTTTTTTGTGGTGGTACTGGGGTTCCTGGAAGCCCTTCTACCTCCAGGCTACACTCCCAGACCTATTTTTACATTTTATATTTGGAAACAGGGTCTCCTAAGCCAGCGCTCGTGGCTGGCTTTGAACCTGCGCGATCCTCCTGTCTCTGCCTCCCAAGCGCGGGGATTACAAGCGTGCACCACCATGCCCGGCTTGTCAAGAATATTTATATTTTGTAATAGTGTGCTGCTTGATCATTAGTAATACTTTGTCCAGATAACTATGGAAGCAGATGCCTTAAAGTAGATGCTTACTGGTAGTATTCAGTGATGGAAGCCAGTGTCCCATGCCAACTTCTTTTCAGAGTGACTTGGACACACAGAGCAGTCACAGAGTCATAACACAAGCCTTTCACCAGGAATTACACTGGCCAGTGCCGCACAATTATACTGCAGAAAACAGCAAATGGAAGAAGATTAATGAGTTTGGCCTTACTAACTCCCTAAAGGTGAAACATTTAATTCTCAAGTAAGCCATCTTTTGTGTTAGAGTGTTCTAAGGCATGTATGTGTGAATAAGGAGAAAATTTGGGTTCAAAGCAGTACTGAGAAGACAGGGAGTAAAATCAGCTTAAGCTAAAGTGACCTCATGGAGAACATTCCAGGAAGCTTGCAGAATATACATTCACCAGCCACGGTCCTGCCTGGTGAACTGCCGTGGCACTTCCTTGAAGACATCCAGGGTCTGTGTTTTATCCTTAGTGCTGTGCTCGGTACTCCAGTAGACACCAGCAGCATCAGGAGGAATGGTGCGCTTAGGAGGTCAGGTCTGTCCTGCTGGACACGCTGTAAGCGGTTCTCTAGTGCAGGATCCCACAGCCTTGCTGATCCTTCTACCCTCGAGCTCAGCCCTCCTTTCTTTCTCTGCCTGGACACTTCTCTTTCCCACCACACAGAACACACATAGATGTCTTCTGCAACCAACTGATTGATCCAGGGAAATTTGCTTTCAGTATTCTCACACTAAAGATTTAAAAGAACCGTTTCAATCTGACAAGATTTTTACTGTATGTGTATGAAAACAAAACTATTATAATACGTTCACTTATTTATATTCAATAAATCAGAAGATTTCTTGGGAATATCCCAAGACAGGTGAAAACTGGAGGACCCTGGCTGAGGTCAGAGGAGAGGTGTTTGGAAGAGGCCAGGACTCTAAAACACAATGTTGGTCACTGCACCATCTCACCAGTGACAATTGTTGGGATCAACATGGTTGCAATGCCTGGAGGGCAAATACTGCTTGGTCATCTTTCAGTTCATCATTGTTAAAACAGTTTGGGTATTAGGTAGAGTTTTTGAATGGAATGAGAAAAGAACCCAGCAAAAGTGAAGCTCCCTCCCAACTTGCCTCCAGTGGCCACCACTGCTGGGTGCTGTCTTCTAGATAGCCTGGGCCCATTTCAGCACACTCTAATTCTCCACTTTGATTTTTACCTTGGCTTTGACCTGTTAAAGAAGGGCCTGAACTGCAATTAGGAGGTTACGCTCAGTTCCACATCTTAGCGTTCTTTCCTTAAGCAAAGTAATGAATAGGGAAGCAGAGGCAAGAGCTTGAAAGCCTTCACTCTGCGTACATGATTAACTCCTGGACTTGTTTTCACACCTTTCCTTGCTTAAAGCCAAGCAGGTGACTAGTGCGTTCTCTCCTTCTGCAGCATGTGATATTTCCAATTCACTGCAAAATAAAGTTCAAACTGCTAAAAAAGCTAATTTTTAATTACCTTGAGATACAAGTTGCAAGGAGGTGGCCTGACAGCTCTCATCAATGAGACCAGTAAGCCATGAAGACATGTGGCCAGATATGTCTTGTCATTAATACAGACGGTGTGATCACATGCCACCATAATTGTTATATTTCAGGACCATAAAGCTTTATAGTAACAGAAAAAGCAAGCACCTTTATTTAAAAGGTCAGACAAGAAAACAAGCTGAGCTTATCAATAAAACAGGGGTGCAAAGAGATGACTATGTGTAAGGAATTAGGAAAACCAAGTAAGCAGAGACCTTTATGATGGTGTTCACATTTAAATCAGGAGGTGGGAAGATGACTCCTAGTGGATTATTCTACACTGAATTAAATATGGGAATAAATACTAGTAATGTCATTATAGTGTCAAAGTATACTATCAAGCAATATAAATTGGTTTTCTTAGGTGACTTTGTGTATTTGACTGAATTTTTATAATTGATGTTCTACAAAATTTAGCAATGGTCAAATGTAATTCTAAAATAAGCAAGGTAATAAGTTTTCTGCATAAAGCAATAAAGACACATTTTCTCTTAAAAAGTGTGTGTGTGTGTGTGTGTGTGTGTGTGTATGTGTGTGTGCATGCACACACACTATCTGAAAGCCTTGTCCACAGATCATCAGAAAGAGGGGTTTCAAATGGATCTTTTTCTTGCGGTAGTGTCAGATCTTAAAATAAGATTTAAGGGCTGCAAAGTCTGACTGAGTGGGATCGAGATGTGATTTTTGAGTAGCACCGCTCACCAGAGCATGGAGAACAGAAAATGCTGTTTCACTGTGTTGGAGGTTAGACATATCTGGACAGTTGTATTTTAATTCAGTCTTTTCTTTTGAAATCAAATATCTGCTGTAGCTACCTTGAGATGTGTAGTTGCTTATTATAGTTAATGGATTGTTCATCCTCTTTGTCCTTGAGATAATCCGAAGGATGTGCATAAAACTGAGATCATGTTGCCCATAAAAACCAATCAGCCTGGAGTTGGTGCACAAGTTGTTGAACATTCGCTAGAGCAGATGGGAGAGATAATGTTTAATAAAGAGTTAGAGGATTAGGTGGTACAAGACAAGCTAAGAGAAAGAGATAATTTCATTTCAGGTGAACCTCTGTGACATTTCTTGTACCCAATGACAGATTAAAATGATTTCAGGGCTATGATTTTTGGCTACCCCCCCCCCTTACCACCAGTACTGGCTCTGAATACATTTTCAGCTTTGACTCTGCCGGCGTTGTCTCCCGAATCTGTGAATAACTCAAAAGATAGTTTCTCAGGTTTATGAAGATGTATGAAGTGAGTCATTCACAAATGAATATACATATGAGGAAATGACAGAATTCTGCTAAATATGTTTATATTCGAACAACGGATACATCTGAGCGTGATTTAGAAAGGGAAGCTCCTAAGTTTATACAAATGACAGTTAAAAAGATAACTGTCACAGCGCTTACTGATGAGGTTTCTATTTATCTTAACGTTGAGGAGCTAAATGAAAAATGGATTGTGGATTATAGCCTAAGCAGTTTTGAGCCTGGTTTTAATACAACAACTTGTGGCAAATGGAGGTGGCAGGGAGGCAAAGCCGACTAGCCAAAAATCCTCTGGAAAGGTAAGGTCGAGAGGCCTTTGATAGCATAAGCACAACCTCATTTATTTTTCATCCTGTCGACTTAAACAATTAAAAGTGGGCCGGGGAGGTTGGATGGAAGTCGGTGCTTGTGCTTAGCCAGTCTGGGTTCTGGCATTCAGTCAGAGGGATCACAGTTCCAGTTGCAGCCATAGACCTTCAGAAACGTTAATAGCAGGTGACCTTCCGGAGTGGCCAGGGATGCTCGCCACCCTTGGGCAAGCTCTTTGCTATTCTCTAAGCATCGAGAAGCACTTCTCATTTTAGCTTCTCTCAGTATCAGCTCTAATAGCCCGGAGGAAGTTGCCAAACAAATGTAACCTCTTCTGTTAGCCCAGCTATTCCTACCTGTTTGCGGCCGTTCTGGCCATTTGGTGATGCACTTACACGCTGTGGAAATGTGCTTTGGGAGGTGTTAAAACTGAATTGGGGAATATTTCAAACCATTTCTTAAATAATAGAATTGAAATGTTGTGCTGCCCAGGTGGCCTGGGATGGAAACTTCTCAGTGAAAAGTTAGATCCTGGTTTTTCTTGAAGACGTAATGGAGCCCTCGGGTATGTGGTTTTCAGGCTTTCTCTATTCGTTAATTTTGGAAATGGACTTTTCACCGTTTTTCTTCCATTTTGTGTTAAGTCTTTGGTTTTGCTTCTATATGCAACTGTGGAGAGAAAACTTGGGATTGTTCTTTTTACTTTGATTCTAGACGATAGGCCTGAAGGCAAAGCAAGAATGGAGGCAGCCATTAAGAACCATATATAACCGAATTTGTTTTATAGGATAATCAGTGTTACTAATATAGGAACAAACGTAAATGAGTAGGAAGCCAGGCAGAGCTCCTGAAGACTGCCAGATATTAACAAGCCATGGACCTCAATTAGACATATGAAAAACATTTAGCTTTAAAATTTTTTAAAAGTCCTAAATGGATTTTTTCTTTTAAAGTAAAGAAATATAACTTTTAGAGAGAGACAAGTACATAAATTCCCTGAAGGGATAATTTAGATTTACTATCCATATCTTTCTTTAAGTTCTCAGAGAATTTGTCCTACTTATGAAGACAAATGTCTCACAGAAAACAGTACCCTGACTTGTGATCATTGAATGTCCACAGAGATACATAAAGGAGGCTAAGCCTTGGGATTCCCAGGCTCAAATAAAATATAATGACCTTAATTAATCTTATAACAATACCATCTTTGCTGTTATAGAACAACACTTACCAAATACTAGATATTCATGTGCCATCTTTGTGGTATCTGCATTAGAATTAGTGCTGTTAGAGTTTGTGTGTGTGTGTGTGTGTGTGTGTGTGTGTGTGTGTGTGTGTGTGTATCTACATTTATATCTATATTTTTGTATTTGTTTATCATGAGGTGTCTGGGGGAGGGATTGAGAGAACCTAAAATAAATAACAGGAACAGTTCTTACTCAAGTATGTCACTAACTTGACTTGATTTATTTAAAGTCCACGAGGGAGTCACTGTTTTGGGAGACTTGAGACTTGTATGTGAATCTAGGAATTGCTTGGTGTGGGGGGCCCAGAGGAAATACAGACTGGCAGTGAAGGCATGATCTCGCTCAGCCCACGCAGCAGTGGATGTACACTCATCCTGGGCAGCCATAGATGAGCACTTAGTTATGAATGCGTGACTAGGCAGGTCATCCCGTGCAGCTGCAGGCGTGTATATGGTTATATGACTAGGCAAAATGCAATACACGTGTTCCTGCCATGCTGGTGTGGAGCTGTGCCATTTTGCCCAGAACCCTATATAAGGAACAGGTCTGTAGAATAAAGCTGCTGTTGTCCTCCTGATGGTAACTCTATGTCTTTTTTTTTTTTTCCCCTCTCTGGTGATCTCACCACTGAAACCTCCTCTGTAACCACAGCTGGCCCCTGACAGTTGTTCCTTATGAAGCAGTGACACTCCTTTACAAGCAAACAAGGGAAAATTTCTCTAATGCACTTTATCAGATATGGGATAGCAGCTCCACCTGCACTGGAGCAGATAAGCCAGGGAGTTCAGGACAAATATCTGCCTTGTATCATAAAAACTAAGTTACACATCTCCACATACAAATACCAGATGAACATTTTTTGGACCCCTTACCATAACCTGAAGTAGTTTGTAAACTATCCATCTCCTCATTTATTTTGGACTGTTTAAACCAAATACTACTACCAAGTTTAATTTCCCACTGACTGGTATCAAAGGCTTTATAATGTTGGCATTGGGTATCAGGACTATAGATTATAATCCTCAGAATAGCATCTCAGAAATAGAAAGTATTTTTTTTCTCATACCTTCCAACTTCCAGGAGCCCTGAGTAGGACCTTCCCTTCACAGCATCTGAAAAAGCCTCCTGCCAGTGGCAGGGCATCACTAGCTCTTGAGCTAGTCTATCCTGTTTCAATGACTCTACTTATTAAAGTATTTTTCTTAGTGAAGTCTCACATCTGTCCCCCTTCCCCTCAACCTTTTGCCTCATTTCTAATGATTGGAGCTACAAATACAGAGCCATTTCCTCTTAGCTTAAAATTTGAAAATATTAAAGGGATTTTTTTTTTTTTGCACTACTGGGGATGGAATCTAGGGGCATTCTACCTCCGAGATACACCTTCAACCCTATATTTTAGTCTTTTTACTTTTTAAAACAGGATCTCACTGAGTTTTGAAGGGTCTCGCAAAATAGCTGAGGCTGTCTGTGAACCACGATCCTCCAGTCTCCACCTCCCCAATGCTGGGATTACAAGCATGTGCCACCACACCTGGCCTTTTGTTCCTTTTAAATACAAGGCAAGAATCAGTGCTGAAAAATAAAAGAACGACTTCTAAGGTAGAAAGAAATTGTAATTGATCGATATGGAAAAGTAGAAACTCTAATACATTGTTGGTGGGATTGCGAATTAGTGCAACCACTTTGGAAAACAGTATGGAGGATCCTCAGAAGAATGAATAAGAACTTACCATATGATCCAGCAATACCACTTTTTAATATCTATCCAAAAGAATAAAATGCAAGCTACCAAACTAATGCATGAATATCTATGTTCATAGCTGCATAATTCATCATTACCAAACTATGGAACCAGCCAAGATGTCCATCAACGGATGAGTAGACTACAAAACTATGGGTTTTGTACACAATGGAATTTTACTAAGCCATAAAGGAGAACATACATTTACAGGGAAATGTATGGAAATGGAAAACAGTATGCTAAGTGAGATTAGTTCGTCACAAAAAGAAAGAAATCAGATGTTCTTCCTATTATATGGAAGCAAGGGAGGAAATGGGTCACAGGAGGAACTCTAGACGAAGAAGGAGAAACTATAGATGAGCAAATAAGGTGACCTAACTGAGAGGGGTGGGGGCAGAAAGGAAAATTCCATAATGTACACAGTGTACATTAACAAGCATATCGAAGTCAGTCGCTAAGCCAAACATGGGAAGGAGGGCGGAGGGATGGAGTGTGGTGGGAATTGGGGAAGGGCTAAATGAGTGAGGTGTGCACGTATGCCTCTACCATTCTGTACTGCATTAAGATGTATGACTACAATGCCCCAAGAAAAATAAAAAAAATACAAGGCAAAACACATTACTTATTCAAAGAAATGTCTATTTACTGAGCAGCTACAAAGAGCAAACGCTGGAAAAGATGCAGTGGGTGACAGGAGGATGAATCAGACTCATTCTCATCATCTGCCTATTCAACTGTTGGTGTGTTGCCCACCTTCTTCTACATGAAGGGTCCTAGCATTTGTTTCTGGATTTTGAGCCCTTTGAGAGCGGAGAGCATGGCTTCACCTGAGTATCCCCCGAGCTTGCAATTAGGCAAGTAAGGGATTCACTCAATGCTTTTCTCAATTTCTCTAAAAATTGAGGCCCCTAGACCCAACCACAGTATCAGCCTATTGATCTGACCATTGGCAAGCATGGTAGGGGAATTATAATGCTTGACCTGATGCTGACATTGTGTGCAGGCCAAGACCACCATGCACTTGCTGTAAGATTCTGTCTTATAAGGTATTCCACTTAAATTGCCCAATAACCCAAGGAGTAGATATGATGCACAAATTATAGATCGGAAAACAGAGGGCAATCAGTCATGGTGTTCTCTATTTTATATTTGGCCCCTTTTCTACTATGAACCCTAACTCCTGGTTATCTATCATTTTCTAATCTTGCATCTGAGTTTTTTATTTGGTCATGGGGATTGAACCCAGGAGCATTCCACCTCTGAGCTACATCCCCAGCCCTATGTTATTTTTTATTTTGAAACATGGTATTGCTAAGTTGCTGAGGGGCTTGCTAAGTTTCTGAGGCTGGCCTTGTGATCCTCCTGTTTTAATGGGTCTGAGTTTAGGATTCCAGTGTAGAACTATACCGTTATCCTTACTACATTATGTTTTTCTGGTTTTCTCCTGTACTTTGAACCTGTTGGATTCTTCCAGATACTCATACAGTTATTTTATCATCTTAGCTTTTGCTTATAGTTTGAATGTTTGCTACTACTGTGCTCAGCTTACTGTTTTATAGAATTTATCAATGGGAATTGCCAATGGTCCAAAGGCAGAGAGCTATGTCATCCACAAGCAACCTTATTCCAGGATGACATTTGTCTGCTTATCAATACTGGGCACATTTTCTCAAATACCCTACTGTTTAGTCCAGATTTTTATTTATTTTATTATTTATTTATTTATTTATTTATTTTTGGGTAGTACTGGGGGTGGAACCCAGAAGCTTTCTACCTCCGGGCTATACTCCCAGACCTTTTTTATATTTTATTTGGAAACAGGGTCTCACTAAGTTGCTGAAAGCCTCACTAAGTAGCTGAGGCTGGCTTCGAACCCGTGCAATCATCCTCCTGTCTCAGCCTCCCAAGTGCGGGGATTACAAGCGTGTGTCACCATGCCTGGCTGTAGTCCACATTTTTATATATAAATATAAAGATATCATAAAAACTGCACAATTGAAATATATATATATATATATATATATATTTTTTTTTTTTTTTTTTTTTGGGGGGGGTGGTACTGGGGTTCCTGGAAACCCTTATACCTCCAGGCTACATTCCCAGACCTATTTTTATACTATTTTTTATTTGGAAACAGGGTCTCTTAAGCCAGTGTGGCTGGCTTCGAACCTGCGCGATCCTCCTGTCTCTGCCTCCCAAGCGTGGGGATTACAAGCATGTGCCACCATGCCCAACTTGAAGCATATGTTTTTTTAAGTAAGTTTTTTTCTATATGGGTTTAATTGTATCATGCACAACAAACACATAACACCTCAAATTTTTATTTACTAATATAGAGGATATGACTTGACCTTTTTATGTTAATCTGTGTAGTGTTTTGAGAAGCTGTAGTGACAATTTTATCATCTATTTTCATCTCATCATATTTTTCCTTTTTCCCTGCCTCAATGTTCTATATGTTTTAAAATTTGAGGAAAAAAGCGTGTTTAGGAGGAAATGAGGACCTTGATGCAAAATAATATATTTTCCCAAAAGAAACATTTAGTCATTCCAATGTATACACGCAAAGCTTTAAAAGTCTGGTTTAAAAATGTATGAAGTAACTCTATACTGTGGAGGATGTTACTCAGAAGCAGAGTTACAGGATTTGCTTCTCTTTTTCTCTTGCCTTGAGCAATCTAGTCTAATTACAGTCACTTCCTTTCATTCTGTTTAGTGTTTTTCTGCTATGCATGAAAAAAGTTAATCAAAAAACAAAATGAAGAGCTGTGATGGCTAATCGAAGTCTCTAAGATTGCTCGGCTGTTGCTTAGCTGTCTTTGGGGATGAACTCCAAAATGTTACCTGTAAAGCAGCATTAGCAGTACTGTACCTATTGGTCGCTGTTTCTATTAAAGAAAGAAAAATATTTCTTTAATTTTAGTATTATTCAGAATTAGAAAATGAAAATAAAATCATGGCTTCTTCTATCTTTATTTGTTCATGACCTCTAATTATTGGGAGGGTTGGAAGACAGCAGAGCAATAATTCTAGAGATGGGTACTATCTCTCATTAGAGCAGATAGAGAAGTTCAGTTTCCTACCTCCATGTCCTCTCGTGTGCTTTGAATGGTTGTTTTACTAAAAAATAGGTGTCTGAGAGTGTAACCTGGAGGTAGAAGGGTTTTCAGGAACCCCAGTACCACCAAAAAAAAAAAAAAAAAAAAAAGAAAAAGAATTGCTGACTGTTGATCTATTCTCTTTTTGGGCTCCCTTGCTTAGACTATAGACCTAAGTCAGCTCCTAGAAGCAACCCTGGCAGTTATTTTGTGCATATTTATATTTTATCCCGAAGGGCTGAAATGTTGTTCATTTATTTTAAATACTCCCGGGGATAACAATAGTGCAAACCCAAAGCCACATGGCAAAGTTTGTGTATTTAGTAAATATCATTCATTAACAATGCCTGATACAAACCTCAGAACTGTTGTTTTTTTTTTTTTTGGTGTTGTTGTTGTTGTTCATAAAAAGGCATAGGAGAAAGATAGGAGATGGTGAGAACTATTGAGAGCCCTGAAATCATTTTGCAGAGCTGATGACAGTGGTGGTGGGTTGCTGGAGCACACAGCCAGTATGTCGTCAATGCAAGCCAGTGGTATTTTTAGCCGAGCCCACCAAAGGAGATTCCTGGATGGTACATGTCAATTGCTCCTGTGGCCTAAACAATCCAGGTTTCTCAGCTGTTTACAGTGAGTGGTGTTGAAAGGCACCATGCTTCTTCCCTTCTATGCAGAACAACGAAATTTGGAAATATGCACTGAAAGAAAAACGTCGTTTTCTATGGCAGTTCTCCTTCAAGAAAAGACAACTTCTGGGATAGTAATAATGGTTGCTAAAATATCATTGAGGAAAATTATTCAACTGCCTGAATTTGGGTTTAGCTCATGTTGCTGCTGGCTCAGCTGAGTGGCAAGGAAGCATTAGCCTGCTTTGGAGACCTTCACTGTGCTTGGGAATCATGTGGACATCGTCTTGCTCTACTCATGCTTGGATACAATCAAGGCGTCGCAGGGATTTGTAGTTACACGTACTATTTGCATGACACAGCACTGTAAGCTTCACAAGTTTTATGTTTTCTTCTTAATGTTATTAAATTTATTTTCATCGCAACCTGAATAATATAAAAAGTATGATACAGCTTATTGAGGAAATCTGCAAATGCTTTACCAATAATGTCCATGTGACCAAAGTTGTACGTATTCAGATTTTTTGGTAAACAAATGAAAGCCAGTTACTTCAAGGCGTTAAACATGTAACACTCCTATTGTAAACTTCCTGGTGAAACCATCTGGTATTACAAATTTCAGCCAGCAGTTGGCTCAGCAACCAGGAAGCCAGTTTACCAAAAGTTTCAGTTTTGTTTGTTTCAAGGTCAAATAGAGGACACACAAAGTAATCAGATATGTCAGGCCTCAGAGAACAACCAACAGTGTAGAGTAAATGACAGTCTGGTGCGGTTGAGCTTGTCAAAAAGGAACATATTTTAAAATTCAGACCTAGTGAATTGCTCACTACTCCAATAAGGGTCTCTAGCTTTATTATTGTGAAACTCTTGGCCACATGAAATTAGACTAATGCTAATTACAAAATCAGAACTGTGCTCTGTTAGGAAAAGAAAAATCACTAACTCAGGAAATCAGGAGACTTGAGTCTTAGTCCCAGCAAATAATCATTAATCATTATCTTCATTTCCCAGCAATTATTATTTATAATTCCAGGCCTCTTTGCATACATTTTCTCTAGCCTGCACAATAGGGCAGCCAGGGAGATAACTACTATCCCATTTTCAACTTGAAGAAAAATTTCAGAGAGATTAAGTGACTCTCCCAAGGTCACTAAGCCAGTAAGTAGCAAAATTTAAATTCAAACCCTAAGCTTTATCTTGGCTAAATGCTCCATTTTCTTTACTGTATTGGCTGCTCTGCTTTCTTAGAATACCTTCCTTGCAGATCTCCGTCTGCACAACCCTAATCTTTAAGCCTGGCTCAAAGCTAGCATCCTTGGGAAGACTTCCAGGAGTACACCTGTCCTGCGGTCTCTCCCCAGTGTACCATCACAGTCTGTCCACTCACTTAGTACCTGCTAATGTGTCTGGCAAAATCTCCATGGCCTTTAGCACTTGCTATAGTGAATAGTACTTTGCGTATGATCTATCTCTCTTTTTCACATAAATTTAGAAAATAAAAAGTTACAGTATTAAAAAGTACTACATGTCCTACTATCCTCAATTAATAAAAATACCATATATCCTACTGCCCCAAATTGGTCAAATTTACTATTTAAAAAATGTTTGGAGATGGGTGGGATTTGAAGGGAAACACACCAAATCCTATTTGCATGTATATCCATATTAATTTGAACTTCACTATGATGTATAATTACAATGCACCAATTTCAAAAAGTATTTTAAGAAATATTGGAGCTGGGTATGGTTGCACATGCTGGTAGGAGGCTGAGGTAGAGAGATTGCAGGTTTGAAGCCAACCTGAGCAGTTTAGTGAGGCCTTGTTTCAAAATACAAAATAAAAAGGGCAGAGTGTATAGCTTGGAGGTAGAATGCTCCTGATTTTTTTTTTTTTGGTGGTACTGGGGTTCCTGGAAGCCCTTCTACCTCCGGGCTACACTCCCAGACCTATTTTTTATATTTTTATTTGGAAACAGGGTCTCTTAAGCCAGTGCGGCTGGCTTCAAACCTGAGCAATCCTCTTGTCTCCACCTCCCAAGTGCCACCATGCCGGGCTCGAATGCTCCTGATTTTAATCTTCAGTATCAATAAGTAAAAAAAATTGGATTCAAATATTTTATTTTATTTTAGGCAGAATGGTAGCAACCACCCATAATCCCAGTACTTCAGGGTTTGATACACGGAAATCATAGGTTCAAGAACAGCCTCAGGAATGTAGTGAAACTCTCAGCAGCCTGTCTCAAAATAAAAAATAAAGGGCACGGGTATAGCTTGGGGATAGAATGCCCCTGGGTTCAATCCAGAGCAATACACATGTGCATGTGTGTGTGCATGCATGCACACACATACACACACATGCACACACACACACACGTCTTCTTTTTTTTTTTTGCAGGTGTGGGGATGGAACCCAGGGGCATTCGACCTCTGAGCTACACCAACTGCCCCAGTTTTTATTCTTTATTTTTGAAACAGGGTCTCACTAAGTAGCTGAGGCTGTCTGTGAACCACGATCCTCTGGTCTTAGCTTCCAGAATGCTGGGATTACAAGTGTGTGCCACCACGACCGGCTCACACACACACTTTAAATAAGCTACACCCTACAGATCAAGTTGAAATCCTCTTTATACACTTTCCAGTGTCTCCTGCTTCCCCAGAAGCAACCATTGATCTGAATTTGGAACCTAACCTTCAAATCTATGCTTTTATTTGTAAGTAATACATAGTGCCATTTTGTAAAAAGGATAAATAAATAGCATAATTATTGCATACATATTTTGAAAACTTGATTTTTAGTTCAACATATATTTAAAATAAGTAATAATAGTTCATTTAGATCTAATTTACTCTATTCCATTTCATGTCTGATTTAGTCTTTCTCTTTCGGACATAGAAGGACATAGAATTCTTTTGTATGTGTACGGGGGATGGAACCCAGGGGCATTTTATCTCTGAGCTAGACCCCCAGCCTGAATTTTTAAAACAATGTCTTACTAAGTTGCAGCAAACCTCACTAAGTTGCTGAGGCTGGCCGAGAACCTGTGAGCCTCCTGTCTCAGCTTTCCAAGTACTGGGATTACAAGTGTACACCACCATACTCGGCTGTAGGGTGTTCTGATATGAAACTTTTTCAGAATTTGATGCGTAAGCTTTCCATTACTGTGATAAAATACCTGAGATAATCAAATTAAAAAGGAGAGGTTTATTTTGGCTCAAGATTTTAGAGGATTTCAGTACATGGTCACTTGGGCCCATTTCTCTGAGCCTGTGAGAGAATGCTAGTTACATCATGGCAGAAGCATGCGGTAGAGGAGGTTTTCCACCTTTTGGTGCCTAGAAAGCAAAGAGAGACAGAAGGAAGGGGTGGAGCCCCAATATCCCCTTTAATATTTTTCTCTAATGACCTAACTTTCTCTCATTAGGCCACACCTCTGTAAGATTTCATCACCTCCCAATTATGCCACAGCCTGCGGGGGGCTTTTAACACATAGGCCTTTGGAGAGAAATTTCAGATTTGAACTATACCAATTAGTTTCTTCTTTCATATGAGATATTGAGTTTTCTGGGGAAGGTGCTGTGGATTATGCTTCTTTGTGCTTAGCATTGTGCCTGCAGTTCACACAGCATCCAGTAAGTGTATGCTAGATGAGTTGATGAAAGTATCTGAGGAAAGTGACAGTCTTTGACTTTCAGAAGGCTAACATGATTAGAACTAGCTAAAGGGTGACTTCAAGGATGTTAGTTGAAATGGCATTTTTTTCTTAGGTTTATGGAGATGGGAAGGCAGGGTAATAAAAAGCTATTTGAAATGATACTTGGAGGAGCATGGTCGAGCTAGTAAAATTTTTTTGTCATGCTAATCAATTTTGTGAAAGACTAGTAAGAGGAAATATGTAAAATAATTGAATAAACTATGAGCAAAACTACTAAATGTGTTTAAGTGCTTTTGGCAGGCCAGTACCAATTTACTGATGGAGAACAAAAATTCTATATCCACGTCTAACTAGGCTATCTTCATGGTTCACTTTGGAGAATTCTAATTATCCTTGAATATTTGACCTTCCATATGTCAACATAAATATTTTCTCAACATGGCTTCATGGAGATACATCAGCTTTGTGTGACAGAGATAACATTATTATTTAGAAATGTTAAGGGCCATGATCTACTTTAGCTTTTTTGTCTTTCCTTCTTACTTTTTTTGCACTTTTTGATACTTTCTGGGTGTTGCCTACATGAAACTCATTCAATAATGGGGAAAGAGGTGTGAGGTCAGAAGTTAGGGTTTGTTACAAGGAAGAAATGAGCTCACATTCACGAGACCTTCAAACAATGTTTGACATATAATTACAGCTCATCATTTGTTAGATATTGACTAACTCCTCTCTTTTATACTTCTTGCAGCAGAAATATGTGGGAGTTTTTTTTTGGTGGTACTGGGGATGGAACCCAGGGGTTTTCTACCTCTGGGCTACACTCCCAGACCTATTTTATATTTTTTATTTGGAAACAGGGTCTCTTAAGCCAGCTGAGGCTAGCTTTGAACCTGTTCGAACCTCCTGTCTCAGCCTTCAGAGCGTGGGGATTACGAGCATGTGCCACCATGCCCAGCATGGTAGTTATTTTCATAAGCCATCTTCTGAACTGCCCAGGTTGGGCCCAGAGTTTTATGTTTCTTCAGCCAAAGATTATGATTTATTGTGAATACCCTGGAGGAAGAAGGTCAAGGATTTCCACAATGGAGAGATGTGAACTCCAAAAATCATCTGTCAGGAGAACCAAAAGATCAAGAAGAAGCAGCAGGATTGGCCATTTATTGAATCATTAACACAAGGCTGTATGAGTTTTATTATTTCATATATAGCTTCTTATGAGGGTGGTTGTAATCTGATGGCTACAGAACCATTCTTCCCTCCTCATCTACTTAGTCATTGAGTCATTTAACAAATATAGAGCACTTACAAGTTGTCTGGAACAGTTCAGGTACTTGGAATATATCAATGAACAAACAGAATAATACTCCCACTATCCTGTGGTTTACATTCTAGCATCAGGAGACAGAAAGTCAACAGCAAGCAGAGCAAATAAATTACTTAGAACACTGAAGGGTGATAACTGCTATGGAAAAAATAAAAATCAGGATAAGAATGATCAGGAGAGCCTGGGGGCCATGTGTGGCCTAGGGGGCAATATGCAGTTTTAAGTCAGATGTTCAGGGTAGTTGTTGTCATTGAAAAGATAAGAACTAAGCAAAGAAGTGAAGGAGATGAAGAAATCAGCCATGCCAATGTCTGCAGAAAGATGAAAAGCTAGCTCCAAGGCTCTGCCTCTTGTATTTAGGAAAGGAGGCCTGCGTCACTGGACAGGAGTGAGCAGAGGTGAAAGCAGGACGAGGCATCTGAGGAGTTGTGTCAGGACAGACCATGTAAGGCCTTGCAGGCTATTGCACAAACTTTGATGATTTATTTCAGAGTTTGAGTTAATGTTTTTAAAAACCACTTTGATTTCTCTGCTAATAATGAATTATAAGGGCACAAGGATAGAAGCAGAGAGACCCATTAGGAAGTTATTGAAGTTCTCCAGGAAAGAGCTACAAATGCTCAAAGCAGGAGAATGGAATTAAAGGTGATCTAGAGCCAATATTCTAACTGATGAGTAGTGTAATGAGAGAAACAAAGGAGCTGGTATGCCCCCAAGAACTTTTTTTGGCAAAGCAGTTAAAGAGAAGGAGCTTCCATCAACTGAACCAGTTGGATTAGGTTTGAGTAAAAGCACCAGGAATTCTTTTTCAATGCCTGTTAGTCATCTGGAATTCAGAAAAGGGGTCTTGGCTAGAGATATAAATTTAGGAGTTTGCTACCCACATATGGGATTTAAAGTCAGAGGGTGGGATAAGACCACCAAGGAAGTAAGTTCAGCTAGAAAAAAAAAAGAACCAAAACCTCGATATTTGAACCAGAAACTCCAATATTAAGGCATTGGAATGAAGAAAAAAAAATCAGCAAAGAAAACTGAGGGGTGACTAGAGAGTTACATAGTGGGCAAATCAGAGATGCAAGGTGAAAAAGCATGTTAAGGAAGGGGTGATCAGACCCTGCTTCAAAATAAAGAATAAAAAATAGGGCTAGGGGGTAGCTCATAGCTCATAGGTAAAATGGCCCTGGGTTCCATCCCCAGTATTGCTATATATATATATATATATATATATATATATATATATATTACTAAAGACAGGCCAAATAAGATGAATAATAATAATTGGCCACTGAATTTACCATTATGGAAGACACATGGGAACCTGAGTTGAAAATAGTTTCATTGAACATGTAGGGGAATGGATAAAGGGAGAATGGAAAGAGATGAGCTAGAGACCACAAACAGAACAGAAGACAAAAATAAATAAGATGAGTCTCCTAGATAGAGTTTGAACATTTATCTTCTCAAATGTTCCTCCATTCGTCCAATAATGTGCCAAAGATACTAAAATTAGAATTTCCTTATCTCCCTTTAGAAGAACCACTGTTCCTTACCATTGGAAATGTAAATGTTCTGGTTGGTATGGATTGTCTGATTGCACTGAATTTCCGGAGCAGTAATAGAATTTGTAGGATTTCAGACCTATAAGGGATCTCAGACATGCCATAGCCCAACCCCTAGTATCAAAAGTACATGTAGGAAAAATAAATGTTACATAATTGTCGGCTGACAGCAATGGCCTGGGAGTCTAGGATTTCTGTTTTGGTGCTTTTTTAATTGTATAATATTTGATCATTTGGAATTTGATTCAATAAGTATGTAGGACAAGTGAGGACAAAAGGAAAAGCTAAGTTAATGAATGAATGAACTTATAGTTGAGTAAAGAGAAGAAGGCTTGAAAGATATGAGAAAAACCAGCTGAGGGCTCTTAAGGTTCACTGGTTTGAATATTTTCTCTGGGATGCAAGGAGAGATGGAAGCCAGAAAGAGAATTTATAATAGCTAAGGGAACAGTAAGGACTGTAGACTTTCTACCTGAAACAGTGCTTTCTACCTTGAAAAAGAGTTGTTTTAAATATAAATGAAAACTGTTAATGAAGGTTAATGAAAGGGACTGGAGATGGAGAAGCTCTTTCCTAATGAAAATTAGAATGATGGATTTTCTTTTTTCAATATTTTTTAATTCTCACTGGCAACTACTAAAAAAACTACTGATCTGATCTGGCAGCAGCAGGTTTTCAACTCCCTGAAAATAACCAGATACAAGAGGTTTCAACTTGTTGGAACTCTTATTATATGCTTGAATGACTCCTGGAACAAAGGAAAGCTGTGCATGATTGTTTAGGAAATCATAAGATAAACAAAGCATATATTTTCTAACATCTACTGACTGTAATGTGATAGTCATGTTATATTGGTCTTTGCTCATTTTAGGGTAACGTGATGAAGATGACTTTAGTGGTCCTTAAGTTCAGCACATAAATAAATGATGTGAAGACTCCATTTTAACTTATGCCCCTCAATTTTTCATCCATACTCACCGCCTTTCTTCAGGAGGGGAAAATGCACGTTACTTGTTCTCTTGGAAACATTCCATCCTTTTTTATGTTTTTCCTTTCTCTTTTGAAAGATCCTCCTCACACTACATAAATAGAAATGTCCCTGAGATTCATTTGATTTCATGGATGGCAGAGTACTCATTTCAAATAACTTTGGGAGAACCAGATAAAATAGCTACACTGTACTGCATTACCTGATTTAGTGCTGGGACTGTTAGAAGACTGGATGGCTCTGGGAAATTGTAATGGGAAATTCAAGTTAGCTTTCACTTTAAGTTCAGCACTTTGAATCCAGTGGAGCTGAGGGTAGTCAAAAGTTATTACTATCTGATTTGATTGTTCACTGTTCCAAGTGAAATAAGTGAGTTGCCTCTGCTTTGCTGGTAGTAAGGAAAATACTCCTATCACCTGGGTGCTAAATGGCAGTTCTCGAGCGCTGTCTGCAGAGGACTGGCTGGAAAAGGTGACTTGTTCTGTCTCCCTTGCAGCCATTACTTTGTCAAGGTGAAGGCATATTGAAGAAGTAGTTGGGGGAATCTTACGCCTCTGTTTATCGGGCAGTATCTATTCTTGGGAGCAAAAGAAGCCATCCATTTCCAAAGCTGTCAATCTGGTACCCCCAGCCACTACTAAAAGCCACTTCAATTTATTTCTTCAGTTCTTTACACTTTGCAGAGTGTTTATTGTAAAGATGTATTAACCAGTAAGGTGCCTTTAAGATAAATTGCTCTCAACTTTGGGAAGAGATAGCAACTTTTGTAAAGGTACCAATGGTGGTTTAAGTAGGAGAAAAAAGTAATAGTGCTTAACACTGCTGGAAGCATCATTACTTTTACCTCAACCATTTCTTTTAGTTCTTTCAGGATGCAGTTTTCATCTTTTATTTACTCTTGCTTAGCTCCCTGTCCCTTCATATTTAACTGTGATTCTTTTTATTCCTTTCTGTTTCACTTGTATGTTTTTGTCCCTGCTCCCCTGACTCTTCTCACCTATAAGGAAAAAGCAAGTATTTATATAATATTGGATCTCTCCCCCTAACTTTGACAGATCACAACCACAGCAGGCTAGCATTCCCTGAGTGAGGATGTAACCCTTGACCTTATTAACCAGGACGAGTAGATTTGCTGTGGCTTTGAGATGTTTACATGGATTTCCGAGGGAAACTGAGTAGGGCCCGATTCCCTTGGCAGGCAACCCTAAGCTTGAGGCTGAGAGGAAAATGATGTTTAGTCCCTTTTCTTTTACAAACATAAGAATCATTCACATTAAGTCTTATTACTGAAGTTTAAATGAACCCTTGACAGTATTCTAGGCGCAGACAGTATTCTGAGGCCATATTAAGTGATGGTTCTGGCCTAGGGACTGGCTAATAAAGGAGATTCAGGAATGGAACTCACGGGGGAAGTGTGAGCATCCCTTATGAACTGTGGGCAATGGGGGCTTTGCCAAGTGCATCCGTGTAAACTCAGGAAATAAATTCTTGTGTGCTTTTCTTTTGTTTGGCAAATGATTTTTAATTTCTTACTCTAAAAATGATGGTTAAATTAAAAGACGACACAAATATATCGAGGAACAGTTATAAGTTGAATTCTGAGTTGATTGTAGAGGCTCGTTTCTTATTTATTTGAAGAGTCTCAATTTTATTTAAAAATCTGAAGCATTTTTCAAATTATTCAGAAATGGTTACATGTAAAAAAACCAAGGAAAACCAAAATATAGGCCATTATTTATATTTTCTTTTATTTAGCTTATCTTTGGATTCTTAGGGAAATTCTAAAGAATTTTTTCTGCTGCCCGTTTTTTCTTCTTATACCACTGACTTTGGTTACCAAGCTTAGAGAGAAGGTCCAAAGCCTACATGACATGGTCATGGAACTAAAGTCCTTTTGCTCTCATATCCTGGAGGAGTCCACTATACCATCTCATAGGGATTTATTTCTTTAATTCTCCCTGAACAAGTTTCAACCCTAATATTTTAGCGTTCCTGCTTAGAACCTCTTCTGACTTTGTTTCACAGATCACATCTTCCAATACTTTTGATCTTTGCTCAGTACTTGTTTCATCAATTGACTTCAAAGTTCATATTCTGTTTACCTTGGTGGTACTGGGGATTGAGGGTCATTCTACCTCTGAGCGCGAACCCTCATCACTATTTTATTTTTATTTTGAAACAGGGTCTTGCTAGGTTGATGAGTGTCTCATGACTTGCTGAGGCTGCTCTCAAGTCTGTGATCCTCTTGTCCCAGCCATTTATGTCTTAGTTCAAAGTCTACTTTCCCAGTTGTTCTTTTCTCTTTTTTATGAATAATTATGTATTTAGTGTTTGTATTATTTATTAAATAAAATCCTTATGTCCTTACGTATTTCCTGAACAATTTCACATTCCATGATAAAATAAACTCTCAAAGGCTAAAATGATGTCTTATAAAATATCTCTCAGACATTCCACTCCACATTCAGCCCAACAAAAAAAAATTTGGTGTTCAAATAACATTTAATGAGAAGCAAATCAACTAGATACTATTTTGTAAACCTCAGAACTACAACTAGGTGCCAAAATACTTTGCCTTCTAAATTTCTTCTAGTTTTTCTTTTTTTTTTTTAAGATTTGGCTTTTTTTTCTCTTCCCTCTTTCTTCTTTTTAATCCATGATATTAATTTTTGTCCTAGTATTCCAATTGGAATAAGAATTCAAAGCACATGGGAAGAAAGGTATCCAACATCTTTTATTCATTAATGCAATGTTTTCTGCTCTGGATTTTAAAAGCTTCAGTGAATAAATGTAAAGTCTACCAAGAAAACAATCAAGAAATCAAAGACCACGGAAGGGAGCATGTCATAATTAAGGAATAAAAGAAAGCTCATTTTTGCTTAAAGGTGCTAAGGTGAGGAAGAGGAATGAGAAAAGTTCTGCAAAATTACGTGGTCTATAAGGAAAGAACCTCAAGTTTGGGGTGGAGGTGGTGGCATTGTTGAAGGTGGCCATGGTGGTGGTGTAGCTCAGTGGGAAAGTGCTTTCCTAGGATGCTCATGGCCTTGGACGTGGTCCTTAGCATCACAAATTATAATAAAAACCACTCCTGCTTTAGAAGATAATGGGAGAAGTTGAATCATATTTGAGTACCTGTAATATTAAAGCCACCATATTAGATATCTAACATCAACATACTAGCCCCGTGAGGGAGGTGCAATCAATCCTATTTTGCCAAAGTGAAATAGGAGGCTAATTGAATTTAAGTACTTTGCCTATGGTCTCTTATCTAATAAATAGCAGAAGTAAAATTTAAGTCTTATCTTGAACCCCAAAACACATGCTTACTTTATTATAATCATGACTAAAATTCTAGGGGAATCAGCTGGATGCAGGTTTGATTTTAACTCCCCAATTTGCTAACCTATACGTGTTTATGCTGTTGGATTTCTTTGTATGTATGACTACTGAAAAAGAACAGCTTTTAATACTATGCATTTAATATCTAATATGTATACCTTACCACTAAAATCTCCTAAAAACTTTTTCCAGCGTAGGCCAAATTCAGAAGAGTGGAAAAACCAGATATTAAAGTAATTCCTGATAGTTTCACTAACAGCTAATGAAAAAAAAAAGTAATTTAAAGTTCTGTTTTCTTCTTTGGTGACTTAAGTAGTCTGACTGTCTAGAGCTGGGTCTTTGTTATGAAAAAAGCTTACTTCCTCTGGTTTCTACCACCCAAAGTTGTAATATGCTCTGTGAGTGATATATAGACTTCAGTGACATCTCCGAGAGAATCTTTTTTTCATGAATGGCTATAGACTCCCAATGAGGTCATCCTCAATGAATATACATGGCACCCACACTTTACTAAGGTTATGGGGCAATATAAATTAAACATGATACGATCTTCAGAGAAATCAAATTGAGGTTCCAGCAATACATTGGGAGCACTAGATAATCTCTGCTTGTGCTTGTCTAACATTTATTCATTTCCTGACTTTATGTTTAATCTGATAAATCTTTAAGGGGAAAGTTCTTAGTCAAGGGGCCTGTATCTTCTCTGTGAAATCTAGGGAAGTTGTCATTAAAATAAACATTACCACTTTTGTGGTTCTTGAAATTTTAGCTACCTGGTCAAAAATCTTGATTTAGTCAAAACATCAATTAGTTGTTTTGGGCTCCATTTTTTCTTTGTTGTTTGAGATTTAATGAGTGCTGTGTAAAAGCATATGGGTCATCATAGACTTGTTTCTGAGATATATTGGAGGGGGTGATGGGGAATATATTCTTTTTTGTATTTTTGTCTGTAAATTGAGGGTCTTAGACCATGTTAAATGGTTTTTAACCTTTTGGGGGCCTGATACTCTTTCTATAAACTGATAGGATGCTATTCTCAGAAAAAGACACATATTTGCAATTTCAAAAAGTTCATACATCACCTAATGGATTTTCAGGAGCCCAAGGACTCCTGGTTGAGAATTTTTAGATGATCTTTTGAGTTTCTAATTGATCATATGAATTCCTTCTAGTTTGAATCTATAATTGATTATTTGAATTCCTTTTAGTTTAAATGTTGTTCTACATTTTCTAAAATAATTTGACTGACTGTCATGATACTAGTAAAAATGAGATATGAACTATTTAGGTAGATTTAGCTTTTGTAGCTATAAATGATATCTGATAGTTTCCTTTCTTTCTTCTTTTTAAATAGTCTTTCTGAACCTCCTGCTTTTTAGAATCACCTGGGGAGCTTTCAAAAATCTCAATGCCTAGCCACACCCTAGATCACTTAAATCAGTATCTCTGGGGGTGGGTCCCAGATATCAGTTTATTAAAACTCCCCAGGTGGCTCTACTGTGCAGCCAGGTTGGGAGTCAGTTCTCTGCCATGATTAAAACAGCTTCAGAAGTTCCCGATTACAGAAACATCAACCATCAGCTGAAGATGAAAGGACATTTCATTCTTTTTCTGCGTTCAAATGTCTGGTATTGAACGCTGTATTTCCAGCTGAAAATAAGGGTTTGAAAACTCTTGTGGGTAATCATGCTTCCAAATGTGCTATGCTCTTGGGTAAGCCGTACAAGTGTCACAAATACAGAATTGCTTTCCTGGTACTGTGGAGCTGTGGGAAGGGCTATATTAGGACATGCCCTGCTCTGCCACAAGCACACATCAGGAAAGATTTGTTTTTAACACAAGAACAATTACCATTGTCATATTCCAAACTGTGTGCAAATTGTTTTATTATAAACTCACTGTTGGTCCCTATTTAACTAGGAAATCATTCACTCTAAATTTATCTTCTCTCTGCATGGCATTGACATTTGCTGGCAATGCCAGACTTGCTTCCCTTATAAGAAACAAAAATCCAAGGAAAACAGGCAATACTCTCATCTGCCTGACTAACAATCCTTGGAGAATCTTTGAGAACTTTTTGCATGTTAACTCTTCCAGCTCTTTTTCTAATTTTGACTTTTCATTGAACTCAGAGACACAAGCAATGGTTTTCATGAAATGTGGCAGTAAAAGCTTTCTTCATCAGAACAGTTCTCCAAAGAAAGAATGCTCACTGCCAGAGCTTGGAGATGAGAAATGAGATGTGTAATGAAAAGTTGTTTGTTTTCAAGAGTTTTACAAGTCAATTTGGGATACTTCATTGGCCAAGTTTTTATCTCTGTATTAGGCAACCATTACATGTTTTCAATTTGAAAAAATGTCCATCTTTGCTTTCCATGGCATCTGTGCTATATTCAAAACACTCCGCAATTTCATGCAGACAAAGCCTTTCCAAGTCACATGGTGTGTTTGAGTAATCGAAGTCCATTAAGACTGAACAGAGACAACCTGTATTATAGTGATTTCTCCCTTTGTGGGTTTTGCAATTTCCCTACCAAGCTTTGGTGCTTGAAGATGACATTTTGAAAATTAGATTTAACTACCTGAAAACTTATGACACAGAATTGCCAGCAGCCAGTTGGTAGCCTGGAAGGACCTTACTTAGTCATATCTGTTTATTTCTTCTCTTTAAGGGAAGGATAAACTTCTTTATCCTTCAAAATCAGGAGGATGCCTGATTTAGAGACATCTTTTTGTTATTTTCCTTACAAATCCTATTCAAATCCAGAGCTAAGGGAAACCTTGGATAAGATTCCTCAGAGTCATTAAGTCGCACAATCTGAGTGTAAATTTCAAGGCAGCAGTGAGTGCCCCAGATCTGGACAGTGACTGTTGCTAGCCCAAATATTGTCACTGAGAAAAGGATACCCATTAATAATTACTCTGTCAAACACATGGAATCATTTGGGAAATCTTCACTTCAGACATGGTATTTCTGATGATAAAGGGTGATGATATAAATATGTATGTGCAATTGTTTCATTTGAAAACTTGCTAAAATTTATATTGCCTAATCTTGATAGAAACTAGAAGTAACTAAACAAAGGAAAAGGCAGGCTACTTTAATGCTGAATTGGCAAAGGGGTGACTCTTGAATAGTTATCATTCACCAGAAAACAAAACGCTGGCTATATTATGTGGGCTTTGGTTATGGCACAGCACCTAACATGTGTTCAGTAACAAACACAGAATAAAATGAATGAAGGTAAGTATCTTTTGTGTATATCTGAACATAAGAATCAAATTCTTGAATAGATCATATGTGCTTTTTTTTCTTCCGAGGCATTCGACCTCCGAGCTCCACCCCCTGCACTATTTTTTTATTTTTATTTTGAAACAAGGTCTCACTAAGATGTGGAGGGACTCACTAAGAAGCTGAGGCTGTCCGAGAACCGCAAACCTCTGGTCTCAGCCTCCCACATGCTGGGATAACAAGTGTGTGCCACCATGCTCGGCTACTTAGGTTGCTTTTGATGGTATCTGTTTGTGTAACCATGGCAACATCATTGGTTTCTATATCTAAAATGTTAATCTCCCCTTCTCCTATAGGCCAGTCCACTCTATGCCATTCATAACAGAAGTCATGAGAGGGCATAGGCAGCCTTTGATGGGATTACACATGTCATGTCCTTCTATTAATGGGCTGACTTGTGTCTCCTCCAAACTAATATCTCAGAATGTGACTGTACTTGAAGATAGGGTCTTTACGAGGTCACTAAGTTAAAATGAGGTCACAAGGGCTGGCCCTAATCCAGTATGGCTAGTAACCCTGTAAAATGAGGAAATTTGGACACAGGCATGTACAGAGGGAGGACTGAAGACAGGGAGAAGATGGCCATTTACAAGCCAAGGAGAAAGGCCTCAGGAAAAACCAACTCTGGTAGTACCTTGGTCATGGAATGTGAGCTTCCAGAATTATGAAAAAAAAATTTTCCCTGTTGTTTCAGCCACCCAGTTCCTCGCACCTTGTAATGGCTACCCTAGCAAACTAATATTGTTCCTGTTTTTCTAACAACTTACTATGCTTCTCCTTCAAATATTACCAGCCTTTGAAAGTTGAAAATATCCCTTAAGCTTTAGGTTAAATGCAAAACTTGATGTTTATTTGCTTTCTGTGCATCTCCTAGACCACTAATAAAATCTGATCATGTGATTTTTCCCATCAGACCACCTCTTCTCTGATAGCAGCACCTGCATATTTCATACACACACTCACACACACACACACACACACACACACACACATACACACACTCATATATATATATATATAAAATAGGAGATCTTTCAGGAATTTCTATAAGTCAGAAAAGGTTTATCTATCATATTCATAGATAAGTAAACTGAAAAATCTTTTTAACTGTGGCATGTATCTATATCATTTAGAAAACACTAATGGATCTAGATTCATTTAATCTGTGACTGTGCATAGATCACACATTATTTTTTACCATTTTAATCAGCCTACCTATTCTAATACCCCATAGCAATGCAGAAATACAAAGATACCAAAACAGATAAATGATTAAATCTTTGTAGTTGACATGGGATGAGGACATCCAGAGATTCAAGTTTAGGGTGGGAGAAATCATGGTCAGCCTGATAGATTAGACCACCATGAAGGGTAAGGGGAACCTCTTTGTCTTCCAAATCTCTCCTCAACTCATAGCTTTTGAGAAAAGAGTTAATGTTAGGAAATTCATGTTTTGGATCTGGAAAACTTTCAATCACTAAAAATTTATTTTTAAATAAAAATTCTCTTTAGAGCAGCTGAGTAGTGTTTGGACCCATGGGTGGTAATGTGATGAAAGTGACTTTATTTAAAATTACTTTTAGCTTGGGAATTTGGAAAAAGAACAAATGAAACAATCTTTTCCTTTGGATGATGTCAGAGGTTCCTTCAGGTCATTTCCTAATTAGAGGTTAAAAGTAATAGCTCTCTGGGGGCTTGAACCCAGTGTGTTCTGGACTTAAAAGGTTATGTATGATGATGAGCATGTCATGCTCTGTGTATTGAATAAGTTCTAAAATCTTCATGTGAGGGTAATGTACAAATAGCCCTATACAATCATAGTTGATGAGAAATAATATTAAAGAGAAATAAGGTACAATCATGAAATGGTTACATCGATGTCTTAGAAGCCTACAATTTTTCATATGCATATAGAAATGATATACATGTGGGGATATATTCTCTTTTATGCCTTTAATCATAAATCTTTGTTAATAGGCACTTCTGATACGTGTTGGTTATGAAAGGATAATTAATGTGTATGAAGATGACCCTGAAGCATAATAATGTTTTCTAAATCTTCAAAGGGAACAAATTATATTTCTTATGATTCAAATTTATTTTTAGCATATAACGATTTTCTGGAAAGTAGAAATTTGTGTACAGTATGATATATTCAGCATGGTATATGAAGAAGTAAGGGCTTTGCAGTCAACTTGATCTAAATCCCAACTTTACATTTGCTAGCCCAATTGCATCATGGAACATTACTCCACTCAGTCTTTGCATCTGGAAAATGGGCATAAGAGAACCTACTTTATAGGATATTGTAAGGACTAAATGATATGAAATACAGAGGGCCATGCTCTTCACATATAAGTGTTTAAAAATGTTTAATTCCAGTCTTCCTGGTCTAACACATCAATCAAGGTACTTCATTTGCTGACCTCATCAGATAAAACTTTTTCTAAGCATATAAATGAATTTAGGGGCATGAAAAAAGAGACTAAGAAGAGTGGAAGAGTGTGCTTCTCGTAGGTGGGCTGACTTTTACCATAGGCTTGTTTTCAGGCTGCTGGCCGCTTTGGCTTTAATTTGCAGGCTTATTTTCTTTAGGATAATGAATTTTTATTTAAATTTGGTGAAGTTCCTTTGAGCTCCTTTTAAGTCATCTGAACACAGGAAACACTTTTTCATGCTTTTAGAGTTTTTCTGATTGACTTTGTTCTCCAAAAGGGGCTGATTTTAATATTCTAAGTGATAAAAAGTGCCTTTGACACGATTGAAGCAATTTAATTAGTAAATCCGGAAATTATAAAGGACTGGAAATCACACCCTCCATGCTTTTAATAAAACAGGGTAGTGAAACTTCTGATAGGTGTGTACCACGTGCTGAAGGAATTCTGTACCACACACATTGAGAGAAATGAAGAAATCAAGAGAACTTTACAAGGGTCCTACTAAGAAAATTACATGGTGGACAATTAAGTGGTCAGTGTCCCTTAGAACTTAGAACTTCTCTGTCAGTCATAATTTACACGGTCTATGTTGAACACCTAATCATGCAACATAATTAGAACCACATATGGAAATTCAGCATATTAAATAAGAAAGAGGAGTAATATAACTGTGAGGCATCTCATCTTTGAATCATCTGACCTCATAGTATCTTAATCCTGGAATAAAGAAATGTATATTTAATGTTGTAGTTAATAGGATTTTTAGCGTTAAGCTATCCATCTCATGATGAAGACAGTATGTGAATTATTTCTAGTCAGTTTACCATAAGAGTGTTTTCCTATAGTATGTCATCACTAAACAGGGAACATTGCTATATAACTGCTAGGCATAAACATAATAACATGTTCAACAGTAAAACTATCTACAGTATATAAATACTGATGCTGTACTCAAAAGCACCATCATTTTTTATTGCCTTGGTAATGGAGTGTTCCAGAGAGACATGTATACAGATGATTAGTGATTGGTGGAATATTTTTTTTTTGCCCATATCTTCAAATGTTTAAGAGCAACCTTTATCACCAGCATGTGGAGGAATCAAAGAGCAGTTGATTCCTCTTCAGCAAGCAAATCTTAGGGTCAAACCGATTATTTCCTCCTAAATCATAGGTCATAATAGGGAATATCAACAAGTATACTTTAACTATGGTAGATAAAAAATCATGCTATGAATCTTAATAACATTAGAATATTATTATAAGAATTCTAATTTTTGTTCATAATAGTAGCTTACAAATAGTGGGAATAATTGGGTAATCTTTCTTTTTAATACTATTTTTTTACATTTCAAAGGTTTTATTTTATTTTATTATTTTTTCTTTTAACAATTTTTTATTGAACATAAATAGTATACATTTAAACTATATTTGGTGCTCTCTCCCCCCCCCGCCCCGTATTCCCTTCCCCCCTCCCACCAATGGTTGTCCAGGTTAACCATGTCTTATTCATAATTTTACACATGTTCAGATGTAGACCCTCATTAATCAAGATCAGCCTTCCTCCTCTCCTATCTTTCCATTCAAACTTTGCTGGTATTTCCCCTCCATTATCTGGAGTCCCACTGGTATCCTCTGTGTTTCCTAGTTTGGGCATATTAGAAGAAACATATGTACCTTCTCCTTCTGTGCTTGGCTGATCTCACTTAACATAATGTTCTCCAGAGCTTTCCATCTTCTTGCAAATGATATAATTTTGTTCCTCTTTATGGCTGAATAGAATTCCATTGTGTGTATTTCCCACAGTTTTGCTATCCATTCATCTGTTGATGGAGATCTGGGTTGGTTCCATATTTTGGCTATTACAAATTGTGCTGCTATGAACATAGGTATGCATATGTTGCTGTATTTCTCTGAATTCAACCCCTTTGGAAAGATACCTAACTATTTTAATGACATTTTAACGTATGATGATGGTGAACTGCAGTTGATAATAAAGTACTTGAAGTGTAAATAGAGTCGATGGCTGAATAATTTCAAGAGACACTTGGCAATTTGATTGTTTTCACACACAGAACAGCCAGTTCAACAGCTGAAAATTTTCCCCAGAAGAAATTAAGCATGCGCATGGAGTTGAGACTCTGAAGAAAATTTTGTTGATAAGGCTAAGATATTTTAGGTCTTGATTTGTTTCTTATTCACAATGATAGTTCCATATATTTTTTTTCTTCTTTGCACTGAAATGAACCAACTCTGTGAAATGAGAACTTTTGGGGATGCAGGATGTCTAAAATGGGTGAACCAGCTCGGAGAGTTGCATAAGGCTTCTAAGTCGCAGTGCAATTCACTGACACCTGCGGAAGTCAAGCTGACTTTTATGACATGCTCTGTAATCTTGTTTTCTTCTGCTGTAGATGGATAGAACTGGTACATGATTTGCTCGTTTGAAGGATCAGTTTGGGGTGCCATTTGAGAAGAAAATTCCTTTGAATCTCAATTTTTTCCTCAGATATGCCACATTGTCTAGCTCTTGTTTTGTCCCATGTATGGAAATTGTGACTCCATATAGATTACTATTAACATTAGAGAGTAGCTTTCGACCAATTACTAATGTTTCAAGCTTTGGTGCATTGTTGATAATTGCTACAAATTCCAGTTCTATCCAACATACATAAGCCAACTACTTTGAATATTCTTTATAGCTAAATAATTTTCCCATATTAGGAAAATAAAATGTAACCTTTATTCAAGTTTCAAAACCATGGTGATTGTGTTGAATAGTGAGGTTTTTTTTTTAACATGTTAGTATAATGTGACTATTGAGACTGCCTGTGAATCTCTGTGCAATTTTTTGATAACTCAATTTGAGATTAAAGGGTTACAATCTACGCATATCCCTACTGAGATTTAGGAATTAAATTCCCTTTAGCATGTGGCTGTACTTCCATTAATAAAGATTTAGGCTGGCACATATGGTTTGCCTAGAGCTGGTTGTTTCATTACTTCCTTCCCTTTTTAATTTTTTTTATTTTGCAGTGAGCCCTAATTTTTTCCAGATGCTGTGAATTGGTTTCCAGTAATTTTCACATCTTCTTCAACTTGTATCAACATCTCTAAATATGAGGGCACATAATAAGTCTTCAGTTATATTTGTGGGAGCCCATGACAGAGTAGGCCTAAAGTTTGTCCCCAAATATATCTTTAGGCATATTTCTCTGGAATTATTGTCTAATTGGGAAAAATCAGTTTCAGAGAAATAATTAGACTCCATCTTATATGCTGCAATGCAGTAATGAATCATATGACATTCCATGTTTCCTCAAAGCCTGAGATACTAACATGATAAGCAAGAGAAGAGAAGAGAAGAGCTTCTTTGTAAAAATTCAGAGTTAACTTTTGGGAAAGCTGTGAAATAAGGTAGTATTTATTTTTGGCACCCTTTTACTTCTTCTTTTAGTGCCCCATTTCTCTTTCAAAGTGTCCTCTTCTTTGCTCTCAGCTACAATCAGTTAAGGTCTACTAAGATCAGCTGAAAATGGTTTAAAATGCCTCTTCAGAGGGGGTCTTTGCAATTTAGTAAAACTGTTTTGATGACAAAAAAAACTTCAAAATAGAAAAAAATTGAATTTCTAATGGTGGAATTTCACACTCGGTGCTTAACACTTGGATGCAATGAAAGATACCTGTCAGATGAAATCAGTCTCATTATTATCTATCCCACATGGTCTCTTCCTGGGCAAAACTACCTATGGAGAACCCAGAACACATGCCTTTGAACAGGCATGGGTACGGAAAGACAAGAGAAAAAAAAAGGAGTTTGCTCTATGCTGATTGTGGTGGGTCTCAGGTTGGTGAACAGGTAGTTTATCATCCTGTTTACAAAAATCTGGCCATGTTGTCTCACCTGGAGGTAATTCTCAGGGCCCCGTGGAGCTTGGTGAAGATGCTGTTTGGGTCTGCATCACAGCTTGACTTCTCCTTCTCCTCACTGTTGCTTCCACTTTCCCCTCCCACGTGTGCTGGACTCTTAGGCTCACTCTCAGATACATCCTGCGTGTTAAGCTCTGTCTGCATTCTGGAGAACTAAACTGGTATGGACAAGAACCTGATCTGTCTGATCTGCTCACTCAGAAATCCTGTTAAGTTTTCCCAAGGTTAGCTGTGGAGGCTGTCAAGGGGAACACTGTAGGAAAAGGACAAGCATGACTGGCAGACACCCACCAGCTCAGACAGAGATTCAGGAGAAAGAGGAGGGGATAGTGTGCAGCCCATTTAAAAAAACAAGGTGATCCAGGTATGGTAGTGTGTGCCTGTAGTCCTAGTACTTGGGAAGCTGAGACAGGAGGCTCACGGATTTGAAGCAAGCCTCAGCAACTTAGTGAGTCCCCCCATACCGTAGTGAGACCCTGTATCCAAATTAAGAAAATAATAATAAAATAGAGATGGGGGTATAACCTGGAGGTGCATTGTCTCTGGGGTTCACTTCCTGGTAAAACACACACACACACACACACACACACACACACACACACACAAAACACCAAGTGCACGTTCAGGCCAGACTGCCTAGGTTCAGAAACTGGCTCTGTCCCTTACTGGTCCAGGCTTCTCAACCTCTTAGTGCCTTGATTTCCTCATTAGTGAAATGGGATGGTGATGACGATGTGAGATCTGTTGATTTCTACCATATGAGAGTGGCAAGCACTCTGCCAATAAGCCATTTATCCCCAGCCATTTATTTTCTGTTTTCTGTTTTAAGACAGGGTCTCACTAAGTGGCTAGGGGTGGCCTCGAACTTGCAATCTTCCTGCTTCAGCCTCCTGAGTTGCAGGGATTATAGTTATATACTACCATGCTTAGCTATTATGAGATTTGAATGAGATAATATGTTGGAATGTATATACATTGTTATATTTATAATTGTTCCTGGATTAGAGTGAGTGAGTAAGTAAAAAAGAAAAGCTTACTAACATTTCCTATTGTTCTTTCTTTCTTTGTTTTGTGGTACTGAGCTTTTTTTTTTTTTTTTGCCATACTGGGAATGGAACCCAGGGGCATTCTACCTCTGAGCTACACTCCAAACCCTATTTTTTATTCTTTATTTTGAAACAGGGTTTCACTGAGTTGCAAAGGCCTCACTTAGTAGCTGAGGCTGGCTTCTAACCACAATCCTCCTGTCTCAGCCTCTCAAATGCTGGGATTACAAGCGTGCACCACCACGCCTGACTGTGGTATTGGGTTTTAAACCCAGAAGTATTCAACCTTTGAGATATACCCTCAGCCACATTTTATTTTGAAATTAGGTCTTGCTAGGCTCATGAAAGCTTTACTACTTGCTGAGGCTGTCCTCAAACCTGCGATCCTCCTGTTCTCAGCCTCCCAAGTATTAAGATTATAAGTGTGCGCCACCACGCCCAGATTTATATTGTTATTCCTTATTAAAGATTCACTTTAGCAGGAGCTCCATAGAAGAGGAACAAGTCCTAGAGGGTTGTTGAGATTTTTAAGATGTTTTCTCCCTCCAAATAGATCATACATATAAATGGTACTGCTGTTATTTGAGTCAGTAAGTTTTTAAAACACCTTATGAGGATACAGTGTTGATAACTTTCATGTTTTCTTCAAAAGCTGGCTTTCAATTATTGATAGTATGATTGATAGTGTAATTTTATGCCGAGTTAGACAATAACCTAGAAAAGGGTAAATCAGTTAATGAAAATAGTATAGTTTACTCTTGGTTTACTTAGGCTTATCTCAAAGAATTCAGGAAATTTGCGAACGTCAATTTTTAAAAAAATAAAAACCTGAAGTCCACGCAGAGCACTGTGGTACACACTTGTAATCCCACTGCTTGGGAAACCGAGACAGGAAGATTGAAGGTTCACAGCCAGTCTCAGCAAATTAATAAGGGCCTGTTTCAAAATAAAAATGAAACAGGGCTGGGAGTATAGCTGAGAGATAGAATGCCCCTGGGTTCAATCCCTAGTATCACAAAAAACTTCCCCTCAAGCCAAAAAGAAACTGAAGTCTTTATATTATTCAAATTGTCCTAGTTTTTACCCAATGTCCTTTTTGCATTTCAGAATCCCATCCAGGATACTGTGTTACCTTCAGGCTTGTCTCCTTAGGCTCCTTCAGCTGTGATAGTTTCCTAGTCTTTGCTTGTTTTGAGAAGTGCTGGTCAGGCATTGTGTAGAACATTCCTCAGATGAGATTTCTATCATGTTTTTCTTATGATTAGATTAGGGCTGGGGGTTTCGGGGAAGGAGAACTCAGAAGTAAAGCAGCGCCTGGACACATCATCTCTAGAGCATCATCTCCAGGTGTGCACCTTAGCATGCCTATTTCTGTGACATCTGCCTCTATCCCCTCCATCACCTGGCTGAGATCCTCTTTGTCATATTTCTTCACTGTCAAGTTTTTGATTTTCTCCCTTTTTTTTAAGCTGTAAATTTCAGAAGGAAATCACCATCCGGAGCCTACATTTGTGTGGGAGAGTTTGCTTCATTTAACTGCAGTCAGAGTATCTACATAAATTATTCAGAATTCTTCTGTACAGAGGTTTGTTCCCTCTCCCCCATTTATTGATGTATACCAACATTTATTCATCTCAATATAGACTCACAGGTATATATTACACATTTTGGATTATAACCCAGTACAACTTCACTTATTTTGTTCAATTTTGTTTTCTTTTTTGATTTCTGATTTAAGGACGAAGATATTTTAGTGACAGATGATGATGATGATGATGATGATGATGATGATGATGATGGTGGTGGTGGTGGTGATTTCCTTGTGGTTTGTGGATCACAAAACATCAGAGAGAGAAAGTCAGGAATGTTGGCAAGTTTTCATTTTCTTGCTGAGCAAATAGCATTTTTAAGTAAAGAAGATGGCTTCTTTTAATTAGTGATATTTCTTGCCGAATTAGAAAATATTTATTTTTTCTCTTAGCTCCAAGATTTCACCTATTTGAGTTGTATTTGAAAGTAGCTTTCTCGGTGTGCAGATATTTTTATCGTTTGGAAGAATTAAGTAGCTTAGGCCTTAGTAAATATTAGGACAATGATTATGAAGCAGGGTGATTGAGTCAATTATCACCCAGGGGCAGTTTAAAGTTAAATGTGAAGAGGATGCTTTTAAATTTGATTATGGTTAGGACAATTAACAGGTTTAGACTGCTTCTTTGGTAAGTGTAGTATGAACATTTAATTTAAGTTATGACATTTCTGACACAGTCTATATGTTTGAGCATTTTGTATTTATAATGCAGAGAACATGCATATTTATAAACGACCCAGGGAGACACATTTCCACTTCATCAATATCAATTTTTATCATGCATCTGCAAATTTTGTGGAGCATCTTTCACTGCTGGATTTTATTAAAATGTTTTGAACATGTTTTGACCAAAAGATATATTCATGGGTGTGTAAAAGTAAATATAAGTGTCTGCCTCTAAGATGTAATAAAGCAAAACTCAGCTCTGCCATTTTAGATAAACACAGTTTTTTGGCATTATTTGGAATAATAACTTCTTTTGGTTTCATAGGTATTGGATTAGTTACAAGATTTTAGTGCCTCAAACATTAATTACAATGATAATAATAATAATTTTTTAATTTTTTAATTTTTATGTGGAACATATTGAAGATGGCATACATTCAGACTGTGCTTGTTGCCCTCTCTCCCCGCTCCCAGCAATGAGTGTCCAGGTTGACCATGCTATATTCATACTTTTACACATATTTGGATGTAGCTCCTCCATTAATCAACCTCAGCCTTCTTTCTCTCCTATCCTTCCATTCTAGCTTTGCTGAGGTTTCCCCTCCATTATCTGGAGTCCCTCTGGTATTCCTAATACTACCTAATTTGGGCATATTACCGAAAACATGTCCCTTCTCTTTCTGTGCTTGGCTCATCTCACTTAACATAATGTTCTCCAGGTCTTTCCATCTTTTTGCAAATGACCTGATTTTGTTCTTCTTTATAGCTGAGTAGGATTCCATTGTGTGTATTTCCCATAATTTTGCAATCCATTCACCTGTTGATAGAGACCTAGGTTGGTTCCATATTTTGGCAATTCAAATTGTGCTGCTATGAACATGGGTATCCATATGCTACTGTAGTTCTCTGATTTCAACCCCTTTCGAAAAATACTCAGGAGTGGTATAGCCAGATCATGGTGGATCTATTCCCAGTTGTCTAAGGAATCTTCACACTGATCTTCATAGCAGCTGAACTAGAATTATTTTTGAGTGATTAAAATGTGGTCCTTTCCAGGGTGTGGTGGTGCGCGCTTGTAATTCCTGTGCTTGAAAGGCTGAGATAGGAGGATTGTACAGGTTTGAAGCCAGCCTCAGCTACTTAGTGAGGCTCTCAGTAACTTAGTGAGACCCTGTTTCTAAATAAAAGTATAAAATAGGTCTGGGAGTATAGCCCAGAGGTAGAAAAGCCCCTGGGCTCCACCCCCAGTCCACTAAGTAAATAAATAAATAAATAAATAAATAAATAAATAAAATGTGGTCCTTTACAAGTAAATCTTGAATGATAACTGTAAAATTGTAATTATTTTTATTTCCATCTCACCTATAAAAATATTTGTCACTCACAACAAGTATAATGGGCTTATTTCTTTAAACCCACTCAAGTGTGTTCGAACTTGAGACCATCATATGTTCCCTTTCCTGGAATATTCTGCCCTAGCCCAGCCCTTGCATGGCTGGCCCTTCTTGACTGACTCCTGCTCAGAGTGCTTAGCTCACCACCTGCTCATGCTATTCCATCCTAAGCCCCATTCTAGTCACTCTTTTAGATTTTACATTGTCTGGTTCCTTTGATTATTTTCCTTACCTCACCTGTAGGAGTTAGCCTTCAGGAGGTAGGGACTTTAGTGATGGCACCACACCAGTGTTCACAGTACAGAATAGCTACATAATCCATATTTGCTGACTGAACCCATATATATTCTATAGGGTTAGGGAGGGGTGGAACTGAGATTTGAGCTCAAGCTGTTTGTCTTTAAGGTCTGTGAAGCCAGGCTCATTGGCACAAAACTGTAATCCCAGTACTTGAGAAGCTGAGATAGGAGCATTGTAGATTTGAGACCAGTCTCAGCAACCTAGGGAGTTTTTCAATAACTTAATGAGCCCCTATTTCAAAATAAAATAGGGATGGGGGTGTGGTTCAGAGGTAGAATGTTCCTAGGTTCAATCCCCAGTAACACACACACAGACACACACACACACACACACACATAGACACACACAGACACACATACACACACAGACACATATACACACACACAAACACACATGTCTATGGACTTTCTACTCTTTGTTTTCTAGCTTTCTAGCTAGATATAGTGATTAATAATATCTGAATAAATATCAAATATCCAGCCTTGGATCAAAACCATGTTAGAGTTACTTGACCAGAAACATAGCTGAGTTTTGAAAAGTTATTAATTTTAGTGAAAATGAAAGGGCTGATTGATTTAACAGTTCCGAATAGATGCCTCTCTGTGCTAGAGAAGAGACGCAAGTTGTTAGTCAACTTTCTGTTGCTGATAATATGATATCATAGTCTGCTTAATTTGATAGAAAAGATGCTCGTTTTGGCTCTTAGTTCATGAGGTGTTAGGCTGAGGGACATTCTTACTGGCAGTGTTTCAAGGTGGCACAGAGCACCTCAAAGAGAGAGACAGGGAGCCTGTGAATGTGTGTGTGTGTCTTCTGATCCCTCTCCTTCTTCTTATAAAGTCACCAGGATTCAATTCTGGGAACTTCTTCCTTCTGCCTTTCTCTCATCTCAATAATGACCCCCCAAAAAAAATTCCATCTCTAAACATCATAGTTAGATTAAATTTTCACTCTGTTAATAGTTCATTTTGGGGATTAAACTCCAACGTGAGTCTCAGAGGGAACCAACTGAATTTAAATCATAGCAAAACTTGTTATGATAATGCTAAGCATTTGTTACATTTTTAATAAATTTATCATATATTTATTTTCCAGGCTCTGAGGTCTTCCAAAAACAAATATTTGTTAGACAAATTTGAGTTATTGTGAATATTTAAAAGTAGAGGGAAATCTACTTTGTGTTTCTTTAAAATCTTGTACAATTTAGAATTTTTATGAATTTGGGTCATTTTTCCCAACAGTTAAATGGAATTAATGAGGTTTCACTGAATTTATAAACTCTTTTTCTCACCAGCAGATGTGTACCAATGTCTCTTTTGGGGGGAATGTAAACCATCATGCTGTTAGGAAACTAGGCCATGATTGAGACATTTGAAGGAAAACAAAATGTCGAAGAACAGCTGACTGCATAACTAAGAAATCAATCACTGCCCAGGATGCTTTATTGGCATAATTGGCAATGATTTATAGAATAATGGCAAGAGTCCAACTGGGCATGTGTATCCTTAATACCATTATAGCACTCTGGCATGGAATCTTAGTTAAGACAACATAATTGGACCGGGGAAGAAGTTTTAGAGATACTTATTTAAATTAGCTAATAACCAGCAAAAATATTTCTCATGACTTTTTCATTTTTCTACTAGTGTGAACATTTGTGAGATCATTTAATGGAATCTGAAAGCAAAATTGTGCTTCAAACAAATCAGAAAACATTTCTCAAGTGGCTGTGTAATATGTGGTGTTTTGCATATATCTAGTGTGATATTGCTTTATTAATCGATATTGTCATATAAAAACGTGTGCAGAAAATAACGGAGTCTGTTTCGTGCTGAGGACACAGGCAGTGAGGGTGCAGTTGGCCAGCCGATAGATGATTTATAAGGAGGAATGTAAGGTTTATCTACTGCACTGCATCTTGTAACTTACTTGTGAAATTTATTCAGGGAAGATGGCTTTAGTGATTATTCTGGAAACTAACTAGTGGGTTGTGAGAGATAATTAACAAAACTTCCTGTTTCTTCTCTTGGAACAGATGGGTATTTTTGAAATGCAGCAGAACACTGAGCTCAGTTCGAGGGCATGCATAGCTGAGTTGCTTCTATTTGTATAACGAGGTGCTACTTGCTTATACTCAGAGGTCTACAGCCTTTTATTTGCACGTTGTACAACTTAACTGAGCGGCAGCCAACATTGCCTTCAGGAGCAGACTTTTAAGAACACTGTCCCAAACAGCATTTTTTTTTTTCTGTTGTGGTTTTTTCTACCTAAAAGAACACATTTAGTTAGTCTATCTTATGATCTTAGATATATGAATGCCAGCATTTGAAAATGGCTTAGCTTTCTGGGTGAATACAGGCAGATATGAAGCAAGGATTCATTGCAAGTTTAAAGCACTGGGCACTGGGGACTAGAAACAGTAAGACAGACAGTGAGAATGGAGAAAGGGCCTTGCACAAGAATTTTCTTGTTGATTGAATATTCAAATGGAACTGTTCCCTCCAACAAGTCAAGGTTTTGGCAAATGTGAGTGTATATAGCAATAATCAGAGCCCTGATACATTTCTTATTCCCAAGTGGCCAAAGTATGTGTATTTTTTATTGCTAACTCTAGAAAATACATTACATATTTATGTATTTGATGCTCATGAAAGAGGAATTTACCGTGAAGCTGATAAAACTTGGCCTGTTAGCTGGGCATGGTGACGCACACTTGTAATCCCAGCATTCGGGGGGCTGAGACTGGAGGATTGTGGTTCGCGGATAGCCTCAGCTACTTAGTGAGGCCCTTTGCAACTCAGTGAGACCCTGTTTCAAAATAAAGAATAAAAAATAGGACAGGGGGTGTAGCTTGGAGGTCAAATGCCCCTGGTTTCCATCCCCAAACCCGCAAAAAAACAAAAACAAACAAACTTGGCCTGTTATTTATGAAGATCCTTTCCAAGTCCTCCCAAGAAGGAAAGTTCAAAAATCTGTATATATGCAATTTTGTGTTCTCTATTCATAGAGACTAAACTCCATGTCTATACAGCCTGGACTTGTCCTTGTTCATAAGGAGGTGGAAAGAGCAACAGAAACCCTTTCTTGGTTTCTAGAAGAAAATGATGACTTGATAGTATATGTGAAAGAAAGATTATGGGTTGACTTAACACATTAAGTCCCCAAATTTTAATTTAGTGAATATTTCAACAAAATGAACACAGGTGTATTAAGTAGTTTGGAAATAATAATATAGAATGTATATTTCATAATATTATTATTACAATTTTATGGTTTAATATAATTATATCATTATTATGCATTCTAATTATATATTATATTGTATATTATACAATACAATTTTTATAGGTGTTCCATATTGGAGTTAATGGGACAAAATGGGTTAAGCCACTATCTTTTTTCCTATTGTTTAGCTTTATTGAGGTATAGCTCACATACCATAAAATTTACCACTTTAATGTGTACAGATCAGTGGTTTTAGTATAGTCACAAAAATGTACAACCATCTCCAATACGTAGTTCCAGAACAATTTAATCACAGCATAAAGAAACCTTAGACCTATTAGCAATCATTTTCCATCTCTTTTTCCTACTCCCGGCAACCACTAACCTATTTTCTGTGCTAATAGATTTTCTGTGTTAATAGATTTAACTTATTCTAAATATTTCATGTAAGTGGAATCATATAATTTATGTTTTGTGTTGGGTTTCATTTAATAAGCATATTTTTAAGGTTCATTCATGTTGTAGCATGTGTCTAGACTTTATTCCTTCTTATGGCTAAATAATATTGTATTCTATGTGCCAACCAGATTTTGTCTATATATTCATCAGTTGATGGGCATTTGGGTTGTTTTCGCTTTTATAAACCACTGAGTTAATTTGACTACCCAAAAGGAAGATGGAGAAATGTAGAAAGAACCATTGGATTGCCTGTTCCACTTCACTATCATTGAATGATAACAGAGAAATATGTTTGAAGGCATATAAAAGCCACTTTTGGCTATGACTTTGGACTATAATATTCTCCTTGAAAGCAAGTTCAATAAATGGCCAGTTTCATTGCATTTGAAGAGAATGCTGAGTAGCAGTCTCCAACAGCAGTAATTAAAACAAGCTGTTGAGACACACAGATAATCCAGGTCTTTAACAAAAAGATAAGTAAGTTTGAAGTTGCTTCAAGTAAAATGATATATTTTCTGATATGGGCAGTCTAATAAGGAGTAGGGATAACACACCTTGGGTAGAGCACACATATAATCATGCCTCTTCCTTGCTCAAAAATCTTTCTTAGCATATTCATTATTTCAAGTTCAAATACTTGCTATGGCATTAGGCTGTAATATAACCTTTTTGTTTCTTGTTTTATACCCCTCATCTCACTTTCTGTATATATCCCTTCTCATCAGGATATATAGCATTCAAACATTCTAACCTCTTCACATTTATTCCTGAGGTTGAACTTTACTTTCTACCTACTAAGTAGCTATGCATGCATGCATGCAAAAAAAAACTGTAATGAAATTCAGTTATATTATTACTTATTCTATAAAAAAATTAGAATTTGCTTGAAGATTTGGAAGGAATCCCTCCTAAAATGAGTATATTTCTTTGTGTTTTGGAAGAAAGTTCACATTCCTTGATATGGCACATTAAAAACTTTTGAATCCAGCCCTTATTTTTTAGTTTTATTGCTTGTCATCTTTCCTCAAGGTTCACCCACTGGTTATGTCTCCAGTCCTCACATGTACATTCTAGATGCTTGGAATTCCTTTTATCCCATCTACTTCGATGTCCTCTGACTAATCTGTGTTGTTCTTTAGCTTCTCGGTTCCGAAGACACCTCCTTGGGGAGCCATCTGTCACCTAAGCTCCTCTAACTTCATGGGGTTAACTTTCCCTTTTATATGCTTTTATGTCATCTCATGATTACTGTACAATAGAACTGATTACACTTTTTGGGAAATTTGCTGTTTACTTATTTGTATCCCTTCATTAGACTTAAGAGTTGCTCGAGGGCATGATGTCTTGTTTACTGTGTATCTCTAGGCAAAATATAGTGCTCAGCACAAATACTTATTAAATAGATTTCAGTCATTTGAAACAACTATAAACAACTAGATATAAGCATAATAAAGATATAAATTTATGTTTTACTTACATATTCTTGAGTTCATTAGAAGTCCACTTATGTGAAGTGATATTACCATAGCACTTATACTGCCAAGAGTATAAGTCGGTTGTCAAGAAAATTCTCATACAAAATGTAGGCACATACTCTTTCTACCTCTCCTAAGGAAGAAAAAAGCAGATCCCTGCTGATACAATTCTTATAATAATACGTTAATATCCCAGTGGGTAACATGTCTTAAAAGAATCAGAAATTGATGGAAGGACACAAAAATCTCTACTGAAAATCATTTAAGTTTTTGTACAGAGAAGCTTTTAAGATATCACTTAAATTGAAAAAGAATGTTTTTTAAAGCTATACAAGTTTAAGAGCTACATTCTACATAAAAACAGAAAATAACAACAACAAAAGAGTAGAACTTTATTCCCCAGCCCGTTTTAAGAAAAGAAAACCTTCATGTATTGTGTCCTTCCTATCCTACCTTTACAATGATAGAATATAGATACTTAAACTTGTGTTAACTTGCATAATATATTTTTATATTTAAAAATAGCACTGCTGAAAAATGGGTGCAGCAGCTTTCTTTCTTCCTTTCTTTCCTTCATTTTATTTATTTATTTATTTATTTTTGCAGTACTGGAGATGGAACCCAGGGGCATTCTACCTTCGAGCTATACCCCCCAGTTCTACTTTTTAGCCTTTATTATTTTTTGAAATAGGGTCACAATTATGTCATCTAAGGTAAACTTCAAGCGTTCTGGCAAGATGGTAGACTGTCCCCAGAGTTTGGCAAAGAAAATATAGCATATGAAGGAATAAACTATGAGACAGATATGAGGATGAGGTATTTCAACAAATTTTTAAAGGTGAACATAAGCCTCTTGATCAAATTTTTTTCTTTTCTTTGAGACACACAATATTCTGGAAGATGCACAGAAGTGGTATCCTGGATCATATAGTCAATCCATTCCCAATTCTTTGAGGAATCTTCACATTGATTTCTATGGCAGTTGTACTAATTTGCTATCCCACTGACAGTGTAGGTGAGTTTCTATTTCTCCACATCCTTGCCAGCATTCTCTGATATTTAACTTCTTAATGATTGCCATCTAATCGGGGTTAGATGGAATCTCAGTGTAGTTTTGGTTTGAATCTTCTTGATTGCTAATGATGTTGAACATGTTTTCATGTAATTATTAGCCATCCATATCTCTTCTTTTGTGAAGTGTCTATTTAGTTCGATTGCCCATTTCTTGAATGAGTCATTAGTTTTTTTTTTTTTTAGTATTTAGTCATATTTATTGTAGCACAATTCACAATATCCAAGTCATGGAACCAACCTATGTATTCATCAACAGATAAGTGAATTACAAAATGTGTAAAGGATATACCGACAACGGAATTCTACTTAGCAATAAAGAAAAATGAAATTATGTCATTTGCAAGAAAGTAGATGGACCTGGAAAACATTATATTTGAGATTAGCCAATTATAGAAAGTGAAAAGTTATATGTTTTCTCTCATTTTCAGAAGCTAGGGAGTAATCAGGATACCAGAGGGACTTCAGATCATAGAGGAGAAACTCCATTGGAGCGAGGGAGGTAGTCTAGGGGAATGGGAGCAGGGAGAGGGAAACTAAATGGACAAATCACCTCCATTGACTTTGCGTACACAGGTGAGAAGACCAATGCCAGTCTTAATATCTCATATGGGGAAGGTGGGGTGAGTGAGGAGGGAGCCAGGAAAAGCCCACTAAGTGCTAAGTGCATGTATGTCACTAACTAAATGATGATGTGAGACTATAATGCACCAATAAAAGTATAAAAAGAAATTATTGTATGTTATATCCTGGAAAAGTGAGAGTAAAATCCATAAAAGAGAAAAATGGAGCATAAACAAAGCTGTGGAGCTAAACCAGCAGTCCAAGGAAAAGACACTATGGCAAAGCAGTTGTGCTAGGAGCTTCTGAAACCCTCTTGAAGTAAGATTCAGTGTTAGAAAGGAACAGATTCAAAAGCTTAGACACTTGGAATAAAAAAGAAAGCAGGAGGAGTCATATTTAAATCAAATAATATAGACTTTAAATCAAAAGCAGTAAAAGGGATAAGAAAGGTCATTATATAATGACAAAGGGATAAAATCAGTTAAAGGAAATTATAATTCTATATATATACATATACATACATACATACATACATACATATCAGGGCACCCAAATATATATGTATGTATATTTTTGGTGGTATTGGGAGTGAAACTCAGAGGCTTTCTACCTCTGAGCTATACTCCCAGACCTATTTTATATTTTATTTGGAAACAGGGTCTCACTAAGTTGCTGAGCGCCTCACTAAGTAGCTGAGGCTGGCTTCGAACCTGTGCTATCCTCCTGTCTCAGCCTCCCAAGAGCAGGGATTATAAATGTGTGCCACTACGCCTGGCTAGGGCACCCAAATATTTAAAGCAAATATTAATAGACCCAAAGAGAGAGGTAGACTCCAATACAATAATAGTTGGGGGCCTTAACACTCCATTTTGAGCAATGAACAGATCTACCCAGATGGAAAAAGTAACAAGAAAACATGAATTAAAGTGCACCCTAAGATGGACATGGTGGTACAGTCTTGTTATTCAAATACTTGGGAGACAGAAGGATCATAGGTTTGAGGACAGCCTCAGTAAAAAGTGAGACTCCCATCAACCTAGAAAGACCCTGGTTCAAAATAAAAATAAAATAGGGCTGGGAGTGTATCTTGGAGGTAGAATGCCCCTGGATTTAATCCTTAGAACACACACACACACACACACACACACACACACACACACACACACACTCTCCCTGCAACAGTTGCATACTATACCAAATAGACCTAACAGACATCAACAGAACATTTCATCTAATGGCTTCTGAATGCACATTTTTATTAGCATATGGAATGTTCTCCAACATAGGCTACCTGATAGGTCACACCACAGTTTTAACAAATTAAAATAATTATAATTGTATCAAGTATCTTTTCTGACTATAATGCAATAAAGCTAGAAATCAGTAATAGAAAAAATGTTTGGAAAGTATACAAATACATGGAAATCAAACAGTTTGCTTTTGAAAAACCAACGGATCAAGGAAGAAATCCAGAGGAAAATTCAATGCTCATACAGAAAAAGAAAAAAGATATTGAATAAACAATTTATTGCAACTTATTGCTACATATCAAGGAACTAGAAAGACTAGAACAACCCAAACCTAAAATTAGTATAAGAAAACTGGTAATAAAGATCAAGACAGAAACAAAAGGCATAGAGACTAAAGAAGCAACACAAAAGACCAATGAAATAAAGAGCTGGTTTTACAAGAAGACATACATACATTTAGATAGACTAAAAAAAGAATATGGGAGACCCTAATAAAATTAGGGATAAAAACGTGAACAACACAAATGGTACAATAGAAATACAAAACATCATTAGATATTATTATGCCAAAAAACTTGATAATACGAAAGAGATAAATTCTTATTCATATACCTTACCAAGACTGAATCATGGGAGAACAGAAAACCTGATCAGACTGATAACAAGTAATGTGATTGATTCAGTCATAAAAACCCCACTCATCAAAGTAAAGGACCAGACAGTTTCACTGCTGAATTCTATCAGACATTAAAGAAGAACTAAAACCAATTCTCTTTAAGTTATTCCACAAAATGGAAGAGAAATTATGATTCAAAACATATCCTATGAGGCCAGCATCATGCCAAACCAGATAAGGACACAACAAAATAAAAGAAAACTAAGCTGGGCGTGGTGGCGCACACTTGTAATCCCAGTATTTGGGAGGCTGAGATGGGAAGATGTCAGTTTGTGGACAGCCTCAGCTACTTAGTGAGGCTCTTTGCAACTCAGTGAGACCCTGTTTCAAAATAAAGAATAAAAAATAGCGCTGGAGGTATAGCTTGGAGATAGAATGCCCCTGGGTTTCATCCCCAGTACAGTACCAAACACACACACACACACACACACACACACACACACACACACAGAGAGAGAGAGAGAGAGAGAGAGAGAGAGAGAGAGAGAGAGAGGAACCTACAAGCCAATATGCCAATATTCTGGATGAATGCAAATGTAGAAATCCTCAACAAAATACTATCATTATAAATTCAGTAGCATGTTAAAAAGGTTATTCACCATGATCAAGTGGGATTCATTTCAGGAATGCAAGGATGGTTCAACATATGTAAGTCAGCAAATGTGATACACCATGTCAACAGAATGAAGAGCAAACCCATATGGTCTTCTCAATAGATGAAGCAAAGGCAGTTGATAAATCAATATTCTCTCATGATTAAAATGATGAACAAATTAAGTATAGAGGGACTGTACCTCAATGCAACAAGAACCAATTATTATAAGCCAACTGCTAACATTATACCAAAATTGGGAAATGTTGAAAGCTTTCTCTCTAAAATCTGAAACAAGACAAAGATGCCCACTTTAACAGCTTTAGTCAACATAGTTCTAGAAGTCCTAACCAAAGCAATCAGACAAGAAAAAGAAATAATGAATATCTAATTTGAAAAAGAGGAAGGCAAATTGACACTGTGTAATATAGTTTGGATTTGGGTTATCCCTCAGTCCTCATAGAAACAGGGTGGCAATGTTGAAAGTGGAGTTTGGTTGTAATCTCAGCAGTGGATAAATCCACGGTAATGGATTTATCTGGGTGATGGCCTAGGCTGGTAGAGTGTGGCTGGATAACCTGGGTCTCTGGAATGTGGCCTTGTGAATTATATAAGATTCTTCCTTCCCTTGTGTCTTCTCTTGCTTCCAGCATCCATGATGTGAGGTACACAGCCCATGTGCTCGTCTGCTTTCTCTCCCCATCACCAAGCCCTAAGATCTGAGGTTCCTGGTCTCACATGGACTGAACTCAAAAATCTTCAAACTGTGAGCAGATAAATCTTCCTTTCTCTAAATTACATGGTCAGGTTTTTGGATTATAGCTGTAATAATGCAGACTAATCCACACTATTTGCAGATGACATGATCATATTTTTAGAAGATCTTTAAACTCTGGCCCTCCCCAACTTAGTGAGATCCTGTTTAAAAATAAAGGATAAAAATAGGACTTGGGTGTAGCTTGGAGATAGAATGCCCCCAGGTTCAATCCCCAGTATTGCCAAAAAAAAAAAAAGAGAGAAAAAAGAAAAATAAAGAAAGACAATCCCCAAACTCCACCAAAACTATTAGAATTGTATTAGTCAGCTTTCCATTGATGTTATGAAATACCTGAGAAAATGAACCAAAATCAGAAAGGTTTATTTTGGCTCATGGTTCAGAGCTTTCAGTCCATGATCATTTGGCCCTGTTTCTTTGGGCCTATGGCAGGGCAGAACATTATGGTGGTATGGTGGTAGAGAAAAGCAGCTCACCTCATGGTCACCATGGGTGAGGAAAGGGGCAAAAAAAAAAAAAAGAGGGGGGAAGCAAGAGGTCAAAATTTTAATATCCCCTGCCAGGGCTCTCCTATGACCCAATTCCTTCCACCAGGCCCCACTTCCAAAAGGTTCAACCACCTTCCAGTAGTGTTACAAACTGGCAACCAAGTAATTAACTCATGGAATTTTGGAAACATTAAAGATGAAAACCATAACAAGAACTGATAAATGAGTTCAGCAAAATTTCAGGACAAAAGCCAGGTGTGTTGGTGCATGCATGTAATCCCAGTAGCTGGGAGGCCAAGACAGGAGGATTAAAGATTTGCTGCTAGCCTTAGCTACTTAGTGAGGTACTCCACTACTTAGTGAGACTCTGTTTAAAAATACAGAATAAAATAGTCCTGGGAGAGTAGCTTGGAGGTAAAATGCTCCTGCATTCAACCCTTGCAAAAAAAATTCAGGAGAATATCTAAATTAAAAAAATCAGTAGCATTGCTAAATTCTAGAATAATTTATCTGAAAGAGAAATCAATGCTATTTACAACCGCAACAAAGAAAATACCAAAGAATAAATTTAACAAAAGTGGTGAAAAATCTGTATGAGGAAATTATGAAACATTAATGAAAGAAATTGAAGAGGACATAAAAAAGTGGGAAGACATCCTGTGTTCATGGATTGGAAGAGTTAATATTGTTAAAATATTCATACTATTCAAAGAAACTTACAAGTTCAATTTAGTTCCTATCAAAATACCATTGTCATTTTTCACAGAGGTAGAAAAACCAATTCTTAAATTTATATGAAACCACAAAAAATTCAAAATGCCCAAACCATCCTGAGCAAAAAGAACGAAGCAACAGCCATTATACTGACTTCAAAACATACTATAAAGCTGAAGTAATCAAAACAGCATGGTATTAGCATAAAACAGACGTATAGGTCAATTGAATAGAATGGAAAGCCTAGAATTAAACTAATGTACCTATAGCTAATTGATTTTTGACAAAGGTGCTAAGAATACCTATACATTGGAGAAAGGAGAGTCTTTTCAATGAATGATGCTGGGAAAATTGGATTTCCACATGCAGAAGAATTAACTTAGACCACTATCTTTCACCCGTTATAAAAATTAACTCAAAATGGATTAAAGACTTAAATGTAAGACTTGAAGCTATAAAAATACTGGAAGAAAGCAGAGGAAATGCTTTAGAACACTGGGATGAGCAAGAGTTTTGGAAAAGCCTTCAAAAGCAAGGAAATCAAAGCCAATAGACACATGAAATTACATCAAAATAGAACTATTCTGCACAGCAAAGACAACAGTAAACAGAGTGAAGAGACAATCTACCAAATGGGAGAAAACACTTCAAGCTGTGTATCTGACCATCAGTTGATATCCATAGCATCACCTGGATAGTATCTCCAGAAACTTAGCAGTGAAACATAAAAATGAGCAATTGATTTAAGTACATATTTCTCAAAAAAAGACCTTCTAGAGGCCAACAGGTAGGAGATAAAATGCTCATCGCTAATCAGGAAAAGGCAAACTTAAATCTTACTGAAATATCACCTCACCCTAGTAAGAGTGGCTATTATCAAAAAGACTAAAGATAACAAGGGCTGGCAAGGATACAAAGGCAAGAGAACCCTTGCACACTTTAGGTGGGAATGTAAATTAGTATAGCCATTATGGAAAACCATATGGAGGTTCCTCAAAAAATTTAAAATAGAACTGCCATATGATCCAGCAATCCCACTACTGGATATATATCCAAAGGAAATTAAATCAGTATGTGGATGAGACATGTGCACTTCCATGTTCATTGCAGCACTATCCTCAAAAGCCAAGAAATGGAAACAACCTAAGTGTTCATCAATCTAAGTGATGGATGGATAGACATTGTGGTAAACAGACACAGTGGAACCTACTTAACCATTAGAAGAATGTCACCTTGCCAACATGGATGGAACTGGAGATCATTATGTTAAGTGAAATAATCCAGGCCCAGAAAGGCAAGTACTGCATGATCTCACTCATATGTGAAATCTAAAAATGTCAGTCTCATAGAAGTTGAGTAGGAGAGTGGTTACCAGAGCTGGGGAGAACAGGAGCATGGCAGAGATAGAGAAATGTTGCTCTATGGGCACTGAGTTATAGTTGGATAGAAGCAAGAAGTTCTGGTGTGCTATATTGTACAGTAGGGTATCATAGATTACAATAATGGATCAAAAGTGAGAAGAAAGGATTTTGAAGTTTTTCACCATATAGAAATGATGTTGGAGAATATAACTTGATTTAAATATCATATTATATATTATGTGACATAGCACCCCATTTCTATGTAAAATTTTAATGTTTTTATGTATCAGATAAAAATAAGTTTGAAAAGTAAAATAAATAATGCATTTGAATTGGATGTTGGAATCTTCTCCTTTGAATTGACTGAGGTTATGATAGTGCATCCTGTATCAGTTGGGTTTGGCAGCAATAATAGATAGGTCCAAATAACCGTGTAGATTTATTCCTCCCTCACAGGAAAGAAGGAACTTCAGGGCCAGTATGGTAGCTCTCAGATTATTGAGGGAACCTGCATCTTTGCTTCTTGATCCTTTATCAGCCTCTGCCTATGGCTTCCATAAAATGGTAATTGTCAGAAAAGCAAAAATCATAAACTAATAAGAGATGATTCCTGAAATTAGAGCCAGGTTGAAGCAATGAATTGTTTTTATATTATAAAATTTTCAGTGTATTTTAGTTTTTCACTAGCTACATTTATTCTTTAGATTAAAAATAATAATACAAAGGTCAAGAGAAATAGTAAAGAGTAAGAGTCATTTTATGTTTCTTTAGTTCAAAGTTCACCTCAGAGAAATAATCATGTTGATTTTCCTTGTAAAATGCTACAGTCATTCACCCTATCCCAAAGAAACTTTATTTTTTCTCATTTGCTTTGATTTATTTGCTTTTTTCATTGGCATTTACCTTTGTTTATGTATTAATTGTCACTTCCATGAAATAGAATGTAAGTTCTATAGGTAAAGGAACATTTTTTAACTTGATCATCTCTTTGTCTCTGAAAGCCATAACAGTGGTTGGAGCACAGTAGACATTTGATAAGTATTTATTGAACAATTAAACTACCAAATATATGTATAGAATTTATTAGAGTCTGGGGCAGATATATAAGAAAGTTGGACAGGAGATCTGTCATTAAGAAAGCCATAGTTCACATTGGTATTAAGAGAATATTAAAAGACATGACTTAAATACAAGTTTTACAAGTGAATTAAGATGTTTTTACAAAACAATTTTCATGATTGAAATAACTTTGGGAAAGAATACATACTCTAAAAATATTAAGGTATATATAATATATGTTTGTATGTAAAAAGTTCTGATGAAACTAAAATAAACTCATTTAACCTGGCTTTGACATGAAACCCTTTTATGTCGTAATAATCCATGGAGCACATCTTCAGAAATGTTCCTAAATATGTAACTTAAAGATAACATATAGAAAATGATATATATATATATAGGTTTTGAGAAGATCAAAGAAATATGAATAGTACAGTTTCAAATGTGATAAGACACTAATAATAAGGTTCTTATTGGCACAGGTTAAGAAAAGAGGTATGAATTGGCCCTCCCGTGTCATTCTGACCACACATTTTTGTAACTGAAGGAAAGAATGTTGGGATGGAATTGAATAGCTGGGTGTACAAAACAATTTGTCTCCCTCCCATATCCAGAGGGCTGTGCTATAGCTACTTACTGTACTTGAAAGAGAAGTTCAGAATTGTATATTGTACATATTAAGCTCAATGTAATTTTTATCCTTTCACTGTTAATTCACTCAACTTGGAGCACTTCAAGTAGAATTGAGGCTTTTCATGTCTTTTTATGACATGAAAATTTCTACAACTTAATTGGAAACATTTTACCATTCTGGTAGACTTTGTACTTCCCCAAACACTCACAATACCTTTATTCTAACCCTACATTTATTCCCAAAGATCATCAAGTGAAGTTAGTGTGTTTGAAAATTATACATCTCTTTTATTTAAAAATTCTTAGTATGATTTTTTTGGTAGCAATTGAAATTGGCAATTACCTTCTAAACTCTGTAACAGCCTTATTATTATGCTATACTAATCACAATGGCCAATCATTTTGGTAATATTTTTATAAGTATCTATCTTATGGATCTTAATTATAGTATTATGCATTTATTAAATATTAATTAAGGATTTTTCTCCTGGTGCATTATAATTGTACATGATAGTGAGGTTCATGGTGATACACTTATAACATTATTTGGTTTGTTTCCTTTTGCATACCTTCCATTTTCTTCCCCTCCTCTCTCCTGTGACACCTTTCCACTATTTTACTGGTCTCTCCCATATTTTCATGAGGTCTTTTTTCTTTCTCTTGCTTCTATATATGAGAGAAAACATGTGGCCCTAGGTTTTCTTTTAAAATTTTTACTGGTGCATTGTAGTACGAGATGGTAGAGGCATACATGTCCACATTTAGCCTTGAACCAAGGGGCAGTCTACCTTTGAGCTACACCCCCAGCTGCAAACCTGTGATCTTTCTGTCTTAGCCTCCTAAGTACTGGGATTACAAATGTGCGCCACCATGCTGGGCTTTGACCCTTGGTTTTCTGAGTCTGGCTAATCTTAATTTAGCGTGATTTCTCCAGTTTTATCATTTTCTTGCACACCCATTTTCATTCTTCTTTATGGCTAAGTAAACACCACTGTGTGTATACACCACATTTTCTTTATCCATTTGTCTGTCGATGAACACCTATATTGAACCCATAGCTTGGCCTTGGGAACGTTTATGCATGCTATAAACATTAGCATACATATATCACTATAGTGCTAGCTGGGTCACATTGTGGTTCCTTCCTACTCTTTTAAGCAGCCTCTATACTGATCTCCATAGTGATTGTACTAATATGCAACCCCACCAATGCTGTATAAGCATTCCTTTCTCCCTACATCCTCATCAGCATTTATTATTGTTTGTATCATCAATGATTACAATTCTAACTGGAGTGAGATAAAATCTCAATGTAGTTTTGATTTTTATTTCCCTTATTGCTAAGGATGTTGGACATATTTTATATATTTGTTAATTTTTGTATTTCCTTTTTTGTACTTCCTCTTTTGAGAAATGCCTTATTTAGTTCAATTGCCTATTTATTTATTTATTTATTTATTTATTTATTTATTTATTTTTGCAGTACTTGGGATGGAACCCAGGGGCATTTTACCTCTGAGCTATACCTCCAGCCCTATTTTTATTCTTTAATTTGAAACAGGGTCTCATTGAGTTGCAAAAGGCCTCACTAAGTAGCTGAGGCTGTCCTCAAATGGTGATCATCCTATCTCAGCCTCCCAAATGCTGGAATTACAAGCATGTGCCAAAACACCCAGCTGGTTTATATTTCTTTGATGTTAAGTTTTTTGAGTTCTTTATATATTCTGGATATTAATCCTTGCTCACTGGAATAGGTGGCAAAGATTTCCTTCTGTTCTGTGAGCTCTATCTTCATGCTAGCGATTGCTTCCTTTGCTGTGCAGAAGCTTTTTAATTTGATGCCATCCCACTTATTAATCCCTGGTTTTATTTTCTGAGCTTTTAGGGGCTTATTTGAGGAGTCAATGCCTACATTTTGGAGAGTTGACTGTGTTTTCTCTTCTTGTAGTATAAAGTTTCTGGTCTAATTCCTAGGCCTTTGATAAAGATTCACATTTTACTTTTAACTTCTCCAAAAAAATCAGTGGTTGTTTCTCTATTTGACAGCTTAGAAAACAAAAATTTCTAACCAGTTAAGCTAAATTTGGCCTATTAGCAAACCACGAGAGCTTTATCTAATAAAGTCACACCTATCCTAAAAGGCAATCATATTAAGTTTATGGGCTAATTCACACGGTAACTAAAAATAGTGTAAGTAACAAGGATTTTGTATTTACTTTTTTCCTATGGGTGACATAGAGCATAATGGGTTGATTCACTTCAGAGTCATTGGTGACACTTTCTTGGGTTTTAATATCAAGACCTTATGCACAAGGAAAATTAATTTGATTCTTCAGTTAGAGTTCACAGCCCAGACTGACGTTGAATCAAATTATTGGCTTCTTGAGATTTGCAAGGAAATTCCCAAATCTCTCTCTCTCTCTCTCACACACACACACACACACACACACACACACACACACACACACTTCTTTTTAAGATACAGTCTTTCTGTGTCACCCATGCTGGCTTCAAAATCTTACCGGTCCTTCTGCTTCTCCCTCTCAAGTAACTGGGACCACGAGCATATACCAGCTTGTCTGGCTAACATATACATATATACTGAACCACACACAATTACCAGTTTTTTTGTTGGCTAGTAGGGTTGACTTTCAGTTACTTAATATATTTCAACCTAATAGAGGTTGAGTCCAAGAACCATCTTATTCAGTAGGATGCTTGCCAGTTTCAGCAAGAAAGAAGTGATAGGACATGTTCTGGTCTAAAATGGTAGTTAATTCTTTAGGTTTAATACAAATTGAGAAGGCAATGTATTCAATCCGTGGAAGTAATGAAACAATAATGTAGCCAACTAACAGACCCTTGATAAATATCGTCTCTTTTGACTGTTATGCTGAAATATTCAAAGTGAAACACTTAAAGAACTTCAAAGAAAAACCTTTGAAGGCCTGTCTTGTCTTTTTTTTGAGTCTGACTTGATATATGAGCTACTTTCTGCTAATGTCTAACAGGTTGCAGAAACACTGCTCTGTGAATTCTTCCAAATTCACTGGGGGTGCTGATGTTTCTGCATATGGTCTTGATACTGGGTTACATAAAATATGAATGTTTTGTCACATTATTTTAGATAAATTTAGTCAGAAAAGTACCTGAGCCAGGTGTGTAGGAGCATATCTGTAATTCCAGTACTTGGGAGGTTGAAACAACAGGATCACAGGTTCAAGGACAGCCTTAGCAAGTAGCAAGACTCTCAGCAACCTACAGTGAGACCCTGTTCCAAAACAAAAAATAAAATTGGAGTGAGGGGTATCTCAGAGCTAAAATGCCCCTGAGTTCAATTCCCAGCAAACACACACACACACACACACACACACACTAAACTAAAAGCATCTAAAACATCAATATTTTTGATGAAACTTTCCAGTTTTGGCTACAGAAGCAAATGTTTCAAGATCCTTCAATAAATTATTAGATGCCTTTTTGGCTCCATGAAAACTTTTAGCCCCACAGAACAAATCTCATTTTGTGAGATGAAAAGAAAGGAGTGATCTCCCTTGTTGTTGAACAAGAAAATAGTGTGATTGTCTCTATTCCAGGAGCAATAACAGATAAATCTGGAGAGAGACTTGAGCAAGGATGATGGGGTGGCAAATAATGTTTTAGAAAAACAGACGCAGCAGTGTCTTCCCACCTGAGACTCTTACCACTCTACACCCCCTTATCAAGACGTGGCATGTATATCCCCTCCTCAGTAAAACGAGGTGGGTCTTTGTAATTGCAACTACCAACAGATTAGAACAGCAGGTGAAAGTGACACTGTGGCTTCTAAAGATGTGATATAAGAATGTCATGCGTTTCTTCTATTGGACGCTCACTCTAGGGACCCAGGCACCATGCTGGGAAGACGTCAAAGAAGCCCATGGAAAGGCAGGACCATAGAAGAAGAACTGGGGATCATGGCTCATGGTCCTGGCCAAGCGCTGGCCAAAAATCAGCCTCAACTTGGTAGTATGGAGTGAATGATTTTGGAAGTGACTCCTCCTGTCTCTGGTGAGCTGCTGCTGCTAATGTCACAAGGAGCAGCAGAGCACTGTCCCCACTGAGTCCTGACCAAATTACAGATTCATGAACAAAACAAGTGCCTATCATTGCGTTCATGTATTTTGGAGTGATCTGCTGCATAACAATAGACACCTAACCAGCTAATTTTAGTACGGCCTAACTGAGTCATGGTTATCAGTATAAAAAGAGCAAACAGTGCATCCTTCTCCATATATCTTTCTAGTCTAAATCATCCTAATTCCCGTTTCCTTTCCTTAGATCATCTACTTATTTTTCATTGTTTTGATTACTCTTCCCTAAATCCTCTCTCAGGTTTTAAGACCCCAAGCTAGACACATTATGTTAATAAAGGCTTGATTAAAGCTGAGAGTAATTAGGGGATTAAGTATAATTCCTACATTCTATTATCTTATTTATAGAACTCGATGGCAGGCTCTAAATTTTAACAGCAAGTGCTGAATTTAGGACTTAAACCGGTGTTTATTCTTACCTCAACATTAATATTTTTATTTAAATGGAATATTACAGTTATTCACTAGAAAATTGTAGCTCTCTCATCTTAACTCTTAACCTTTTACCATATTTACTACTCATTTTAAAAACGATAACAAATTGTATATACAATTGATTAGCCCTGCCCTAGAAAAACTTCTATTCCAAATTTGATGTTCGTCATTCCCATAAATGCCTCATACTAGGAAACATGTCTACATCAATAAATAATATGTGACATTATTTTGTTTTAAACATTCTATAAATGAATTCTTACTTATCTTTCTGTACCTTGTTGTTGGGATTGACCCATTTTAGTTCCTGTATGGTATTTCGTTATATGTCTAGAACAGAAACCAATCACATATACTATTCATAGGTATTTATGTAATTTAATTCCCAGATTTTTGTGTTATAAGTTATTCTGCAATGCATAATTTTTACACAACTTCTTGTGTACATGAGCTGTTTCCCTGAGGGCTGTACCTAGAAGAATTGTAGAATTTAAGGATATATATATATATATATATATATATATATATATATCTTGGATTGAGTACATATTACATATTACTGAATTCTTCTCTCCCTCTCTTTCTCTCTCTCTCTCTTTTGTGTATTGGGAATGGAATATATATATATATATATATATATATATATATATATATATATATATATATATATGTTGGGGATGAAAGTCAGGGACATTGTACTTCTGAGCTATACCCCAATTTTTAAATTATTATTTTTAAGCAGGGTCTCACTAGGTTTCTGAGGCTGGGTTCAAACCTGATATCCTGTCTCAGCCTCCCAAGTACTGGGATTACAGGCATATATCACTATTACTAGCTTTTCAATATATTTTTGTCAATTCCACTTTAACTAGCATTCTTCAAAGCTGCTGTTTTACATCCTTACCCAAACGTCAGGTTATTAGACTTTCTAATTTTTCCAATTAAATGAGTATGAAATAAAACTTAATGAGTTTTTACATTCCTCTGATTATTGATATTTAATATTTTTGTACATTGATATTCTTTGTCTATTTTTCTAATAAGTTTTTATGTTTCTTATTTATTTGTGGGATTTCTACAAACTTTGTATGTTAACTTTTTGTTAGTGTGTGTGGTAAATACTTTCTCCTGACTTGTGGATTGCATTTTAACTGTATGATATCTTTTATTGAACAAAAGTTTTAAACATATAATATCAAGTTTATTTATTTATTTATTTATTTATTTATTTATTTATATTTTTGCGCGTCTGGGGATGGAACCCAGGGGCATTTGACCTCCAAGCTACACCCCCTGCCCTATTTTTTACTCTTTATTTTGAAACAAGGTCTCACTGACTTGCAGAGGGCCTCACTAAGTAGCTGAGGCTATCCGCGAACCACAATCCTCAGGTCTCAGCCTCTCGAATGCTGGGATTACACACGTGCGCCACCACGCTCGGCTAATATCAAATTTATTAGTAGTTTTTATTTCATGATTTGTGCTTTTTTTCTCTCCTACCAAATGGATCTCACCTACAATCTTTATATTTTTAATTTTATCTAAAATGTTAAGCATTTACTTTTTACATTTGGGTTTTTCATTTTCTCTTAATTTATCTTTGAAATAATTTGAGGTAGAAATTTGTCTATTTTTTTGGTTGGGTAACTTACCATTCCTGATCATGTATTTTATTTTTTATTTTTATTTTTTAAATTTTTTATTTTATTTTGGTGGTACTGGGGGTGGAACCCAGAGGCTTTCTACCTCCGGGCTATACTCCCAGACCTATTTTATATTTTATTTGGAAACAGGGTCTCACTAAGTTGCTGAATGCCTCACTAAGTAGCTGAGGCTGGCTTCTAACCCGTGTGATCCTCCTGTCTCAGCCTTCCAAGTGTGGATTACAAGTGTGCGCCACCACGCCCGGCTTGATCATGTATTTTAAATAACCAATACTTACTTAGGATTTGTAACACCATCTCAGACAAATGAAACATTTCTGTGTAAATGTATGTTGGTTTCTTGTCTCTATCTTCTGTTCCCTCATTCTATTTGTTTAGCTTTTTGCAAAAAAAAAAAAATCATATTGTCTTAATATGGCTTGATTCTCAGATCTCCTAACTAGCAGAATAAATGTTTTCTCTCTCTATGTCTTTATTTCATTTTGGGAATTGAACCCAGGGGCATTCAACCTTTGAACTACACCCCAGACCTATTTTATTGTATTTATTTTATTTGTTGGTACTGCGTATTGAACCCAGGGGCATTCTACCTCTGAGCTACTAGCCCTATTATATATTTTAGTTTGAAACAGGGTCTCACTAAGTTTCTGAAGCCCATATTGCTGAGGCTGGCAATATACCTGTGACCCTCTTGTCTCAGTCTTCCAAATACTGGGATTATAGGTGGGTACCACCAATTGTTCAAAATTGTTTTAGTGATCCTTGGATTCTCATATTTCTCTGTAAATTTTAGAATCTGCTTGTCAAATTTCACAAAAATACTTTTTGGGGTTTTGATGGAATTGCTTTGTGGTACAATTGATGCCTTTATAATTGAATTTTTTCCTTCAGAGTCACATGCAAACTCCATTTATTAAGATATTTTTGTCTTTTCATGAAGTTGTATAATTTACTCTATAAATGCAGATGGTTCTCACTACTCAGAGATTCTCTATTTGTAAGTTTTACTATTCCTCCAATTTTTTTTGTAACTCCAATGTTTATGGTCACCATGCTTAGCTAGTCATTTGCAGACATGAGCACAGGGTGAAAAGTTTGCATTGGGGAGGCATGTGTCTTCTCAGCTGAGATGAAATAAAGAGATACTCTGCCTTCTTGTTTTAGCACTTAGACTCCACACAGAAATACCTCTTTTGTGGTGTATTCAGTGCCATGTTTTTACATGTTAGTGCTTTTTGTTAGAAATCATATTATTTTTTTAAATTTAATTTTATTTTTTATTGGTGCAATGTATTCATACATCATAATGGTATAAAGAAAATACTTTTGTAGACATACATGCACACATCGCCCAGTTAGCCCCTACCCGATCCCCACCCTGTTCCCTCCCAATCCCTCCTTCCCATGCTTGGCTTAGTGGTTGACATCTAGTTTTATAGCAATTTATCCAATATTAATGATGATAATCTCATAAAACAGTTTCATTTGTCTGATACCAAACTTTTGATGACTAAAAGATAACAGTTCAATATTTCTTTTAGCTTTCTTTCTTACCAGAGAATATTTTTTCTTTTCTTTTTTTAGGTGAAGCTATCATACATTTATTTATTTATTTTTCAGAAAAAATCTATCTTGATATGGAATATGGACTCTAGATACCCAAAACAATCTCGAAGAAGAACAAAGCTAGAAGATGTATATTTTCTGATTTCAAACCATATAAAGCTACAATAATTGAAACAGTGTAGTACTGTTCTAAAGGCAGATATATAAACCATTGGAGTTAAATAAAAGCCTAGGGATTAATTCTTCCTTATATTGTCAAGTTATTTTTGACAAGGTTTCCACGAACATTTGGTGGAGGAAATAATAATCTTTTAACTAAATATTGTTGAAAAATAATAATTACATGAAAAAGAATAAAATTGGACCCTTACCTAATTCCATATACAAATATTAACTCAAAATAGATAAAAGACCTAAATATAAATCTTAATACTATAAACTTTTAGAAGAAAACCTGGGTTATAAAACCTCACAACACTGAAATTGGCAGTGATTTCTTAGATATGATTTCAATGGCACAAGCAACAAAAGGGTAAATAAACTCCCTAAAAAATAAAAAAAATATTGTATATCCAAAGATAATGTAAACAGAGTTAAAAGTTACTGATAGAATGGGATAAAATATTTCCAAATGCTATATCTGAAGGTATATTAATATTCCTACTAGAAATCCTGAAAATTAGCAACAATAAAAGCAAACAATACAATTTAGAGCTAGGTAAAAGACGAACATAAATAATGAATCTCCACAGATAACCAATCTTAGTTGTCTGTTGGATGGAAAATCTTGTTTCTCTGGTTCTGGTGTGTGTTACCTAATTCTTCTTTGTAGTTAATCTCTTTGAGTATTTTCTCTAGCTCTGGTTTTGAAGACATAAATTCCTTCAGTTTCTGTTTGTCATGGAAGCTTCTTATTTCCCCATCTAATTTGATAGAAAGTTTTGCTGGGTAGGAAATTTTTGGCTGGAAGTTGTTTTCTTTCAGAGTTTGGAATATGTTACTCCAAGTCCTTCTGGCTCTCATAACTTGGTTTGGGAAGTCTGGAGTGACTCTAACTGGTTTGCCTCTGAATGTCACTTGGCCCTTTGTTTTTGTTGCCTTTAAGATTCTCTGCTTGGCTTCCACATTGGTCATTTTGACAATTATGTGGCGTGGGGATCCTCTTCTCTGATCCTCTCTAACAGGAGTTCTATAACTTTCCTGGACCTGTGTATCGACCTCTTGCTCTATGTTTGGAAAATTTTCTGCTATTATTTCCTTGAAAAGATTGTTAATCCCTTTGGTTTCACCTTCTTTTCTCTCCTCTGTTCCAATTATTAGGTTAGCTCTCTTAAAATGGGCCCATATTTCTTCAATGTCAGATTCCTGTTGTCGGATTTTTTTTTCTAAATTAGCAACTATGCGTTCATTTTTTGAATGATCATCTTCTAGGAGCGAGATTCTATTCTCCATGTGGTCTAATCGGTTGTTTGTACTTTGAATTGAGGCCTTTACTTCATTAATTGCATCCTTTATCTCTCTTTGGCTCTCTCTGAATTCTTTTCGAAACACCTCTATTATTTCTACAGTTATTTTCCTGATTTGATCTTCTAGAAATCTCTGAATTTCTGTTTTATCAAGTTCTGATGTTGTGGGGTTGTGGGCATTCATTGCTCCATTGTTATTCTTCTTTCCCATGATTTCGGAAGTTTGTGCCTTCTCTGGGTTCTTTCCTGGGTCAGTACGACTTCACTTAAGGTGCTATGGATCTCGAGTCTATGGTATCTCAGTTCCCACTACTCCTTTACTGGGTTGTATTGCAGAGTCTCAGACCCTGGGAGTCGATCGAGGCTGCTTTAGACCATGGGGGGTGCCAGGTTGGGCGTTCTCCTATGGTGTAATATATCTGCCACCGCCACTTCCTCACTGGGTCAAGTCCCTGGGAGTACAGTACTGGGATTTCTCCTCTAGGGGCCCCAATTTGGCTCACTGTTGAGTGCGCAGATGGAGCTGTCGTGGACTCGGTGAATTCACTGCTGCTGCCGTCAGTAGCAATATGGCGCTGCTGCTGCGCCCTCGGTCGTGAGGCTGGCATATTTCTTTTCTGTTTTTGAACTCCACTCGGAGTCCTTGCAGGGTGCGCTGAGCCCAGCCCCTGGGAGCTTTAGCTGCAGAATCCCGCCCGGCTGTTCCGCAGTGGCTCACCTCGGCTCGCTGTTCGTCGCTCCTCTCTGGAGCTTGGTGGGCTGTGAGTGAGTTGGTCTTGTGCCGTCCGGTGAACTTGCTGCTACCGCCAGCAGTAAGGCGCTGCTGCTGCTGCGTTCTCGGGCGTGAGGCCGGTGTATCTCCTCACTGGTTTCTGAGCCCTGTTATGAGTTCCCTTCCTCTCTGGAGCCTGGTGATGCAAGGCAAAATGGCGCCCGCTGCTTCACGCCACGGCTCCAGATGCAGCACTGCGGTCTGGTTTCTGATGTCTCGTTTTTCCAGCCCTCTTTCACTCTGTCCCTTAAAATTACATTTTTGTTTCTCTGCTGATGGTGTTTTCTGGCTATGAAAGGTGCTGATTTTGTGGTAATAGAGATTGTTTGTTAGCAGGGCTCGTAAGCCCCATTTTGCTCCATCGCCATCTTCCCGGAAGTCCCTGGAAATCATACTATTTTAAAAGGCAACAAAACATCAAGTTGAAGTGATGTTTAGTGTTCTTAAGTGCAAGAAGGCTATGGATGTACCTTACAGAAAATCTGGACATGTATTAGCTGTATTAGCCAAGCTCTATTCAAGCACCAGTGATAGTGCTGTTTCTGTGAGTTGAATGGTGATGAATTAAAAGTATATATTAAGTATGGTGTCTTTAAATAGAAACTCATATAAGCCAAGATTATATATTGATTGGTTGATGAAAATATTGTTACCAAAGACTCACAGGAACTTAACCATGTATTTCCCCTAGGAACAATAGTTCAGTATTTGCTACTTCCGTGTTTGTGGCAACTTCATTGAACATAATTACCACAAATAATGAGAACTGACTGTAAATGGAATGTTTTTTATTAGACTTATTTCAAGGTACCTTGTAACCATGCAATTTGTGAGTAGTGTTTGTTTTTATACAGTATTTTCCAGTTTGTTTTTACTGGTATATATACTATTGGTTTTGGTACGCTGATATTTCCCAGCTTCATAATTTTACTAGCTGTTTGGTTCCTGAAAAGCTTATCATTTAGATAGAAATTTTTAACAAAGGGCCATAAATTGGGAGGCTTAAAACACAGAAATATATTGTCTCACAGTTTTAGATGCTTGAAGTCTGAAATGTAGGTGTTAGCAGGGATGAATTCCATCTGAAAACTCTAGGGCTTCTTCTTTTTCTTTTCCTAGTTTCTTTACCAGTTAATTGGTAAAGCATTATTTCTGGATATATTTGTGAGGATGTTTCCAGAGGAGTTTGGCATGGGAATTGATGGACTGAATGGGGATGATCTGTCCTCAGTCTAGGGTGGCACTATCCAATTATCTGGAGGTTTGGATTGAAAAAGGAGAAGACAAAGAAGAAGGAGAAGAAGGAGAAGAAGAAGGAGGGGGGGGGGAGGAGGAGGAAGAGGAGGAGGAGGAAAAAGAGGAGGAGGAGTAAGAAGAGGAGGAGGAGGAGGAGGAGGAGGAGGAGGAGGAGGAAAAAGAAGAAGAAGAAGAAGAAGAAGAAGAAGAAGAAGAAGAAGAAGAAGAAGAAGAAGAAGAAGAAGAAGAAGCAACGAAGAGGCAAATCCTTTTCTCTCTCTCCTAGAGCTAGGATATCTATTTATTTTCTGGCCTTGGAAATCATAACTCCAGGATCTCTGACCTTTGCTTCTGATGCTTTCCCAGCAGCTATCCAAAACCTCAAGCCTTGGACCTGGGACTGAGTGTTACAGTGTGGGCTTCCCTGGTTGTGAGGCTTTGAGAGTGGAATAGAGCCATGCTGCCAGGGTCTCCAGCTTGCAGTTGGTCTGTTGGAGATTTCTCAGCTTCCATAATGGCATGATCCTACTCCCCTAATAAATCCTTTCTCTATCAGTCATCAATCTCTATCTCTCTGTCCCTGTATCTCTCTATCTATTCTACTGGTTCTGTCTCTCTGGGAAACCCTCACTATAGATGTTATTTTTTTATTTATTTTTGTTTTTGGTGGTACTGGGGTTCCTGGAAGCCCTTCTACCTCCGGGCTACACTCCCAGACCTATTTTTACATTTTTATTTGGAAACAGTGTCTCCTAAGCCAGCGTGCGCGGCTGGCTTCGAACCTGCGCGATCCTCCTGTCTCTGCCTCCCAAGCGCGGGGATTACAAGCGTGCGCCACCACGCCCGGCTAGATGTTATTTTTAAAATTTCACCTGCAGAGATCCAGTCTTCAATAAGGTCATATTCACAGATACTGGGTGCTAGATAGATCATTTTGAAGAACAAAACTCAACCTATGATAGAAGTTACATGAATTTTCTGTATATAATTTTTCCATGTAAATAATTACAGTATCATTCTCAAGGGGCTATTGCATTAGAATAGTTAAAATTATTAGTTAACAATATGTGAAAAGTTCCTAGCATTGTGCCTCATCCATAGTAAGAATTCAATATGAGCTGGGAATGGTAGCACACACCTGTAATAACAGTATTTGGGAATCTGAGAAAGGAAGATTGCAGATTTGGGGCCAGCCTCAGCAACACAGTGAGGCCCTCAGTAACTTAGCGAGACCTTGTTTCAAAGTAAAAAATTAAATAGAGATGGGGTACAGCTTGGAGGTAGAATGCCCTGCTTTAATTCTTAGTAACACACACACGCACACACACACACACACACACACACACACACAATAAATAGGTTATCTACTTAAATTATCTCAATCTAGCAACTTTGCCAAACTCTCTCATTGGTTTCAATAATTTGTAGATTTTCTTGAATACATTATATAATCACATTGTATGAAAATATAATTTTTCCAATTTTTATATGTTTTGTTTTACTTTATTACTTTATTATCATTAGACCTTCAGTACTGAATTAAATAGGAGTGATACTAAGATAGGGGGGATATTGTTTTATTTGTGCTTTATATGGAAATTATTCTATAACTTTGTCAGTAAATACCATGATTGCTACAGGCTTATGATATTATTTCTCAGGTTAAGTCTATTTATAATCATAATTTTGAAAAGTTTTTACATTAAATTTTGAATGACTATTCAGATGGAAATTCAAAGTGTATGGTTTCAATTCCTTCTCCCCAATTACAAGTCCCAAAATATAGAAATAAAATAACAAATGATAATTCAGGCTGGAGGTTAGTAGTTGAGGAAAAGTAGTTTGGACCTGGATAGACTAGAAAAAAAGCAAAACTCATACACACAAAAAATGGAATGACTGTTTACCTTTATTGCATTGTAGGTACAAAATATGTGGTTATGGAGGACTATTGTACTATTAGAAATAATATGATCAATAACAGTTAATATTAACAATAACATTCTTTGCCCAATCCCTCCAACAATAAAAATAAAAGGGCATACATTTTATTTTGGATTTTACAAAGCATAATTATTTCATGATCTTGAAAGAAGGACCAGCAACAACAACTAAACCCAGAAACAATGAAGGGACAAAGACAATATCCAACACAGGTTGGCAGGAAAGGCACTATAATTCCAACTTTGTCCTTATCACAGAATTATCCTAAATGCCTTATTGAAATTCAGTCCATAATATTGTATAGATTCTCCAATGGTCCAGCTTGTTCTCATTTGCTCAGGTTCTCTGAGTGAGTCTCTAGAAGGCTGGGTGTTTTCTTTCCCTTTATTTCTTATTAAATCATTTGTATTGTTATTTGAAAGTGTATCATACTTTTTAAAACATGGACAAGGCAAAAACCTGCCTTGAACCCAAACAAAATGTTCTGAAACTTGTTTGTAATAAATGTTTGGACAAGCTTTGGGGATGATCTATCTCTTCAGATGACAAATAAATCTTGGCTAAGACCTTTGCACTCACCTTTTGATTAATCTATGAATAATTGCTTGTTATTTACACCCTAGGGCTTGCTTCTTCAAATCATTGGAGTGCAAGAAGCAAAGGGGAAGAAAGAAGGTTGTGGAAACTGGATTCATTTCAGAGTTTCTCTGAAGTAAGAAAAACTCAGTTAAGACTTCTTTACTTCTGAGCTATGAGTCTAGGTCACTGGCAGCAGAATTATTCATGAGTGAAGGCTATAAATGCAAAAATCAAAAGGTGATTTGGGCATCTATATCTATCTACCTACCTATCTATCATCTATGATCTATCTACCTATCTATCCATCCAGAGAGAGAGAGAGACAGAGTTTTAAGATCTGTTTTAACATATTTCAGTGAAACAGGGAATATTTCTGATTGTTCAACTATCTGATTTTCAAGTTCTTAAAATAACCACATAACCAGGAAGAGGAAATGCTTGGTCAAAGCTATAAGTGATGATGAAACTTTTCCTTCCTTCCTTCCTTCCTTCCTTCCTTCCTTCCTTCCTTCCTTCCTTCCTTCCTTCCTTCCTTCTTTCTCCTTCCTTCCTTCCTTCCTTCCTTCCTTCCTTCCTTCCTTCCTTCCTTCCTTCCTTCCTTCCCTTTTCCTTCTGCTCTTCCACCAATACATGTTTGTCCATTGTATATGTCAGAAACAGATAATGAATACAAAGTATTCAGCATAGTTTCTAGTACATAACAAGTACTCAGGAAGTTACTACTTTCTACAATGAGATAAATGCAAGTTTTGGTCTCATTTGTTAATCACATGCAGAACGCACCTTACTAAGGATTTAATCTGGATGCCTTCTTTTAATCAGAAGTTGATGCTTATGATAGCAAAGTCCACTGGCTAAGAAAATGGCAACAATCACAGTCACAAGTAAATACTTAATCCAGTTTCTAATTTCTATCAACACAGGGAAGCAAGATCTATCTGAAAGTCATGATTCAAGTGCCAGGCTAATGATAAAATGTGGCAATGGACAATCTGAAGACTATAAGAGGTCAATAGATTACTATTTAAATAGCATGTATAGCCAGGTGTGGTGGTGCATGCTTGTAATTCTACTGCTTGGGAGGCTGAGATAGGAGTTCAAAGCCAGCCTCAGCTACTTAGTGAGGCTTTTAGCAAATTAGTGAGATTCTGTTCCCAAATAAAATATAAAATAGGTCTGAGAGTGTAGATCAGAGGTAGAAGGTCTCTGGGTTCCATCCCCAATACCACACACACACACACACACACACACACACACACACACACACACACACAAACATGTATAAACTCTTTTTTTTACTTTTGAGCACTTCTTTTTCCAAGTTCACACACAAATTTCTTTTTACTCTGCTGCATACTGTCATTCCTAAACAAACCAAAAGCTAAAAAAAAGTTCAGTACTGTCACCCCAAATTGCTAAACAGAACTTACTCTTTGTCTGTCACTCTTTCTGTCACTCCCCTTGCACTTTGTGGTGAGGCACTGGTACAACTGTCATTTCTTGAGTCCCTTTAAAATTAAAAGAAAGGGTCCATTTTACCTTTGTGATGGCCAGCGAGGTCACTTAAGGCTGTCCAGGGATATTTGACCAAAAACTTCAGGGTAAATACCGCCAACAAAGTGCAAGTAGCATGTTTGTCAGATTCCTGTCACTATAACAAAATACCTGAGACAATTAACTTAGAAAGTCACAGTTTTTTGAAGATTCCATCCATGATTCATCAACCCTGTTGCTCTGGGCTTGTGGAAACGTGGTTCATCATGGTAGGAGTGCATGGCTGAGGGAATGATCATGCAAATAGAGAAAGAGAGCATGGCTGGGGCATGCCCAAATCACCTAAGGACCTCCTATGGGATCCTACTTCCTAAGGGCTCCATCATTTCCCAGCAGTATCACCCCGGGGACCAAGCCTTTAAACACCTGGCTCTTTGGGGGACATTTATCCACACATGGCAGCTAGAAAATTCTTACTTTTTCTAGAGGAAAGATCTCTCACCTAAGAACTGTCAATAAGTGGCAAAGACTAGAAAAGTGAAAAACAAAGTATGGAAACAGATTTAAAAACTGGTCATCTTTGTACGTCATTATGGTGCTAAACAAATGACTGGTGGTGGGGCCATGCTCATCAAAGCCTCACAGAGGCAGGTAAACAGCCACAGTCGAATGTCTTAACAGAAGATATGAAGAGCTTTTGCAGAACAATGGGTGATATATAACAAAAGGTAAGTCGGCTTGGCTTACTGTCACCTCTTAGGTATAGCAAACCAGGAGAAAAACATTTGTAGGGGAATATTTTACTTTGGTCTTTATCCTTTTTTGTTTGTTTGTTTTCTTTTGTCTTTATTTCCCAAATATGGAATTTCTGGGAGTAGTTTGTTGATTTTGTTATAGAGATGATTCTGACTGGATTCCACATTTCATTCTCTATCACTATAGGGCCTGGTAAAGTTTACAACAGGTTCCCAAAGGGGAAGGAGAAGATGCAAAGCAAGTATTTTATGGTTCATTGTCAAGGGCTTCTAGTAGGGCCCCAAGAAAACCAAAGAGAAAATTTCTGTTTAATCTCTCTACTCCTGCCCCAAATTCTTTCAGATTATTGTAGGAAGTCCTTGGGTGGAGGTAACGATAATGGAGAATAATCTCTTATTCTTTAATGTTATGCCATTATCTTTTCCTGTTCCTAAGCAGGGCTCCTATGCCTGTGATACCACCCTCATTTTAGATGCTGTAGCTGCGCATCCATGCATCATACAGTTCCCCAACCCCAGTCAAAGTAGGTGCGCAGCTTCCTTTCACTTATATCAAGCCCTGGTAGCATACCACAAACCATATTAGACCTGTACTGGTTCTTACAGAGCTTCTGATAACACAGAGCTTTGTTCTATGCCCTCTTGATTATACATATCTCGGATATGTGACTTTGGCTCTGGACCCCAGTGAGGAGATACAGTGCTGGAAGAACACCATCTTGGTGTTCTATATCCATAGTATTATATAAAAACTTCTCCTCTAGCCCCTCCTTTAAGAGTGGTACTAAGATTGATTCCCTGGGCCTCCTTGACCCTCTGTCCACATTTTCTGGGGGGGATGTGAGGTCCTTGTTTTTCCTTAGGCTTGTGGTCCTTATGGGGGAATAAAAGGGTGGTAGGCTGGTGGTGCAGCTGATCTCCAATCCACTGTACATGAGCTAGAGCTCCAGGTGTGATTTTACAGTAAGTGCCTATCTTAGGCCTTTGTCTTAGGACCTCTGCATCAATAATGCCCATTATAATTTTTAGCTTTTTATTTTTGTTTTTTTTATTTAATTTAATTAATTTATTTATTTTAAATTTATTTTTATTGGTGCATTGTAATCATACATCACATTGGAATACAAGACTTGAGAGGATATACAAGCACACATCATCCAATTAGCCCTCATCCAGTCCCCATCCCATTCCCTCCCTCTCCCTCGATCCCATGCTTGTTTGGTAATTAACTTTGATACATATGTTTATGTACCTCCTGCTTTTTAAAGAGGCTCCATCTTCCCCTTTTCCATGTCCTCTGATTGGTCGCCTTAATTGCTTCACTATAGGGCCCTTTCTATAGCTTGACCACTTCCTGTTGCCCCTTTCCTCCTAGATATTGCTGATTAGGGGAAGCATCTGGTTTTAATTTTCTGTGATATTTCTCTGTGCATGCCGCGTTGCAAATACTGATCCCACTCTTGACGGCCCCAGTAGTGGCCTGGCTACCCGGTGGACTGATCCAGACCTCGCTGGCTCAAGCAGCAGCCTTGCCTCATAGGAGGCCCCGATTCTGGTCTCGCTGGCCCCGACACTAGCCTAACCCCTCAGCTGGCTCTGATCCTGGCCTCGGAGGCCCCAGCACCAGCCTTGTCTCATGGCAGGCTCTGATGCCGGCCTCGCTAGCTCCAGCATTGGCCTAACCCCTCGGCAGGCTCCGATCCCGGCCTCAGAGGCCTTAGTAGTGGCCTTGCCTCATGGAAGGCTCCGATGCCGGCTGTTGGCCCCAGCACCAGCCTAACCCCTCGGGAGGCTCCGATCCCGGCCTCGGAGACCTCAGCACCGACCTTACCTCATGGAAGGCTCTGATCCCGGCCTCGCTGGCCCCGTCACCGGCCTAACCCCTCGGCAGGCTCCAATCCCGGCCTCGGAGGCCCCAGCACCGGCCTTGCCTCACAGCAGGCTCCGATTCCGGCCTCACTGGCCCCAGCACTGTCCTAACCCCTCGGCAGGTTCCGGCCCCGGCCTCGGGGCCCCAGCACCAGCCTTGCTTCACGGCAGGCTCCGATCTCGGCCTTGCTGTCCCTGGCACCGGCCTAACCCCTCGGCAGGCTCCGATCCCAGCCTCAGAGGCCCCAGTAGTTGCCTTGCCTCATGGCAGGCCCTGATGTCAGACATTGGCCCCGGCACCGGCCTAACCCCTCGGCAGGATCCAATCCTGGCCTCGGAGGACCCAGTACTGGCCTTGCCTCACGGCAGGCTCCAATCCCGGCCTTGTTGGCCCGGCACCAGCCTAACCCCTCGGCAGGCTCCAATTCCGGCCTCGAAGGCCCTAGCACAGGCCTTGCCTCATGGCATGATCCAATCCCGGCTTCACTGGCCCCAGCACCAGCCTAACCACTTGGCAGGCTCCGATCGCAGCCTTGGAAGCTCCAGCACCAGCCTTGCCTTACAACAGGCTCTAATCCCAGCTTTGCTGTGTCCGTCGCCAGCCTCACCCCTCGGCAGGCTCTAATCCAAGCACCCTCTTCGCCCAACCAATTCTTCCACATTCTCTAGGGTGCGTGGTTGTAGCATTCTGCCTCTGGGGTCATTACTTCAAAGGTTCCAGGTGTAATGCATCAGATCTCTGCCTCCCCCGAGTACTGGCCACTGCCATTGCCACTGCCTCCACCATTTCAAATCTTTCCCAAGCTCTTTTTCCACTCTGAATGTTGTCCAGTGTTCCTAAGCATGCGCGACCTTTGTAGCATTCGACCTTTGGTGTAATTTCTCCAAAAAAAAAAAAAATATATATATATATATGATTGGTAGGCTCTGATTTCTGCTTCTCCTGAATACAAGTCTCCACTGCCAGCGCGGAGACCACTTTCAGCACTGCCTTTTTCCTTGGTCTCCACTCAAGTCTCTCTCCTTACAGGTGATGTCCAAGATTCTTAACAATGTAGAGAAGAAGCAGTCCTCCTTAGCGGGGAATTTTTTCCAATAATTCCAGTTCATTTGGATAAGTTTTGTCTGCATCTCCAGTATCCTGGCATCTGCCATCCTCCTTGACCCCTCTCCGATATTTTCCTTTTTTCTTTTTCTTTTCCTTTTTTACAGGGTCCTCCCGGATGGACAGGGGGTGCCTAGGGGTGCCCCACTAGCACCTGCTCACCCACCCAGGGTTGGGGCCAGGGGCCCAGACCACAGGGCCCTTTCGGGTGTGGAGGGGATCGCCTAAGGGTGCCCCGCCAGCACCGGCCCACCCGCCCAGGGTCGGGGCCAGAGGCCCGGACCTCAGGGTCCTTCCGGGTGGGGAGGGGGTGCCAAGGGGTGCCCCACTAGCGCTTGCCCACCCACCCAGGGTTGGGGCCAGAGGCCCGGACCACAGGGTCCTTCAGGGTGGGGAGAGGGTCGCCTAGGGGTGCCCCACTAGCGCCTGCTCACCCGCCCAGGGTGGGGGCCAGAGGCCCGGACCTAGCTTTTTAAATTAAAGTAAAATAATCTTTTTTTTTTTAATTGGTGCACTGTATTCATACATCATAGTGGGATACATACTTTTGTAGACATACATGCACACATTGCCCAGTCAGTCCCCACCCGATCCCCACCCCATTCTCACCCTATCCCTCCCTCCCATGCTTGGCTTAGTGATTGACATCTAATATTATAGCAATTTATCAAAAATTAAAAATGATAATCTCACATAACAGTTTCATTTGTCTGATATCAAGCTTTTGATGACTTAAAGATAACATTTCAATATTTCTTTTTGCTTTCTTTCTTACCAGAGAATCTATTTTTTCTATTTTTTAGGTGAAACTATCATATATTTATATATTTATTTTTCAGAAAAAAAATCTATCCTAATATGGAATATGGACTCTAGGTACCCACAACGATCTTGAAAAAGAACAAAGCTAGAAGATGTATATTTTCTGATTTCAAACCATATAAAGCTACAATAATTGAAACAGTGTAGTACTATTCTAAAGGCAGATATATAAACCATTGGAGTTAAATAAAAGCCTAGAGCTAAATTCTTCCCTATATTGTCAAGTTATTTTTGACAAGGTTTCCATGAACATTTGGTGGGGGAAATAATAATCTTTTAACTAAATATTGTTGAAACATAATAATTACATGGAAAATAATAAAATTGGACCCTTACCTAATCCCATATACAAGTATTAACTCAAAATAGATAAAAGACCTAAATATAAATCTTAAGACTATAAACTTTTAGAAGAAAATCTGGGTCATAAAACCTCACAACATTGAAATTGGCAGTGATTTCTTGGTTATGATTTCAATGGCACAGGCAACAGAAGAGTATACAAACTCCCTAAAAAAAAAAAAAAACATATTGTATATCCAAAGACAATGTAAACAGAGTTAACAGTCACTAATAGAATGGGATAAAATATTTCCAAATGCTATATCTGAAGGTATATTAATATTCCAACTAGAAATCCTAAAAATTAACAACAATAAAGGCAAACAATACCCTTTACAGATAGGTAAAAGACTAACATAAATAATGAATCTCCACAGATAACCAATCTTAGTTGTCTGTTGGATGGAAAATCTTGTTTCTCTAGTTCTGATGTGTGTTACCTATTTCTTCTTTGTAGTTAATCTCTTTGAGTATTTTCTCTAGTGCTGGTTTTGAAGACATAAATTCCTTCAGTTTCTGTTTGTCATGGAAGCTTCTTATTTCTCCATCTAATTTGATAGAAAGTTTTGCTGGGTAGGAAATTTTTGGCTGGAAGTTGTTTTCTTTCAGAGTTTGGATATGTTACTCCAAGTCCTTCTGGCTCTCATAACTTGGTTTGGGAAGTCTGGAGTGATTCTAATTGGTTTGCCTCTGAATGTCACTTGGCCCTTTGCTTTTGTTGCCTTTAAGATTCTCTGCTTGGCTTCCACATTGGTCATTTTGACTATTATGTGGCGTGGGGATCCTCTTCTCCGATCCTGTCTAAAGGGAGTTCTATACGTTTCCTGGACCTTTGTATCGACCTCTTGCTCTATGTCTGGAAAATTTTCTGCTATTACTTCCTTGAAGAGATTGTTGATCCCTTTGGTTTCACTTTCTTTTCCCTCCTCTATTCCAATTATTCTTAGGTTAGCTCTCTTAAAATGGGCCCATATTTCTTCAATATCAGATTCCTGCTGTCGGATATTTTTTTCTAGATTAGAAACTATGCGTTCATTTTTGGAATGATCATCTTCTAAGAGGGAGATTCTGTTCTCCATGTGTTCTAATCGGTTGTTTGTGCTTTGAATTGAGGCCTTTACTTCATTAATTGCATCCTTTATCTCTTTTTGGCTCTCTCTGAGTTCTTTTCGAAGCACCTCTATTATTTCTACAGTTATTTTCCTGATTTGATCTTCTAGAAATCTCTGATTTTCTGTTTTACCGGGTTCTGATGTTGTGGGGTTGTGAGCATTCATTGCTCCAGTATTATTCCTCTTTCCCATGATTTCGGAAGTTTGTGCCTTCTCTGGGTTCTTCCCTTGGGTCACTATGACTTCACTTAAGGTGCTCTGGATCTCGAGTCAGTAGTATCTCAGACCCCACTACTCCTTTACTGGGTTGTATCACAGAGTCTCCGACCCAGAGAGTCGATAGAGGCTGCTTTAGACTGTGGGGGGTGCCAGGTTGCACGTTCTCCTATGGTGTGATATCACTGCTACCACCCCTCTCCCACTGGGTCAAGTCCCAGTGAGTACAGTACTGGGATTTCTCCGCTGTGGCCCACAATTTGACTCACTGTTCTTGAGTAAGCAAATGTAGCTGTACTGAATTCGGTGAATTCGGTGCTGTTGCCACCGGTGGCAATATGGCGCCGCTGCTACACCCTCGGCTATGGGGCTGGCGTTTTTTTTTTCTTGGTTTTGATTTCCACTCTGAATCCCTGCAGTGTGTACTGAGCTCAGCCACTGGGAGCTTTAGATGTCCTCTGCGCTGAGAAATCCCGCCTGGCTGTTCCGCAGCGGCTCCCCTTGGCTTGCTGTGGCCGTCCCGTGAATTCGCCGGTGCCGCTGGCAGTATGGCGCTGCTGCCGCGTCCTCGGGCGTGAAGCCGCGTCCTCGGGCGTGAGAATCTCCTCTGTGGCTCTGTTCTCAGTCCGCTTTCTCTCTGGAGCCTGGTGATTTTTTTTGTTTCTCTGGTGATGTTGTTTTCTGGCTTTGAAAGGCGCTGATTTTGTGGTAATGGAGATTTGTTGTTAGCGGGGCTCTTAAGCCCCGCTTTTCTCGGTCGCCATCTTCCCGGAAGTCAAGTAAAATAATCTTTAAAGTAAAAACAATTCTATGAAATATTTGGAGTTTGGAGGCAGTAAAATATTTAAGCACTGTACTGATTATTTTTTTTAGTATATGACTCAAGTTTTAGAAATGTGAAGAGAGTGACTTTTTTCGGTCTTTTTTTTTTTTTTTGGGTGGTTCTGGGGGTGGAACCCAGAGGCTTTCTACCTTCAGGCTATACTCCCAGACTTTTTTTTTTAATATTTTATTTGGAAACAGGGTCTCCCTAAGTTGCTGAAAGCCTCACTAAGTAGCTGAGGCTGGATTCGAACCTGTGCAATCCTCCTGTCTCAGCCTCCCAAGCGTGGGGATTACAAGCATGCGCCACCACGCCCGGCAACTTTTTTCAGGTCTTTAATAAAAAAATCAATAGTTGGAGAGTACCTGCCTGCCTTTTGGAAATTTATTTTCTAGGCTACTATGTAGGAGTTGGCAGTATTATTTTTAGTCATCTTGATATAGATTAGATGTGTTACCCCCCAGATTCATGCTTAGGAACCTTAGTTATCCAATGTGGCAGTGTTGAGAGGTGGGGTTTAGGTGTTCCACTCCTGGTGGCAGAACCTTCATAAGTGGATTAGTACATTTCATTCAGGAATGGGTCTCCTTTTCTCTTGCCCTCATGTGCTCTCTCCCCTCCTGATTTCTACCACGCTAAGAGGCAGCATAAGGCCCCTCTGAATGTGTCTGCCTCAGTTTCGGACTTAGCCTTCTAAACTCTGAGCCCAAATCCCTTTCTTTTATAAGCTGTGCAGTATTAGGTGTTCTGTTTTGGCACAGGAAACAGACTAAGACACTTCTCATGTGGAAACATGCTATGCGTAAAGGCAGAAGATCCCTGTAGCTCCGAGTACATTTGCCCTCTGACACAGGGATGTAATTCATCTCCCATGCCCAAGCCCATGGGAGGAACAGATATTTTTCTATCTGGCCTCTTTTCTATACTCTTTCTTGAATTTTAGTTAAAAAGTCCATTTGTGGAAAGTTGTGCCTATAGTTAAAAAGACTGTATTGATGAGAGGCTCTGCTGCTCTATTATATAAGAAATGAGTCAGAACTCTGGATCTAAGGAGCTTTGTAAGTGCCAAAACATATCTTAACTTATATACTAAAGTTTTCATTTTGTTCTTAAACCTTTTGGATGTGCATGATACATTTATCAAGTAGGAGTTTTAAAGTTCTTATATGGGCACTGTGTAGTGTAGGTTTAATAGATAACATTAATAAATTCACGCTTCATAACCACACTCAAAGCCACTTCCATCTGGATTTACTGGCAATAAAAGGAGACATTACAGAACTTTGGGAATTTGATCAAGGCGCCGGGTACTAATCTTAGATTACAAAACTGTGGAATTTAACTGCTTAAACATGGGAAAACAAAGCAATCAAGGACAGGCTTTTGGTAAAATGCTTTGCAATGTGGATTAATAATTAATGTGCTAAATGTACTTTATAATAAACTACATCATAATGGATTATTTTTGATAGCTAAATTGGCACTGATCCTTCAGCATGGCTTCATTGACTTAATTCTTCAATTTTACTTGATAGATTTATTGGATTAAACTACAACGGACCTATTATAGACCTATTTTAACTTGTTTAAAATCATAATTAATATAAATATACTGGTAAAGACTGCAAAATTATATACATATTGGCAATTATGCAAAAATTAAAAATTAGAATAATGTTTTTAAAAGAAAAAGTGAGACAATCTACTTTGAGATAAATAAGCAGCAAAAATACTTCAAAAGAAAGAAAAATACTTCAAAAGAATCAACTAATGCTTTTCATGAAAAGAGTATTCATTGAGATAGTCTAAAATAATCAAATATTTTAGAAATCATGACTAATAAAATATGATTTATATCAACTCTGAAATCAGGAATTAGAAGTAGACATAAAAATCATACATCTAGAAGATTGAGAAAACATTCTGTTTTGTGACGTTGTTGAGTCTAGTACTCTCAGAATTTTTTCAGAAATTGAATATAAATCCCCCCAGAATCCCTCAGAACACATGAAGAATGGAAAACCAAATAGACTATTCCTTAGAAAAGTGAATTTATCTTCCCAATCTTTGCCTCAACCTTAAGGAAATCGCACTTATTTGTATTTTTATAGGGCACTTCATTCTCAGAAGAGAAATATTCAGGGGTCATTCTGGAATTAAGATGCATAGTCACTCCAATTGTGTTACCATTTGTTTTCAGAGTCTCTTAATCCCTACTAACAAGTAAAAATAATCTCACATCCATACAGAGATTACATATCACAAAGGGTTTTTTCTAATGTTACAATGCCATTTTCTATTTTAAAAAGCTCATATAAAATTCTATATTTTATGAATATATTTACATAAAAAATCTACTAATTATGAAAGAGTGACTTTTGTGAAAAAAAAAAAAAAAGACTTGGTCATCCATCACAGAGGACTCTTTCCGATTTCCCTTTCACCTACACTGTGGTTTCATTTATCCTTAAAACAACCTTGTAAACACTTGGCAAACTGCAGTTTGTATAGGAAGCACTTCTGTGTTCATCTCATAAATAGTTGGGAGGCCACTCAATGAATATTCCTCAGATATATCAATGACCTCAAAAAGCTGACAGTTGAGATGAATATGAACAGCAAATAATAGGTACAAACAAGTAGATTATATAGGATTTTGGGTGTTAATTACTATAGAAAAAGATATAGGACAATAGAGAATGGGTGATACTGCTGGATGAACTTTTAAGTAGAATAGTCAGTGTAGGTTTCACTGAGAAGATGACTTCTAAGCAAAGCTCTGGAAGAGGTGATTCCATGAGGAGTCTGCGCAGAGGGCATTCTGAGGTAGGGGCACAGCCAATGAGAAGATCTGGAGGCAGGAGTGAGGCTGGTGGAGTTGAAGCAGGGAAGAGACAACATCAGATCACGTAGGCCAGTGTAAGAACGGTCTTTGGCTCCTCCTTGAAGGAAAATGGGGAGCTACTACAGGACTTTGAGCAAAGGAGTGATGCTATCTTACTTAGGTTTTAATGGCATCCCTCACCGTTGTGTTAAGATATATTGTAAAGCAATCTATGAGAGAGGTCATGATGCTCAGACCATGGAAGGGGCAGGGGAAAGAGTGAGAAATCCAGCAAGGCTGGCTTCGAACCAGCACAATCCTCCTGTCTCGACCTCCCAAGCGCAAGGATTACAAGCATGCACCACCACGCCCGGCTGTTGAATATATTTTGAATGCAGAATCAACAGGTTTTTTGGATTAAGGTTTTTTTTTTTTTTGTTGTTGTTGGCTGAGTCCCTAGATTGATAATGGAGTTGTAAACTGAAATGAAGGAAGGCTACAGGGAGAGCAGGTTTGGGGTGACGAGGGTAACAGTTCTAAGGGGGACGTATGATGCTTTTAATATACTGCTGGATTTATCTAGGTCAACTGTTGACACATGAGTCTAGTGTTTGGGAGAAAAGTCAGGAGTAGATATATATGACCTTGCAAATTGTCTGTGTATTGATAATTGAAGCCCTGAGATGAACAAGACTGCCAAACATGTGAGCTTGGGAACAGATGAGAGGCCCAGGACCCAAACTGTTTTCCTGCTTCAGGCAGTAAACACATACTTCCAGAAATGAAGGTGTGATTGCAATTGTGATAAAATGTTATGAAGGAAAACACCAGACAGCTTGCAGGTACAAGATGGCAGAGTGAGGCTCCTGCAGAAAGTAGTACTTTGAAGAAGACTTGAAGGATACTTAGGAGGAACTGTTCAGAAAAGCACAGAGAGCCAGGGCAGAAAGGCAGCCATGGTGAGCTACCTGGGACAGATGAGGCCTGGTGTGTTCATGAGCAGAGCTGGGTAAGTTCTGCGAGGATTTGATGTGCAGGGTGACCTGAAATGAGGCTGCAGAGGAAGGGGAGGGCTGGATCAAATGAAGCCACGAGAGGATTTCCCACTAATGAACAATGGGGGGTCTGTCCAAGATGCTAAGAAAGAAGACTGTAAAACAATGAATTAAATGCCTGTACCTGGAAAGAACTTAATGATGTGTTTCAAAGACAGTGTAATGGAAGTTTCTGCTTAAAACATATATTAAAGGCATGAGAGAAAGCAGGATGCATGGCATAGTTGCAAAACAGGCTGATGAGGTAACGACGATATAAGTCAAAATAAGGGAGAATGTGAGTAATATTTAATAATAGTTGCTTTATTTTAAAAGAATTAAAAAGGGATCACAAAAGGCTGGAGAGCAGTAATAAAAACCAGGTCTAGTGTGCCTGATGGGATAACCCTCATATTGAGAGTTGTGAAAGCCTTTTTAAATTAGATAAAAGAATACAACCAGGCATGTGAAATACTGAGGGGAATGGTAAGGACCAGGTGGCTGGTCCTGTTTGTCCTGTGTTGTAATGTTAGAACAGGTCACAGTTAATGAGTGGTGACAAGCTGTTTTCTATCTCCTGTGAACCCAATAACAGAAAAAGGCTTCTATGAAGGATTTAGGAGAGATAGGAGGAAGAATTTTTGAAGTTATAATGTGTCACAATGGATTTTGTGGGTTTGCCTTTTCTGAAAGACTTTAGAGTCCAGACAGAACAGAGGGTGACAATTTCTAAGACAAGAAACGATGTCCAGTCTTACGGTGTTTTGTTGGATGGACTTATTGGTTGTAATTGTCCCTGTATTTGTCTGCCAGGGTGGTCACAATAAAGTACTATAGATGGCGTGGCTTAAACAACATAAATTTATTTGCTTGCAATCTTAAAAGCTATAGGACTAATATCATGGAATTAGCTGAGTTAGTTTCTTCTGAAGTTTTTCTCTTTGGCTTGCAGAGGCTTCTTCCTGTGTCTTCATGTGGTCTTTCTGTCTTGTGTCTGTGTCTTTGAATTATGGTCTACTGCAATGCCTCATTTCTTAATTACTTTTTTTAAAAAAGATCCTGTCACCGAATATAGTCACATTCCAAGGTACTAGGAGTTAGGACTTAACATATCAATTTCATGAGGGCACAATTCAGAGAATAATAGCCACAAATGAGGAAATCATTCCCAGAGAGTAGGAAAGTAGCATAGATAAAAGGTAGGAGAATGGCTATCTTGAGGTTGGCATGTTTTGCAGAAAGAGTGGTTTTGGGGCTATGACGGGTAGCCAGAAAAGCAGCAGTGTATTGTTTAGGGAATTTGGTGTGATCTCCTAACATAGCATCATACATATAATATGTAAAAGGCTGATTCTCATCTTCTTGGGAAGGTAGACGAAATGGAAAGGACAGGATTCTTTCAGCCCCATGTTTTTTTGCATGTGATGGACAGCTAATCCTATCCTGAGTCATAGAGAGTATTTAATAAATCCTTTGAGAAATCTGAGATTTTTTGACAAACAAGTAATAATTTTATACAAACCTCGTGAAGAAAAATTATATTGGCTCACTGTTGTGGTCTGATTATTTGCATCTTTCCTAAGTTCATATATTGAAACTCTACCCCTCAAAGTTATGGTATTAGAAAGGGAGTCTTCTGAGTGGTCATTCGGTCCTGAGGGCAGTCTTCATGAATGGGGTTAGTGCTCTTATGAAATTGACCCAATGGAGTTTGTTTGCCCCTTCTACCATAAGAGGCACAAGAAGAAGGTGCCTTCTATCAACGAGGAAATGGGCCCTCCGCCAGAGACAACAAATCTGCTGGTCTCTTGATCTTAGCCTCTCAGAGGCCAGGAGAAGTAAATTTCTGTTGTCTATGAGCTCTCTTCTTTAGGGTATTCTGTTATAGCAGCATGAACAGACTAAGATATTCATTTATTTGGGAAATGGTAGCTGAGCTCCTTCTTTGTTAACAGAGCTGTGCTAAAAGCTTGATGGGTTCCCGTTCTTGTGAGGTTTACTCTAGTGGGGAAAACAAATGAAAAAGGGAAACAAACAAATTTGATTTATTTTATAAAATTAACACACAAGGAAGGGAGGTAGAGGGAATGGGTTGAGTGAGGGCAGGAGAACCAGTGAGGATCAGGAAAGTTTTCTCAGGGGAAGAAACATTCAGCTGAGATGTCCGAATGAGAACCTTAGAGCCCGAAATTTTAGATCATCCCTTGTCAAATAACCTGTGCAGGGTCAACTGGCGCCAATTTAACTATGACCTTTTCAAAAATCTTCTTAGGTGGTGAAGGTTTTATATCAGTTTATGACAACTTTTAAAGAGCCTAGCAATGCTGCCACTAAAGTTACAGTTTCGATTTACTTATAGGCATAATCTTTTGTCAACATTTATTTGCAACTGTTTTAATGCAAAGTAAGCTCTGTACCTATGCCATTATCATTCCTAGTACAGGCTTAATAGGAAAAGAATCATTTGCTAAATAAAATGTTCATAAACAATTTGCATGTCCAACTGTAGGGGGAGTGAATATTCATAATAGAAAAAATTCCACCACATAAAGTGAATCTAATGGTTACTAGGGATTTAGAAGCTTAGAAATATCTTCAAAACAAAAATATCGGCATATTACCAAGATTGCAAATTATTCTGTGTTATTAAATCGTAAAAAAAACCCTCAACTTTTACCTTAATCAGGTTTTGAATGCTCAACATTCTCATGCCATTTAACTAGAACACATTTTTCTAGATACAAATGGATATATTAATTTCCATAAAAGTGTTATCTTTTTACAGTATATTTAATTCAGATCCAGTTTCTATTTCTACTAAAATAATTGCTTATAATACACAGACTCGATTTTATATGACTAATTAGAATAGTGTACGGGAAAAAATAGGTTTGCAGGTAATATTGAAATTAAATATGTTAATCTGTACCTCAGTGTGCACATTTTATATGAGCTTTAATTTGCCAAATAAATTATAGTTCTGTGTTTATAAGGTGCCCTTGAAAGAGTGTCCTATTTTTGAGCACTAATACTACGGGGAAACAAATATACAAAGCTTTTAGCTATAGGCTACACTTGCATAAATTAAAGCAAGAGCAGTTGGTTGGTAAGTAGAGCTATGGTATCCTTAGCTTTTTAAACACTCTGAATTGTTAACATGATTTTTTTTACTATGGTTACTAATATTAAGATAATAAATAATATTTAGTTTCAATATTGTACCCTTCAGCCAGGGCATAAATTCATTTTGAATGCTGTGTTGAATTAATGTACAATAAACATACTGCAGTTTGCTATCAGGAATTCTCGATGAAATGCAGGAAGTCAGTTCTTTGCTTATGCATTAGCACTGCCAGTCTTGCTCTGTTTAATTTTAGCTATTTATAAAATTGCTCTACTGACAGTCCTCTTTATTTTAATGTGATTGTTTTAAGGTTAACCAGAAATGGTATGGTTTTTTTCCTGAGGTAGGTTATAAGTGCTGATGTAGGAATAAGGGCCCCTAACAAAAATCCCTTTCACCATTAGCCACCTGCAATCAGGACATGCAGCTGCCTAATTGGGTAAATTGTGGCACTCCCTGTGGGGCGGGGGCCTGAGAAGTCATTATGTGTACCAGGAGCTGCTGAGTCTCCAAAGGGAGTGGACCACAGAGGATTTGTCCAGGAAAACAATGTTGCTGATGGAAGTAGAATCCCAGAGCCCTTGTGGCAATTGCCACCCATGTCTGAGACAAATGACAACCGTAGCTAAAATGTTCTGTATTATTGCCTAATAGATGTTTCTTTTTATGATATTTATTAAAATAACAACTCAGAATACAGGGCTTAAAACTGGTTCTGGGACTTGAATACTGGAGAAGGAATAGAGCTAACTTTCTAGTAGCACTCTTGTTTGCCACTGCAGAGGAAGGCAGTCTGCAATAAAGGAAAAGGCTAGAACTGCTCTGTGTCACATTAGCTCAGGCTGCCATAACAAAGTACCATAGATGGGTATTCTGGTTCAGACAGCAGACATTTATTTTAACCCAGTTTTGGAAGCTGGACGCCTGAGATCAGGGTGCCTGCATGGTACGTTTCTGGTGGGGGCTCTCTTCCTGCGTCATAGATGGCTGCTTTCTTCCTGTGTCCTCAACATGGCAGGTTGAGGGAACAGGCTCTCTGACCTCCTTAGAAGGACACTAGTCCTATTGAGTTAGAGCACCACATTTCTGCCTCCATCTAACCTAATTACTTCCTTAAAAGCCCTACCTCTAGTCACATTGAGGGCTTCAACATATGGACTTGTATAGGAGGGGGCAATTTATTATATAGAATGCTCTTATTTTGCATGGTTTTTAAAAGTGGGTTCATAAGGTTTTCAATGTCAAGGGCCCTTTCGGTAGCTTGGTAAAGACTCTGAACTCCCTATCAGAATTACATTTTTAAGTGCATCACATAGGCTTATAAAGAAAACCAATTATATAGAAAAGCAGTTAGAAAAATATTAAAATATTGTGGCATAGAGATGTTATTTACTATTAAAACATTAATAGTAAATAAGTAAGTCTAATAACCACCATGAGTTTGATGTAGTGATGAATAAAAATGATAGTTTGAAATATCTGTGGTGATTATAATGTAATTTAAAAATTTTCATGATTTTTATTGGTGACAAAGTCACAAGTACTGTCAATACTATTATGATTAGATCCTGACATTTGTCATGGAATTAAATGCAAAATTTAATTAGAAGTTATTAAAATAAAGGTATTATTTTTATTCTTTAACATCTGTTTTAAGAATTCAGCAATGCTTGTGATCATAAAAATGCCAGCTATTATTTGACTTAATAACAAAGAATTGTTCGTTATTTTTGATGCAGAGGAATTTGAATTTAAAGAATATTTTTTAAATTGTGTGTTTTAGCTGGAGAGGAATGGATTACTAAGTGGAGTAAGACAGGGTTAAAACAGTAAAATTACTGTAACAAGTACCTCTACTTATAAAGAGATTAGTACAACATGAGAATCCATTTTTAAATTCACCTGAAAACTCAGCCCACTTCCTTTTTATAACTGACTGATTTAGGATAACTATATATTTTGTGCTGTTACTAAAATTCCTCTCAAAGAAAAATAAATCTGGGTTCACTCCATACGGTATAGTGCATCTATGATTTTTCTCTCTCAGTACTTTCTGAGCTTGGGCCTTTCAGAAGAGGAAAATATATAACCAAAAAGCAAAGCTGTTTTCTTTACTGGCGACAGAAGACTGCTTTTGCAAGCAGGCCAACCTAAGAGGAGCCAGCTCTTCTGGAAGCACGGTGGGGATGTTGAGAAGGTCTACTTCACTTGAGCTGTAAGATGACTTTGGCTGTAAGATAGCCAAACTATCTTAAGGGACGGAGGGCTCAATGACCTAATCAGTAAAGAACTACTTCACTCTCAGAGGCATACTTAGCCTGTGGTTTGCTTTAGTAAAGTATCCAGATGAGATATGTAACAAGAAACTGCTAGGCCTATTCAGGCCAAACCCAACGACATAGGGCTTTTCCATTGAAGTGGGCATTTAGCATTTTACAACTTTTTATACCGTGTTCCTGTCCCCAGAATCCACACACACACACACACACACACACACACACACACACGATAAAGATTTGACTTCCTCACTGTATTTTTCTTTTAGGTATTTCATTACCCAACAGAAGATAATGATAATTTGTATGGAACCCAAAGCTTCATTAGGGAATGTATCTTTATTGTGTTTACTGATCAGATGATATAATAGAGACTGGAGGTTCAGTGGCTTGACCAAAACCACAGAAGTAGGACATTGCAGTATTAGGAATAGAATTCTGAGTTTGCGTCCAGAACCCTGTGTTCTTTTTACTAGAATCTGTGGATTCATTCATTCATTCATTCATGGTGCTAGGGATATAATTCAGAGTCATTCTACCTCTGAGCTATACCCCATCCTTATTTTATTTGGCAAAAGGGTCTTGATAAGTTCCTGAGAGCCTCACTAAATTGCTGAGGTTGGCTTTGAACATGGGATCATCCTGTCTCAGCCTTCCAAGTCCTGGGATTACAGATGTGTGCCACGATGCCCAAACTTTGTGACCTTTACCACTGTAAAGAACAGATAGTTCCTTGCACCAAAAAAATTACATTCCAATAAATATTTAGTTAATATATTTATTAAGTCATCAAGAAGTATTAGTCAAAAGGCTATATAGCACGACAGGTAATGTGCTAAACATTTATGTTACAGTTGTGAACAAAACAGGCATGGTGTCTGCCTAGGAGAAGTTTACAACCAGATGCGGCAGGTGGAAATTATTTGACTATAGTCAGGTGCGGCGATGTGAAAGTGCTCTGCAGGAGGGCTCTTTCTTTGTTCGGGGTATGTCATTGCCTGCACATACTGAGTTACGACCTCCCGAGTGTCATTCAAAGGGTATATGCACAGAGCTTCATCATTCAGAATACGGGCTTTAGGGGTCTTCCTGCCTGGGTTTGAGTTCTTGTTCCATCACGAACATGCTGTGGGATGTTGGCCAAGATTTTTTAACTTCCCTGTGTCGTAGCTTCTTTATCTGAAAATAATAGTATCTACTCAAAGAGCTAATGTGGAGATAGTATGAGATAATCTACCTAAAATGCTTAGAATATTGTCTGATACACAGTAAGGGTTTAATACACGGCAGCTATTAGGATTGTTGTTTATTCTTAGTGTAAGACAAGTGTTCCCTTGAACTTGCTCTTATGGCTTCCTCTGGGTTAACGTCTACAATTAATACTTGCTAATCCTAATACCATCTGTAGCTCTGTTGAGGCCCTGATGTTTTGGCTTCAGAGTGAAGTGTCTTTTCAAGTCTTATATCAATAGGATCTGGCCCATTTCATAAAATTCTGCCTAACGTTCCCTTTAAGAATCAGCTTTTCACCTTTAGTCTTAAGGGAAGCAGAAATGGGTCTCAGATCTTTGTTGAAATTCTGCAATATGCAATTTAAAGTTAGATTGACCTTCAAGCTGACAAAGTAAAATAAACAGTTTTATAAATGAAAATGGCTAATCTGAAATAAATCACAGCTAAGAACTTCATTTTTTATTCATTCTCTTCATACAAGGTTGATATCATACCAGTGAACATCTAATATTGTGCTTCATTGTGGGACTCACTGAAGATGCAGTTAGAGGAAATTAAGGGCACAATGAATCGGCAGAAACCAGAGACTATGTCTATAGTCCCTATTTCAGAGAGTTATTATAATTTAAATGTAGGTATGCCTAATTAAAAAATAGTTGTTACATAAAGTTTTCCCATTGGATTCATTTTCTTTTAAACTATTCTGGTTTTCTAGAAATCAACTTACACTGGGCAGTTTTATGTCTATCCTTATATTAAAATATGGGAGAGTCGCACATAGTATAAACTATATACTGTACAGAAAACTGTACAGAAGATTATTTGCTTCAAAGTATTCTGTAACAATTTCAAATTTTCTCAGGAAAGAAAATCTTTTAATTAAGAGCTGGAGGGTTTACCAGAGAAAATATCTTAAAATAAAAAATAAAATTTTACCATAATTTTACAATGAGAAGAAAACACAGGACTCTAAAAGCTTCCAGTGGTGAGGCAGCTCCCCCCAGTCCCTTGGCAGCCTTGAAGGAGAAGCTCGAAGCCTGGTCCAAAGGCCTCTGCTGGCTGAGCAATCGGGACAACTGACCCTTGTTCTGGTCCTGCAATTCCAAGTTCAGGGGAGACTGTGGATTAGCAGGGAAAGGCAGAGGGTGATAAATAAGCACTATGCTCACGCCTGACTGGACTGTACTGAACTGTGTAGTCATGTTATAGATGGTGTAGCACTGAGATTGATAGCCTAGAAGAGGCGCACACTTCCAGAGCAGCCTCGGTGCATTCACCATGCACACTCAGGAAGCTGAGCTTGCTGGAGGGCAATAGAACTTTCTAAAAGCCTGATGGTATCCTCTCTCATTCGTGTTATCATCTCAGCTCTTGGATTTGGGATCCAGAAGCTTGCCCCCTCCCACCTCAATTCCCTTAAGAACGATTGTTTATCCTGTACCAATTTTCTTCTGTTATGTTTTAAAAAGAAATTCTTGGTTTATTTAAGTAGTTTCCATGTCTAGTCTTTCTAGCAAACTGAACACCAACATTTTCAATTGGATTGTTTCAAGACTTTACATATAATTGGTGTAAAAAGTTTATTGAATTGAATTATACATAGTTTAGGGTGAAAGATTTTCAAATGAGGCACCATCGACACCTGCCACTATTAAAAAATGTATCTAAATAAATTAAACCCCAAATTCACAATAGTTGAAAAATTAGGGGGTAATTCTAGCACTGATATCTAATATAGAGATAGATGCAGTTACTGACCTATATTCATATATAAAAATCCTGCCTTCATCTCTGTACTCTTGGCATCCCTGAAACACTGGGCTTGCTTGATGCGCTGTTTTTTTTTTTCCTTTCCACTTTTTGTGTCAACTTTCCAAAAGTGATACAACAAAAATATCATCATTGATTTAAATCTCTCTGGAGACACCCTGTGCCACTGATTGTCTCTTCCCTCCAATTCTTCTCTGCAGAAATTCAGTGTCCAGATGTTTCAGAATCCAGATGGCCTATGAATCCTCTATCACCCAGAAAGGAAGAAAATGTGCACAAAAGTGGAACATTTAAAAGGAAAAAAATCATTTAGCACTGGCTATGTAATGATAACATACAGGGTTCCAAAAATAAAAAAAAAAACACCTTTTTTCCTAAAGCAGCAACTTAATAAAGGCGTGGATAGGCTCCTTCAGCAAGTCAGATTTCAGCCTTGCCTCTTCTTCCCATCACGAGTAAGAGGCTTGCAGAGGTCCACGCTTTTTAAAGGGCAGACAGCATGGAAGAACTATCATGTACAATTTAAAGTAGCAGCTAAAATTGGAATGGTCACAAGAAAGCCTGTTTCTTTGCAATTAAATTGACAAGCTGTCTATGATTACCCTAGGGAACTTGTCAGCTGAGTGATAAAAAGACTGTGAGTGTTGAAAGGTCTAACACAACTTACTAGGTGGACAAAGACCACATCTGCTTAATATAGTGATTGAGAGAGTTGTGGAATGTACTTGGCTAAATTAGCCAAGGAGAGAAACTAATGCTACTTTTTCCTCTCCAAGCCCCTCTGCTCAAAACTCATTTTAGAAATTACCCACAAATATTTAGAAGCCTGCATTAAAAAAAAAAACCAGTCTATCTCGCTACTGATGTTAGTTAGAACGAGCCTTCCCTTACAAATCATCAGAAGAATTGAGCAGTTTAGGAGGAAATAATTTAAAAGTCTTTCCATCAAATTATGTGAAATTTATATGTACTTGATATAAAAACCGGGTACCAGAGAGAAGATTTATACTGATAATCATCAGCTAAAAAATTGAAGGAAAATGGATGATTTAATACAAAATGTTAGGCAGAGTTACTTGAGATTTTCAATGTTGGGGGTGCCTTGAGTTGGGCAAAACTGAAACTTGGGTGACAAAGGAAAACATAGTAATATTTTCAGTGGTAGCAATTTGTGACGAATAACATTATTTTAGCTATATCTTTTTATTTTCGTACAGTCCTTAAAAGGGCAAATTCACATAAAATGTGAAGTTTTAAAAATACATTTCATAGATATTGACAATATGCTGCACTATATAAATAAATAACAATGATGTCTATTTGCTTATCAGTTTTTTCTGACGGCCGAGGACCCTTTATTTCAGCAGTCCTGGAAAAAGATTTGTGGCTTCTTCCAAGGTAGAATTGCCCTATATGCAGAATTTTCTGAAGTATATATGTATTGTATAATGCCATGGCTTTCATTTCAAAATTATAGATTTCACAATTAGGTAGCCAGTGTTGACTGGTTTTTGGAGACCATGTGGTACTTCAACAAAATTACCCAAAGCTCAAGGTAACTTAAATGCTCAGTGATGCCAATATTAAGTAAAGATTCCTTAAAATTACTTTTTATGGTACTGGGGATTGAACTCAGGGGCATTCTATCTCTGAGCTATATCACACCCCTTTTTATTATTTTGTTTTGAAACAGGGTCTCACTCAGTTGCTGAGGCTGGCATCCAACCCGTGATCTTCCTATCTCAGCCTATCAAGTACTGAGATTATAGTTAATTTTGAATTAACAAATCAATGATACCTAATTTAATATGAGACATTATATGTTACAAGGTGCTTTTATATAAAAATATTTTCCCTTTCCATATCAGCCCTGTGGATATTTCTGTCACCCCATCTTAAAGATGAAGGAAGGGACACTCAGAGAGTTTAAATGAGCGACTCACCTAAGGTCATACAGTGATTGGTTGAGCTGAGCATCTTTGTACCTAAAATCAAGGAAACCTGAGAGCAGGGCCTAATGTGGAGCATTGCACAAGACATTTTTTTTAAAGTCCTTCATTTGCAAAACCTAAGTTAACACAATGTGAAAATTGGACATTCAAACTTCCCTTTTGGATAACTGGATGAGATGAAACATGTCTGCTGATGGCTTCAGCCGAACTCTTAATAATCTGAATCTAATTATTGAAGGAAAAAAATACTTGTACTCTTTCCTCCTGTCATGCTGAAGGTTATACACTTATGTACTCATTACTTGATTTTTCTAAGAAAATGTGCATCTGGCAAGAAGCTGCTGTAACATCACTTTTTCTGAATGCCCCCACTGCTACCAGCTACTAGAATGCCTTCTACAAAACTAGGGTTCAGTATCCCTTCCCCCTACCACATCCTCTGAAGTTATGATACATTTCAGTCATACTTTCTTGCACCTTCTGGCAGTAGGGTTTTTGGTCAGTCCCCTCAGGCTACAGTGATGTCAAAAATGCCATTTCCAAAGTTCAAGAACCTCCATCGATTTCTCATTGCCTAACAATTACGTATTTGCGTTGTTCCTTACCACTTTCATAATGACATCTCAAACCACCATTAAACTTGTAATTTTTTTTTTTTTTTTGGTGTCACTGGGGTTCCTGGAAACCCTTCTACCTTCGGGCTACACTCCCAGACCTATTTTTTATACTTTTTATTTTGGAAACAGGGTCTCTTAAGCCAGCGCGGCTGGCTTCGAACCTGCGCGATACTCCTGTCTCACCTCCCAAGCGTGGGGATTACAAGCGTGCGCCACCACGCCCGGCTTTAAACTTGTAATTTAATATCCAGAGTGAAACACGTCTATGATTAGGTATACGCATATACATATTTTAAATATTTCCAATATATACAACAACCTAAGAAATTGAGATCATACAGGGCAATGGTGATCAAGATATGTCCAGGATTGATTTTCAACTGAAGATCAATGAACAGGTGTGTTTTCTGGAACAATCTAGATTTAAATTTGTGGTTGCTGATAGTGTACCCGAATTATTAACAAGTGAGCTTTCTGTAACTTCTGGAGGTGTGGAATTATAGCATGGTATGTGTGGTTGAAAAAAAATCATAAAGTTAACAGGTAGGAGGTAGGTCATGAAATATGCTACCATAAAACTTCCACTCTTTTTTTTCTTATGAGAATATCCATATTTTTGAGGTTCAGCTAAGTGGTTATAGTACTTAGTATATTACCTAAGCATGATCTGTGTCTATGTAGGTGCTCCCAGGTGGCCAGAGCTCCTGGAGGGCGGGGCCATCTCTATTCACAGGCTTCCTCAGTGCCTGTCACACGGTGGCTGCCTAGCCAATGAAGACTAAGTCAGGTATGGTGAAAAGGAAAAGAGTGGGAATAATGCCTTTATACTTGCAGGCTTTTCTTTTAATTCTCTTTCCTTATGGCTTTCCAGTAAGAGAGAAGAATAAGTAGGAACAGGATAGATGTTGGGGTTTTGACACATGCTTTTAGGAGCATGTAAAAAAAGTCCTGAAAATCCTGAAAAAAAACCAGAAACAATAAGTAATTTTTCTTCTGCTTGAAAAGTGTAGAGATAGCAAAACTATTATGAAAAAGAATTAACAATCATTGGGGGAAAATCCCTAACTGTTTAAAAAGTTTTGATATCCATAAATTATGCTTTAAATGGCTTATGGGCATCCTACTTAAATATTGCCTTCTTTAGTTCATATGCGAATATCTTAATAATTTCTTAATCATTTCTTGAGTATTTTATTAAAAATTTGTTTCTATAAGAAATGCTTAATTGAATGGGAAAACATATAATAGTTGTAGGTAATTATGACTTGGGGAAACTTACTATTCGGACCATGAGTTCATAACAAAGACATCATTCATTAGAGATAAGTTATTTGTGAGGAAATAACTCTCAATTGTGTTCAGATTCAGTCTATAAACAGACAGTACATATCATGGAGTATGAATATTTTCTTTTGCCAGTTTACCAACAATTTCTGCCTGCTGCTCTGTGGAAGGAGGTTTGTATCTAACTTTCCTTTTACAACTTTTGAAAAATTTAAGACTCATGCTGGCTTATGATGTATGGGGTCATCATCAGTTAACCAGAGTATCCAGGCAACCAGAACATCACTTTTACTACCCATATGGAACTTATCTCCATGCCAAGCCTCCTAAGGACAGCTTTTGCAGGTGATGGAGAACCATAGATTGCCAAAGAAGCAGGGTTTCAGAACCACTAGTACAAAATTCAGCTGCTCAGAGGACTAAGACCTTGCCCAAACTGACCAGTCTTATTTAAAAACAAACCAAAACAATGACGGAGAGAGAAAAGACAGGGGTTGGCTATAAAACCTGACCTGCTTTTGCATCCCTTCAATGGTGGCCAGGAATAATTACAAGAAAGTATAACTGTTCAATTGGCTTTCAGTTGGCTGTTCAATTGGTCAAGACTGGTCAATTGATATGAAATTTATTTTTGCCACATTTGAGAGCCTAGACAACTACTACAATGCAGATATTTTCAAGCAACAATGAAGAGCATTCATTCTTTTTGTTGTTGTCTTTTCCATACTGGGGATGGAACCCAGGACATTCTGCCTCCAAGCTATGCCCCCAGCCCTATTTTTCATTCTTTATTTTGAAACAGGGTCTCACTGAGTTGCAAAGGGCCTCACTAAGTAGCTAAGGCTGATCTCGAACCGCGATCCTCCTGTCTCAGCCTCCCAAATGCTGGGATTACAAGCGTGCGCCACCACGCCCGGCTCTAAGAATATTCATTTTTACATGTAAGATAAGGAGCACCAGAGAACACATTCTTATTTTATACTCCTTAGGTGGATATGAGAGGTGAGACGCAAAAGCTCTGAGGGTGTTTCTTGTTATTTATTTATTTATTTTTTAATTTTGTTTTGTTTTATTTATTTTTTTTCTTTTAACATTTTTTTTATTGAACATAAATAGTATACATTTAAACTATATTTGGTGCCCTCTCCCCCCCGCCCCCTTTTCCCTTCCCCCCTCCCACCAATGGTTGTCCAGGTTAACCATGTCTTATTCATAATTTTACACATATTCAGGTGTAGACCCTCATTAATCAAGATCAGCCTTCCTCCTCTCCTATCTTTCCATTCAAACTTAGCTAGTATTTCCCCTCCATTATCTGGAGTCCCACTGGTATCCTCTGTGTTTCCTAGATTGGGCATATTAGAAGAAACATAAGTACCTTCTCCTTCTGTGCTTGGCTGATCTCACTTAACATAATGTTCTCCAGGGCTTTCCATCTTCTTGCAAATGAAATAATTTTGTTCTTCTTTATGGCTGAATAGAATTCCATTGTGTGTATTTCCCACAGTTTTGCTATCCATTCATCTGTTGATGGAGATCTGGGTTGGTTCCATATTTTGGCTATTACAAATTGTGCTGCTATGAACATAGGTATGCATATGTTGCTGTATTTCTCTGAATTTCACTTTCTAACAGCGCAATTCCAAGGCCAAAACAGGAAAGTGCTATGCTCCATGGAAATGCCCCAGGTGGAGGAGGGTCAGAAAGCCCGAAATTTTTCCACCTGGTACTGAGTTGCTGGGTGACACTGGCATCCTGCTTGCCCAGAGTCTGACGGGTTTTAGGACGTCTTACATCTCCCAGTAAATAAAGCACCTTGATGTGGCTCATTCTCATTGTGCTGCTGGGATGAAACTCTCAGGGCCGCCTACAACTCACTGTGACCGAGGCCATCCTTGTCTGTCAGTCCCTCCACTGGTTCATTGTCATGAGGCAGTTAATCGCCCTTTCTCTCTCAGACACATTGCACACGCAGTATCTTTAGGGCACCAATTCTCCAGGACCTGTGTACATTTGCTTCCCTTTCATCTGTCTGTAAAGCATGGACCTGGATTTTTCCCAGGGATCCTTTCTTCTTGATGTGATCTTGACCCCATGTTTGAGACATCTTAATAACCACTGACTTTCTCTCCACCTTTTCTTTTGCCAGATTATATTTTTCTGCATAGCCTTTGCCCTTTCCTGGTTTTCCTATGACCATCTGGGGTCTAACTCTTTGCAACTGATTTTATCATCTGGAGTTCTTATTCCTAACCCTTCCCACATCCCATTAATTTTCCTGAAATGCTGCTGTCAAATCCTTTTCTAGTTTCCTCCCTTTGGTCTCCACTAAGAGGCTGGAGGTGGAGCGGGACCCAGTGTTGGTCCAGAAGGGAAATCTGGAGTGTGGGGGAGACCGCATTTGAGAATGGGTAGTCACTTAACTTCTCTCTGTTTTTTCCCATCTCAAGTGAAGACGTTTTCTTTGGCTCAAAATTCCATGATTCTAGGATTTACTTGTACTTCCAGGGAGGAGTCAGAGAGACTTACAATGTGATTGTTGCACCAGATAAACTAACTGGAACTTATGAACCATTTGTTTAGCAAAAACAAGGGAATGACAGATTTATTTGATGACATAGCCATGAGAAGGAATTTGGGAATCCGAGGGGCATTGTTGGTCTTTTTGATACAGGAGCAAGCTCGCTGAGGGTTTATTAGATTGGATTAAAGCTGGTCTGGTTAAATAGATTCAATTGCATTTCACAAGTGAAGTAAACATGAGCTGCTCCCTGCTTTTCCCAACTCAGTCCTGGGTCTTTAAGCTCTGGTTCTCAGATGTCTAGGATTGAAGTTTCCATTCTGCAACCAAGGAAAATAATCGTGACCTTTAATTCAAACAAAAACCATTGTTGAGGTGGATCCAGGATGTGAACCCAAATAAAGCATTATTTTGCATAGCTGACATGGTGCATTTGAGGCATAAAACATTGCACAGTATAAACAAATGAAAACCCCGAGTCAGTCCTGTTAGGCCCGGGCTATGATCGATTGCAAACCCGGGCTTGTAAAATAAGTAACAGTCTGGAAGGATGGTTTATCAACAGTTTTATTTTCCTGAGACAACTTTATCCTAGAGAGCTGGGAACATGCAGCGCTCAATTGGAGGAGGACCTGGTGTTTTTTCGAAGTATTTTCAGCTTCTTCATCCAAGGTTTGCACTCAGCAAAGTTGCTTTCACAACTCCCGCACAAAACGTATTTGGGCAGAACAGCTTTGGGAGATTTTATTAGCCCCTTGGGTTAGCCCTGAGAAAAATACACGCTAAAATGTAAGTCTCAACCTGGAGAATGTTATTTTGATTCTGAAAACAAGAAAAAAAGCCCACAAAATCTGAAATGCCCAGCTTACCTTTGTGGGTCTCTCTCTCACTCTCTCTCTCTCTCTCTCTCTCTCTCTCTCTCTCTCCTTCAAGGGAAGGGAATTGGCGGGGTGGGAAGCATTTTTATTTTGCCTCCTGTTCTTTCCTGAATAGTCATTTAAAAGTGCATAATAAACGCATCCCTTTCAAGGCCTGTTCTTTTTGTGCGTGATGGGGAGAAAGGAGGAGGAGGGCCTGCGCTTTTACAAAGCCAGTCACCCCCCCTTTTCCGCAGAGTGGGGCTGCCCTCGCGGGCCTGCCTGGCACCTGGCACCTCGCACCTTCCTTCCCCCAAAGAATCTCCCCGCTGCCTGCCTAGAATCGCGAAATTGGCCACGGAGCTCCGGGGCTCGCAGCCGGCCGGCCTTGGAAGCACCCAGCGCCTTCCCTGGCTGCCTAGCTATGGGTTTCCCGGGTTATGCAGCATCCAGCGGGGGAGCCGGGGCAGGTGGCGCATCCCGGGCCTCCCGGCACCCAGGCTCAGGCGGGGTGCCGGGGCGGGGACCCGAGCGCCCGGCGGCGGCGGCGGCGAAGTGGTTAAGGAGGAGCCCGGGCCGCGCTGCTGAGCGGCGCCCGCGGCAGCCCCAGCGGCAGCTGCGGAGAGCGGCGCGCGGGCGGCGAGCGGGCGGGACGCGCCCAGAGACACGCGGAGAAAGGGCAGCCCGCCGCCTGCTGCCGTCCTCGGCGCGGTTAATCACGCGCTCCCCTCTCGCTGCTGATTTGCAAGAGCAGATTAATCAGAGAGCGCGGCTTGATGAAATTTGCTGTTATTGTGCCCATTTTTAGCAACATCTTTTATTATCTTCATTATTCATTTACAGGGGACCGGCATCAATTATGCAAATGAGTTCACAGACTTTGCAGATTACTTCATTTGCCTCTATTGTTTGTGGAAATTTAATTATTAAATATTATTAAGCTTGCGTTTTCTTCAATTTTCCAAGGCTTAGTTTCATTTGATTTTTCCTCCAGCTGCTCTTCTCCCCTTTCAGTGCCAAAACAGCTCCTCATCAAAGCGGCTCTGGCATGTGAAGACCAAATAAAATCTCCTCAATTTAATAATTTTGATGTTAGTCCCTTGTTCTCAGCTGCTTGCTCAAAGCGATGCAGAGAGGAACGCAGAGCACATTCAATTTAATGAGCAGAAATTGAATTCAAGTTTGTTCGGAATTGACTTCAATTAAGCAGAGTCTTAATGATAAATTAATCTCTTTTCTTTATTCCCTAGAATTTGTTTTTCAAAGTAGGAAATTGGACTACATTGAAAGACCAAATAAAGAATACCAATTTTAACGAGACCATAGAACTGATAGCAAAATTTAATTCTTTATAGTAACGCACTTGGACAAATAGCATTCTTTCGGTGGCATGTATTATAATTTATATTCATTGTTACCACTTACACTTCCATGGTGTGGATAAAATGGCAGTTGAATTAAATATGGGCTTGTAATAGACTTCAGAGTTTTAATCTTTATTAAGAAACTCTAATTGAATGCATAATTAGCTTTTCAGGCTTTAGGAAATTTGGTTTAATATCTGTGTGAACTGAAAACATTGATCAGGAATTTTAAAGCAATTTTTATGAGTTTATTTTTGAGGAGAAACAATCAGGCTGTGTGTAAAATGGCATTTTAAACGGAATAGCGAGAATCCGAGAGGCAAGGAGTCGGTTCCTCCTGTGTTGTTACGGACACCGAGCCAGGGCTTCCTTGGAACCAGAGCCAATACTGGTAATTTTAAGTTCCTTTTATTAAAACCTCTAATGTTCCTTCAGGCCACCAAATCCATTATTCCTGTCCAGACCCTGCTGAAAATCAAACTCACGGCTACTTGGGGATTTTAATGAGGGCGTCCATATTGATTGTTTGGTTACACTGTTTGGGTTTGCTGCCACTGTCCAAAACGTACCTGACATTTTTTTCCACCGGAATCATGGATCATCTTTTCTGGAACATGCGGAGCATAATTCTCTGTGCTCCAGTCCACAGAGCACTCTATCTACATATGCCAAGTGTTATTACTGTGGTTCCTTCAGGAGTGACCTTAGAAGAGGCGATGTTTGTTCCAGAGAACTTCAAGCTGTTCACCGTGGTGGTATATTCATAGTCGCAAATTTAAAATACATCAGCGCGAGAAAATACGTCCAGGCTGTGTACCGTTTCACAGAGGGCGTGGGTTCCCTCTCCTGGCTCCCTGCTCCTTCCATATACTTCTTTTATTACTCTTGGCCACTCAGACGTAGTGCGTGCAAATTTGACTTGGCTGTGAATTTTAAATCGAGTTGCATGTGATGGAGATTATCTTCCTTGTGCGACAGCACTGTGTCATTATTTCCAGTACTTTTCAGAGCCCACCTGCTCTGTTAGAATTAAAGATTTATATAATAATAGAATTTTAAAACTGACAGGCTCTTAAAAAAAATCACCTGGTCCAACTCCTATGTTTTATAGATGAGGAAACTGAGGCCTATAAATGTTCTGTGATTTTCCCCAGGCCGCAGAGCCAGGACTAAAACTTGTAGGTAAGCTAACTTTCTAGACTAGAGAATTTTTCCTCCCACTATTCAAGGCTGCCTCTGAGTAGTGTAGTGGCATCTTTGAGTAAGTGGAAACTAGCTTAAAAAAGACAGGAATTAATTTATTGTCTTGTTCAAACTGGGGAATATATTGATTAAAGTGCATAAAAGCACACACAAACGCAGTGAGCCTATTTATCTGGAACTTAGACAATTGGGGAGCCTAAATAATGGGATTGTTTTGTGCTTCTACTTTAGTGAGAGAAAAACAAATGAAAAGTTAATAGGCCGGTATGAGCGATTAAAAAAAAAAAACCCAAGAAACTTTATAGTACTGTAGGCTCTGTAATATTAAGCCTTATATTTTAGAATGAGAACTGACAGCACTTAAGTTAGGATTTCCAATATGTTTTAATCCCTCCCCGCACCCCATGAAATTGTGGTATCCTAAACCTCCTTCATGTCATTGCAGTTTTTCATTTGGGCAACTGCAGGGAGCTGTGAGTACTGGGCAATTTGCTAGATGTGGTAAATCTGAGCACTGGTAAGGAGGTTCCAGTCTAGCTAGCGGGGAGAACATAAAGGAACCAGTCACTGTGGTGTGAGATAGGAAGCCTTCTAGTGTGAGCACGGAGCAGAGATGAGGGCAGAGAGCGGCACATCTAATGCAACAGGGAGGCCTGGGGAATCTTCTGCAAGCATGATTCTCGAGCCTCTTCCAGGAGCAAGTTGCCAAGGTCAAGAAGATGGTTGGAGTAAGAGGTAAGCCAGGTGCAAAGGCGGTTTTATGAGGTAGAAGGGAAAGCAGGAGCCTGGCAAAGAGAGGTGGGCAGGCTGAAGCTGGCTGAAGGCTTGTGCTAGGGAGCGCTGGAAATCCAACTGCAAAGCCAGTGGCCAAACCATGAAAGACTTCTTCTATGAGGTGAAGGACAAGTAATTTCTCCTTGGAGTCTGGAGGAGAGCTATTTAAACAGCTTCAATCAGAGTATGATCATTTCTGGGATCTCGTAATCTCACCTTCATCCCTTTTTAAGGGGTTTTTGAGATGGCCAGCTAATCAGGTGTTAGCACTTCAGCAGCGACTAGCTGGAACATTAAGGCGTGTTAGAATAACTCGTGAGAGGCGGGCGTGGTGGCGCACGCTTGTAATCCCCGCTAGGGAGGCGGAGACAGGAGGATCGCTCTGGTTTGAAGCCAGCCTTGCTGGCTTAAGAGACTCTGTTTCCAAGTAAAAATATAACATAGGTCTGGGAGTGTAGCCCGGAGGTAGAAAGGCTTCCAGAAACCCCAGTACCACCAAGAAGTAGAAGTAAAAAAATTACAAACTCGGGAGATTGAAAAAAGGAGTGGAGAAGAAAGACATTGATGAGGGTGGAAAGGAGGAACCTGAAATGAACTGCCCCGTTACAGCTTGGCCTAGGATCCAGGTAGGCCTCCTTGGACACCTTCAACCCTTGCACCATTTAAAGTATCTTTGCATCTTTTCTTCTGGAAAATGTCTAGAATTTTACAATTTTTACACTGATAATATTGTATAATTAGAATTTGTAATGAGCATTTGTAGTGTTTTTAATGATGATTCTCTAAGAACTAAATGGCCCAATGCAATCAGAATAGGTAAAAATCTCATATTATTTCATGTTAGAGTATTGAACTAAGTTTATGTCAGCCAGCCTCTGGTAGATGGCGAGCAGAATAGCTCCATTAATTACACCGTCAAATTCTCCAGACTACTGCATTTCCTCACCATTCCAAACGGCTAGCTTACTAAATCTATTTCCTTATTTATGCACCTATTCAATTGGGGTTTTTAGTGTTCTGTGCAAGAGAACTAAAGTAAATGTATTAAAAACAGCATAAACAAAAGCACTTCAGAGAAGACCAGCAGCAGCAGTATCTTCCAAATTAAAAATATAAAAACGAGGCAAAATTTCAATGTGTTGAAATAGTTTAAAAAATAAAAACAAATTTAAAGGAAGTAGTAGGAATCTGAACAAAAGTTGTAGGAGAAGTGATGTTGTGTTATAGCAAAGGTTATATTAGTTACTTGTGGTTGATTCAGTGTAGAGAGAGATTGATTCAAAGACCTGCTCAAACTTCAGTTAAAGGTAAAGGGGTGAGGATTCGCTTCCACACCTGTCACCTGAAGCTGAATTAAAACACAGGCTCAGAAACATGTTCTAGCTCTGGTTACGGAATGCCTTAGTCTGAGATTGTGGGCCTTTGAGATAGCCGGTTATTCAGTGGTAACGTTAAGAAGCCAACTGATGGATGGTTTCCAGCACCCCTGTGAGTACAGTTTTTCACTACCTTTCTCTTAAGGAATGATACATTTTCTGCCTCATTTCTCAACTTTACAACCCGAAGCAATCCATGGGTTCTCTCATCCTTGTCTTACATCTTTTAGAGGTTCCTCTAAAAAAAAAGGTGATTCTCTGGACTGGCTCCCTCGACTTAAAGCTGTGACAACTGGACTTGGTGTTTTTTCTTTGAATAAATCGATTTGCCATTAAAAAAAAATATATATATATATAGCTTTTCTAAACCCAACCTCTTTGACATACTTTGGTGGCTAACTAGATGCAACTAACATTTGTTAACCTCTCTTTGTAAGACATTAAATGAAGGGTCTTCAGGGCTGCAAAAATGACTAAGACTATCACTCTGCCCTCAAGCCGTTCACATGTAAGTAGTCAAGATGACAGAGAGGTAAATAATTAAAAACAACGTAATAGGTGTTGTGGTGGAGGTAGAGTCAGGGCTCTGAGGAACAAGTGATGGATGACTGAAGTGGGAATAATACCTGAGTCTTAGAGGCAGCTGGAGCTCGTCAAGGACCAGAGGACAGTGATGGGGAAGACTGACAGATAGCTGAACACTCATGAATCAAGTATCTCAGCTCTCTGAGGCCTAGTAACAATGGTAATATTTGTGCCCATGAACTCCTCAGAGCTCCTCACCTGTGCTTCCTGCCTAGATCTGTAGATTAGAGGAAAAAAAATTTGGCCTCTAATCACCATCTCCTGTTTGTGATTTTCCCCTTTGATGTCCTAGAAGAGGCCCAAGCTTCAGTGTGACGTCAGTACAGAGGCAGGGTGGGAGAGAGGGGGTGTGGCTTCTGTGTGTGTGTGTGTGTGTGTGTGTGTGTGTGTGTGTGTGTTTGTGTGTGTGTGTGTGTGTGTGTTTGTCCCTGTCCCTGCCCTTTGGTTTGTTTCTGTTCTAGTTTTCTTAGAAAGAAAAGATAAAGTTTAGAAGGAAAGCCGGGCGTGGTGGTGTACGCTTGTAATCCCGCGCTTGGGAGGCAGAGACAGGAGGATCGCGCAGGTTCGAAGCCAGCCACCCGCGCTGGCTTAGGAGACCCTGTTTCCAAATAAAAATGTAAAAATAGGTCTGGGAGTGTAGCCCGGAGGTAGAAGGGCTTCCAGGAACCCCAGTACCACCAAAAAAAAAAAAAAAAAAAAAAAAGAAGGAAAAAGTAAAACATCCTCTTTTCCTTGTAGTGCTTCTACCAACCTGTTGTTTATAAGTGTAAAGATCCTGGCAAACCTTAAGGATAAGTATACTCTGTGCTTTTATTCTGAACAAATGTTTGAAAGTTGAGCAACAAGGAAGATGAAATAAAAGGGTCTTAATTTAAAGAGGTTTGAGAAATTTGATTTTTTGAAGGATTCTAAATTTTATTCCACCCTCTTCTGTGAATGGGCTAATGATTTTTAAATATAAAAGAAGATATTATGAAAATAAAGCACCTTAAGTTGGTTGCTTTCTTTTTGGACATGGAAAGCATGATATAATTAAGCTAGCTCTGAGCCGGGCGTGGTGGCGCACGCTTGTAATCCCAGCATTCATGAGGCTGAGACAGGAGGATCGCGGTTCGCAGACAGCTTCAGCTACTTAGTGAGGCCCTTTGCAACTCAGTGAGACCCGGTTTCAAAGTAAAGAATAAAAAATAGGGCTGGGGGTGTAGCTCGGAAGTAGAATGACCCTGGGGTTCCATCTCCAGTACTGCAAAAAAAAAAAAAAAAAAAAAAAAAGGAAAGCCTGCTCTGATTAAGTAAATATCATCAAGTAACCCAAATATACTTATAGTAAAACTCATATGCAAAATGTGACAAAGATTTGGGGGAGGAAAGTAAAATGCACGGAATGAGACTGAAAGACTAGGGAGAAAAAGAAGCAGAGATGCCAGGTGCAGTTTTGCACACCTGCAATCCCAGCACTTGGGAGGCAGAGAGACAGGAGATCACAGGATCAAAGCCGGTACGTGGTAATTTAGTGAGACTGTTTCATAAAATAAAACAAAACAAACAAAAAACTAGGCTGGTGTAGGACACCCTGGTTCAATCCCCAGTAATACATACCCATACACCCACACCCACCCACACAGCAGAGGAGAGGAGAGGAGAGAGAGAGAGAGAGAGAGAGAAATAAATAAATAAATAACTGGAGAAGTGGACACAGAATGGGATGGTGGAGAAAGCAAGGCAAGGAAACACCGTTCCTGAGAGCGCAAGAGGCCTGGAGCCTGAAGTCTAGGGGACTCTTTCATACTTAGGGATTCATTTCTGCAGTGGGCCGCACAAGTGTTGTCGCGCTCGTCTTCTTCTCTCAAAATTCTCATTAACCACTGTTTATAGCTATTTAACTGCTGCTTACCTTTGGATTTTCAAGGGCTTGATTTCTAATAGGATAATCGACGTGGCCCATCATGGGGAAATAATTATTCTCTTGGCATATTACCTCTGGTATGTACCTGGGCCCTGAGCAAAGGGTTTCCGTGTTCCTACCTTAAGAAGTTGGAGTTTTATGGCTGTGGCCTCTTTTGAGTAGAAGGGTTTTTCCCTCTTAAGACGCCACAGTACCTCACAAGCAGCCCTGCAGTGTGGTCCTTTCACGAGGTGTTTTTGGCAAGGCGGTACTTCTAGGGAAAATGGTTCTTAAGCTACAGGGCAATAGTGCTGGCCAGACACCAGCTTAGCAAACCACTCAAAGACACGGGGCCAGGGTGCTTTGTGGGCAAATGTGTTTAGGGCAGGTTATCAGCTTTTACTTTTGAAAAATATGATTTGATGAAATGAATAAAGAAACTAAAGTAGGACCGAGGAGGGAAAATAGTACTAAAAAAGTGTGAACTTCTGCTTTAGAGTTTTGTGAATTTTTAGGAGCTGCCTTGTGACAGGAGGGTCAGTGGCTTTAATGCTGCTTTGAAATGTGGGATGAAAACATGAAGATTTTTCTGTTTTTTCTCCTGCTTGTTTCCATTTCTGTGAATAGCTTTCCACTTTGGGGATCTTCTCCCAGTACAGCTTGTTGTTCTGTTTTAGTTAGCTTTTGAATATCGATAACCAAAGATGTTTGCTGTCCTTTAGTGTGTGTGTGTGGGGGGGGGAGCGGAGGGAAATCTCATGTTTATTTCTTTGGTGGGGAGGGGAGGGTTGTGAATATACAGTTTTGGAGTCTGTATTCTGAAAAAAGTCACCCTTCTTATTTAGCATTGTCCTTCATAATACAAATTGCAAATAAGGCAGAGTGCCAGTGCTGAAAAGTAATTTCAATTAAAATTCCCAGGGCCTTTCAGGGGTGACATAGGAGTCAGCCTGAACACAGTGTCCTTGAGTCTGGGCAGAGCTTACCTGGAAAGCTTCAAAGAGGGACAAGTAATTTTAGTGTCACCTCCCTTCTCCCCCCTCGCCTGACCCCCAAGCTCTCCCTGTCTCCCCCAAGCCATAAACAAAGCGAGACAGCCCTTTCCACAAAGAAAGGAGGTTTGGTGATTGCCTGCCTGGAAAAGCTGGTAATGGACTATTAAATAGTTGTTTGTGAAATCGCCGCACAGTACAGTGTTTACTTGTTTCTGCAGAAGTATTTCTGTTTACTTAGTTCTGGATAAAGAGCAGATCATTTGACAAGGCCCCAGAGTAAACAACATCCCCACATTCCCTTTCCATCTTGTGGTCCAGGCTTCTCCTTGGCTGTCCTGGCAAAATGAGGGAGGGGAGGTGTGAGTACACTGGAGGAGCCACAGGTGCGGGGATGTCCTGTACTGCAGGTGGGAAGAGCAGGTCCCGGGGGATGCTGGGCCTCCTGACTCAATTATCTCTCCTGGGCTCTTGTCCTGGTGCTTAAAAATTATACGATTATATTCTCCTTTAAGTTAAGGTTGCTGATAAAATCAAGAGTTGCTTTGGAGCAGTGACATTAAAATGATAACCATCATTAACAGCCGAGCTTAAATGATACCTAAAACATATTGTTTATTTATGAGCCAGGCACTGTGCTAGAGCCTGTATCCTTATTATCTTATTTACCCTCATATGACAGCCAACGAGGTGATACCAGTGTATAACCCGAGCCATTTGGGAGGCTAGGGCAGGATTGCAAATTTGAGGCCAGCCTCAGTAACTTAGAGAGACCCTATCCTCAAACAAAATAAAAAGCACCAGGGAGGTAGTTCAGACAGTCCCTGGGTTTAGTCCCTACTAAAACACACACACACACACACACACACACACACACACACTCTCTCTCTCTCTCTCTCTCTCTCTCAATAAATAAATAAAGTGACACGAAGACAGTACTATTATTATCTCGAGGTTACAGAGAGAAAGACACATAAAGGTTATTTCCCAGGTCTTACAGCTGGCTCTAAAAAGAGAAACTCCATCTTGAAGTTACATTCTCCAATTCTTGAGCCTGCGTGTTCATCAGACAGAGATCAGGGTCTAGGAAAAGAGGGTGCCGAACAATTCATCCTGGATGGTGTGAGGAGGAGACAGCATTGTTCACTAGAGGAGGCCAGCATGGGGGGAGTGCAGATATTGGGGAGGCAGAGCGGAGGAAAGGAGACTTTCACAAGCTGCAGGTCACCACTGGAGGTTTGGAGGAAAAGAACTAATGGAAATGAACATAGAAAAAGGGGAGAAGCTATGGACCCAGATAGCTAATAGCTAATTTTACAGATTTGCTTATGGCTAACATGGTGGAATCATTTTCTTTGATGTCCCTTTGATCCTGACATTGCAAGACCTCTGCCCATCTTTTGCAGTTGTCAGTTATACAGTTTGCATGTAATTCTGTTTCCAGGAGGTCCTGTTACCTGCTCAGGCCTTTTGACAGCAGAGGAAACCGAGGTACAGAAGACCACTGGCCAAGCCAGGACTAGACCTCGCCTGGCTGGCCTGAGCCCAGTGCTCTATCCAGCACTCCCTGCGCAGCCTTCCGATCATTGCCCTGGAACATCTTGCAGGGCACCTTCTTTCCTTTTCCTTTGTTTGGGTCTCCTTCTCTTGTTTTAGGCCTCTTTCCTTTCCGGGAGATGGTACGCATTGCACACTGATAGCTCCAATCTCGGTCTGGTTTTGGGTTCTGTAACTCATTGTTATGTGGAGAACGCCTTCCGTGAAACACAACAAGCTGCAGAAAATATAATTCTTTCTTAATGTATATTTACTAAGTGTATTTATTATTCATCAGGATGTGCATTTTAAAATGTGAGTCTAGATTCTCTCACTTTTAATCCCAAACAAATGTTAAAAGATTTATTTTTATAATAATCCCAGAATGAGAGTGGAGTCAGCCTCCCAGAACACAGCTTGCCAAGCCGTGGCTGCACGCTCGCTCTCTCCATCCCGGATGCTCAGTCTGTGGTTGCTGTCGTCTCTCACTGTTCCTGGTGGTAATGTACAGAAGTGTGTGAGTGCACCAGGGCCTGCCAATGGCTGCAGTTTGTTGGCACTGACTCCAGGGAAGGAGAGCTGCAAGGGAAAGCATTAAGGTCCCTTGTTTCAAGATGTAGACAGATATGGTGGGAGAAATAAAGGCAGATAAATGAAGGAAGGGGAACATGTATCCCAGGAGACAAGGAAAGGCAATATCCATAATATATTAATTATTAGTGTTGAAACATGAGTAAAAATAGTTCAACTCAAAGGATTGTGCAATTTGAGATGTCATGTAATTCCAAGATTGGGATATTTTCTTCTTTAAGATTGAGTGTCTAAAAAACCAGTATGGCAAAGGCAGAGGGGAAGAAATTCCAATGTCTGATAGACCATAGTCCTTTGAGCTCTGTTTTGCTGTGGTGAATTCTTCAAATAGAATGTCACTGACTGGAGAAAATAGTTTTGAGGTATGCTTGAAATGCATTATTCATAGTATATGGTGCATGAAGAGAAGTTGGACAAGATCTCTACCTGCATTTCAAATATAATCTCATTATGTATATAATGGTATGCCAGGTAGATAATAATTAAGGTTGAAGAGTCAGATTTAACCCAAGAATCAACTTCACTCACACAAGAAAACAATTTGGAAAAAAAACACAAGTAAAACAATTGTAAAGAAATAACGAAAAATAGCCACTTTCTAAAAATTAAAAAATGACAGCAAATTGAATCAGCTATCTGTACTGTCGTTACTCTTTGGCCTCTGTCTTGAACCTCTCTCTCTTCAATGCCGCCGTTCTTTCTTCTCCGGCAGATTTCTTGTTGACCAGTGCTTTCCAAGTTAGCTCATCTGACTGGGAACAGAACTGTTCCCCTTTCTGTGAGATCCTAAGTGACGTGACCTCTAAATTCTTGCCGTAGCCCTTAGCATCCGATAAATGAATTAAATGGAAATAATTGGGCCTCTTTTGCTGAACTTGATGCCTGTAATAAATGTCACTGGTGTCATAGAAAACAATTTATAAATTATTTCGAAAAGAATTGTTTCAACTGCAGAGCAGGCAGTGAAAGAGACAAATGGGAAGGATTTGTGAGAGGCCATTTCGGTAATGACATCATAAGGACCAAGAGGATTTCAGTAGCAATTCTATTCATGCCAAGGATAGGAGAAAACCATGCAGTGGGCCTGATGATGTTCTTAGGTTGGTTTGTTCTCTTCCTCTTTCTTAGGCAATTGGAGTAGTAGTGCAAAGATTTCAAGCCAGTCTAAGTGTTAATGTACCTGCGTGAATTTATATCCCTTACCTGTTAAGTTTTAAGAAACTCCTTAGCTAGCCAAAAGAACAATCAGGGACAAGATTACTTGGATTTTACAATCCTTTGTCTCAAAATATTTCAGATGTGAAAATAACAATGGTTAGCAGAGCGTGCTGCACCAAACAAGTTTTCCATTTTTAGTAAAATTTCCAATGAGTATTGTATCATTGAAATGTTGTCAAAGGTTATATTTAGTTCAGGAGACGGGCTCCAAACAATGAGGTTTCTCTCACATACAAATTCCCAAGATGAGAAAAAAATTAAAAAAGCAAATTAAGTAGAGAGGAGTAAATGAGACATTATTTCCCTAAAGTTGTTTTATTGCCTGCCAGGAAAATATCTTTGGGAGATGGACTGAAAAGGAAAAGACTTTTGTAGTGAGCATCTGAGCCACAACAGATTTGTGGGTATTATTGGCTTTTTCAGACATCAAAAGCAAACTGTGTGAAAGATGATGGAGGTGCTCAAACAGGAATGGGGAATGAAAATGAGCAAATAGAAGATCATGCTCAATAAAAACACAAAATGATAATCAGAATAAATGAGACTATCAGCACACAAGTAGAGGAAAATCAACTAGCAACATCTGTTCAGGTGAGGCTGAAATTAAGAGAATAATCAGACTCTGGTCGTCTGCATTTGGAAAAAAGTCTATGAAAGAGATGATGAGTAGCATCTCCTGTTTTGCCCATGTGGAATGATCATATACTACCTTTGTACTTTCATTTAAAACTGGGTTTTGTGGCTGTGGATGTTTTGCCTTCCAAAAAAACAGAGATTTGCAGCAAAATTGTAAATGGATGTGCATTGCAGATTAAGAAAAATTTTAATGGTGAAATGAGAATTTCTCAGAGAAATATGCAGAGGTATAGTGGTTATGAAAACCATTTCTAAGCCTTCAAATGAGTGAAATCACAGTAATATCAGGCCACAAAAATCTCTGGAGAAGTAATATGTCTGTAAACAAAGAGCATTCAAATCAGATATATTGACCTCTGGTCCTGGCAAAGATAGGACATAGACTTCTCCCTATTCTTCCTGGAAAATGCTACTAAAATCTCTGAGCGTTACTTGTAAAAAAAAAAATGCAAACAAGCAAAGAAACAAAAAATCAAAACATCAAGAGAAATACAGTCTTGTTAGCAATAGGACCAGGGAAGGGTCATCCTAGCAAAAGAGAAAATTTAAAAAACTAATTTCCTTATTCTATTCAAATAACATAATAATAATAATAAAATAATAATAACAACAACAATATCATGGTCCTAATACCATCTTTGACTGCAAAGACTAAATGGGGAGCCTGGATTTCCATCCTTACCTGGAGATGAGACACCTCTTCCACTCCCTCCCTACCTGGGTTGTATCAAAGGGACTGAGTGGGAATCTACGTTTTGCACCTTTTTTATTTTTATTTTTTTCGGTACTGGGGATGGAACCCGGAGCATTGTACCTTCAAGCTATCCCCCCAACCTTATTTTTTATTCTTTACTTTGAAACAGGGTTTCACTAAGTTGCAGAGGGCCTCAGTAAGTAGCTGAGGCTGGCTGCAAACCATGATCCTTCCATCTCAGTCTCCCATGTACTGGTATTACAAGTGTGCGCCACCATGCCCGGCTCAATCTTGCACCTTCTTCCAGAGGTCAAGGGCCACTCTCTTCTCACTGTAGTGTGAGTGGAAGCCTAGTTAGGACCTCAGCACAAATGAGATATCACTAAGAAAAATAGTGCCTGGGGTGCAGTGTCAGAGGAGACTTGCTAAAACAAGATTTAAATAAGGTCCAAAGTCTAGTAAGATACTACCTATGATGCCCAGAAAATTTAAATTTAAAAAGTCACTTATACTGAGAACCAGCAAAGACTCAATTTGAATGACAAATGACAGTGAAGAGATAGCACACTGGCCAACATAGCACACTGGCATTGAAGGTGGGAATGAGCTGACAAGGACTGTAAAGCGGCCATCATTAAACACGCTTCAGTGTGCAATTATGAACACATTCAGAAAGAATGAAGAAATGGAAAGTGCTGGCCAAGAACCAAGTGTAAAAGCTAGAAATGAAGTCCACAATAATCAAAAGCTCATTGGATAGGTTCACCAGTGGAATGGAAAGGATGAAGAAAGAATCGGTGAATTTGAAAACAGAGCAACAGAAGTCACCCAACCTATACAATAGAGAGAAATAGATTTATTTATTTATTTATTTATTTATTTATTTATTTATTTATTTTTGGTGGTACTGGGGTTCCTGGAAGCCCTTCTACCTCCGGGCTACACTCCCAGACCTATTTTTACATTTTTATTTGGAAACAGGGTCTCCTAAGCCAGCGCATGCGGCTGGCTTTGAACCTGCGCGATCCTCCTGTCTCTGCCTCCCAAGCGCGGGGATTACAAGCGTGCGCCACCATGCCCGGCGAAATAGATTTTAAAATAATGGACAGAGCCTCAGGGATCTATGGAACTGTAACAGAAGTTCTAATAATATCGACCACATCCCAGAAGGAGCAAAAGTAATGTGTAGGGTTGAAAAAGTGTTCAAAGAAATGATGGCTAAGAATTTCTCAAGTTTGGCAAAAGAGAAGCCACAAAAGCTACAAACCCACACAAATCTATAAAAGACAGATTAAAGAAGCCAAGCAAACCCCCAGAGAAACACACTGAGGCACATGTAAGAGACAGCTTCAGTGAGCAGAATATTTAAATGCTCATGAGATTTCTAGAGCACATACAGGATATCCTTTAGGGGCTTCATAAGCTGGAAATACTGCTTCATGAGCAAGTTTCTGAATTGCCTTAGTAATGCTACTTTTTATATCTCAGTTAATTTTATGAACACATGTACACAAATCAATGTGTGTGCAAATGGGTGTGTGAGCCTGTGGTGCTGGAGATTGAACCCACGGGGGCATTCTACCTGAGTTATACCTCCCGCCGCCCTTTTTATTTTTATTTGAAAACAGGATCTTGATAAGTTGCTGAGAGTCTAATTTGCTAAGGCTGGCCTCAGACCTGTGATCCTCTTCAATGATTTTAATAACTTTAAAATACAATAGAAGACCTGTGCGTGGCTGTGCATTTGTAATTCCAAGCACTTAGGAGGCTGAGACAGGAGAATCACAGGTTCATGGCCAGCCTCAGTTACTTAGTGAAGCCCTCTGCAACTTAGTGAGACCCTGTTTCAAAATAAAGAATAAGCCGGGCGTGGTGGCGCACGCTTGTAATCCCTGTGCTTGGGAGGCAGAGACAGGAGGATCGCGCAGGTTCGAAGCCAGCCGCGCGTGCTGGTTTAGGAGACCCTGTTTCCAAATAAAAAAATGTAAAAATAGGTCTGGGAGTGTAGCCCGGAGGTAGAAGGGCTTCCGGGAACCCCAGTATCACCACCACCAAAAAAAAAAAAAAAAAAAAAAAAGAATAAAAAATGGAGCTGGGAGTATAGCTCAGAGGTAGAATGTCCCTGGACTCAATCCCCAGTAATGCAAAAAAAAAAAAAAAGTAAGACAAAATGTTATAAAGCATATTAAATCATTGCATGGTTCCTGTTATGTACAAGGCAATATAATTGCTCTTATGTGAGTGTCCAGTCTGTCTTTTTGGGGAGAAAATATATGTCTTGCTAGGTAAAAAATGACTGTTGGTCATGTTTTGTCCTAAAGTCCACAATCTTGGTGAGAAGAAAGAACTAGGTAGAAAGAAAAATATTGAGAAAGGATCAGAACTTCAAATTTGGCCCAGCTCATGCTACTTTATATTTCTACTAATGGATACAATTGCTTCAGGAAAACCTATAAGAAAAATTATAAGCAAATAAAACAAATCTCTAAAACAAAAAGCAAATTAACTCTCAAGATGTGATGGAGCAAGTATGCAATAAATATTTGGTAAATAAATGAATTAAGAAAGAATGAATAACCCACGGATAGAATTTCTTTTCTTTTCTTTTGATAATTCAATGTGAAGAACAGAGCTCCCAACTGTGTAAGAGTGGTTTTTAAACTGGCGTCTTATGTTTGAATACATGTATAGGTCTTGTTTAAGAAAGCTTTTTCTGTCCTAAAACCATGAGCATAGCCTTCATCTTCCTCTAGTATTTTGATTATATGCATACCCAGTGTCAGAATGACTTTTAACTAGCAACCATTGATGACCTACCTAGAGTTTTCAGAATCCCATATAGAGATGATGACCCCACCCTCACTACCAGTGTGGTTTTCTCAAGAAGGTATGAATACAAACTGCAATGCTGCTAATCTCCATAGCAGAATGCAGTGTTTCTTAAGGTTGCCCTTGGAAAGCATGAGTTTTGAGAGGTATTAGTAGATGTTACTAAGAATGTGTCCATATATGAATGTGGACATACTTCTGAGTATGTATGGCATGTTCGTGCTTACATACTTTTCAAAAGCACACTTATTTTCCTCACCCCAGTGGTATATTTTAAGCTCAAGGGCAGTTCAGACCTAATTGTTGGGTAGGGGGATGGGGAGAGTTATTCTGATAACATGCTTCAGGTGATTCCAAGATATTTCTTCCTCTTTCAACAAACCTCCTTTCCAGTTCTGAGAGTCACAGGTTTAGTGTACTGATGCATATCTGATTCTCCAACATGGGAATTATTTCTGAGCTCATGTAAATATGGAACTCTGATTTCATGCAGAGCTGGGGTCAAAAGACTGTGAACACACTTTTATTACTGACAAATATATGCTTGTATCTGAGCTTATTTGATCCCTTACTACCCCTGTGATACAAGTATTTTTATCCTAATGTTGGGGGGGGGAGGAAAGAAAACTAAGAAATGCTGAGGTTGGTCAAGTGTAGATCTTCATATTCTCTCTCTGGATCTCCCTCAATAGTCAAATGTCCAGATTGAGCTAATAAATTAGCACACATTTGTTATGCAGAAATTGATACTGTTGAAGAAACTTTAAGCCCACTTCTACAAGACTCTCATAGAGTTAAAACTTTGTGTGTACCATGGGGAAAAATGGCATAAAAGATATACCATAAAGGTCTAGTTTAAGTACTACAAAGCCCTCTGTCAACACGAACTCTATAAAAATTCATGGTTCTCTTCTCAATAATTTAAATCTGTTTTTGAAAATGCATATTTATATAAAAAGGAGAGGAACATTAAAGCTGGCATAATACTGTCAGCTGTTGGCCATATGGAAAAATTTAAATTGTCATAAAAGCTGGCCAGTTATAAAATGTTTTAGATAGATTTTTTAAAAATCACATTTTAAGCATTTGAGCAATATGCTCAAAAATACATTGGTGAACTACATTAGCAGTTGCTTCAACTGTAATTTTACACCATCCTTCCATATGTAATTAATATTTTTTGAACTGACCCATGCAATAGGCAATAAAATGTTCTTTCTTCTTTCCTTCCTTCCTTCCTTCCTTCCTTCCTTCCTTCCTTCTTCCTTTTTCCTTTTTTATGGGGATAAAGATTTTAAAAGGAATATTATATAAAATATAATTATATAAAATATAATTATATAATATATATATATATATATATATATATATAATTGATGATCAAAGCCAGGGTCTCATGCATACTAGACAAATACTTTTCCTCTAAGCTATATCCTTAGCCCCAAAATACATTAAAACTTTTCATCTATAAATACCTGTGTGTTGTAGTCAGTGGATATAGTTATCATTAGGTATCATTTATTGGTCATCTAATATGTGCAAAGCACTATACTAAGCCCTGTGATGTAGACAGTATTAGATATATGAAGGGAGAGAGCAAGAAGTTAGAGTTGTCCTCAAGCCTGACTTCAAACTTAGTATGGTTTCAAAACTTTTTAAATTTTTACTTTAAAATCAATAATCTGCAAAAAGTAGAGGCTTTGGATGTTAAACTTATAATGTATATTTTAAGTCATCCTCCAGAAATATATCAATTTACATTTGCACCAGCAGTAGATGATAGCTCCTCTTTCGTTTTCTTACATTTTTGCTGTCACTGGGTATTTAAAGTTTTTCTTAACTCACAGCCACTCTCTACTGCCTCCACATGCATTTGAATTTCAAGGACTTACATGAAGAATCATCAATAGAGTTGCCAATCATCGTGAATTTCATTTATTTATTAACTCACCAGTAAGCCATTCATTTAGTATAACTGTGATGAATCCACACCATGGGCCTGACTCTGCTGTAGGTGCAGGGGATAGAGTCCTGAATGACTCAAGGGTCTTGCTCTCCTGGGAAGTGCATTCTAGCAGGCTTTGCTGATATGGAAAGAGACGATTCTGGTAGTATGAGAGCGGATATTGTATATTTTGATGCATTCTTGTCACATTACATATAATGTCTTTTTAAATCAGTATCTTGCTAAGCAGAGGATTCACAAGCCCAAGTTTAGGCTGTATGAACTTATAAAACTAGTGTGATAATTAGATTATGCTTTGAGTTTAATCACTTGATTATTATGGAATGACAATTCATTTTAGAAATAGATTTGAAACACATTTAGTGGATTATTTGTGTGTGTGTGTGTGTGTGTGTGTGTGTGCGCGCGCGTGCACGCGCGCAGAGGGGTACTGGGAATTAAACCCATAGGTGCTCTACCACTGAGCTACACTCCGAGCCATTTTCATTTTTATTTTGGGACATGGTCTTTCTAAGTTGCTGAAGCTACCTTGAACATGCGATCTGTTTCAGCCTCCCAAGGACTGGAATTACAGGTATGTGCCACTGTGCCTGGCTATGTTTAGTGGCTTCCTAACATGCTGTTTAGTGTTACAGGTTATTTGGTAGATTAAGTGTGCAAGTTTAGTTAAAAATCTACAGAATTAACAAGAAATTCCAAAACAAAATGACTGGGGAACCAAAAGAAAGTAAACACAAAATGTCTCTTAGGAAAAGACAGAAAAAGGCTGATGGGCTTTAGGACCTCCTCCTACTGCCCATCAGGATGTCTGTACCTGGGCCAAACAATTGCTTACATATAGTGCCCTGGTGTGAAAAGAAATCCCGGTATGAGAATAGCATGGTCTTAGGCTTAATGGGATATTTCAAATTTTGCTTTTTACATATCTATGTTACTAAAGTCACAGAGCCAACAGGGATGGTGACAGTGTGAATATGTCCATTTTTCCCAATTTGGGGAAGAAAGCAATCCTCACATACAGAAAGGCTGCTCATAATTTGTTTTCTCATCATTTTCAAGAAAAAAATTTTTTTTTAGGAGAATTAGTTTACTTAGAGAAAGATAGTGACTCTAAGAAAATGATCCAATGTATTTTTTTTTTTTAACCTTCAAATGTAAAACATGCTTAGCACTGTTTCCCTACCGCCCCTACATGTTTGATAAATGCTAGCTGGTAAAGTGATATATTAGCTCGGGACTGTATTTTCTAGCCCGATGATTTGGCTTCACTCACCAAACATACTGTACACCAGATTTTACAAACCACAGGAAAACTGGCACAAATTCTGAGTATTTTGCTTTATAAAATGAGACGCTGTATTTACTAAAGTTTAAAAAATGTTTTTTTTGATATTGTTTCAATAAGTCCTTGGCCCTGAAACAAATGCAAATAAAATGTTTAAGTGCTAAGCACTCACTATACGTAAAATTTGGTATGCCTTTCAAATAACCAGGGAGAACGCAGAGATGGAATTCAACTAAAGCCTAGTTTTGTCTTTAAAATTTCCAATGCAAAAGCTGTAGTAGTTTTGCCTGACTTTTCAAAACATTATTGAAAGTGTTTGGTTTATAGATAGCAGTCATGAAAAGATAAGATAAAATTCTGGTGTTACATTTATGCTTTGAAGACATATCTAATCTGCAGTGGCATGAGAGATGTAGTAGGGGTACATGTTGCTGAAAATCACTGTAGCATTACACTTAAACACTTAGGAACCAAGGCAGTTAATATAATTTATACATGCATAAACTAAATGATATCTATACTAGAGACTTCTTGGGTAGAAGCACTTTTACCCAGTATTTTAATCAAGTGTGCTATCATGTCTGCTCCAGTCGATGTATGCAGCACACAAATTTGCTGATGTGTGTTTCACTTAATGGCTCTAATCTGTGTAATGTGCTATTAATGTCTATTAGAAATACATATAGTAGTGAAAAGGCATTTTAATCAGAGATAGTTGCTTTTTCTTGAAATCAGAAAGATCAGACTAGCAGTGAGATAGACTTGTTTAATTTTTAAAGTGATTGTTTTCTTGTCTCTGAATTGAAATAGTAACATACTCATATTCTTATTTTGCATAAATTTGCATGACAAATTCCCAAAGCTCTACTTTGAAGTAAGTAAAATAAAAGGATGCAACCTCTTATAACTCTATGCGTGCTATTTAGAGAAAGCACACGTAATAGACATCTTAAAGAATTAATTTGATTACTTCCGAGGTCAAGAGACAAGGGAACACAAATAGGAAAAGCGTGGATAAGAGAGAGAGGAGAGAGAAAGCAAGCCAAGGAAAGGTGCTCACTCTCATTCACATGTATAATGGCTTTATTGAGATGTAATTCACATAAAATTCACCCTTTTAAAATATACAACCCGATGGCTTTTATGTATTCAGGATTGTGTAACCATCACCAGTATCCAATTTTAGAGCTTTTTTTCTTTTTATCTCAGACCTCTTAGCTGTCACTCTCCATTCCCCCTCCTTCCAGATCCTGGCAACCACTAATTTACTTTCTGCCTTTATTATTCTAATATATTTTCAGGGCAATATCCAGTTTTATTTCACTTCATAGTAATTGGGTCTAAATTGTTTATGGATGGTGTTTAGTGTTTGATTACATTAATCACATATGTGTTTGGGGAATTTAGTTTTGAGTAGAATTCCAATCTTCTTCTAGTGCTTCTGAAATTCAGACAATTTTAAATACGCATATAAAATTATTAATATTGTGTTGAAAAGGGTCAGCCCTATTATTGCTTTATTTAATTAGGTAATGTGAGGGTCAGTTCCAGCAGCAGATTTGTTAATTTTACCCCAAGTCTCAGCTGAATCCAGGATATGAGAAGATTAAGGAAATAAAAAAGCTCTAAATTCTCATATTTCTCATGGTATAGTTTCAAATGTTATTGGAAATTTGTAGCTGTTTGTGACTATCAACCACAAATTGTTATTATACCCTTACCCCATGACTACACTAAGAGTTATGGGGTAAAGATGATTAGGCTCTGAAGGATCTTACAAAGCAGGCAAATCTAACTTTGCTTTTATTCTTTAAGCATGTTTCCCCATAATTAAAAAGAGAATCTTCAGTAATATTATATGTGAATATGTTCCAGGCCGATTTTGTGTATTTGTTGTCTCTAATCTGAAGTTAGCTATTTCTTTTAAGAGTCATGATTTATTTTAATAGGAAATAATTCACCTAGGCCACGGTCTGGCTATGGTGGTACTCACTCATTCTGGGCTGAGCATAGTTTCTAGACCTTTTCAGTAGACAGATCTAGGAAGTCTGTGTGTGTGTGTGTGTGTGTGTGTGTGTGTGTGTGTGTGTGTGTTTACCTTAAAAGTTAAACACTCATGAGTTTATACTGATACATTTAATTACAATTCTAAACTAAAAGGTTTTTACAAACATTTTTTTCTTACATCTATTTATTTTCTTTCACACTGAGAATCTGGATTCTAAAGGACATAGGGAATAATAGAATTAAAATATTGCAGTCGGGCGTGGTGGCGCACGCTTGTAATCCCTGCGCTTGGGAGGCTAAGACAGGAGGATTGTACAAGTTCAAAGCCAGCCTCAGCTACTTAGTGAGGCTCTCAGCAACTTAGTGAGACCCTATTTCCAAATAAAATACAAAATAGGTCTGGAAGTGTATCCCAAAGGTAGAAAGCCTCTGGGTTCCATCCCCATCACCAAAAAAAAAAAAAAAAAAAAAAAAAATTGCATCATTACTAAAATATCCTTCAGATTGTTTGTTCTAAGTTGCTATCCTTAGAGCCACAGTATATTCTTTCAAGACATCAATTATTTTTTTGAGAAAGTTTTTTTTGAGTTATAGTTTTTATTATTATTTTTTTCTGTTCCTTTGGTTTGGTTTCTTATATGTATACTGCACCTTCTTTTTCTCTCCTCAGTATTTTCTACTCACCCTTGTTTTCTTTTAACATTTGTAAAGTATCTCTCTTTCTAAAGTCCTCAGACACACCAGAAGCCTCAGTGTTGGACTAGGCTGGGTAGTACATGAAGTGTAACCATCTTTATTGTATGGGATCAGAATATTTTGCCACAATATAGTTCATTCATTCAACAGGTATTTAAAAGAGCCTACTGTGTGCTAGGCAATGTGCTAATCCAGTTATGATCTGGACAGATTGAAAATATATCCTTTAAGGAGGGAGACAGATACTGACCAAATAATTAATATAATTACAATTTTGACAAGTTCACCCCAACTCGTCCTATAAGCATTTATAAATACAGATGTATTTATTTTCACTTATAGCTATAACACCCTACCCAAAACCTTAAGGCTTAAGTGAATACACATTTATTATCTGAATGTTCTGGATACTGGATATCCACAGTGAGTCTTACTGGGCTCACAGACATGTGTCTGGAGTCTGTTGGCAAGAATCTGTCTTCTTGCTTATTTTAGCTTCTACAGGCCACCTGTATTCCTTGACTCACGGTTCTTTTCATTATCTTCAAAGTTAACAATGTTTGAATCCTTTTCTCATTTACTATGACATTTTTTTCTGCTCTCTGTTCCACAACTAAGGACTCTTTAGATTACACTGAATCTACTGGATAATCCTATGAATAATCTACTTTAGAAACACAGGCTTAACTTCCTTAACCTCCTTTTTGACATGTAATGTAGTATAATTCTAGTTTCCATTGGTTGGGCATCTTGGAGATGGTAATTATTTTGCCTACCATATGGGTCATAATTTATCTAGGATAAGGGTGGTCAGATTTTTTTTGTCTTTTACGGATTTTTATTTGAATGTTTGAAAAATACATACATGGTATTAGCTAGCTACATGAAGAGAAGGTAGGACTAATGAGAAAGTTATGGGAACCAAGGAAGAGAAGTCTGCTCAGATTGAGAATGAGATTGTTAGACAAAATGATGCCACTGGAGTTGAAATCAGAAAGAAATGGAAAACTCAAGCAGTAATCAACTTTCATGTACTAAAATGAGAATATCTTTAATTAGTTGTGTTTTTCTTTTACAGTTTTTACCAAGTTTATAGGCTGCACATTACAAAATTTTACCATCTTAACCTTTTTTAAGTATATGGTTCTCTGGTGTTAAGTGCATTCATGATTATGTACCACCATCACCACTATACATTTCCAGAACTTTATTTTTTAAAACTGAAGCTCTCTACTAATTAAAAAAATCCTCATTTTACCTTCTTTTTAGTCCACCAACCATAATTCTCCTTTTTGTCTCTATGATTTGATCATTCTACTTCACATATGTGGAATCATCACAATATTTTTTGTAACTAGTTCATGCCAATGAGTCTAATATCCTTAGATTTATTCTTATAGTATATGTTAGAAATCATGTTTTTAATACAGGGCATTGAACTCAGGAATATTCTTCCTACAAGCTATACCTTTGGTACTTTAAAATTTTTTTAATAGAAATATCACTGAGTTTGCTGAGGCTAGGCTTGAACCTGAAATCCTGTTTTAGCCTTCCAAATACTGGGATTACAAGTACATGCCACCATCCCTGAAAAATTCTTTACTCTTTAAGATCAAATAGTATTCCAATATATGTATATGCCACATTCATTAATCAGTGGACACTTGGATCACTTCCATGTTTTTAGCAATTTATTGTGAATAATGCTACTGTGAACATGGATGTAGAAATATTTCTTTACTCTCTCCTCTTTTAATTATTTTGGGAACATATTCAAAAGTGAAATTTCTGGATCATATGGTATTTCTACTTTCATTTTTTATGACCACTGTGTTATTTTCTACAATGTCTGAACAATTTTATATTTCCATCAGCAATGTGTAAGGGTTCCAATTATTTCACATTCTTCAAACACTTATTATTTTCTGGTTTTTGTTTGTTTTGGAGTATCCATCCTAATGGGTGTGTGGTATCTCAGTGTAGCCTTCATCTGTACTTCCTTAATGATTAATGATACTAAGCATATTTTATGTGATTATTTGTCATATATATATATATATATATATTATATATATATATATATATATATATATATTATTTAGAGAAATGTCTATGGAGTTCCCTTCCCCATTATAGAATAAGGTATTTTTGGTTGAGAATTTTTAGAAATTCTCTATATGTTTTGGATGTTATTTCCTTATTTGATATATGATTTGCAAATATTTCCCCCATTATTGTGGTTCACTCTTTTACACTGTTGACACAGTGATATTTAAAACCATTTAATTTCTGTGAAATCCAATTTAAATTTTTTTGTTGTTATCCATACCCTTTATGTTATATCTAAGAAATAATTGCCGTATTCAGTGTCATGAAGCTTTTATCTTACATTTTCTACTAAATGTTTTATAGTTTTAGGTCTTACATTAGGTCTTTGATCTATTTTGAGTTAATTTTTGGTGTTGAATAGGGTTCTATTTCATTCATGTGAACACCAAATTTTTCTGGTGCCATTTTTTTTTTGAAAAGTCTTCTTTCCTTACAGAATGGCTTTGGCATCTTTGACAAAAATCATTTGACAATATATGTGAAGATTTTTTTCTGGTCTCTCTGCTCTATTGAATTGGTCTATATGTCTTCCTCTATGGAGGTACCGCTACTTTTTGATACTAGAAATTGTGATAATAGAGGAGAACCTCAGCAAAGCCAAGGAGAAAGTGTCGGGGAGGAGGAAGATGAAGGTCCATTAAGGGAAATACTATCGCTGACTATGTGTATACATGTGAATATATCATTGTCAGTTTGGGTACTTGGTATTGAGAGGAAGGAAAATGAGGAGGGAAGGGGGACACCTAGTACTGTGTACATATATGTCATTGTCAACATATATTTGAATTCTGTTGGCATGGATTACCTTGCTATAGCCCTTTACCTTTAGTTTGTTATTATCTTTATTTGTGTGTTTCTTGTAGGCAGCAGATAGATGAATTCTGGTTTTTAATCCATTTTGCTACCTTATATCTTTTATTGGGGAGTTAAGGCCATTTATGTTCAGTGTGATTACTGAGAGATGACTTATAATTCCTAACTTACTGAGTTTTAACTTCTCTTAGAGGTAGTATTTGTTCTTCTTTTCTTACTTGGTTGCTTGATGAAAATTATTGTTTCTTTGGTTATGGCATGTATTATTTATTTCTTCTTTGCAGTTAATCTCTTTGAGTATTTTCTCTAGTGCTGGTTTGGAAGACATAAATTTCTTTAGCTTCTGTTTGTCATGGAAGATTTTTATTTCCCTGTCTAATTTGAGAGATAGTTTTGCTGGGTAGGGAATTTTTGGCTGCAAGTTGTTTTCTTTCAGAGTTTGGAATATGTTACTCTCGGCCCTTCTGGCTTTTATGAATTGGTTTGGGAAGTCTGGAGTGATTCTATTTGGTCTTTCTCTGAATGTCACTTGGTCTTTTGTTTTTGTTGTCTTTAAGAATCTCTCCTGGGCTTCTATGTTGGTCAGTTTGACTAATATGTGGTGTGATGAACCTTTTCTCTGATCTTGTTTAATGGGGGTTCTATAAATTTCCTGTACCTGTGTATCAACCTCTTGTTCTATGTTTGGGAAATTTTTCTGATATTACTTTTTTTGAAAAAGATTGTTGATCCCTTTGATTTCACCTTCTATTTCCATTTCTCTGCAAATTATTCTTAGGTTAGCTCTTTTAAAATGGGCCCAAGTTGGGTATGGTAATGAATGCTTGTGATCCCAGCATTTGGGAGACTGGAGGATCCAGGTTCACAGACATCCTCAGCTACTTAGTGAGGCCCTTCACAATTCAATGAGACCCTGTTTCAAAAATAAAAAGACCAAAAAAAAAAAAAGGGTTGGGGGTGTAGCTCGGAGGTAGAATGTCCCTGGGTTTCATCCTCAGTACCTCAAAAAAAAAGGGCCCATATTTCTTCAATGTCCAATTCATGCTGTTGTTTTTATCTATGTTATATACTATGCCTTTTTTTTTGGAGTAATCATCTTTCAATGACTGCATCCTTTATTTCTTTCAGACTCTCTCTAAATTCTTTTTGGAAGTCCTATATTATTTTCACAGTTACATTCCTGATTTGACCTTCTGGTGATCTTTGCAATTTTGTGTTATCAGGTTCTGTTATTGTGGTGTTGTGAGAGCTCATTGCTCCCTTGTTATTCCTCCTTCTCATGATTTCAGAAGTTTGTATCTGTTGCTTTTGATAAATTTCTCTTACTCTCTAGGTGTCAGCTGGTATATCCAATAGCACATTGTTTTGTATTCAACAGTGAAGGTTGATTGAGGAGAGAAATGAAGTTGTAAATGCAAAAATACTGTAAAGCCATAGATAGGACCAAATAGAATGAGAGTATTTGTTAAGATAGTATATAGTAGAGATTAGAGATAGTGAATATGTAGGAGTATTCTAGTAACCAATGTACAGTATTTAGTATAGTGATATAAAGTGGATTTAATACAAGACAAAGAAGAGAAAAGAAGAGAGAACAAAGGAAGAAACAAGAAAAGGAATGGAGAGCGGAGAGAAGGTATGTACAAGGGAAGAAGCTTGGGAGAAAGGTTGGGAAGAGAGCAAACAAACAAGCATACATGGACACAAAAAAACAAGGAACAAAATAAAAACAAAACAACAACAACAAATTAATTCAACCCTACTAATATATGAATATTCAGCAGACAGGGCCTCTGCAGTCTCTCTCTGTGCAGACACCAAGTGTAACCGGCACCTTTCCTGATACAAGCCTGGTTCTCTTGAGTTTTTCTCAGTCTATGCAGATGGTTGGTATCAATGGGGCTGGATCTAGTGTCAAGCGTAGGTCACCCTCCACACTTTCCATAAAGGTAGAGCCTTAGTCTTTCCCTGCCTCCATTGGTGGCAAAGGCCTCTGAGATAAAACTCAGTATAAGAGTCTCTGTTCTCCACAGCTAGGGCTGGTCTGGTCTGACTTCTCCCCATTCACCACAATTGGGTGGTCTGTGGTAATCTTGGAGATCCTACTAGTTAGATCAATGTTAACCATAGGCCTTCCTCCACACTTTCAATTGATGCAGAGCCTAAGTCTGTCTGAGCCTCTGCTATCCAACAGCAAACTCCATCCCCACCTTCACTGGGTTGAACCACAGACCCAGGGAGTTTATCGTGGCTGGGTGAGTCCTTGGTGGCACAATGCTGGACGTTCTTTTGCGGGGATGGTGGGTTCACTTATGGTGGTGTTGAGCACTACTCTGGATCTCTGGAGAGCATGGTGAGCTCGGCTGCCAACCCAGCAAGTTGTAGCTGGTGTTTGTGCAGGAGGTACTGATGGCTTACAATTCCGATAATCTGCATTCACTTACTTTAAGTCCTTAATTGTTTTCCTGTTCATTTCTGGAGTTGGGTACAGTGAGGCAAAATAGTGATGCTGTGGCATCCACAACTGCAAGGCAGGCTTTTTTTTTCTTTTTTCTTTTTTCTGCTCTTTGATGGGTGCTGCCTTTTACTTATCATGTTTCTTTTAAAGTTAGCCAGGCGTGGTGGTGCGCGCTTGTAATCCCCGCACTTGGGAGGCGGAGACAGGAGGATGGCGCTGGTTTGAAGCCAGCCTCACTGGCTTAAGAGACCCTGTTTCCAAATAAAAATATAAAATAGGTCTGGGAGTATAGCCCAGAGGTGGAAGGATTTCCAGGAACCCCAGTACCACACACACACACACACACACACACACACAAAAAAAAAAAAAAAAAATTATGGTGTTTTATGATTTTTGTAAAAGTGCTGTTTTTTAAGGCAATAAAGGTTGGGTGTCAGCAGGACTGGTATGTGGTGCTTCCCTGGGTCATCATCTTCCCGGAAGATATCTTTAATTTTTTTTTAACCTATGTTTTATAGCATTCATTGTACAAGCCTTTTACTTCCTTGGCTAGATTAATTCCTACATATTTTTTATTAATTCCTACATATATAGGTATTTTATTCTTTTTGATGCTATTGCTATTGTTAAGTGAATTATTTTTTGAATTTTCTTTTTAGATTGTTCATTGATAATGAATTTAAATATTTTGATTTTTTTGTGTGCTTTTTATCCTGAGATTTTATTATTAGTTCTAGTATTTTCTTTGTGGAATCTTTAGAGCTTTCAACCCATAAAAGCAGATCATATGTGAACAGAGGTAATTTTACTTCTTCCTTTTCAGTTTAGATGCTCTTTATTTCTTTTTCTTGCCTAATTTTTCTGGCTAAAACTTTCAATATAATGTTTAATAAAAATAATAAAAGTGGGCATCCTTGACTTATTCCTGTTGTTATTTGAAAAGCTTTCAGACTTTTAATATTGAATATATTGTTCACTGTGAGTTTTCTCTATATCACTTAAATCAAATTGAGATAATTTATTTTTTACTTTTTTGGTGCTTTTGTCATAAAAGGCTATTAAAATTTGTCAAATACTTATTTATTATTTGAGATAATCATATAGTTTTCTCCCTTAATTTTGTTTATATGACCTATTATACCAATTTTTATATTGGACCATCCTTGCATTCCAGGAATAAATCTCACTTAATCATGGTGTGTATCCTTTTAATATGTTCTGAATTCTGTTTGCTAGTATTCTATTGAGGCTATTTATATCAATCTTCATAAGAGATACTGGTATATAGTTTTCTTGTATCTTTGTCTGGCTTTGGTGTTAGGATAATTGTGGTTCTCATAGACTAAGTGTTCCTTTCTTTTTAATTTACTGAGGATATTTGAGAAGTGTTGGTATTAGTTCTCAAAGTACTTAATATAATCCACCAGTGATGTTATCATGCCCAGGGCTTTTAAATTGGAGTAGTTGTGGTTGTTAGTTTTGATTATTGATTCAATCTCCTTACTAGTTACAGGTATATTTGAATTTTCTGTATCTTTGTGATTTAGTTTTGGTAGATTTTATTTCTAGGAAATTTTCTTCTTCATTAACTATAGATTATCCAGTTTGTTGGTATATAATTTTTGTGTGTGTGTGGGTTTGGGGATGGAACCCAGGGGCATTTGACCTCTGAGCTACACCCCCTGTCCTACTTTTTATTCTTTATTTTGAAATAGGGTCTCACTGAGTTGCAGAAGACCTCACTAAGTAGCTGAGGATGTCCATGAACCGTGATCCTCCTGTTTCAGCCTCCCAAATGCTGGGATTACAAGTGTGCACCACCACGCCTGACTTGTTGGTATATAATTTTATAGCACTTTCTTATCAATTTATTTTTTATAGAATCAGTAGTAAAGTTTCTACTTTCTTTCATGATTTTTAGTAATTTGAGTCTTCTCTGTTTTTTCCTTCGTTCATGTAGCTAAAACTGTCAATTTTGTTGATCTTTTTCAAGAACCAAGGGTTCAACAACATCAAACAATAGTTTCCTGCCTTTTTGTCTATATATCTATGATCAGAATCAGCAATAAGGTTACAAATCCCCACTATTTGGAGAGCAAAGTGATTTTCCCCAATTGTAGCTTCCACAAACTGCATGCAAACTACTCCTAACATATGTGCACAACGCTCTCCCATGGGGCCAAGAGTATCATGGGGCTACTGCAGGGAGCTTCTACCGTGTAAGAGATGAAATGGGCTGAAATTAACACAATTTACTATCCAAGCCTTTCCACATGTTGCAAGTCTTCAATAGACTTCAGAGTTCCCAAATAATTATATCAGGCAGATTCTGCCAGTCCAGTTATGTGCATGACAAGATAGATTCCTTATGCTTTCTATTCTATCATAGTCCTCAAATTCTCTGCCCTATGTTTTTTTTTATTGTTACAACATTCTACTTTCGGCTCTTATTTCCTAAGAACAATTACACAGTATTCCTATCTTAGACCCTTTGAGGGCTAACATCAGAATAAGGTGAGAGGGTTACCAAGTACTGTGTAAATATATGCCATTGTCAACATGAGCTACATTATGGTGCAAGACTATAACATGCCAATATAAAAATTATAAACAATGGACATGTGAGAGGCTCAAAAAGAAATAATCAAATAATATTTTCGAAAAGTGTTATTACAGACCCTTTTGGATATAGATAAGTACATGGATTTAAAATATATCAAATCACCAGGCGTGGTGGCGCATGCTTGTAATCCCCGCGCTTGGGAGGTGGAGACAGGAGGATCACACAGGTTCGAAGCCAAAGGCACTAGCTTAAGAGACCCTGTTTCCAAAAATAAAAAAGTATAAAATAGGCCTGGGAGTATAGCCTGGAAGTAGAAGGGCTTCCAGGAAGCCCAGTACCACACACACACACACACAAAGAAACAAAAAATAAAATAAAATATACAAATCTATTTATGGTAGTCCTGGAAAGTACAGTCTAATGCTAAGGGGCTTGGAAATTTTATATTTGCTAACTGTATCTGTGTATGCTATTAATTTTGTGGGGTTTTTTGGTCAACCTGTGATGATGTCTATCTAAAAAACCCTTAAAAGGACCAATTATCAGGTTAGTTGCCCCTAGTGTACCTTGGTTCTGGAATTTTTTAAAACTAAATGCCTGGGACTTATAGATTAAGATAAATTTTCTTGTTCAGTAGTAATTTCATTGGATTTTTACTGGCATGTGAATTTCTACATATTGTATTTTGTTCAAGGCCTTTATCAATCATCAGTGATTTTCTCCCTTATGTAGTCCTTTTTGGTACACTGATAGAGGCTGTAGCTGCTATTTGTATGAGTTGTCTTATATGAAGGCAAGGGATATATGAGGTACTTCTGTTGGAAGTAGAGGGGGGAAACTTAGAGGGATTTAACACAGTTCCACCTTTCTAAAAGACTGTAGATCATTTTTTTTTCTGAAGTGATTCTAAACTGTGAATGAAGAAAAAGGGTTGTTTTGAATTGATAGACTGAAGTAGGGAAGTGTTCTTTGCATTTCTACGAAAGTTTAGCAAGTCTTCAATGCAGTGAGAGTTGAATTAAGACCTCACTTTTAATACTTTTGCATGTGCAGTTCTAGGTACGCTGGGGGCCAAGTCCTAGGCAGGGAGCCTCTGTTTTTGAGGAAGGCAGTGGAAACAATGCAGGGAAAACTGCCTTCCAGTAAATTCCAGAGCAGCAGGAGTCCAGAAGCAGTATTTGATGGGGGAAGAGGGAATCCAGAAGGTAGTCTCTAAGTATAAGAAATGGCATTTGTGAGACCATTGAAGACTCTCAAGACATCCAGAAATATCTTGAGGAGACTGATAGGAGGCTGAGTTCCGGTATTATGCAAAGAAGACAGTGAAATTTGGGTTGTTGCTTTTCAGGTACGCTCATTGTTATAAATTTAGTTTGGATTAGGGAAAATTCACATATAATTACTACATTTTTATCTTTTTTATACACATTCAGGGGGCTAACAATCTACTGGATGAATCATGGACAGAAAATGTTAGTAAATAGTTTGAACTGTTATTTTAGTGTCTAATTCATGGCTAAAACAACCCTGATATTTGAGGAATTGTGTTCTTAAATATAGGGGTTGCTGGCATATCCACAGCTTGAGACCTCATGTATTTTGGAGAGCCAGAGAGCAATCCCTGTCCTGTAAGGAGTCTAGATATAGTATATTATTAAAAGAACAGTACAAGCTGGGATTGTGGTGCATACTTGCAATCCCAGTACTTGGGAGGCTGACATAGGAGGATCTGGGTTCGTAGCCAGCCTCAGCTACTTAGTGAGGCCCTCCACAACTTAGTGAGCCGTTTTTCAAAAATAAAGAATAGAAAATTGGGCTGGAGGTGTGGCCTTGAGGAAGAGTGCCCTTGGGTTCAATCCCCAGCACCACGAAAAGAAAAAACTAAAAAAGAAAAGAACAATATACTCAGGTTACATTTAAAAGCTGAACTAGTTATATCCCTTTAAGCTAAGAACTATAGTCAGCCAGGTGACAGGAGCTTAAAACGTGTTATCTTTTTAATTTACATTAACAGTTGAAAAGTAGAAGTCCTCTCAATTACAGACGTGGAAACCAAGGCTTGGAAATATTCCAAAGACCTGCTAAAATTATGGAGCAACCCCGGTAGGATTGAGTCAGGTCTCTGACTCCTTCCATTATGTCTTGCTGCCTTTTCTTTAAGGCAGATCAATAGTGACAGAAGAAAATGAAGAAAATGAACTGGTGGCAAGAGCATCCAAAAGTAAACGGCATTATTTCCACGTCTGACAAGGTGAAGTTTACTTTCTCTTAATGTCAATTGTGTTCAATGAATTATCACATCCATCGGATCTCACAGTCTACCCTCCTAGGCTTGCTCTGGTATCCTTCATGTATTATAAGAATCATGTTAAAAACAGAATTTAAAAATCTCTCTCTCTCGTTTTTGCTCTCGCTCTTTCAGGGTAGGGTTATCACTGTTCTTTTATATAGTGAATATATTTACTTTTTATTGAAACCAGCGCTTCTAGTCCAATCATTGCAGTGGTTTGGAAGTGATGATCTCTGTGAGACTATTGTTTAATATAACAGTTAATGACATTTTGGGATTAGTTCACTTCAGCAGCTAGGTTATCCTGCTTTATATGCCTCCCATTTAATACTGAACTTGAATCTGGTACTTTTGGCTATTTAAAAAAATCTGCTTAGCCGGGCATGGTGGCGCACGCTTGTACTTCCCATGCTTGGGAGGCTGATACAGGAGGATCGCACAGATTCAAAGCCAGCCTCAGCTACTTAGTGAGGCTCTCAGCAACTTAGTGAGACCTTGTTTCCAAATAAATATATATATATATATATATATATATATATATATATATATATATATGTCTGGGGAGTATAGCCCGGAGGTAGAAAGCCTCTGGGTTCCACCCCCAGTACCACCAAAAAAAAAAAAAAAAAAAAAAAAAAAAAATCCGCTTAAGTTGCTTCAAGGGAGAAAAGAATTTTTTTTGTGTGTGTAGATTGAAATCACAACAGAAAAGCTTAGCAGTTGCCTTTCTGTTTTCAGTTGATTGACTAAAATCTTTTCCTTATTTATACTCTCTGTGCTTCCTATCCTTTTGTATCTTTGGCCTCTGAATGGCTTTGGCCTGCTTTAAATCTCACCCTATTATGTGAATATTTTCAAATTGTCCCCAACTATGTCTCACCTAGTTTTGTGAACAGCCATTTCTAAATGTCTCCTTCCCCCAGTGTTCTCCAGAATATGTTTTGACTTACCTAATTTACTTTAATATTAATTTAACATCATATTTTAGACTCCATACTTCACTCAACTTGGTATTTTCTGGTTGTCTCTTTCTGGTCCACAAACAGCCATGTCCACAGAAAACACATATTATCTAAGTGTCAAAAGCATCTCATTTACTTTTAGTCAGTCTTATGGGCTCTTGGACCTTGATAGGCCTGTGAATTTAAATATAATTTTTATTGGTTTTAATATACTTTGATAGTCTGGAAAGAGGATAGCAGGGCTCTCAAACACCCTAGGAGGAGCTAACAGCAGAGTCACCATGATTCTACTTTATACTGCAATTAAATGCCAATGTATAGCTTTCTAAACTTATGATGCCTGCATTTAAATGTTTTAAAGTAGCCATTGCAAACTTTCAACCAGATAACTAGTTAGTTGACTGCTAAAATGAGAAGTTTTTGACACTTAGATAATACGTGTTTTCTATGAAGATGGCTGTTGCGGTCCAGAAAGAGACAACCAGAAATTACCAAGCTGAGTGAAGTATGGGATCTGAAATCTGATGTTGAATTAATATTGGCTCACAAGTTAAGTAGACTTTAGCTTTAATAGTGACCACCCATAGATTAAATTGACAAATATTTACTAAGTGACCTACAACAGCCCTAGAAAGTGAGTTACGTGCAGAAAAGATCAACAGCAAAGTCAAATGCTGAGGATTATTTGAATCATTCAGTCAACTAATATTTATTAAGCAGCATAATGCTCCAGTTAAGAGTTGGATTATGGTGATAAATTATAGATAGACTGTGTCTAAATTATAGATAGACCTCGGTGGGTAAGAGTGAGGAGACAGGCACATATTCTGGATGTCTACATTATACCTGTTTACGTTATACCTGTTGAGTGTTTAGGAGACATAACAAGAGTCATCTAAGATAGATTGGGTGAGTCAAGTACAGCTAGGTTTTTAGATTATATGAGGCTTATATTAAGTATCGAAGGATGAATAGATATAAAAAGGTGAAAGGGGAGTTGAAGAAGAACACAATTTAGCATGAAATTTTCTTTATAAGCCATGCTTTATTGTTAAGCTTAGGCTTCATGACTATTTCTTTCTTTTTTATAGTAGTTTGTATTTTCTTTTTTTCACATTTTTTATTGGTGCATTATATTCATACATCATATTGGGGTAAAAAACTTGTGTGTACATACAGGTACACATCACTGATTTAACCCCTAACCAATTCCCACCCCATTCCCTCCCCATCCTTCCTCCCCTTGTTTGGCTTAGTGGTTGACTTCAATATGTTTAAGTACATTGCGTGTTTTAGAGATTTTCCTTCTTCCCCCCTCCCATCCCCTCATTTAGGTTGTCTTGTTTGCTCCTCTATAGGATTTCCTTTTTCATCTAGAGTTCCTCCTATGACCCATTTCTCCTTAGCTTTCACATATTAGGGAAAGCATCTGATTTCTTATTTTTTGTGACTGACTATAATCTCACTTAGCATAATGTCCTCCAGTTCCATTCATTTCCCTGAAAATGATGTAACTGAGTTTTTTTTAATGGCTGAGTAAAATTCCATTGTGTACATATCCCACAGTTTTGTAATCCATTCATAGGTTGATGGACATCTTGGCTGGTTCCATAGTTTGGCTATGGTGAATTGTGTAGCTATGAACATAGATACACGTGCATTAGTTTGGTAGTTTGGTTTCCTTTCTTTTGGGTAGATACCCAGAAGTGATATTGCTAAATCAAATGGTAGATTTGTTCCCATTCTTCTGAGGGTTCTCCATACTGTTTTCCAAAGTGGTTGCACTAATTTGCAATCTCACCAACAATGTTTTAGAGTTCTCACTTCTCCACATCCTTGCCAGCATTTGTTGTGTTTTGAATGATTGTCATTCTAGTTGGAGTCTTCATGACTATTTCTAACTTACTTGCCAACAATTTAAAATAGAGTATTATAGTGTTTGTTAAAAATCATAGTTCAAAATCTAGTTTAGCCAAGTGTGGTGGCACATGCTTGTAATCCCAGCAGCTGGGAGGCTGAGACAGGAGGATTGTGGTTTGCAGCCATCCTCAGCTACTTAGTGAGACCCTTTGCAACTTAGTAAGACCCTGTTTCAAGATAAAGAATAAAATATAGGGCTGGGCATATATTTTATTAGCTCGGAGGTAGAATGTCCCTGGTTCCATTCCCAGTGCTGCCGAAAAATAAAATAAAAGAAAAGAAAAATAAAAATATAAAAAATAAAAATCCTGGTTTAAACAGAGCAAGGTCTGGTATTACAAATATTTTTCTTATCTAAGCGGCAAATGTTATATTTCATATTTAGAATTGACAATAAGTAGCAAATGTAACATAACCATATATGAAAAAAATTGTATGCACTTAGAAAAACACCTAAAGGATTTTTAGATCTTTCACATGTATTTATTTATATTTCTTACTGTGTTCACTTTCTTTTCCTATTTTACTGATTTTTTCAAACTATGTAGTCTATAATAAAGTTTCTCAAGTACTTGTGAGTTTCAAATGGACTTGAGTTCATTTCATTTTTATGGGCTGCTGGTCTTTAATCTCTTATCACAGAATCAGAAATGTACCTGTTACATACTGGTAAATTAGTTATCAATCCCTTGGGCAGTATATTTTAATATCAGTATTCTAGGGACGATGATATAAATCTTGTGTACAGTATTATTAGCTTAGGCAGCTGCTGACTTAAAAAGGCCAGTTTAACAAGTCACCACTGTATTATGTTTAATTAGGTACAGTTTATATAATGAGGTGTTCAGTTCTAATGGAAAGACATGCTGTGAGCAGCACATCTGCAGGAATAACTATTACAATCAGCATTGCAGAGACCCATGGAACTGCAAATTAGACTTACTTATCTAGAAATAAATTACATCCCAATGCCTTCATAAAGCTCATTAATTAATTCCACTGGCATAAAGGTCTTTTTCTTAATTTCATGTTCCATTAGCATAATAAACACAATTTGAGTTACAACAGTATGATCAGTTTAATGGATGCTATTTATTTTAGTTTTTTATTTAAAGTCCCGGTAACGTAGAATTAACATCAATATGCTGCTTGGTCCTTTATTAAAAATTCCCATAGGATAACCAACACAGATGTTCAATACAGCATCATATATTTGCTGCATTTTACGACTCTACTAATTGGCCATATGGAAAGGTGTTGCTTGGGTGTAATTTTTTAAAAAAAATCTGCTAAATTATATGGATTGTAATAATTACAATTAGTTTATATGTAAAGTTGGATAAGTTAGTACATATTGCCTGTTGCAGGCAAAATAAGAGTAAACAAACTTTGGATTCCATGTTTTATAGAAAATACTAGTTCATTTAAAAGAAATTCTGATAGTTTTTAAAAATTCTTATTATTAAACAATAAATAATATTAACTTCACTTGGGCTCTGAAATGCTGTTTGGTCTTTTTGTGAAGTATATGTTTTTAGACATTTGTAGATATTTTTTGTTCTTTATTTTACCAATTCTATTCATTTTGTTAGTATGTATGGCATTGATATACTTCAGTGTTTGCACCAAGAATTCTGGGTTAACTCTCCTTGTTAATGATGTCTAATATGCAAACATCTTACTGCTTTTTGAGTGATCTTATCTGTACATGGTCATATAAATGTTCTATGATGTATCTTGTTGCTGAAATGAAATGCATTGCAAAATACACATAAATTTTTCTCTCATATTACAGTATCTTTTCTCCTGACATACTTTATTTTTCCTTAGTATACATTCTCTGCTACAAAATATAAAGCCTATTTTCTTTGCTATATTTTACTTTTGAGTATTTATTTTTAATATTAAGTTAACCTTGTATTTCTGTATAAGTTAGTATGGGTGTGTAACATATTGTCCCAAAACTTGATTACTCAAACAGTAATACTTGTTACTGCTCAAGTGTTCTATGTGTTAGAAATTTGGGATGAGTAATTGTCACTTGTGACCTGGTAAACAGGTCCGATGTTGGGGTGGCAGTCATTTCAGTCAGATGTTGGGGTGGCAGTCATCTGAAGGCAAGACTGGGGCCCGAGGTCCCCTTTTTTGCTGGCTCACTTACCACCGCAGATGATTGACCATGAGCCTTAATTTCTCTGACTGTGAGCCTCCCTACATAGTGGCTTGGGTATCTGGTTAGATGGTGACTGGCTTTCTTCGGAGTGAGATCCAGAAGGCCAAGGCAGAGGCTGAATTGCACTTATGACTGTCTTGGAAGGCACACATCGGCACTCTGTCAAATTCTATTGGCCACAGAGGCTGACCCTGATTCAATGTGGGAAGGTAATATTAAAAAAGGTATATATAGAAGCCAAGGATCTTGGAAATTGGCCATCAGTTTTCCTCTCTGGCCCCTAATAATTAACATCCTTCTGAAATGCAAAATAAACCCTCTCAGGGCCCCTGTAAGTTTTATTATTACAACACCCACTCAAGCTCTAAGTCCAGTGTCTTGTGATATAAGTCAGGACCAGATGTGAATAAAGCTCCTAATGGGTGCTTTTTGAGTATAGGCCATGTTTTTTTTTTAAACAGGTGAAACCAAGCAATATATTATGACTTTTGCACCAAATCAACTCACAGTGGCATCCCAGGCAAGAATAGTCACAGTAGACTCTCCTGTTCCAAGTTGGGGGAAAAGAAGAGGCACATAGGCCGGGAGTGGTGCCACATGCTTGTAATCCCCGTGCTTGGGAGGCTGAGACAGGAGGATCGCGCAGGTTCGAAGCCAGCCTCAGCTACTGAGTGAGGCTCTCAGCAACTTAGTGAGACCCTGTTTCCAAATAAAGTATAAAAAATAGGTCTGGGAGTATAGCCTGGAGGTAGAAAGCCCCTGGGTTCTATCCCCAGTACCACAAAAGAAAGAGGAAGAAAGAAAGGAAGGGAGGGAGGGAGGGAGGAAGGAAGAAAGGAAGGAAGAAGAGGCACTTAAGAGTCACTGCTCTGAAAAATTCCAAAGCCCAGCTCGGCATATATTGCCAGTTTATTGATTCCTGCTCAGTACTACTGCTTATTATCCCTTACTTTAGCCTCTGGGTTTCACTCCTTGAGGAGTCTATTCTTTGAAAAAAAAAAAAAAAAAGGTTTCCAGCTGACTGACTCCTCAGCCAATGTCTGACTGAATTCACATAAGATACAAGATGATTACTTCTTGGCTGAGATGTTTATTATATCTTATGATTACTTCAGAAATGATACTTCATAAATGATCGTGACAGTAACTCATTATGTTTGGGGGAAATTTGTTGCACAGTTGTAGTAACTGATACAGCCTTTAGTACCAGAAGTGAGGTGTTACCAAAACAGAAACGTGGCAGTTGCTTGGTACTGAGCAGAGGTAGGTAGACTTTGAAAAGATCTGCAAGAAACTATTGAAAGTCCTTGAGGAGGCTATTGATGAGAGATTAAAAGAAGTGAGAATCACATCATTGTAAGCTGGAGAAAAGGGAATTATGACATGGCAGTGGAAAGTTTAGCAGCACTATTTCTTGCATAAGCATTGAAAAGTGAAGATATACTTAAGAACCTGGGTGGTCTAGCTAAGGATATCTCCAGGCAGAGTTAAAAACATTACCTAAACGTTTCTCCTACTTACCATAAAATGCTAGAAGAGCAAAATTTTTCAAAGAAGCTCAGTCAAACAGCAAGGAGGTGTGTTCAAAAATGTAATTTTTTTCTCTTTCCCAAGCTCTCTAAATGGCAAACACTGTCAAAAAATAAAAAAAGGTTTCCAGAAAGATATCTTATCTAGACTTTTTCAGCAAAATAATGATCTAAAGATGAAGACAAGAACATAGCTGACTATAAACCCTTCTATAGAAGCTTTAGGAATATTTCAGGTAGTGCCTCTGACAGAAAAAAGTAACTTTGTAAGGATTTTCAAGATATTCTTTTCAAATATCTCAGTTAAATAACAGAGCTCCTAAGAATCTTTGGGGGTGCTTTTCAGGAGCGGCATTCCAGGGAGCCTCAGGGAGCAAGGACTCATCTCAGCAAGATTTGTGGGTGTGGTTCCTAATAATGTGAACCTTAATAAGACTTATAGAAGACTTCCAACATTTTTAAAGAAATTGTACTGATGGAACCACTGCCATATTACACCGAATGGTCAGGGACAGTTTGAAATAATAAAAAGTCTTTGGGTTCTTCAACTATTGTGGATAAGAGACAGGAAGAGACAATTTTATTTCAAGGAACATTGCGATCCCTTGATAAGATATATGATGTACTATCATATTTTCAATACTTGTGCTATAAAATCCCACATTAAGTATATCTGCTAATGTATACTATATAGTGGTTGGCTGTGTTATTTGTTTCAAATGCGGTGTTTTATTAAGGTTCTACATTAAATATTCCTGCAGAAACAAAAATGGCACTGCAGAACACACAAATTTTTAATCTCCTGAAGTTATCACTAATAAAAGTCTTCTATTTTCTTACTTTTTCTTGCTGTATCCTCTCCTGCAATAACATTAAATTTCCATTGTTTGGAACTTTTTCTCCATAACTCCATTAGAACAGTCTATGTTAAGTATTTAATTAACCCTGTACTTTTAAATTCATTTGCACAAAAATCATTTACTTTAGCCAGGCTCGGTGGCACATGTTTGTAATCCCAGTACTTGAGAGGCTGAGACAGGAGGACCACAGGTTCACAGTCTCAGTTACTTAGTGAGGCCCTCTGCAATTTAGTAAGACCCTGTTTCAAAATAATTGATAAAAATAGGGGTGGGGGTGTAGCTCATAGGCAGATGCCCCTAGGTTCAATCCCCAGTACCACATCAGGTCCTATTTGCTAATAAGTGACATTTTTCTTTTTAATTTAGAGGTCCAGCCCAGGGTCACATATGTACCTGTCATATACTACTAAGTAACTGGCCACACCTCTATAATCTCTGCCACTAAAAACCTACAAACTAAAATGGCCAGCTAACTTTTAGTTAAAATAGGATCAGTCAAGTATTCTCACTCCTATTTTCTTCTTGCCTTAAGTGTGGGTCTGTAAATGTGTGCAAGTGAATTGTGGAAGGAATGAAGAGTTTTCACTGCAGCACATGTGGATCCTGTTCTTTTCTTTTGATATGTTCTACTGTGTAATATCAGCTCATGAGATTTTAATTCCAGAAATTTTTATGAAACATGAAAATGGACAAGAATGGGGTATCTGGAAATCCTGTTCACTGACCAATATACTTTTATTTAGAAGCATTGCATTATCAGAATTCTACTTGACATTTATTGAATATCTTTTGGTTGCCAGATACTATGCTAGGTGCTTTAGATGTGTTACTTAGTTTTAGTCTTGCAAGACATTAATATATTAGCATCTCAACTTTGTGTGGGAAGAAATTGAGTTCTGGAAATGTTCAAAGATTATCCTAAGGTCTAAGATGATATAATAACTAAGAGAGCAGGAACTTTAATCCAGGCCTTCTCTTAGGTCCCATGTTCTTTAAGAAGAGTGACTTCAGAGGTGGTTCTGTAATGAGGTTCTTTTATTTTTGTAGAGTTTAACAAATAATTCCCAAATGCATTCTGTGTCACACTGGAGTTATTTCTTCCTAATACTATTAATGGTAAAGTGGTCTATCACTAGCTCTCAATTACCTGAAGAAACTCTGTCTTACAAGTCATCAAATGGTGCACGTCACTGTGCAGTTAAAACTCTTTTCTCCATTAAACCTTTTACCAGAGTAGAAAAAATATAACAGGAATCAATGGATTTGAATTTCACTTCCTTTGACTGTTTTTTTCTAATAAGGTTCTGGTTGAAATGTTAACAGGTTAACTGAGAATAAAGAAGAAAAATTAAAGAATGAAAAGTTCACATGGAGATAGAAGCTAGATAAACTTTTTTTATGATATTTTGTGTTTTTTGGAAAATTAAAAATATATTTCTTATTTAACTTTAGAAACTAAGGTTAGTTATTAAAGATAATTTAACTCAGTATTTTTACTTGTTCATACTTATATCACTTATTGTATTTTTATGTTATTTTGAATATTTATGGTGCTGAAATGTTTTCAAAAGCATAGAAACAGTTAATATAGTTTCTCATATTTTAGATCATTAGAGATACTCTAAACTTAATTGGTCAAAATAGGTAACTTATAAGTGAGTTTGGAAGTTGGCAAAATATATTCATTTTGACTTACTTAACTCAATAGCTTTTTAATTAGAAACTACTTGGATGAGCAGAACAAGTATCAGAGTTAACTTATTTTTGTGTGGTATTAGGGATAGAATCCAGGGGAATTCTATCTCTCAGCTAAACCCCCAGCCCAATTTTATTTTTTATTTGCTTAGTTGCTGAGAGCCTTTCAAAGTTGCCGAGGATGGCTTTGAACTTGAGCTCCTCCTGTCTCAGCAAAGTAACTGGGATCACAGACGTGTGCCACCATGCCTATCCAGTTAACAGAGCTACCTTCTAATGCACTGACCTGGGGATTCTGCCTTTGAGACTGCTTGTTTTCTCATATTGTTGTAAATATAAAAAATGTGCCTACTTTTAAATTTTGTAGACAGTGAAATGAGAATACAGTTGAATGGAGTTGAAGTGATGGTTACAAGTTTGCAGAATCTTAGAAAATGACAAAAGTCACAATTTTCAAATGTCTAAATGTTATAGTTGCCAAGATACAAACATCTGAAAAAAATTTTGCATTGAATGGAAAATTCAACATTATTATACAGCTGTATTGTTTTGCTGTATGGTAACTAATGAAGTACTTCTATACACCAAAGGACCACAGTGCTGTAAAGTTAGAAGCAAAGTCACAATATGTATAATCACAGGGTCAAGATGGAATAAGGCAACTCCATTATGTGCTGCAACTAAACACCATTTAAAACTTTCAAACTCAGTACATCTTATGGTTGGCTGAAATAAAACTATCACACTGAATTTAGAGTCAACTCTTAGGACTGCTGGAAATGATTATATAAATGGAGTCTTGGCTTAGACTTTATTCATTGGTAGTTGGATGACTTTGGATACATTTTGTAAACTCTTTGAGCTGTAGTTACCTTATTTGCAAATTGTGGATAATCTTACCTGCCTCACAAAATTGGAATGAGAATTAAATGAGATGATGAATGAGAAAGGTTTGCCATTCCGACAGATATGTAGTAGATGAGTCACAAAAACTATTTTCCACTCTTCTCTCCTTCAAAATGCATAAAATTGCTATAGTTTGGGCAGAAAAATTAAGTAAGATAAATTAGAAATCTGTTATGCATGAGCATTTTGTACAATAGCTTGTGGGAGATGGTTGATCATGTTGGCTAAAGAGGGGTTTGGGAATTGTTCCTGGGTTTTGTTAATTTAAATTATTCCTACATTCCATGCCTGTTGTTAATTCTTCTGTTGATTGACTATAATAACTGAATCACACAACTTAATATTAAGTAGCTTAAAAAGTCTATCTGACTTTTAGAGTGGCTTACTCAATTGGTTTGATATTAATTCAGAGATTATATCTTCTATGTAATGAATACACTGTCAGGGAATACAATTTTAAAAGAAAAGTCAGTTTCAAATGTCAGAGCTCAAGAAAAGATTGAGCAAATAGTTTCAAAGTATTTTATGGGGGACATAGTGGCATAAAAATAAAGAAACCTTTCCAAATAGGCCCTTGTTTGGCATGGCAGACAAAGTATTACATTTTATTTGTGCCTTAATAGCACATCCTTGTAGATAAAAGATTGTTTAAAAATCTTGCAGCAAACTACAGGTGTCACTTTTCCTAATAAAAACTGCATTTCCCCTGTAGTTTGTGCCTTTGATCCTTCCTAACTAAGGAAAAATAAATGGAACTTTCTTTGTTTTTATTTGCAGTGATCCTCTGCACATTTCTGATCTTCAGGAAACAATATCCTCTGCCTCACCGGGGCTCTGGGCCTCTTGGCACCTACTGTGCAAGCGTGTTTTCTCTGTGTTTATTCTCTACATTTGTTACTTAGAAAAATAGGTGACTAGATAGAAATAAATCATTGGATGGTAATGCACCAGGAAACCAAACAATAGCATGAATATGTTGATCTACAGGCTTGGTGACCTTTTGTGTTTGTTTAAACAGCTTGTTTTAATTAGTAATGGATATCGCTTACTCTTATGAACATTGTTGACAATTGAAAACAGCACCTTATAAGCTGAGGAATTGGAGAAATTTAATATGTGTGTTTGAGTTCGGTTTCGTTGGGGGGTTGCTTTGTTCTTGTCATAATGCTTGAAGTTAATGGACAACTAAAATGGAATGGCTTCATGTGTCATACACTGAGTGAAGAGGACTGACAAAAAGCCATTAGTGCCCAGGGAAGAAAGAAAAAGGCAGGAATTCTATCGTTTCCAGATGAGTCCATATGATTCTCAAACTCTTTATTACTTGACAGGCAAGAATATTAATGTAAAGGTCAGATAGTGCAATTTTAGCCAGATTTTTTTCACTGAGAAGGCAATAGAAAATTATCTAGATGCTAGTATATGGATTCAAGAGATGATCCTTTAAAAAAAACAAATTTAATGGCTTGAGGTTCAAAGTGACAATTTTACCTCTCCTACTACAAAAAGGAAAGAACATAACTTTTCTTTACCAGATATAATTGAGCAGTTAAAAGGAAAAGTTGGGTTATATGTATTTCTGGAGGTACTCAAAGACTTTTGAATAATTTTCCAACTTGACGATTTCTTCTCTAGTTCAAATAGAATAGTTTATAATAAAATCTTATACAATTTCATTATTGCCAATTTGATACAACATCAGAATCATCAACTTTGATCTTGTCAAGTTATTCTAATATGGATGCAATACCATCAGCTTTTCCTACATATCATTCATATATATATATATATATATATATATATATATTTATTTATTTATTTATTTATTTATTTTGTGGCACTAGGGGTGGAACCCAGAGGCTTTATACCTCTGGGCTATACTCCCAGACCTATTTTACATTTTATTTGGAAGCAGGGTCTCACTAAGTTGCTGAGAGCCTCACTAAGTAGTTGAGGCTGGCTTCGAACCTATACAATCCTCCTGTCTCAGCCTCCCAAGCGTGGGGATTACAAGCGTGCACCACCATGCCCGGTTACATATCATATTTTAAAGTAGCTCTAGAAATTACTGGGAAAGCCATTTCAAGTGCTACACACATCTGTCTTCTGTTGTTTTCTCTGAATGTAGACCTTGTTACAGGTGGATAAATTGTAAGAGGTGGTTGTTCTGTTTTAGTTTTTCTATTACTTAGTTCTTGGTTGGAAATGATGGCAATGCCATTTTCTTGGAAAATTCAACCATCTTGATCCCTTTGGTACTGGTAATATTGAGACATATTTAAAATAACAAATCTTGGGTTAATATTTAAGAAGGAAAACCTAAACCACCTTCCCAAGACTCACCTTTCTTGGTAACTGAGGGACGTGTGCTGGGGAAATGTGACTTGGATAAATCATCAGGTCATCAAATAGAGGACTAATATCTAGACTATATAGAGAACTCAGTAAACTTAGCACTAAGGAAACAACCCAATTAAAAAATGGGCATGTGAACTAAATAGACACTTCACAAAAGAAGAAATTCAAATGGCCAGTATATGTATAGAAAAATGCTCAACATCATTGGCAATCAGAGAGATGCAAACCAAAAGTACCCTGAGATTTCACCTAACTCCAACTAGAATGACAATCATTTAAAACACAAACAACAACAAATGCTGGCGAGGAGGTGGAGAAGTGGGAACTCTAATACAGTGTTGATGGGACTGCAAATTAGTGCAACCACTTCGGAAAACAGTATGGAGGATCCTCAGAAGATTGGGAACAAACTTACCATATGATCCAGCAATACCACGTCTGGGTATCTACCCAAAAGAATGGAAACCAAACTATCAAACTAATGTATGCATATCAATGTTCATAGCTGCACAATTAACCATTGCAAAACTATGGAACCAGCAAAACTGTCTATCAACAGATGAATGGATTATAAAACTGAGATATGTGCACAATGGAATTTTCGTCATTGATAAAGAAGAACAAAATCATGTCATTTACAAGGAAATAGATGGAACTGGAGAACATTATGCTAAGTGAGATTATTCAGTCACAAAAGTAAAAAAATTGGATGCTCTCCCTAATATATGGAAGCTAGGCAGAAAATGGGTCATAGGAGGAACTCTAGACAAAGGAGATACTATACATGAGCAAATAAGGTGACTTAATTGAAGTGGATGGGAGGAGAGAAGAGGGAAATTTTCTAATGTATATAATGTACATTTATAAACATATCAAAGTCAGTCACTAAGTCAAACATAAGGAGGGAAGGGGGAGGGAATGTGGTGGGAACTGGGGAAGGGCTAAATGAGTGATGTGTGCATGTATGCCTCTACCACCTTGTACCCCATTAAGAGAATATGAGAAGAAAGAAATAATTTAAAGACACAATTTAAAGAACAAAAGGGAAGCAGGACTTAAAAGATTTGGACATTTTCAGACTATCCATATTACAAACTATGAGAAAAGTATGTTTTAGAAAGAACACAAATGGTGTGGCCCAGTGACCATCAGCAAAGAAATTAGTCTGGGATACTGAAAGAATGACTGGAAGGCATTTCCAAGATGCTTGGTGCAACCTTTCCCCTCCCTGGTTCTGTCTTATTCTACTTTGTGCAGCAGTTACAAAATACCACAGACTGGTTAATTTATAAAGAACGGCATTTATTTCCCCAGCTCTGCAGGCTGGAAGTCCAAGAACAACTTGTCAACATCTGGTGAAGGCCTTCTTACTACATCATTCTATGGCAGAAGGTGAAAGAAGAGAGACAGACATGCATGGGCTGAACTCACTTTTTTATAAGGAGCTTACTCTGTGATAACAGCATTAATCCATTATTTTGTTGGCCTACTCTCTTCTTAAAAGTCACACCTTTTTTGGGGGGGAGGGTTACTAGAGATTGAACCCAAAGGCATTCTACTCTGAGCTATACCTCCAGCCCTATTTTATTTTTTATTTGGAAATAGGATCTCCTTAAATTGCTGAGGGCCTTGCTAAGTTGCTGAGGCTGGCCTCAAGTCTGTGATCCCCCTGATTCAGTCTCCCAAACACTGGGATTTTAGGCATGTGCCACCACACACTCAGCTTTACTACCTCTTACTACAATTATAATGGCAATTAAGTTTCAACATGAATTTTGGAGGGGACTAAATTCAGAGTGCAAGGATTTGGGGAGGAAGAACAATTTTAAAAAAGATTCAAGTAGCTGGGCGTGGTGGCACACGCTTGTAATTCCCACGCTTGGGAGGCGGAGACAGGAGGATCGCGCAGGTTCGAAGCCAGCCACACGCACTGGCTTAGGAGACCCTGTTTCCAAATAAAAATAAAAATATAAAAAAATAGGTCTGGGAGTGTAGCCCGGAGTTAGAAGGGCTTCCAGGAACTCCAGTACCACACACACACACACACACACACACACACACACACAAAAAAAAAAAAAAAAAAAAAAAAAAGATTCAAGTACACCTTGGGGAACCTGGCACTAGTTTTCCAGGCTGTTTTAGGCTCTGCTTCCCAGAGCCTGAGGCCGAGCTCCTTCTTCACCCCAGGTTTGCTCCAGTAGGCCTCAGTGTGATTCCAGTAGACCCTGTTGGCTGCCTCTCCAAAGGGCACAGTTGGTAACTTTTTTTTTTTTTTTTTTGGTACTGGGGATGGAATTCAGGGGCTTTCTACCTCCAAGTTGTAACCCAAGCTCCTATTTCTTATTCTTTATTTTGAAACAGGTTCTCACTGAGTTGCAAAGGGCCTCAGTAAGTAGCTGAGGCTGTCAGTGAACCAAGATCCTCCTGTCTCTGCTTCCCAAATCCTGGGATTACAAGTGTGTGCCATCACGTTCAGTTTGGCAAATTTTTTAGGTCAGTGCAGCTCCTGTGGAGGTGTGGCCATCACCACTTAGATTTCCAAGGATAAGAGACATCAGGAGCCTCAGTGGCAAAATGTAGGCAGAGGTCTGCCCGAGGGCTGAGGCCACCACACATAGGGCAGTACTTGGTGGAGCTGTGGGGGTGGGGCCACCTGGACCTCAGACTAATAGAGCCATGCGTGGGATCACAACCCAAGAGTGCTTTAGGTAGGCGACTTCAACCTACTATGGCTGCTGTGGGGTGGAGGGCTGCCCAAAGTTGTGAGGGCCGGGATGCCGAAAGTCATGGGACCAACCCATGACTTCAACACGAATTTCAACATGAATTTTTTGAGGACACAGGCATTCAGACCACAGCATTCCACCTCTAGCCCCATAAAATCCATGTCTTTCTCACATTCAAAATATACACATTTTGAGCCAGGCGTGGTGGCGCACACTTGTAATCCCAGGATTTGGGAGGCTGAGACAGGAGGATCGCGGTTTGCGGACAGCCTCAGCTATTTAGCGAAGCCCTTTGCAACTCAGTGAGACCCTATTTCAAAATAAAGAATAAAAAATAGAGCTGGGGGTGTCATTCAAAGGTAGAAAATAGCTCCAAAAGATCTAACTCATTCAAACATCAGCTCAAAAGCTTAAAATCAAATTGTTATCTAAATATCACCTAAGTTGTCTATGGGTGAGACTCAAGGTACTCTTCACACAGAGGCAAATTGTTATCTCCCTGTAAACATGTAAAACCAGATACGTTCTGTGCATCTAAAACACAATGCTAGGACAGGCATAGGACAGATACTTTTATTCCAAAATGGATAAATAAGAAAGAAGAAAAGGATAACAATTCTCCCCCAAAGTCCAAAACCTAAGATTGGGGAGTGATCTCTGGAGGCTCTGGTCTCAGGGCCCACTGGGACAGAGATGTTGCCTCTGTAGTTCTTCTGGGCAGGGGTTGGTCCCATGACATTGGGCATCCCCACCCCCCACAGCTTTCATGGGTTGGAACTGCCTGCCCGCAGCACTCCTGGGCTGTGGTCACACGCCAGTGGCTCTATTAGTCTGAGGCCATAGGATGGCCTCACTCCCAAGCTCCACTAATGGGGACATAATGTGGTGGTCCCACCTATTGGGCAGGCCTCTGCCTAGGTGTTCTCACATATATACATGATGCCAGTGGAAGTAGTTCCTTCAACGATCCTCCTCCTCCCCACTTCCCCTAGACCACCTTTCTGACTCCACTACAGTTTCTCCTTTATTATCTGAAGTCTCTCTGGTATCCAGATTACTCCCTAGTTTCTGCATAGGAGAGAAAGTATATTACTCTTTATTTTCTGTGACTGGATAATCTCACTCAGCATAATGTTCTTCAGGTTCATCCACTTTTCCTGAAAAATGACATTATTTTTCTTTATTGCTGAGTAGAGTTCAGTTGTGTGTAGATCCCATAATTTTGTGATTCATTTATCTGTTGATGGACATCTAGGTTGATTCCATAATTTGACTATTGTGAACTGTGCTTCTATAAACATGGATATGCATATATTACTAAAATTTTCTGATTTCAGCCCCTTTGGAGAGATACCCAGGAGTGGTAGCTGGATCATATGGTGGATCTATTCCTAATTTTTTGTGGAGTCTCCATAGCAGCTCTACTAATTTGCATCCTACTAACAGTGTAGAAGAGTTCCTATTTCTCCACATCATCACCAGTATTTATTATTGTTTAACATCTTGATGATTGCCATTTTTTAAGATTTGAGGTTTATTAAAAAGATAGAAATACAGAAGGCAGTTAAAGGATGATTGCCATTTTGATTGGGGTTAGATGTTTTCTCAGTGTAGTTTTGATTTTCATCTCCAAGATTGTTCATGATATTGAACATTTTATATGTATTTATTGGCCATTTGTAGCTCTTCTTTGGTGATATGTCTATTTAGTTCAGTTCATTTCTTGATTGGGTTATTTGTGTTTTTAGTACTGAGTCTTTTAAGTACTTTGTATATTCTAGATATTAGTCCTCTATCAGAAGGATGGCTGGCAAAGATAGTCTCCCATATAGGCTCTATCTTTAGACTTCTTTCATTTGAACAGAAGCTTTTTAGTTTAATGCCATTCCAGTTATTAATTCTTGTTTTAATTTCCTGAACTTTGGGGGTCTTATTGAGGAAGTTTCTATCTGTGCCTTATGTTGAGGTGTTGTACCTATGTCCTTCTCTAGTAACTTCACAGTCTCTGGTCTAACTTCCAGATCTTTGATCCATCTTGAGTTGACTTTTGTGGAGGATGAGAGGTAAAGGTTTAATTTTTCTAAAAATAGATAACCAGTTTTCCCAACATTTGTTGAAAAGGCTGTCTTTTCTCCAACATATGTGTTTGGAACCTTTGTCAAAAATCAATTGGCAATAAGTGTTTGGATTTGTTTCTATATCTTCTATTTTGTTTCATTGGTGTGTGTCTTTTTTCCTAATACCATGCCATTTATTACTATAGCTCTGTAGTATAATTTGAAGTCAGGACTTGTGATTGTCCTACATGGTTCTTATTGCTGAGAATTTCTTTGGCTATTCTGGATCTTTTGTTTCACCATATGAAATTTATGGCTACTTTTTCTAGGTCTGTGAAGAATGACACTGGTATTTTGATAGGTATTGTATTGGTAGAATGGCCATTTTGATAACATTTATTCTGCCTAGCCAAGAGCAAAGGAGCTCTTTCTGTCTTCTACTATCTTCAATTTATTTTTTAATGTTTATAAATTTAATTGTAGAGATCATTTACTTCCTTGGTTAGATTTGTTCTTAAGTATTTCATTGAGATTATTGTGAATGGAATTATTTTCTGGATTTCTTTCTTAGTGGACTCGTGGTTGGCATATGAAAAACCTACTGATATTTTAAGATTAATTTTGTATCCTACAACTTTGTTTAAGATGTTAATCAGCTCCAGAAGTCTTTTGGTTGAGGCTTTTTGTGTGTCTTCCAAGTACAAGATCATGCAATCTGCAAATAGAGATAATTTCAGGGTTTTTTTTCTGTTTGAATTTCTTTGATAGTCTTCTCTTGCCTTATTGCTTTGGCAAAAGCCTCAAAGACTATACTGTAAAGGAGTAGTGGTAGTGTATATCCTTATTCTGAATTTTAAAGGAAATCTCTGCAGTTTTTCCGCATTCAATATGATGTTGGCTTTGGGTTTATTGTATATTGCATTAATGGTGGTCAGGTTAGTTCCTTCTACTACAATTTTCTCCAGTGGTTTTTTTTTTTTTAACAAGAATGGGTGTTGGATTTTGTTAAATGCTTTGTTAGCATGTATTGAGATGATCATGTTATTTGTCTTTAGTTTTATTTATGTGTTGAATAACATATTGATCTGCATATGTTGAACCTGCCTTGCATCCTTTGGATGAAACCAACTTGGTCATGGTGTACAATTTTTTTAATGTGGTTTTGAATGTGTATCACTAGTATTTTGTTTAGAAATTTTTTCATCAGTGATATTGATCTGTAATTTTTTTCTTGAGGGATTTTTATCCAGTTTTGGTATTAAGATGATACTGGCCTCATAGAAGGAGTTTGGAAGAATTCCATCTCTTTCAATTTCATGGAATAACTTGTGGAGTATCAGTTTTAGTTATTCTGTAAAGGTTTTGTAGAGTTCAGGTGGGAATTCATCAGACCTGGGCTTTTCTTTCATGGAAGGCCTTTCATTACTGTTTCTAGCTCTTTGCTATTGGTTGGCTTAGGTTTTTTATATCTTCTTGGTTCAGCCCAAATTATTAAAATCACAGTTCTAATGGTCAGCACTATGCTGTACTGTTGAGTATTTGTCTACACACACACACACACACACACACACACACACACAAATACAGATGGATAAACATACACATAACAGAAATAAACTTACATACATGTGCGTGCACACACATTTTATAGCAGGGAAGGAGAATATAATAAATCCAAATACATTCATTGTGTTGTGACTACCCAATGTTCTTTTAAAGTAGGCCAAATACCATTTTGTTTTGAAATTATGAGATTTCATGGGTGGGGGGTGCTGCTGAGTGTTATCGTTAGTGCTTTCAGCTAAGGATGGAGCAGACCAAAGTGACTATGCAGAGCTATGATTATAATTATTTTTTATCTCAAGCTGTCTACCTCATTTAATTTTCTAAAAACTAAAAGCCACATACAGGTAAACACTTGACTGTCTAATGAGATTACTGATATGTGAGGATCAAATCATAATTCATTAGTAGAATGGTTCCTATTTGATACAATTATTTCTTTTCATTAAGACTGTCCTGGTGGTGGTGGTGGTGGCAACAAATTCTCTTTTTACAAGCTGAATAAAAGAGGAGGGTTCAGCAAATTTTATCAAGTGGGAAGGTGTTCAGTTTTGGAGTGGGAGCTTTACCCGTTAGGAATGAAAAAACATGTTCTTTATCATTCTCATACTTTCTGCCTTGCTTTCCTTCCTCCTATCATCCCCTTTCTTGTTATTCGTGTTATGAATCTGTGATCTTACTCTTTGCTTTTGTGGTTGGGTGGATAGCTTTACTCAAATAAATTTTAATTTATGTTAGTTGGTAACTACAATGTCTCGGAGAAGGCTGTCCATATAATGCCCAGAACAATGAAGACTCTTCTGATTTAATCTTGGTTTTTAGGATTTGCTCGAACTTCAAACAATGGGATAAGGGAGGTGTATGGTGTCCAAATTACATGAACTTTGGATAACCCAAGAAATATCAGGTTACTTTCTCATTAGGTTAATCCTCAGTTTTATAACCAGGTGTTAGAACCTCACAGAAAGGAAAAAAATAAAACCCTTGATTTAGTTCCTTGCCACTCTACTACAGTAATTAGGAATATAAAACTTCTAGGTGTCAGAATAGCCAGTAATTTTTCAGTGATATAAAATCAGTGCCTAGTGTTTTACTGGTCCTACATATTACATCGCTGTCAGGAAAATGAGAATCCAAACTCTTTCTTAGCTTATTTACTGACTTAGAAGATCTGGCTGTCAGTAAGTAGATAGGAAAATTAGCATGGAGGCATTACAAACTTCCAACAAGTCTCAATTTGGCTTCGCCCCAACTTTCTCTGCTGATTTATAAGAAAGCATCTTTCCTTAAATGACGGCAAAAATTGAAATTGAGGAAGAGGGTCCAGCACTACCATGTTTACATTAGATCTTTCCATAAGACAACTTAAAACTCATTTATTTTCATCCATATTTTTTCTAAGTAAGGAGACTGACAAACCCTTTGACAGTCCCTGTTGCTACATTACCTCTTTAATGTGGCATGTGGGGTCCAATGCAGTGATTTTTAAAAGATTTTCAAACTGGTCTCAAGGAGCTCATGGGCCACTTTGTAATAGGAAGAAGCATTTAGAATTCTGACATTTAGAATCCTGCCCCCCAACGTGCAAACAATAGAAGAAGAAAATCTGTGCCCTCACTTGGGCTTCTGCTGTGCTAATTACAGAAATGTAAAGCCCAGCTGTGGTCAGACCCACTCATCAGGGAGAGATGTGTTAGATCAAGAAAGCCAAAGAAGGACCAGAATTTTTTCATTTTTATTCCTTGCATATTGTCTGGCAGAGCATTTGGTTCTGCTTAATTATAAACTATTTTTTTCCCATTTATAAACACATTCTTTTTCCCTGCATTTAATGTAAGTGAAGGTGCTTCTACACTAGTTGATGGCAATCCGTTTGGATGGCAAAAGCTAAATTAAGGTTTCTTTCACATATCTATATGCAAATTAATATTGATCTATAAACTCAATCTGTTTAAAAATGAAAGGCTCTTGTAGCCTGTCCCAAATCCATAACAACCCTACACTACCCCACAAGCAAATCAAATCAACAAAACCAAACCAAAGGGAACAAACAAGCAGATTTTAACAATCCAAGGAAATTTTAATGTCAAATCAGGAGGGGGAACCTAATGCAATTTAAATATATTTTGTCTCCCCTGGATATTTCTTTCGTGATTGCTTTTCCTGGAAATCTAGGTCCAGATTTGAACCACAAATATACTTTACTGTAGTTGCATGCTTGTCTTCCATTAACATAAAAAATATGAGAAGACATAAACAGAGAAAGAGAAAACTGGAGTGTCATTAGTGTCTATTGGCCAATGTCAAAATTTCAGATTGAATAGAAATCTTACCAGAATCAAATATTAAAAATTATTTAGTAAAGTGTTTTAATGCTCTACTATTTGACTTTTCATTTACCAAGTGCAAGGCAATGGTATATATCATATAATTATCTAGAAATGATGATATCAATGTAGAATTTTTGTATCCAGGATATTTAAACCAAACATTAGAGCCGGACGTTGTGGTGCACACTTGTAATCCCCATGCTTGGGAGGCAGAAACAAGAGGATCGCACAGGTTCGAAGCCAGCTGTGCTGGCTTAAGAGACCCTGTTTCCAAATAAAAAAGTATAAAAATGGACCTGGGAGTATAGCCCAGAGGTAGAAAGTTTTCCAGGAACCCCAGTACCACCAATAAATAAATAAATGAATAAATGAATAAATAAATAAATAAAACAAACAAACCAAATGTTATTATGTTTAATAATAATAATAGACAGTAACTTGTTTTAAATGCTTTAGGTGGCAAGGCAAATCTTATTTACTTATGAGGAAGGCATGGTTACCATGAATGGTTTTGTAGGATGTTCATTGAGTATGTAGGAAGTGTCATACAGCCGGGTGTGTTGGCAGACAATAAAGTAGTTGGAGGAAGAAGTAGCTTTTTCTAATTTTCTCAAAGGCCCCCAGTGGCTTGAAGCTGAGCTAGAGATAGATGTTGTTATCATCCCCTTTTTCACCTAAGCAACTTGTGCAAGATCAATAATAAATAAGTAATAGATATTCACATTCCACTGGTTGACTCCATATGCCCTATGCTTAATTCTTATGGCTTACTGTGTTGACATAGGGCAGTATAGATTCCTGGATTCAAGAAGGGAGAAATACCATGAAATAGAGTTTCATTGTATTTGTGAGAGTTTTGAAAATTCCTCAGACACGATATATCTGAAGACCTGCTTGTAGAAAATACACTAAAAAAATCTCTCAAGTGTTTATTATGAATCACTGCTGATTATTCTGCCAGTGATTTTCAACTAGTGGTATTATACTACTGATGGAACTCAAACTTGACCAGGTAAAAGCTTGGATTTTCATAATTATAAAAACTTGTCAGGATATCATGATGCTAATTAAATGTAGCAATTGAATCTCTGTACTTTTTTTTTTGGGGGGGGTGGTACTGGGGTTCCTGGAAGCCCTTCTACCTCTGGGCTACACTCCCAGACCTATTTTTATAGTTTTTTTATTTTATAGTTTTTTTTATTTGGAAACAGGGTCTCTTAAGCCAGGGAGGCTGGCTCTGAACCAGCGTGATCCTCCTGTCTCCGCCTCCCAAGTGCAGGGATACTAGCATGCGCCACCACGCCCAGCTGAATCTCTGTACTTTTAAATGTTCTTAGTAAAGTAGGCTTTTAATGTAGATCAGAGTGAAACCAAGGGAAATTAATTGGTAAATACAAAAAGAAAATTGTTGAAAAACTAGCTGAAAGAAGGTTGTTATTGGGTCCTCTATTTCCCTTTTCCCTATTTGAAAAGCATGCTTTACATAGTTGGCCAACAAATGCTTTGCATTTTAGGGAAACAAAATTCTTAAGAAGTAAACAATGAAAGTTAGGATAGGGGCTTGGATAAATCAGGGAGGTAATATGTTCTTGGGTGCCAGAGGGACAGCTTGTGGTCATTAAGCATGCTGTTAGTCTAAGGGAAAATGAGATGTGTTTTATCAAGTTCAGTTTCTCTGCCTCTGAAATGTCTCATGAAGATCAAACCTCTAAATTGTTATCATGTAAGATTAATACACTTTTTTAGTCAAGTGTCTTCCATTTAACAAGCAGGTATTGAGTGCCTTTAACATTCAAAGTACCACACCTCACATTGGGGGATACAAAGATATGCAATAAGAATAATTAATATTTGTAGAGCACTCTAGAATTTGCACATTTATTCCTCAGACATTTCACTGGAAACAGCAATTATGACTGTCACCATTTAAATAGGAGAAAACTGAGGCTCATTGACTCTTTTAAGCTTCAGTATATAAAATATGCTAGATAGAGGGGCTCAAACATAAATCTTCCAACTTTGAAGTCTATCTAATTTCCATTATATCAGATTCTCTGCCTTAAATAACCTTGCACATTAAAGTGAGAGAAATAGACAAAGCCTCAAAAGTGGCAAGAGTGTAAATGAAAAATAAAATGTCATTGAAGTAGTATGGTTTTGTCCCTAATATTGTACCAGTAAACATTAGATTAAAGCCCCAAATTGGTTTACGAATTCTGCCTGTATAACTTTTAGAAGCTGTGTATTTTTGCCTTTTTGAAGTCTGGTTCCTGTTTTTCTCAGCATGTTTTCAGAAACCATAGTATGTTAGCTTTATGTACTTGGGAATCAGATTTCTTTTTCTTTATGAACACATAGACTGCTATTTTATTCAACATGTAGAATGCTTAGAAGAAGCCTGCAATGAATGCCTTTTGGCTTTTTCAGTCTATTTCTGTGAATGCTCTCACTGGCCGCATTTTGGGATGTTTTCCTATCTGCATTTTGATGCAAATTTGGTTGATTGTACTAAATAGATAGAATCTATTAAATAAAATTTAATAGATACATGTGGACTTATAAAACAGAAAAGTCCCTGGGGAAGGAGTAACAATCAATTCTTAATTCTAAGGAAAAAAAGTTTTTAGCAGACTTCAAGGCTACTCTGATTTAAATATGTCTTACAGGTAAGCACAATAGTGCTAACAATTTAAGCAATTTCATCTCCAGAGGCTGAAATTACTTGTGATGGTGGAATTCCATAACCCACCTGCTGGTTTCAAAAGGTTGAAAACCATTTTTTATTTCTGCTGATACATTTGTTTTCAATGATATTTTTATGAACATTTCTTAGTTTTGACTCTGTGTGATACATTTATTTTGGATGTACTATAAATCAGTATAACAAATATTTTTCTTTTACTATTTCCCAGATCAGTATTTCTTAATCAACATGATCTATGTTGGAGAAGCATGATTAGGAAATCTAAATTCATTCTATAACATTCTTGTATCATTTTAAAAATAATATTTTATGGTTTCTACCAAAAGCCCCCTCTGCTTTGCATTTAAAAATGCACTTGAGAAGGGGAAGGTTAGAATAAACAGGGACTGCATGTAAAATTTTTTGAGGAATCAGCCATTGTGGCATCTGTCACCCCGTTTTGGGATTGCTGAGCAGTGCCTTGAGCCTGGAACATTTCCATAGAGAGGCCAGGTGTGGCACTATGCTGGATTCCAGATTCTTCTACCTTATTAGGATAAGTCTTTTAAGTTTAGTTTCTTGTAGTGCATCAGCATGTGCTTCATAAGCTACCTGAACATCCCCTTTCATTAGACTCCTCCTTCCCTGCCCCAGGGGACGCAGCAGAGTCTTCACTAGTGGCAGTAGGGGAATGGCAAGCAGTCCATCCCTCTGGGAAACCAGTGCACACTATAGATGCTGATATTGTTGCACCTCTTCTTCTCCGAGTAGAGCTTTATTCTAATCAGAGCCTAGTGTTTTGAGCCCTTCATGGTGACTTTGAGCCCACAGAGGATGCAGTAGGCTGAGGTCTATGAGATGTCCCTTCTGGTGGCCAGCATTACTATACTCCATGCCATATTCCACAAAGTTAGGAATTCTTGTCTGTGATTGATAGCTGGATCTTTTTGCTTAACAAAACACTTAATTTTATATATTTTTTTTAATAAAAATCCCACTCTAGGTGTTTTGTTTTCAAATTGTTACATACACCTGGAAATAATGCAAAATGCACCTGTAAGTATCTTCTTGCAAGCATGAAACATTGGAAGATTTGAGATTAGTCCAGTTTTTGTTACTAGCAATTTCATGATAATTTGTACACATAATATATGGTTAGGGTAGGAATATATAAGGATATCATTTGTCTGTTTTCCTAGTTTCTTATGATTTTCTTGACTAAGAAGTCACAATAGTCGTCACTTCCTCAAAAAACTCTTGTGTACACAGTTACCATTTAGATTTTCCAAAAGCTATTGAGAATCTGTGTGCTCTCTTCCATCCTTACTATCATTCTGTTCCAGGGCAGCATGATTACTTCCATGGATTGCTATAGTAGGCCCCTAGAATTTATTCTCCAATTCACAGTAATTCTCCCTACCATGTTGCTTGGATTTTGTCATTTTCTTGGTCAAAACCCTCCAGTTCCTCCCATCACATTTAAATAAAGCCCATAAGCCAACCATGGTGGTGTACACCTGTAATTCTAGTACTTGAGAGGCTAAGACAGGAGGATCACAGGTTCAAGGATAGCCTTTAACAACTTAGCAAGACTCTCAGCAACCTAGGGCAATCCTGTTCCAAAAGAAAAGATAAAAAGGGGTAGAGGTATAGCTTAGAATGTCTTTGTGTTTAATTCCAGGAGCACACCAAAAAATCCCATAAAACACACACACACACACACACACACACACACACACACACACACTCTCTCTCTCTCTCTCTCTCTCTCTCTCTCTCTCTCTCTCTCTCCTAAAAAAGTTAAAATATAGCAAGAAGAAAAGCTGCAAAAGTTTCTTTGTGAAGTGAGTAGAACTTTGTTGACAACACTTAAAAAGTTTAGGTCAAGAGAAAAGATTAATAGGGCAATATCACTCATAGACACATACACAAATGTCATGTAAAATATTAGCCAAATGTCACATTGAGTTAAGATGTGCCATGACCAAGTAGTTTTTCCTTTAATCTCAGGAACAAAATGATTATTAAGAATTAGAAAACCTATTCATGTCATTCATCACATTAAATAATTTTTTGTAGCTGGGCGTGGTGGTATATGCTGTAATCCCAGTACTTGGGAGGCTGCAACAAAAGGATCACATGTTGGTTTCTGGCCTCCACAACTCAATGAGGCCCTCTGCAACTTAGTGAGAGCTGTTTCAAAATAAAAAATAGGAAGGTCTATGGTATAGAGGTAGAATGACCCTGGGTTTAATCCCCAGTATTGTGCACATACACACAAACATAACTTTTTCTTTTTTCAATATCTTTTCAGTCCTCATTTGAGATGTTTACTCCATACTAGAGAATTTCTATATTCATCTGCCTAATGAACATCAACATTTGGATGTCTTACAAGAATTTTCAAAATTAACACATCCAAAAATGAATTCCTGATATTCTTTTAGAAATCTGATCCTTTCTTAGTCTTCCTTAACTCAGTAAGTGGCCACTCTTTTACTCTTTTCCTTCTGGAAATTAACTATCCTCAGCACTTCTGTGGCTTCTGCTGCCATCCAACTTATCATTTCACCTGGTGGAGTGCATTGGATGTCCTGTTATCAACTTTGCCTTCCTGTATTCAATTCTTAACAGAGTAACAGAGTAACATAAAACATGTTAGATTGTACCACTTGGCACAGAACACTCCAATGACTTTCTTCTCTCCCTCAGCATAATGGCTGGTTCTGACAATGGCCTCCTGGCCTCTCAGACCTCTATAGTCTGCTCTCTTCATGCTGGGGTCTCATGTCCTTCCCCTTTTTCTTTCCTCTCTTAGCTCCCAGTTCAGCACTTGACTGTCATCAGCCTGGATTACTTTGCTCTTTTCCCAGTGTTCATGACAAACTCCCTTCATGAATTGAGATCAGTATTGAACTTGTATCTGTATTGACCTTTCTAGTGAAGACATCCCTGGATACCCTATTCAAATTTGCCATTCTTTCTTTTCTTGCCTCCTTTTAAAAAGTTTTGTTTTTTATGGTATACTACCATTTTCTTTTATTTAACATGCTTTTCAATTCTCAAGTCTTTGTCTGTCTTCTAATCGTATCTGCATTGCAGTATATTGAAATAATTGTCCTTAACTGTCTTGTAATATTTAAAAAAATTTTTTATTGGTGCATTATATTCATACATCATATTGGGGTAAAAAACTTGTGTGTACATACATATACACATCAGCGATTTAACCCCCATTCCCTCCCCATCCCGCCTTCCCTTGCTTGGCTTAGTGGTTGACTTCGATATGTTTAAGTACATTGCATGTTTTAGAGAATTTTCTTCTTCCCCCCTCCCATCCCCTCATTTAGGTTGTCTTGTTTGCTCCTCTGTAGGTTTTCCTTTTTCATCTAGAGTTCCTTCTATGGCGCATTTCTCCTTCGCTTTCACATATTAGGGAAAGCATCCAATTTCTTATTTTTTTGTGACTGACTAATCTCACTTGGCATGCTGTCCTCCAGTTCCATCCATTTCCCTCAAAATGATGTAATTGAGTTTTTTTTAAATGGCTGAGTAAAATTTATATATATATATATATATATATATATATATATATATATATATATATATATATATATATATATATATCCCACAGTTTTGTAATCCATTCATCTGTTGATGGACATCTTGGCTGGTTCCATAGTTTGGCTATGGTGAATTGTGTAGCTATGAACATAGATGCACATGCATTAGTTTGGTAGTTTGGTTTACTCTCTTTTGGGTAGATACCCAGAAGTGGTATTGCTAGATCAAATGGTAGATTTGTTCCCATTCTTCTAAGGATTCTCCATACTGTTTTCCAAAGTGGTTGCACTAATTTGCAGTCCCACCAACAATGTTTTAGAGTTCCCACTTCTCCACATCCTTGCCAGCATCTGTTTTCTTTGTGTTTTGAATGATTGCCATTCTAGTTGGAGTTAGGTGAAATCTCAGGGTAATTTTGATTTGTATCTCTCTGATTGCCAATGACATTCATCATTTCTTCATGCATTTATTGGCCACTTGAATTTCTTCTTTCGTGAAGTGTCTATTTACTTCGCTTGCCCATTTTGTTATTGGATGATTTGTTTTATTAGTGTTGAGTTTCTTGAGTTCTCTGTATATTCTAGATATTAGTCCTCTATCAGAGGTGTAGGTGGCAAAAATCTTCTCCCATTCTGTTGGCTCTCGATTGAGGTTCTTGACAGTTTCCTTTGCTGAACAGAAGCTCTTTAGTTGCATACAATCCCATGTATTGATTCACCTTTTAATTTGTTGTGCCTTTGGGGTCTTGTTGAGAAAGTGTTTATCTGTGCCTATGTGTTGCAGTGTTGGACCTATGCCCTCTTCAAGGAGATTCAAGGTCTCTGGTTTGATTTCCAAGTCTTTGATCCATCCTGAATTGATTCTTGTGCAGGGTGAGAAAGTGGAATTAATTTCCAATTTTCTGCATATCGTTGACCAGTTTTGCCAACACTATTTGTTGAAGAGGCTATCTTTTTTCCAGTGTATGTTTTTGGCCCCTTTGTAAAAAATCAATTGGCTGAAGGTGTGTGGACTTGTTTCTGGGTTTTCTATTCTGCTCTATTTGTCTCTGTATCTGTTTTTGTGCCAGTACCATGCTGTTTTTATTACAATGGCTTTGTAGTATAGTTTAAAGTCAGGTATTGTGATACCTACTGCATGTTTTTTGTTGCTGAGAACTACTTTGGCTATTCTGGGCTTTTTGTTATTCCAAATAAATTAACAGGCTATCTTTTTTCCAGTATATGTTTTTGGTCCCTTTGTCAAAAATCAATTGGCTGAAAGTGTGTGGACATGTTTCTGTGTTGGGGTGTGTGCATACAGCACCTAAAGAGATGCAGCCTCCCTCGGCCTGAGTGGCCTGCAGGCTAAGGCAAAGCTTTAGGTAAAGTTTAAGAACTTCTGCAGTATAATGATTCAGCAGAATAGGGGCCAAGATGGCGCCTGGAGGAAGCTACGAAGGTGTGGTTTCCCCATTCATTATGGGTGGGGAGACTGAGCAGTTTTTTCCTTTTTACCTTTAAAGGAGCTTCTGCACACATTAATGGCTCATGTACTGGCCTGGGATTGGCTGTGAACTACATGCTAGTGATCTTTATCCCGATAGGCTAGGCTATTTTCCCATGGGAATTCCCCTCGTGGTTTTGTGCTATATATATGTTGCTTGGAGAGAAATAAACGAGGCCTTGCTTGACATCTCCCGGCTCCGTGTGGTGATCGGGCCGTCGGTACTCATCATCTCACCAAGCCCCGGTACTCATCACCAAGCCCCGCTGCTGTCGGGCTGTATCCTGACATTTCTGGGTCTTCTATTTTGCTCTATTGGTCTATGTATCTGTTTTAGTGCCAGTACCATGCTGTTTTTATTACAATGGCTTTGCAGTATAGTTTAAAGTCAGGTATTGTGATTCCTCCTGCATGGTTTTTGTTGCTGAGAACTACTTTGGCTATTCTGGGCTTTTTGTTATTTCAAATAAATTTAAGGACTGATTTTTCTATGTCTGTGAGAAATGATCTTGGTAGTTTAATGGGCATTGCATTGAATCTGTAGGTCACTTTTGGAAGGATGGCCATTTTAATGATATTTATTCTGCCAATCCATGAACAAGGAAGATCTTTCCATCTTCTAAAATCTTCTTCGATTTCTTTTTTCAGTGTTTTATAATATTCTTTTTAGAGATCTTTTATCTCCTTGGTTAAGTTTATTCCTAAGTATTTTATTTTTTTGTGGGAGATCCTGTGTGGAAGTGTTTTCTGAATTTCTTTTTCAGTGGATTTATGGTTGGTGTACAGGAAAGCTCTTTTTTTAAGACTGATTTTGTATCCAGACACTTTGCTCAATTTGTTGATCAGTTCTATAAGCCTTTTCATTGAGTTTGTTGGGTTTTCTAAATATAGTATCATGTCATCTGCAAATAGTGAAAGTTTGAGTTCTTCTTTTCCTATTTGTACTCCTTTGATTTCCTTTTCTTGACTTATTGCTCTGGCTAGAGTCTCTAGTACTATATTGAAGAGAAGTGGTGATAATGGACATCCATGTCTCATTCCTGTTTTTAGGGGGAATTCTTGAAGTTTTTCCCCATTTAATATGATGTTGGTGGTGAGCTTATTGAAGATTGCCTTTATGATGTTGAGATATGTTCCTTCTATTCCAGTTCTCTGCAGTGTTTTTATCATAAATGGATGTTGGATTTTATCCAATGGGTTTTAAGCGTCTATTGAAATGATCATGTGATTTTTGTCTTTGATTTTGTTTATATGGTGAATCACATGGATTGATTTTCATATATTGAACCAGCCTTGCATCCCTGGGATGAACCCTACCTGGTCATGGTGTATGATTTTCTTTATGTGTTTTTGAATGCATGTTGCTAGTATTTGTTTAATAATAGTTTGCATCCAAGTTCATCAGAGATATAGGCCTGTAGTTTTTCTTCCTTGAACTGTCTTTAATCAGTTTGGGTATTAGTGTGATGTTGGCTTCATATAATGTATTTGGGAGTCCCACTTTTTTCTTATTCATGAAATAGTTTGAGGAGTATTGGGGTTAGCTCTTCTATAAAGGTTTTATAGAATTCACTTGGGAAACCATCTGGTCCTGGGTTTTTCTTTGATGGTAAGCTCTTTATTGCTGTTTCAATCTCTTTGATTGTTATTGGTTGGTTTAAGTGTTCTATATCTTCTTGACTCAGTTTACGAAGGTTGTATTTATCTAGAAAGTTGTCAGTTTCCTCCAGATTTTCCATTTTGTTGGAGTATAGTTTTTCAAGTAGTTTCTGATAATCCTCTGGATTTCTACACTGTCAGTAGTAATGTCTCCTTTTTCATCTCTTATCTTCATAATTTGGGTTGATTCTCTCTTTTTTAGTTAGGTTGGCTAGTGGTTTATCTATCTTGTTAATTTTTTTCACTAAACCAGCTTTTGGTTTTGTTGATTTTCTGTATTGTTTTTTTATTCTCTATTTCATTAATTTCTGCTCTAATTTTAATAATTTCCTGTCTTCTACTGGCTTTGGGGTTTGATTGTTCCAGCTTTTCAAGGGCTTTGAGGTATGTCGTTAGGTTATTTATTTGAAGATTTTCTGTTTTTCTTATGTGAGCATTCATGGCTATAAATTTTCCTCTTAACACTAACTTCAAAGTATCCCAGAGGTTTTGATATATTGTATTTTTATTTTCATTTGTTTCTAGAAATTTCTTGATTTCACTTCTTACATCTTCTATGACCCATTTTTTATTCAGAAGTGTGGTGTTCAGTCTCCACATGTTTATGTGTTTCTCTGGGTCTTCTTATAGTTGATTTCTAGTTTCATTCCATTATGGTCTGAAATGATACAGGGAAGTATGTCACATTTTTAAAATTTGTTAGTGCTCATTTTGTGTCCCAGGATGTGATCTATTTTGGAGAAGGTTCTGTAAGCAGCTGAGAAAAATTTTAACTCTGCTATAGTTGGGTGAAATATTCTATATGTGTCCAACAGGTCCATTTGATTAATGGTGTGCTTCAGTTCTGAGGCATCTTTACTAACCTTTTGTCTGGAAGATCAGTCTAATGTTGTGAGAGGTTTGTTAAAGTCTCCCAGTATTATTGTATTGGGATTTATGTGTGACCTCATGTCACAGAGTGTTTGTTTTATGAAAGTAGCTGCATCCATATTTGGGTAATAGATGTTGATTATTGTTATTTCCTCTTGCTGGATTATTCATTTTACCAGTAAAATATGACCTTCTTTGTTTTCTAATAAGTTTGGGTTTGAAGTCTAACTTGTCTGATATCATAGTTGCTACTCCTGCTTGCCTTTGAGTTCTGTTACCATGAATTACCTTGTTCCAGCCTTTTACCTTGAGTTCATTCCTATCTTTACTTGTAAGGCGAGTTTCATGTAAGCAGCAGTGGATGGATTCTGGTTTTTAATCCATTTTGCTACTTTATATCTTTTTATTGGGGAGTTGAGGACATTTACATTCAGTATTATTATTGAGGGATAATTTTTAATTCCTAACATGTTAAGATTTTATTTCTGTTTGAGATACTCTTTATTCTTCTTTGCTTAGTTGTCTGCTGAATGGGAAATCTTGTTTCTTTGGTTCTGGTGTGTATTACCGTTTTCTTCTTTGTAGTTAATCTCCTTGAGTGTTTTCTCTAGTGCTGGCTTTGAAGACAAATTCCTTGTTTCTTTTTGCCATATAAGCTTCTTATATCCCTATCTAATTTGATAGATAGTTTTGTTGGGTAGAAAATTTTTGGCTGGTAATTGTTTTCTTTCAAAGTTTGGAATATGTTACTCCATGCCCTTCTGGCTTTCATGACTTGTTTTGGGAAGTCTGGAGTGATTCTAATTGGTTTGTCACTTGGCCTGTTGTTTTTGTTACCTTTAAGATTCTCTCCTTGATTTCCACACTGGTCATTTTGGCAATTATGTGGCATGGGGAACCTCTTCTTTGTTCCTGTCTAAAGGGAGTTCTATAAATTTCCTGGACCTGTGTATCGACCTTTTGCTCTATGTTTGGAAAATTTTCTGCTATTACTTCCTTGAAGAGATTATTGATCCCTTTGGTTTCACTTTCTTTTCCCTCCTATATTCCCATTATTCTTAGGTTAGCTCTCTTAAAATGGGCCCATATTTCTTCAATGTCAAATTCCTGCTGTCAGATTTTTTTTCTAAATTAGAAACTATGCATTCATTTTTGGAGTGATCATCTTCTAGGAGCGAGATTCTATTCTCCATGTGGTCTAATCGATTGTTTATACTTTAATTTGAGGCCTTTACTTCAATTATTTCATCCTTTATTTCTTTTAAACTCTCTCTAAATTCTTTTAGAAAATCCTATATTATTTCCTTATTTTATTTTATTATTTTTTAATTTTTTTAATTGAACATATATGGTATACATTTAAAGTATACTTGGTGTCCTCTCCCCCCTGGCCCTATTTTCCCTTCCCCCCTCTCACCAATGATTGTCCAGGGTAATCATGCCATATTCATAATTTTATACATATTTGGATGTAGACCCTCGTTAATCAAATTCAGTCTTCCTCCTCCCCTATCTTTCCATTCATGCTTTGCTGGTATTTCCCCTCCATTATCTGGAGTACCACTGGTATCCTCTATGTTTCCTAGTTTGGGCATATTAGAGAAAACATATGTACCTTCTCTTTCTGTGCTTGGCTGATCTCATTTAACATAATGCTCTCCAGGACTTTCCATCTTCTTGCAAATGATATGATTTTGTTCTTCTTTATGGCTGAGTAGAATTCCATTGTGTGTATTTCCTTCTCATCAAAGGAAACTATCAATAACCTAAAGAGGAAGCCTATAGAATGGGAAAAGATCTTTACCAGCCACCACTCTGATACGGGGCTAATATCCAGAATATACAAAGAGCTCAAAAGACTCTACACTAGCAAAACAAACAACCCAATCAAGAAATGGGCAAATGAACTAAATAGACACTTCACAAAAGAAGAGATACAAAGGGCCAATAGATACATGAAAAGATGTTCTACATCATTGGCCATCAGGGAGATGCAAATCAAAACTACAATGAGATTCCATCTAACCCCAGTCAGGGTAGCAAGCATAAAGCAATCAAATAACAACAAATGCTGGTGAGGATGTGGGGAAAGAGGAAATTTTTTATACTGTTGGTGGGAGTGCAAACTAGTTCAGCCACTATGGAGATCTGTGTGGAGATTCGTAAGAAAGCTAGGAATAGATCCACCATACGATCCAGCTCTACCACTCCTGGGTATTTTTCCAAAAGGGTTGAATCCAGAGAACTATAGCAACATATGCATACCTATGTTAATAGCAGCACAATTCGTAATAGCCCAAATATGGAACCAACCCAGGTCTCCATCAACAGATGAATGGATTGCTAAACTCTGGGAAAATCCTGTATTATTTCTACAGTTATTTTCCTGATCTGATTTTATGTAGATCTCTGAATTTCTGTGTTATCAGGTTCTGATGTTGTGGGGTTGTGGGTGTTCATTGCTCCATTGTTATTCTTATTTACCATGATTTCAGAAGTTTGTGCCTTCTCTGGGTTCTTCCCTGGGTCACTACAACTTCACTTAGGGTGATCTGGATCTCAAGTCTGTGGTAATCTCAGTCACCACTACTCCTTTACTGGGTTGTATCGCAAAGTCTCAGACCCAGGGAGTTAATCAAGGCTGCGCGAGACCATGGGTGTAGCAGGCTGGGTGTTTTCCCATGGGAGCTGCAACTAGGGTGTGGTATCTCTTCCACCCCTACTCCTTCACTGGTTTGGACTGCAAAATCTCAGAACCAGGGAGATTATTAAAGCTGCGCAAGTCCCTGGAAGTGCAGTACTGGGATTTCTCCTTTAGGGGCCACAGTTTCACTTGTGGTTATTGAGTGTGCTGATCTGGAGCTGTCATGGGTGCGGTCAACTCGCCACTGCCTCTTGCAATATGGCGCTGCTGCCACGCCCTTGGCAGGCATGAGGCTAATGTATTTCTTTTCTGGTTTTGAGCTCCATTCTGAGTCCCTGGAGGGCCTGATTAGCTTGGTCACTGGGAGTTTTAGATGTTCTTTGTTCTGAAAAAAAACTGCTGATGATCCAAAGCTGCTCACTTAAGATCCTTATTTACCTTTCTTCTCTGGAACCTGTTGGTTTGTTGAGTGTGCTGGTCTGGAGCTGTCGCAGGCGCGGTGAAGTTGCCGCCACTTCTGGCAATATGGCGCTGATGCCACGCCCTCTACCATGAGGCTGACGTATTTTTTTTTCTAGTTTTGAGCTCTGTTCTGAGTCCCTTTCTTCTCTGGAGTCTGGTGCTGCAAGGCAAGATGGCACCAGCACGGCTCTGCTGTTTCAATGTGGGCTGTTTTTTTGCTGGTCTCTGGTTGTTCTTCTAGCCTTCCTTTTCTCTGTCCCTTGTATTTACAGTTTTTATTTCTCTGCTAATGGTGTTTTCTGACTATGAAAAGCACTGATTTTGTGGCAATAGAGATCAGTTGTTAGCGGGACTCATAAAAGCTGCTTTTCTCAGTCGCTATCTTCCTGGAATCAACTGTCTTGTCATTTGTCCCTGCTTGTTTCTTTCCCTTGCAAGTAAAAGCTATGCTGTTAGATAATTCATATTAAAGAAGGCATTGTCTAACAACCTTTCTCAAGGCCAGCTCATATGTGTGTGTGTTTGTGTGTGTATGCATGTGTGCACCTGTGTGTATACATGCATGCATGCGTGTGTGAGTAATATACCAATGTAGAGAGACCAGACACCAGAAAACTACGGCCTATTAAACAACTCCTTAGATCAGATCTTCACACTTTGCTTCCCAGGGAGACGCAGCTACAGGAAGAGGTGTGCATAAATGATAATTCATCAAACCAGGAGGTTAGGAGGGATCGGAGTGAGAAGCCACTTGCCTGAGGTTGGTTACTTCTTGCTAGTTTTTTTCAGAGACTCATGAACACAAGACTTTTGTCCCTCTCTGATTTAATCTCTGAGAATGCCTGATCAGAAATCTGAGTTGCATCACAATAGCCAAATTATGGAACCAGCCTAGGTGTCCATCAACATATGAATGGATCATGAATCTGTGATATATATTCAGCCATAGAAAAGAACAAAATTGCCAGGCATGGTGGCGCACGCTTGTAATCCCAACACTTGGGAGGCGGAGACAGGAGGTTTGTCCAGGTTTGAAGTCAGCCGTGCTTGCTTACAAGACCCTGTTTCCAAATTTAAAAAGTATAAAATAGGTCTGGGAGTGTAGCCAAGAGGTAAAAGGGCTTTCAGGAACCCCAGTACCACCACCACCAACAAAAAAGAACAAAATTGTCATTCATAGGGAAATGGACATAACTGGAGAATATTATACTGAGATCAGCTGGTCTCAGAAAGTTAAGGGCTAGTTTTCTCTTATGTGGAAGCTAGAGAGAAATTTGGAAACAAAAGAGACGTCAGATAACTGGGGAGAAATACCAGTAGAATAGAGTAGGAGTTTTGGGGAGGGGAAGAGGGAGCTCTGATGAAGAAAATAGTTCAAATAATGCTATATACACATACAAAGTTATAAATTCCAATCTTAATAATATGTCTGGGGAGGGGGAGAGGATTGTTGGGATCTGGAGAGAAACACAGAGTGGTGCTTGTATGTAGCTTTCTATCACTCTGGACTTCATTATAATGCATAGTTACAATGCATGGATAGAAGTACACACACAAAAAAGAAATCTGAGTCCTGCAGGTATGAAAGCAGTGGGTATAGGTAGGAGCAAAGTATCTAGGGGAAACAAGGAGAGAACTCAATGGTGTCTTTTCTATTTTATCCTCTCTCCCAGCTGCCTTCTGTTTGGGGCCAATGCTGCTGCTGCTCCTGCTACTACACACACACACACACACACACACACACACACACACACACAAATATTGGGCAAATGTTATATCTGAGGTGTCTGTGAGGGTGTTTTACTCCAAGATTAGCATTGAGTTAGTAGACTGAGCCAGAAAAACCTGACCTCATCAATGTTTAGGGCAATATTTACTCTGTTGAAGGTCTGAATAGAATAAAGAGTGGAAAGAAGGTAAAATCTCTATTTGATATGGAGTTTTCATCTTTGTCTGTCCTTCAGAATAAGACTTTTAGGTTTTTGGCCTTCTGCCTCAGGATGAGAACCTGACAGTTTGGCTGGTTCTCAACCATTTGAACTAGAAGTGAGTCATACCACCAGCATTCCATAGTCTCTACCTTGTAGGAAGCATAACACACACACACACACACACACACACACACACACACACACACCCCATAATATATATATATGTATGTATATATATATATATAATGTATGTATATGTGTATGTGTCTATTGTAATACATATATATAGAGATACGTGTGTGGAAATACATGTATATATACATATATACATACACCTATACATATATATGTGAGTGTAAATATATGTATATATTCTATATCTCTGTATATATATGGTTAAAAATAGAATGTTCTCTCTCTTCTCTCTCTCTCTCTCTCTATATATATATATATATATATATGTGGGTGAATAAAGACTATTCCATGAAAAAAATCTCATTTATTGTCAATAAAAAGTGTTCAGAGGTGAAATAATTGAATCAAAACTCTTCATCAGAGCATAAATAAGTGGATTAATAATTTGAATGAGGCATTACTACCAGGAAGACGGTGACCAAGGGAAGCAGCACATAGCAGTCCTGCTGACACTCGGTCTCTATTGCCATGAAAACAGCGTTCTGACAAAAGAAAGAAAACTGCATAAAATTATAAGGAGCATGGCAAGTTAAAAGCAGCAGAAAAAAGCTAGAAGGCAGATCAGAGAGCAGAAAAGTACCTCACTCGCCTCCAATGGCTGTGGAAAGGGCCACCGCAGCAGCGCCATCTTGCCTCATTTTGCTGGACTGCCAGATACTCACAAGAAGAAAAAAACAAAACAAAACAAAACAAAAAACAACCACTTTGCCAGGTGTGTTGGTGCACGCTTGTAATCCTAGCACTTGGGAGGCTGAGACAGTGTGATTATGCAGGTTTGAAGCCAGCCTCAGCTATGGAGTGAGGCTCTCAGCAACTTAGTGAAACCCTGTTTCCAAATAAAGTATATAAAAGAACAAGAACAACAACAACAAAAAAAACAACTACTTGAAATGAAGTAAGTAGCAGCAGCTCATCAGAATTGCAAGTCATCAGGTCCTCCTGTGCAAACACTGGCTATGACTTGCAGCTGTGGTGGCCGAGCTCACCACCTCCTCCAGAGATCCAGAGGGGCATTCAACAACACTCTATGTGAATCTGCCATCCCCACAGGAGACTGCCCAGCATGTCCATAGGGACTTGCTCAGCCAGCAATAAACTTGCAGGTTCTGAGACTTTGTGGTTTCAACCTTGCAAAGGTCAGGGTGGAGTCCGATGTTGAAAATAGCAGAGGCCCAGAGAGATTCAGGCTCCTCATCAGTGGAAAGCATGGAGGGTGACCTACACTTAAGACTAGATCCAGACCCATTGATACCAACCATCTGTATAGACTTAAAGAGACTCAGAGAACCAGACTTGCAGCAGGACAGGTGCCAGTGGCACTTGGTGTCTGTACTAAGAGAGACTACAGAGGCCAATTATGCTGAGTATTCATATATTTGTAGGGTTGCATTATTTTGTTGTTATTATTTTATTTGAGTGTGTGTGTATGTGTGTGTGTGTGTCTTGTTTGTATCTTGTTTGTTCGCTCTCTTTTTCCACCCCTTTCGCAAACCTCTTGCTTTGTACATAACCTACTCTTTTCTCCATATTTTTTATTCTTTTCTTTGTCTTGTATTAAATATACTTCATATCACTATACTAAATACTCTATACTGATTACCAGAATCCTACTAAATATTAACTATCTAATCTCTACCATATACTATCTTACCAAATGCATACTCTCATTCTATTTGATCCTATCTGTAGCTTTACCCTATTCTTGAATTTATGACTTTATTTCTTATTCAACCTTCACAGTTGAATACAACACAACTTGTTCTTGTATATACCAGTTGATACTTAGAGAGTGAGAGAAATGTATCAAAAGTAACAGATGCAAACTTCTAAAATGAGAAGTAGGAATAACAAGGACTCAATGAGCTCCCACAGCCCCAAAATAACAGAACCTGACAACATAGAATTGCAGAGATTACCAGAAGAACCAGAAATTTAAGAGTAGAAATGATACAGAATTTAGAAAAGGAATTTAGAGAGAGCCTGAAAGAAAGAAAACATGCAATCATTAAACTGAAAGTATCAAAGCCGGGAGTGGTGGCGCATGCTTGTAATCTCTGCACTTGGGAGGCTGAGACAGGAGGATTGCACAGATTCAAAGCCAGCCTCAGCAACCTAGTGAGACCCTGTTTCCAAATAAAATATAAAATAGGGCTGGGAGTATAGCCTGGAGGTAGGAAGCCTCTGGGTTCCACCCCCAGTACCACAAAAAAATAAAGAAAGTATCAATACAAACTATAAACAATAGATTAAACCACATGAAGAAGAATATCTCACTCCTAGAAGATGATCACTCCAAAAATGAACACATAGTATATAATTTAGAAAAAATTATTCAACAGCATGAATTGGACATTGAAGAGATATGAGCCAATTTAAAAAGAGCTAACCTTAGAATAATAGGCATAGACGAAGGAATAGAAGGTGAAACCAAAGGGATCAACAATCTTTTCAAAGAAGTAATATCAGAATTTTTTTCATACATAGTAAAAGAGGTTGATACACAGGTACAGGAAACTTATAGAACCCCCTTTAGACAATATCAGAGAACAGGTTCACCATGCTACATAATAGTCAAACTGACCAACATAGAAGCTATGGAGAAAATCTTAAAGGCAACAAAAACAAAACACAAAGTGACATTCAGAGGCAAACCAATTATAATCACTCCAGACTTCACAAACCAATTCGTGAAAGCCAAAATGGTCTGGAGTAACATATTTCAAACTCTGAACAAAACAACTAAAAGCCCCAAATTTTCTACCTGGAAAAACTACTTCTCAAATTTGAAGGGGAAACAAAAATCTTCCATGACAAACAGAAGGTGAATAAATTTTTGTCTAGCACTAGAGAAAATACTCAAGGAGATTAACTGCAACACCCCTCTCATACCACTAGACCAATCCTCTAGACAAAAGGTCAGTAAAGATACCTCAGGCCTGAAGAACATCATAAACCAAATGGACCTATAGACACATGTAAAATATTCCGCCCAACTACAGCTGAGTTCACATTTTTCAGAGATGCTAATGGAACCTTCTCCAAAATAGATCAAACCCTGGGTCACAAAACATGAGCACTAGCAATTAAAAAAAGTGACATTTTTCCATCTGTCTTTTCAGATTACAGTAGAATCAAAGTAGAAATCAGCTATAAGAAGACCCAGAGAAACCACATGAACATGTGGAGACTGAATACCACACTGCTGAATAAAGAATGGGTCATAGAAGAAGTAAGGGCTGAAATCAAGAAATTTCTAGAAACAAATGAAAATAAGGATATAACATATCAAAACCTTTGGGACACCTTAAAGGCAATATTAAGAGAAAAATTTATAGCACTGGGTGCCCACAGAAGAAGAACAGAAAATCAATCACCAAATAAATAACCTAGTGACATACTTCACAGACCTTGAAAAACAGAAAAAGTCCAACCCCACAGCCAGTAGAAGACAGGAAATTATTAAAATCAGAGAAAAAAATCAATAAAGGAGAGAATAAAAAATACAGAAAATTAACAAAACCAAAAGTTAGATTCTAAAAAAAAATAAGATAGATAAACCCATAGACAACTTAATAAGAGATCAATACAAATTATTAAGATAAAAGATGAAAAAGGAGTATAACCCCTGACAGTATAGAAATACAGAGAATTATTAGGAACTACTTTGAAAAACTATACTCCAACAAAATGAAAAACCTGGAAGAAATTGATAACTTTCTTGGTTAATACAACCTTCCTAAACTGAGTAAAGAATATATAGAAAATTTAAACCAACCAATAGCATCAACAAAATTAAAACAGCAATAAGCCTGCCATCAAACAAAAGCCCAGGACTAAGCTGGTTTTCCAAGTAAATTTTATAAAGCCTTCATAGAAGAGCTAATCCCAATACTTCCCAATCTATTTTGTGAAATAGAAAGAAATGGAACTTTTCCAAATACATTCCATGAAGCCAACATCACAATACCAAAACCAAATAAAGACAGCTCAAGGAAAGAAAACTACAGGCCTATATTGTTTATGAACTTAGATGCAAAACTGCTAAACAAAATAAGCAACACATATTTAAAATCATATCAAGAAAACATACACCATGCTCAAGTAGGGTTCATCCCAGGGATGCAAGACAGGTTCAGCATATGAAAATCAAGCCATGTAATTCATCACATAAAAAGAACCAAAGAGAAAAATTGCATGATCATTTTAATGCTGAAAAAGCACTTGACAATATCCAACATTAATTTATGCTAAAAGCACTGCAGAGAATTAGAATAGCAATCAAAGGAACATACCTCAACATCATAAAGACAACATACAATAGACCCATGGCTCAAATCATGTTAAATGGAAAAAAAAAACTGTGAGAATCTTTCCTAAAAGCTAGAATAAGACATGAATGTTTATTATTACCACTTCTTTTCAATATAGTACCTGAGACTCTAGCCAGAGCAGTAAGGCAAGAAAAGGAAATAAAAAAAAATACAAATAGGAAAAGAAGAACCCAAACAATTGCTATCTGCAGATGACATGATACTATACTTATAAGACCCAACAAACTCAACCAAAGGCAAATAGAACTGATAAAAAGAATTCGGAAAAGTGTCTGGATACAAAATAAATCTTAAAAATTCAGAAGCTTTTTTGTATTTCAACCATACATCTACTGAAAAAGAAATTCAGAAAACACTTCCACTCAAGAGATCCCACAAAAAATAAAATACTTAGGAATAAACTTAACCAAAGAGGTAAAAGACCTCTACAAAGAAAATTATAAAACACTGAAAAAAGAAATAGAAGAAGACCTTAGAAGATGGAAAAAGATCTTCCAGGTTCACGGATAGGCAGAATTAATATCATCAAGATGGCCATTTTTCCAAAAGTGGTCTACAGATTCAATGCAATACCCATTAAATTACCAAGGTCATTCCTTACAGTTATAGAACAATCAGTCCTTAAATTTATTTAGAACAACAAAAACTCAGAATAGCCAATGTAGTTTTCAGCAACAAAAACCATGCAGGAGGTAAAATATTTGACTTTAAACTATACTACAAAGCCATAGTTATAAAAATAGCATAGTACTGGCACAAAACCGGATACATAGACCAATGGAGTAGAATAGAAAATGCAGAAACAAATCTTCACACTTACAATCTATTTAATTTTGACAAAGGGGACAAAAACATACACTGGAACAAAGCCTGTTCAACAAATGGTGTTGGCAAAACTGGTTAACCATATGCAAAAAATGAAAAACCCCACTTTCTCAACCTGTACAAGAGTCAGTTCAAGACGGATCATAGACTTGGAAATTAGACCTGATACCATGCATAGGTCCAAAACTGCAATGCAGAGGCACAGGTAAAACATTTCTCAACAAGACCCCAATAGCACAAGAAACTAAAAGGTGGATCAGTACGTAGAATTGCATTAAACTGAAGAGCTTCTGTAAAGCAAAGTATCAAGAACCTTAACAGAATGAGAGAAAAATTTTTGCCACGTATTCCTCTGATAGAGGACTAATATCTAGAATATCCAGAGAATTCAAGAAACTTAGCACTAAAAAAACAAATAACACAGTCAAAAAATGGGCAAGTGGCCGGGCACGGTGGTGCATGCTTGTAATCCTTGCACTTGGGAAGCTGAGACAGGAGGATTGTGCAGGTTCGAAGCCAGCCTCGCTGGTGTAAGAGACCCTGTTTCCAAATAAAAATATATATAAAAAATAGGTCTGGGAGTGTAGCCTGGAGGTAGAAGGGTTTCCAGGAATCCCAGTCCCACAAAAAGGATAAGTGAACTAAATAGACACTCACAAAAGCAGAAATCCAAGTGACCAATAAATGTATGAAAAGATGTTCAACATCATTAGCAATCAGAGAGATGCAAATCAAAACTACCCTAAGATTTCACCTAACCCCAACTAGAATGGCAATCATTCAAAACACAAACAACAAATGCTGGCAAGGATGTGAAGGAGTGGGAACTCTAAGACATTGTTGGTGGGATTGCAAATTAGTGCAACCACTGTTTTATTAAAGGGTCTTGCTAAGTGGCTGAAGATCTCTGCTGCCCTCCATCCTCCTGTCTCAGCCTCCCAATCACAGGATGACAGGCATGAGCCAACACTCCAAGCTAAATGCAAGCACTTTGGGAAATATTATGCTGAATCCTTAAAAGAATAGGAGTGAACCTACCATATTATCCAGCAATACCACATCTGGGTATCTACCCCCCCCCCGAAAAAAAAAAAGAAACCAAACTACCAAACTATTGCATACATATCTATATTCATAGATGCACAATTCAGAATTGCCAGACTATGGAACCAGCCAAGATGTCCATCAACAGATGAGTGGATTACAAACTATGGGATATGTACACATTGGAATTTACTCAGCCATAAGGAAGAACAAAATTATGTCCTTTACAGGGAAATTGATGGAACCTGAGAGCATTATGCTAAGTGAGATTAGTGAGTCATAAAAATTACGAAATTGGATGCTGTCCATCATATGTGGAAGCTAGAGAGAATATGGGTAATAGGAAAAATTCTAGACAAAGAAGGAGAAACTATAGATGAACAAATGAGGTGACCTAACTGAGGGGGGTGGGCGGGGAGAAGAGGGAAATTCTTTAATGTACATGATGTACATACACAAACTTATCAAAGTCAATGACTAAGCCAAACATGAGAAAGAGGAAGAGGGAGAGAATGGGGTGGGAGTTGGGTAAGGGCTAATTGGGTGATGTGTGCATTTATGCCTCTACCATCTTGTACTCTATTAATGTGTACAACTATAATGCAACAATAAAAATATTAAAAAATAATTTGATTGAATTTATTATGTGATAACTTAGGCAGGTGGGGTATGCCTGGAGAAGATGAGTAACTATCTGTCCCTGGGTTGGTTTCTGTCTTTCCCTCTCTCTCTGTTTCTGGCTTTCATGATGTGAGACCAGTATTCCTCTGCCATGCCTTACTACCAGTATTATCTGACTTGGAACCAGCTGATGACCGATTCTCTGAAACTTGAGCCCCAATTAACCTTCCATCCTCTAAGTTGTGTGTGCCATGCATTTTAGTTATAGTGATGAGAAAAATTAGCTATATCATATAAAGTGTATATGTGTGCTTTATATTATATATATTCACAAGTTATTTATGAATATGTATATATCTATATTCCAGAGTTTTTCAGACAAATAAAAACTTGTGTACATACAAGTTTTGTGTACACAAGTTGTGTGTACACAAGTTTTTTACCCCAATATGATGTATGAATATAATGCACCAATAAAAATTTTAAAAAGTGGAAATGGAGATCTTCCAGGATTACTACAAAGTATTATTTTCCAAATACTAATAATAGTGGTTGCAGTTTTAGAGCATGGAGCAGTCAGCTTATTTGCTGGATTGTGTCATGTGGATTCTACTTCACTGAGTTGTATTCTGTGGAACTGTAAGAACTGACAAAGAATCTTCATATAAGGGAGCATCTGAGGCTGAAAAGAACTGCAGCAGTGAAGGTTTATGACAGAAATGGTGCTAGGCACCTGGATATGAAAAATCTGAATAAGATAGAGTTTCTGTCTTCAGAAAGCTTATAGCCTAGTGGGGCTTGAAGAAGCATAAAGTATATAATTAAATTTATGTAAAAATATATGTATATGTAGATATAAAGTGGAATTAAAAAACAATGAGTCAAAATTCAAACTTTGTCTATGAGTCCTTGGATTGTAGTGTGTCATTCATGACTTGTTCATGAACTTAAAAGTACCCATAGATAAGGAACAGGAAACAAACAAAAACAACAAAAAAAGCAACCCAAAAAATCTTTGGTTTACTTTTTATGTAAACCTAAGTTTTTTTTTTAAACTTCCATAAAATAACCTCATATATTATCATAATGCAGATGTATACACTATTCACTGGATAAATTGTAAAAGGTTTACATTTCAAATATACTACTCGTCTAGGAAGCAAACCCATGCAATCTTAGAACTTCAGTTGTGTAATATGTAAATTATTCCCCTAGATGATTTTTATATGAAAGTATACAAGTTTAATTTAAAAACAACTCTTTATTACTTTGTATACTGAAGTGGGAAAATTAAACTCTTAGAATAGTATTGGAGTAAAAAGTTTATAATTTATTTTTTTGTGTTCTGGCTGAATATTTTCACAGTTAATGACATTTTAAATGCATAATTGTGTTTTCTTCAAGATGTGTTGATAGTATCAATGCTGGATTTGTAATTGTTTCTTCCCATTTTGGCTTTGATTCATGCTAGTGTCTGAAAAGACACACTGACCCTTCATCTGCAAGCTATGGCTCATTTGTATTTGTAGGTACTTACCTCTTGCTTGAAATGGAAATAAAAGAGTTTATAGCTATATCTTTAGAAGATATGGAAAATTAATGTGAAGGGCATTGAAATGCTCCAAGCTTGGGAAAGCTGCATTCAACCAAAAGGAAAAGCTTAGTTCTTCTGTTTACCATTGTGATTTGACAGAATTAGTATCACAAACATAGCACTTTATCGCTAAAAGTCTACCTCTACTTTATTTTAGTTTTCAGTGCCATCCTCTGCCTTGTGCTCTCTGGGCTGCACACTCACACATACCTATGTACCCCTCTCTGGCCTGTTAGAGTGGACTTATTACATAAGACCTGCACTCCCACTTTGGGAGGACACACCTTTCACAACCAGTGTGAAAAGTAAATTTGTGAAGGATAGCCCCAACATCCTTGAAGAGTCTCCAATAACTCTTACCTGGAGGTCAGAAATTACAGTGGAAGCTGCTACTTTAAATGGAGATATGAATGCAGTGGAGATAATTGGATCTCAGGTGGCAGGAGCTACCTAATCACCAAAGGCAAGATGGACAACTGAGTCAAAGCCTAAGTCAGAAAAGTCTGACATGAAGAGACCCGTGGTGTTGGCTAGTTGACCATGGATTCCCCAGCAGGGACACAGATGGCAGTCTACTAAACTCTTATCTGTATAAGCAGGAGAGCACTAGATGCAGAAAATAGGTGTCAAACTGGAATCACCAAACAGGTAGTTATTGTTCCTCAAATCAATTCCCAGACTTGAGCCAATTTACAGACAGACCTGTTGACCATACTACCCTACCCTGTTAAGAGGTTTATACTCCTAACCTCTTGCCCGACCTTCCCTATTGACCTATAGTTGTAGTTTTTTTTTTTCTTTAAAGTCAGGGTTTCTGTGCACTGAGAAAAAGAAAGTTATCACATTTTAGGGGAACTGCTTGACATTAGTTATGAACTGACAGGTGAGGTGATCAAAGGCATTTTAGCTGAAATCTGTCTCATAGTGGATCTGGTGATGAGTCTCTGAGCCCTTCCTAAGGTTATTCCTCCAGTCCTAGAATGCATGATTGGAATAGACATATTTAGTAACTGCCAGAATTCAACTCTGGCCTTTAAAAATATGGTATTATTATTATTATTATTATTATTATTATTATTACATTAAGGACAATGTAGATATGCCAATTAAATATCCATTAAACCAAAAACTAGGGGGAATAATGAACATGGTGCTCAAAATACTGATTGAACCATTAAGTTTCACCCAACAATCAATTAATAGGAAATAGAAACAGTAGAAGAAAATGTATTTAGTTTATTTGCAGCCTATTTTCTCCCACAAAACATTTCTTAGGGCTGACGAGGGCATGTAAAATATGACAAGATGGTTAAATAGAAAAAAAGAGCAAGGTAAAATGGAGCTAGATAGGATAATTGATATATGATGCACTAAAGAGGGAGAGTGAATGAACAAATAGGCTCCTAACCTTTGTACTACAAAAATGTGTTCATAGTTTTCATGAAAAACAGACATTCTTGGCACAAAAATCAGATAGAAACTTCTGAGTGAAAAATGAGGTAAAATAAGGTAAATTAGTTTTTGATGTCTTAACTAATTTGATTAAATCTTACAATTTCCAAACAATTTTAGTAGTGTTCTGGCACAGTAGACACAACTGGGTTCTAGAGTCAAACATGGTTGGTTTAAAATTCTGAGTCTTTTGTTTGTTGGTTGCATGATCTTGGGCCACGTACTTAACCTTTTTGGGTTTTATGTTCCTCTTCCGAAATATAGATACAGTAATAAATTACTCATGGGGTAGTAGTGACAATAAAAAGTATGTGAAGCTCCTTGTTCTATATTTAGTGCCCATTTTCATTTCTTCTTTTTTTTAACAAAGAAAATGTGGTATTTAGTTATAATGCAATCAAATTAATTCTTTGTGAGAAACAGGGAGTGGGGCACAAATTGCAGAATTGTTGGTACAACTAATATTAATACCAGCTGACTTTGCTGAATAGATAGTTAGGATAAAGATTAAATGACTACTTTTTTAAAAATACAAACACTCAGAAGATGTACATGTGCATAGCTGAACATAAACAGATGCACACACGCACAAAACATAATGCCCACCCACAGTATCTTATGTGAAGGTCGGTCTCATATATTTGATTCTTTAACATTCTGGTGGACATTCCTATTTTCTGAAGTATGAGTCCTTAGATACATACATCTTAGATATTGTAGTCTCAGGAAGCAACTCTGTGCAGCATTGCAATTAGGTAGAGAAAATTCTCTTTCTGCAGTACACTTGTGACCAGTAAACCAAGGTTTGGGAGAGCTAGCCTTTTGGAAGGTTTATTTAATAATCTTCACATAGAGCTAAAAATTAATAGACTATTCACTTAAGATGTATTATATACTTGTAAGACCTGAGTTAAATCTTCTGTATCTCCTCACACCTATCCTTTCACCTGCCTTTATATTTTATCCAAGAGAAGTGAGGTTCAAATTAGTACTTGAGAGACTTCTAGAGATAAGAAGACACAAAGGAATCCATATGGTGTTTGGGTGGTTGCTTCTGCCCTGTGGTGATGGTGATGGAATTAAGTGAATCATCAGTTAATTATATGAATAAAATCTTGAGGTCCCTTCCATTCCAAGGCAGTGGAACCCCAGTCTTGCCCTTTGGATCAACTTTTTGCATACCTGTTCTACCCTTGGGATTGGCCTAATTGTCTGACTCCCTGAAAGCGGCTCTGGTAATTGTAATGGGATGTACTCAGCAGCATCAACTTGAATACTTTATTTATTGGACTCTAAGCACTAGCAGAATATGTTAAATGAGCTGTTTAAGCTCTTTCATTTAGCTGTTCAGATCATTCTGTTATATTTTTGTGAAATTTTTTGGCTTATTTTTCTCTACATTTCCAGTACTTTTGACATTGATGTATTACCTCAAAAAGGAAAAAAAAAAAAAAAAGAGGGAACATCAAATGCCATATTAAAGGTCCAAGTTGAAAAACATTACAATATTCCCATATTTTGTAAAAACCAGCAAAAGAGTAAACTACAAAAGAAGTGATTCAAAATGTCTTTTAATAAAAGTTTAAAGTCTTCAAAATATATTTGCCCCTGGAGCAAACTTTTTTTTCATTTAATATTGTGTCTGTTAATTAGTGCTTCAAATTTGCAAATTCTTTATTGGTTTATATCAATGTAATACCCAAAGCTCATCTCATTGCCAGATTTGAATGAAATATGATCCTGTTTATTCTATTAAAATGAAGGCTTGAAATTGTTACCCAAATGCCACAGGAATTCTTGCCATTTTCTCATCAAATTCCTCATCAGATTTTTTGTTAAAGTCACATTGTTTTAGATTTTGTGCCTTGGCATTTAAATGAAATTCAATGTGCCCCACTGGAGGAAACATCTGTAGGGACGTATTATGTGCAATATCCATTCCAATCAAGCAGGAGTGTACTGAGTGCCTGGATGACGAGCTTATTCTTGCTTCACTTTCCTCTGATGTGGCTATTGAGAAGATCTATAAGAGAGAGAACATTTATAAAAATTAAACCAGCAGTGGAGCACAGTATTTTAAATGCTCAAATCAAACACTTTTTAAAGACACAATATCGGTTGCAGTGAATGGATTCCTTTCTCTTTCATTTTATGTAACAGACTTTATATATGTTAACATCTGATCTAGACTTTGGACAGCTTAGAGCGTGGTTAGATGATGGTGATGTTCAAGGTCCATGGGCTCCAGCGAGCTCCTATTTTCTTGATTTTAACAACCTACTATGTTCCTTAACAGAGTCAGCCTTCAATCGATACGCTTTATATAACCTTTTATATTTACAGTCTGCCACAAAACACTTGCAATTAGTCAGAGGGTCAGGGGATAGGAACGGTTCCTGTTCTATCAATGCATACATCAATGGAACATTTCCAAAACAGTCCTTTAAATTTACTATTAGAAAAGGGAAATAACCAGAGCACAGTGGCTAGGACTCATATGAATTGGGGAATATTATCAGACTGACCCCACAGGGCTTTAAGGTATATGAAAATTGAATGATTTATATGTGAAAATCTCTTAGCACATAGTACTTGGTAAAGGCCCAGTATATATTAACTAGCATTATTGTCAGGGGTGACTTCACAGAGAAGGTGGGATTTGAGCTGGGGGGCATTTCATCAGGATGAGGCACTAGCATAGCGGAAATGCCTTGCACAATGGTATAAATGTAGGGGAGCAGAAAGTGCACTGCTGGAAGGTGACCAGACCAGTTTAGTTGTTGTTGAAAGCTCGTGGTTATTGTCATCATAAAATGCACAGAGAGCCTATTAAAGTATAAGCCATTGAAGCACCATGCTTGAATACAAAGAGAAACAGGTAGTTTCAACCTAGATGACAGTGTTAGGTATGTTGCACATAAAAAGAGATATTTCATTTCGAGGTACTTCAGTGTATAATTAAGTAACTGAAAATGCTGTGTAGTAAACAACATGAACCATTCGGCATTCTCCTGTCAAAATGCACTTAGGTTCCTGTTGAAAGACAGAGTTTCCTCGAAAAGAAATAACTCAATCTCTGAGTACATACCAAAGTGTACCATTCTCTCACATTTTTACTGCTTGGGCTCTGTTTGCCTTTGCTGTAGTTATGACATGTATTTTAGCAGAGACATGGAATTTTGTCTTTACAAAGGCTGATTATGGAACACATTATAAACATGTAATTATAACTTTATAATTCTCACTTTTTTCTGCCTTTTAATTTTCTTCCAAACCCAAAGGCTGGCGTTGTAGTGCTGAGTTTCTTTCACTCAAGTTAAAAAAAAAAAGAAAGAAAATCTACAACTAAGCATTACTATTTGGAAAATCCTGGATTATATAAAATTATACAGATTTCTTTATTTTAGAACCAACATCTAGTATTCTTATTAAAAACCATATAAAATTATAGAAGTTTATTTTAGAACCAACATTCTAGTTACTAAGGATTATATACAATTATACAGATTACTTTAGAACCAATCTCTTAGCATTCTTAATTAAGGATTATATAAAATTATACATATTTCTTTATTTTAGAACCAATATTCTAGTATCCTTATGATAATGGGCATTTTAAATATGTAAGAGTAAGATGTGGTATGTGTATTTTCTGACACAACTCTGGTACACTTTTCTATGTAATATACCAGAATTCCTGCATTTTGGAATATGCTTTGAAATGTTATATTCAATTTTATGACATTAGAGTTGAAATTTCTAGCAATCATGGTTATTAGTATAGACTAGAGATGAATAATAAACTTTTAAAAATATTTCAAATAAGTGGGGGTATAATACTTTTATATTGCTTGATTCATTTAAAGCTCTTCTACTTTATGTATAAACTCCATAACTGCAGGATACTATCTTTTTCATCTTTAGAACTCCAGTATTGTATATAATCACTCTTTCCCTAGGAATGCTAAGTTTATAGGATATGGATGTCTAGCAGCCATTTTTTTTTTTTTTTTTTTTTGCTACATGGAGAAAGCTTAGGTAAGAGAAAGGAGAGGAAGAGGAAGTAGAGAAAGGTTCTGTAACACAGTTTAAACTCTTGGATTTAAATGTATCTGAAGCCAGTATACCCTATACTTTTAAGTTAGGTAAACATCAAATTTCCTTTTACACGTAAGTTACTTTGAGTTGTATTTTCCCCCCTTCTAACTCAAAGTGTCCTTCCATAGCAGAGCTGCAGTCGACAGATTCTAAATTGTAGAAATGGTTAAGTGGAGGCAAGATTCAGCGATGGAAAGGTTCTTTCATCCATGACTAATGTGACTGTGGCAGATTGAGCGCTGACTATGTAATTCTACTCTTTCTTTCTTTATTGCCTTCATAATCCAAATTATTTTTCCAGGTGGCAAAGTGCCCAGCTAAAAAACACATTTCCTAGACTCCTTTGTCAATTGAGGATGACGACGTGATACCATTTTGGACAATGAGACACAAACAGAGGTCTTAGAATAAGACAGGGAAGTTCTTGAGATGAGAGCCAGGCTCGGCTAGCATGTTCCCTTCACCTTGCCTTTCCCCCTTTTTCCTTTATGTGTCAACATCATGTTTAACACTATGGGGACTATATCCACACACAAAGCATACAGTGAACCAGAAGTATTAGAAGGCTTTTCACCTAAAACATCATGATATTGCCCCTTGAGCCCTGTACTGTTAAACTCTTTTACATCTTATTGTATAGGAGAAAAAATATCATCACTATTTGGTTAAGCCACCATAAATTCAATTGCCCATTATACATAGCTGAACCTACTTCCAAAGTGATACATCAAAGTAGTTGCTTAAATTTTCACCTGTGTGCTTGGGGACTCCATTCAAAGCCTATTAGTCCTGGAATATTATAGGGAAGATGTATAGACAATGTTGGAATGTTGGATGGTGGTGACGACTGTTTGCAGTCTTTAGTAAGTCTTTTTAAGGAAGAGATGAGCTTCAGTGTAAGTTGGTTCTTATGGGTGCTTTGACCATAAAAATTCAAATAATTATATGTCTTATGGATGAAATCCAATAATGCATCATGCTAGCCCACCACAAAAATTAATTGCATGAACAGTAAGATGAACACTATGCAAACTTTAGTGAATACAGAAAATTTAATTGACTCAGTCTTTGGATTGCAAGTGGAATATTTTGGTATATTTAGACCCAACCTTCTAGAATCCTTATTAAGGATTATATAAACACATTTCTTTATTTTAGAACCAACCTTGTAGTATCCTTATGTTGACAAGCATTTTAAATGTATAAGAATAAGATGTAACATGTGTATTTTCTGACACATCTCTGGCATGGTATAATTTTCTGTATAATATACCAAAACTTCTGCATTTTGGAGTAGGTTCTATCACAATATTGCTTAATTATATGATATGCTTACTTTAGAGCCTATTACTTCATAGAGTTAAAATAATTTCTAGAACGTTTATTTATTTTTGGTAGGATGATTGTATTCACACTATAATGGCAAAAAAGTATATACTCTGGAAAGAAACTCCCTGTATTTGCCATTTCTCAGTCATTTGACCTTGTGAAAATTATGAAGCTTCCCATCACCTTGCTTTTCTTATTTGTAAAGTTGGAGTAATAGTTACCTCACAGTGTTGTAATGAGGATTCAAAGTGTTTCTACAAGTAAAGTACTTGAAATATGGCCTTCAGTAAACACAACTGGCTATTATTTTTTTGTTTAATTTATTGTTTTAATAGTTAAGCTTTTAGACATTACTTTGAATTTAAAACATAAAGTTGTAGTTTGCAAAGTTATGTGTTTTTATATTTGAACTATCTGCTAAAGATGTTTCTAGAGATTGTAGACTGGGGAAAAATAACAAAAAGAAGTTCAGCAGGCCGATAGTTTAAATTTGCTTTGTCTCAGGAATTTGACCACTTAGGTACATTAGGTGAGTTCTGAATAGGTGATTCCCAATAGACAGCTGGTTCTACAGAGCAGGAAATAGAAACTGTTTATTTCTGTTGCCACTTGATTTTATTAAATCTCTTTCCTGGATGAAATAAACTGGGAGGTTTGGTGTCCACAGAAAATGTCTTTCCATTTAAGTACATCTGAGGCTTAGCTCTATATGTAGACATAATGTGCAGGCCCTACAGAATGGGCATTGAAGGGAAAAGCTGGCATTGGCTATCATAGTAGACCCCATCCCCATCCAGTTTAAAGGCAGCCCCTACCTGGTGTTAGAAAACATGCCCCAGGACTGGTGAAAGGCAGAGATGGGAAATCATCTTGCATATCTATGACATTGTCTTCTGCTTACATTCCATTAAATCTATTTATATATTCCAACCCCACCTTAAATATATTTTATGTAAAGTACCCAGTTCAGCTGGGTGTGGTGGTGCAAGCTTGTAATCCCAGCATTTGGGGGGTGAAGACCAGAGGATTATGGTTCATGAACAGCCTCAGCTACTTAGCGAGGCCCTTTGCAACTCAGTGAGACTGTTTCAAGAAAATAAGACTAAAATATAGGGCTGGGAATTTAGCTCAGAGGTAGAATGCCCCTGGATTCCATCCCTCATACCGCAAAAAAAAAAAGTACCCAGTTGTGATTGAGATTTGCTCTGTTCTTGGCACATTTTGTGGCATCGCAGGTAATAGCTTGAATCCTCGTGGACTGGCAGTTTTGGTTCCCAGAGTTATGTTGTCAGGCAGAAGAGCTCTCTGCTCTGGGCTGGCCAAGAGCTCATTTGAAAGGAACAGATATTTGGGGAAAGAAACCTCATTTGTAACCCTGAGTTAAATAAAAACATATAAAAATGCATATATACAAACATTATAAAAAGCAAAACTTGAATAACTAAGAGGTTTGTGTAGTGGAAGTGAGGTGGCTTTAGTTGTTGCTAACTCATGCTCATAGCTTCAGTAAGGTGCCTATCATCTTTCTTGGATGAACCAATCTGTCTGATGTGGGCTCCAAGAGATTTCCAACTTTGAAGATTAGTGACTTCAGAGACACAGGCTTAATTTTTCTCAAAGAAGCAGAGGTACTGGTATCTTCTTAGGAACAGTTTCTCCAGATCAAAAATATTTTCTACTCTATTGTTTCTTGCTCTAGAGAATAACAATTTAAATAGCATTTACTAATGATAAATGTAACTGTAAAATTTTGGTAGACTTCAGTCCATTTACATGAAAAACCAGAAGCAATTGATAACATTGCATCAGAAGACATTAATACAAAGAGTTAATTAGCAAAATCTGATATCCAATAAATGTCTGGAAAAAGATTTCATGGATGGGTGATTGTGACTTTAAATGGAGGCAAAAAGGTAAAGGAACAAATGTTTCTGAGTCAGATACTTTTCTCCTTTTATTCATACACTCATTGAAAGAGCATTTGAGGGAGAGCCATGAACTAGAAAGACTCAGGTCCCCATGAGAAACAAATCGGAGGCTTTAGGTAGCATCATAAAATAGCCATTTAGTACATTGACCTCGTGGATTTAAAGATTATGAGATTTTACAGTAGTTGGGTTATAAAATATCAATTTGGAGTAACAGCAAATTTCCTGATATTCATTTCAGTTTATAGGCAATTCCTGCTCTGACATAAATGTATAGGCCCCGGTGACCGGTTCTCTGGGCAATGCTGTGCTTTTCTTCGGGGTGGGGCTGTGTGGGAAGGCTTGATAGCTTTTACCCAGAAAATCAGTGGGCTAAACTCTCCTCCTTAGTCAAGCCATTTGTATTGTACAGGCTTTAAAATAGTTCCATTACTTACTGGAGCTTGCACCCTTTTTTACTTTTCAGTTTCTGGGCCAGAGAGGAAAATGGGGAATTTTCAGCTTCTGGGCCAGTGAGGGAAATCTGGGATTTGGAATTTACAGTATTCCACTTGGAGGGGTTCATATAGCCCTCTGAATTCTGTACATCACTAATCACGACAACTAAAAATAAAGTATGGCTGAAGGAATACTTCCATATGAACGACTTGCTGTGTGAATATTCAGATGAAGAGTCTTTTTGGTTCATTCTATCACTACAAAATTAAGGTATTTTTTCTGGCCTTAAAAATGTACACTTATTGAGTGTATTTAAATTACTAGCTAATTTTTTTTTCAGGGAAAAAAAAACCCTTAGGCAAGTGTAAAACTAGTAGCTACAGAAAGCTGGAGAATCAGATGTCTGCTGGGCAAATTGACAGAACTCATTAATCTTCGATGCAGTGTGCTATAGAGTCTGTCCTTTCACGCACCTGCGCAAGCCCAAAGTCATTACACGATGGCACTATTAATACTGAAGAGTTTGAGTGGGGAGAGGGTTATCTTCTCTCCTTAGTAATTGATTGCCAGCTGATTAGTGGACAACATTTTTCTTGCAGCATAATTGCCTTTGTGTGATTGTAGCCTCTCTGACCTGGGCTTAGGCCATCTCGCTGATTTTGAGGCCCTGACAATAGCAACACAGCCCTGAAAGTAACGAACAAACTCAATCACACCACAAATTCCCCAAACGGTAGATGCCTGGTTAAGTGCATTTCAATGATATCCTGAATAACAGCAATCACACTAATAGAGCACATTTTCCCTCCTTTTAGGAAACCCATAGAATCACATTTGGAAAAGTATGTATTTGGGAAGGATTAAGCGAAAGTCCTGATATATGCCTTTTCACCTTTCAGGGCTATGTTGGAACCCATCAAAGCTAGATATGTGGGACTTTTTAAGGACCTGGCAGATAAATGTTGGTGATAAATAGATTCTTATTAATTCTTAGGCCACCATTTTGACCTTAGGTTTAAGACTACTGAAAACATATTTGAGCCCAAGCAGAGAATCAGATTTTAATGTCATTTTAGCACATAGTAGCTACAAATATCAAGTAATGACCTCTTTCTTATCATAAAAGTATCTGATTATGCACCTTTGTGCTCTGTATAAGTTGCTGTGCTATGAAGGGAGAACTGTAGAAGTATGTGTTTAAATCTATGAACTTAATATTTTAGGAAATTGGAAGTGAACAGTGTAGGCTTTCTCTCTAAATGTCAGCGATGCCACAGGGGCGTCCCCATGGGTCACCTTCACATTTAGGCAGATAGAAGAGAAATATAACAATCCACCATCTAACTTTAAGAACACCGAGCAGCAAATCTCTCAACTTTTAAAGGAAAAAAAAAATGCTACCTCATGGAAGAGAATTAAGTATCCTTTTAGCAAAAGGTCTATCTCCTTAGATTAGGATGTCAAGGTTTCCTTATGTGAAAGCTGAGCTACAAAGAGGACTATTATAATGCCAATAGTCTCCATTTTAAGCCAAATATTCTAATGCTTTCAGGAACATACTCAGCAATATTTGCTCATATTCCTAATTGAGATCACTGACCCAGAAGAGCAGCATTACTAAATTAGCTTGTAATTTAGCAGCATTTTCAAACTTGCTTTTCAAGCTTCAAAGAGGCCTCTTTTCATAAAGTCTTGACCGAAAAAGCCATGTAGAGTGCTGCTACCCTAAACGCACAGGGGCAGTATTGACAATAGGCAGTTGACTTATTCTTTACCATTGTCCTTTGGGTAGTTTACAGTGTTTTTGTTTAGTTTTGGAGGAACCTTAGGAGAATTATCAATTACAAATATCAATAATGGTAATGTTGAAAATGATAGTAAAGGAGAAGTATAGGCTATACGCAGACAGAGCGGAAATAATTAAAACTGAGAAGGGGTGAGAGAATGACAAGATTTTAATGCATCGCAAATTAATCATTTGACAGTGTGAAAATTCTGAAACATGGGGTGAATCTGTCATAATGTGAAAAGTACGGCACATGCGTATTCAACTGTCACCAACAAGAGATGGAAAAAAGTGATTGATGGAAAATCTTTTGAGTGAGTGGCTAGCGGATCAAAGTAAGTTCTGAGTGTACATTATCTTAATGTACATTCAGCGGAAGGTTAAGGATTTGAGAACCTAAAAGCTAAGTAGAGTGGCACACTGATGAAACTTTCATCAAGCCCCAGATAGAACTGACTTCAGCATCAAAGTGAGGACTCAGCACATGGAAGGTGGCCCAATGACGGGGAGAGATTATTCCCTATCACCCTTGCTGTGATTATCACCAAAAGGGTTATATGCTTCAGTGGATAGTTAACATAGATGAAATTGTTCTGTTTTAGAAAAAGATGCCTGAAAATATGATATAAACATGGTTTAAAGTCATGATGGGCGCCAATTTACATTCTAATTTGATGGAAATGACGTGAAACTGCAGATGAAACCCTTCATGGTTTTGGTGCAAGAAATCTAACACTCCTTAGAATATTGTCAAAGATCTATTTGCCGTTTAAGAAGCTAAATCAAGAGTCTAAGTTGCATTCACTACTTTTGGAAAGTTTTTTTTTCTTCATATGATTTCTGAGATTAAAACATAACCTGAATATGCTACTTTTTAAAAACTTCTGTGTGCTGGTAATTCCCATGAGTATTGACTTCCTTTTTTATTACTTGTCCTTTAATGATTTTAATTTTAATGTCTGGCATACTTGTCTATGTTTAAATTCTGCTTCAATTCCATAAATCAATGGGATAGTATTTCATTTGCTTCAATTCCATAAATCAATGGGATAGTGTTTCATTTGTTTTTGGTTTAAGAAAGATTATCTGATATTTATGGTTAAAAATTGATAAGAAAAATCTTTTTTCTACTCCTTTTCCTCACAATTCACTAATAAAAATAATAAAAATGTGATCTAGAAAAAGAAACCTTCCAAAGCCTAACACTGTGGCACAAAGTTGTAATCACAGCATTCAGAAGGCTGAGACAGGAGGATCGTGGTTCAAGGACAGCCTTAGCTACTTATTAAGGCCCTTTGCAACTCAATGAGACCCTGTTTCAAAATAATGAATAAAAAATAGGGCTGGGGGGTATAGCTTGGAGGTAGAATGCCCCTGGGTTTCATCCTCAATACTGCAAAAAAAAAAAAAAAGAAAGAAAGAAAGAAAGAAAGATTACATATGAAAAGGTATAGCACTAGCTACAACTGAAAATATACATAAGTAGGCATACCTAACTAATGTGTAGTCTGAAAGGGAATTGAGGAGGAGGCTGACAGCCAATGAATGCTACTTTGCACCCAAAACTGCACCTATTATTTCCTAATAATGAAATGTGTTAGCCAGGCATGGTGGCACAGCCTGTAATCACAGTTTTTGGGAGGCTGAGATAGGAGGATAACAGACTTGAAGCCAGCCTCAGTAACTTAGCAAGGCTCACAGCAATTTAGCCAGATCCCATTTCCAAATGAAAAATAAAATAGGGCTTGGGGTTTGATTTGGAGGTAAAATGTTCCCTGGGTTCGATCCCAAGTACCACACACACACACCAAATTTTAAAAATCTGCTTAAAGAAGCATATTAGTCTTAATAGGAAGAACAAAAATTAAATAAGAGGATATGAAAGGATAGCTCATAGTGATAAAAAATGAATAGAAAATAAAAGCATTGCAGAGATTAAAACCATACATTAGGAAAAAATGAGTTAACATGACTGAAAACATAACTTTAGTTTTGGAACAGAAAACAATACATAAAAGGCTACAAAAAGGCTACAAAAAGCTATTTTCTGAAATAAGACCTGGATATAAGGCTAAACAGGGTTTTAACTCATGTTATAAAATGATTGATATAAAACTTTCCATACAGAGATATATTCTAGAGAACTTCAGTAGTAAAGAATCCTTTTTAATCAAATAAGAAAAATTTGAAAGTAGAAATATGCATTATTTAGTGTTAGGCAAACTTTGATCTCTTAACAGCTACATTAGCACCAGAAGAAAAGATCACAAATCTGCAAGTTCCCACCAAAAGTAAAACAATCAAGGAATAGTATATTAAATCATCTTAGTCTTCAAGATTAAAGTGTTTATCACAGGAAGGAACATAAGTTCAAGAGTCTTTTTTTTTTGGTACTGGGAATTGAACCCAGGGCATTCTACTTCCAAGCTTCATCTCCAGACCTATTTTTATTCTTTATTTTGAAACAGGGTCTCACTAAGTTGCAGAAAGCCTCACTAAGTATTTGAGAGACTGGCCTTGAACTTGTGATCCTCCTGTCTCTGCCTCCCAAGTATTGGGATTACAAACGTGCACCACCATGCTGGGCTTCTAAAGTCATTTAAAAAAAATTAGTTAATTTCAGTCAACCAAAAGATGAATCAAAATGAAAATTCCATGGGTAAAGAATCTGTGGGGAAAAGGACTGGCATTGAGCACTGAAATAATAACTCCAAAACTCTGAGTTATTTATTGGAGTACAAAATGTAAATGTTATATTTATTTTATTTTATTTTTTTATTGGTGCTTTGTAGTCATACATCTTAATGGGATAAACGACTGGTGGAGACATACATGCACACATCACCCAATTAGCCCTTACCTGATACCCACACCATTTTCTCCCCATCCCTCCTACCCATGCTTGGCCTAGTGATGGACTTTAATATGTTTGTTTAAGCACATCATATGCTTTAGAGAGTTTCCCTCTTCCCCCCTCCCATCCCCTCAGTTAGGTCGCCTTATTTGCTCCTCTATAGGATCTCCTTCTTCATCTAGAGTTCCTTATATTATTCATTTCTCCCTAGCGTTCGCATATTAGGGGAATCATCTGATTTCTTACTTTTTGTGACTGACTAATCTCACTTAGCATAATGTCCTCCAGTTCCATCCATTTCCCTGTAAATGATGTAATTGTGTTTTTTATGGCTGAGTAAAATTCCACTGTGTACATATCCCACAGTTTTGTAATCCATTCATCTGTTGATGGACATCTTGGCTGTTTCCATAGTTTGGCTATGGTGAATTGTGCTGCTATGAACATAGATACACATGCATTAGATTGGTAGTTTGGTTTCTGTACTTTTGAGTAGATAAAATCCTGCTGTATTTAACATGAATAATAAAATTTACAGATGGAGGAAGAAAATAAAAGGGAGTGAAAAATGAAAATTTGCTTAAAGAATTAAGAGAAATAAATTATGTCTAAATCAGTAACAGTTTTTAAGAAAACTGACTCCAACATTTCAATATTTTTCATAATATTAGTATTATGAAATATTAGATGAATTATTTTTGGACCATCTCTTATAGAAAAATAGTTTAATTAAACCTTTTACTTCTATTAAATTCATATAAAATTTAAGAAAATGCTTTTATTCCCAAATGAAATATATTGAATGATTCTTGTTTTTGAAAGATTTCACATCCATATATCTATACCTATTGAATTTCTATTGGTGCTATAATGAATTATCAGAATTATAATTCTATAGGTCAGAAGTCTAACAGTGATCTCATTGGGTTACAGTCAAGTGTTATCAGGACAAGTGAGCTGAACTTACTTGATCTTCTGGAGGCTCTGGGGGGAAATCTTTTTTCTTGATTTTTAAAAAATTATTAATAGAATTTAGTTTCTTGAACTTGTAAAACTGAGGTCTTGTTATCTTGTTGGATATAAGCCAAATGCCATTTATAGCTTCTAGTTGTCACCTGTTGCTCTTGGTTCATGGTCTCCTTTCTCTACCTTAGAGGCAGAGAAGATGAGTTGAGTCCTCACACAGCCTCTCTGACCCTCCTTCCATTACTGAACCAGTTCTCTGCTCTGAAGAATGGATTAGATTGTGACTACATTAGGTTGGGCTCAGTCACATAATTTCAGCTAATGTCTCCATGTCAAGACCCATAATATTAATTATATCTTCAGTGTCCTTTTTAACTTTTGAGGTATCATAATAACAGGAATTGAGATGTGGCTATCTTTGGGGGACATTATTCCACCTATCACACTATAGATCAGTCTATTAGCTTAATATTTTCAGAAAAATTAAGGATAATTATTACCAAGTGGTAGATATCAAGTGAATTATATGTTTAAAAAATTCCATATCATCTAAAGTATTACACTGTGAAATGAGTTTGTATTATTTATACACAAACCATACCTGTTATTTACTAAATATGTTACAGAGAAGACGCTTAAATCAAGTTCACAAAAAGAAAAGTGAATTGACAGTTTTACAACCTTTATGATATCTACAAGGCCAAAAAAGGCTCTTGATGTTTTCTCATGGAAGATTACAAACAAAATGTGAAAAGTGTATATATAGTCCATAATGCCTCAGTTCAAAAAGGACGGTCATATTTTGTGGAAATAGGCAAAGAAGTTGAACTTACTTGCTTGGTAGGAAAATCATTTGGTCTGCAACAAAATTAACAGGAGCCTTATAGGAACCAACAAAGAGAATTTGATGGAACAAATATCACAGAGGTTTGAGAAAGATGTTGTTAAGGTAACAGGTGGAAGAACCCTCAAAATGTTATTGTTTATTCAATGCCTATGTTTCATTAAATTCTTTGTGGCTTGTTTTAATACCATGTCATGTGAGGATGCTAGGCATTTTCATGACATAATAAGTATGCTGAAGTTAAAGGCCATGCCTTTTGGCTCTTTACTAAATATTTGCTCTGTGAATATTTATTACATGCAAAGCACAGAACAAGGTACCATTTTTCAAGCCTAGAAATTGGTTTCTGAGCTCCTCAGTTATTTTTATCTGAGGACTCAAAATTTTTCTCAAGAACAAAAGCTATAGGGTCAGTTGTACAGCAAGTTCTCTTTTTCTCTGGTAGTCTGGTCCCTCGAGTCTTGATGGATGAAGGAGACTTTGAAAGCCTCTTTGGAAGCACCAAAGCGCTATGCTGCTTCCTTCCATCCAGGTTCTGAGCAGTGTGATGTGAATAGAAGGTGTACTTGGAGGAAGACTGAGGGGTGTATGGCCACAGTACGTGCTTCCCTTCACTCAAGGGTCTTTGGTCCTCACACCTTGGCTGCTTTGGTTTCTTTCTGTTGACTTCAAGTGGCTGTGTTCTTTATCATAGCCTCTGTAGATATTCTCAACAGGATGATCTGTAGGGCTGTAAGTATAGCTCAGAGGCAGAATGCTCCTGGGTTCAATCCCCAGTAGCGTGCACACACACACACACACACACACACACACACACACACACACACACACAGTGATAAACAGGATATATAAAAGAATAGAGTGAGAGAATAAAGCTGATGGATATTTGCTTAGTATAGAGCTCAGGTCAGCACTCTGCAGGTTAAACCCAACAGACTGGCTGTGATGGTTAATTTTATGTGAGTTAGCCTAGATCAGGAATGCTCAAGTAGCTGGTGAAACATTATTTCTGGTTAAGTCTGTGAAGAAGTTTCCAGAAGAGATTAGCATTTGAATGAGTAGACTGAGTAAGGAAGATCCGCCCTCACTGTGTGGACAGGCATCATCCTACCTATTGAAGTCCTGGACTAGAACAAACAGGCAGAGGAAAGGCAAATGTGCTCTCCCTGCTTGCATTGAGATACCCATTTTCTTCTGCCCTTGGATACTGGTGCTCCTGGCTCTCAGAATTTCAGACTTAGACTGAATTATGCACTAGCCATCTTGATTTTCTGGTTTGCAGATGGCAGATGGTAGGACTTCTTGGCTTCCATAACCAGACAAGCTGATTCCTATAACCTTCTTCTTATATGTATCTGTATCTATCCTTTCGGTTATGTGTCTCTGGATAATACTGACTAATACACTGCTTTTGCCAACAAAGTGTCACTGGAACATATCTATGCCATTTACTTACTTACTGTTTTCAAATGACAATGGACTATAAATAACCATTCTTCCTTTCATCTATGGGACTTTTCCAGAAAATAATGTAGAATTAATGCTTTATTGTTTCTTTATTGTTTCTCAACAACAAAGCTCTTGTTTTGTGAAGGCTGGCATTTTTTTCAGAATTACTATGTACCAGATCATTCCTTTTAAATAGTTATTTTTATCTTGTGCACAATAAATCTTATTGCTTTTATCTTGTTGTATTACTTATTAATTCTACTTCCTTGGAATAGCATTTCTTCTCTCTCTCTCTCTCTCTCTCTCTCTCTCTCTCTCTCATTTTGCAGGTCTAGGGATGGAACCCAGAGGCATTTGACCTCTGAGCTACACCCCCTGCCCAATTTTTTATTATTTATTTTGAAACAGGGTCTCACTAAGTTGCAGAGGGCCTCACTAAGTAGCTGGGGCTGTCCGCAAACCACGATCCTCTGGTCTCAGCCTCCCGAATGCTGGGATTACAAGGCATTTCTCTTTGTTGGTTTTCCCCCCTCTTATTTGTCTCAATCTAATGACAGAGTTTCATTAGAGCTGTCTTGTTCCTGCATGTCTTGTTCCTCCATGCTCCTGACCATGATTGATTGGCCAGTGGAGAAGAAAGAGAGGGTGCATGACTCAATCTATCCAATTTTAGCACTATCTGATCATGCTAATTGGCCCAGAGGTGGGCACATGACCCAGAATGGACCAATTAGAGATCTGCCCTAAGATTTTGTGAGCTGGATCAGAGGAAATTTCTCTCCCGTGGTAAAGCTGGCTATTGGGAGGATTTAGAGTTACCAGTCTTGCCCCATAATTGCCACTATGTAGAGGACTCTGGTCTTCAGTAAAATAGATAAAGTTGTTATGCAGAAATAAATCAGGTGATAATGGAGATAGGAAGATCCAGCAGTGCTTGAGTTTTGCATTCCATATATATTTTTTGAGGGACACCTGTACCACCATTCCTCTTACAATTTGACCATTAACTCTTCCTCGGAGTCCTGGAGTCAATAATTTCTCCCTTGTCGTATTAATTAGTTTGAATTTGGTTTCTGCTACTTGTAACCGAGAGTTCAGATTGATAAAAGCCAGTGGAAGAACTTTCTCCTGTCATTGCGTAAAGATATTTCACCTCTTAAGAAATCATGTATGTCATTCTATCACATTCATACTCACATTCTGTTGAATGTGAAAGGAAAAGGTGCAGGATGCTACTAAAAAGACAGGGAGTCACACTGACATTACAAGTTTCTCAATTAGGAGTGATTCTGAGCCACAGGGAAAGCAGACATTGAAGAGCTGTGGGGCTGGATGCCAAAAGCAGGAAGACAATGTCTGCAGTGACTGAGGACAGGAGGAAAAGAGGGGCTTCACCTGGGAGAGAGACACTACTGTGCCCCAAAGTATTCACATCTCTTTCTTTAGAAATTTAGACTTCCATTATTTAAACATTTATAATTGTTATCAAACATATACATATGACAATAAATAATACATTATGTCAGTCTTCTGTTAACGCTCTCTTCTTTCAAAGTCTCAATCCCTAGAGTCTATTTCTTTGAACTGTTTAACTTTTCTTACTTTCAAAGGACAATATAACATATTTATGCTTCTTTTTCAGGATACACAATCTTTTGACACAATCTTTTAGCTCTCATGTGAAAGCTGAGGGCTTGTTTCACTCATTTCCACCACCTTCCCTCCTCGGAATATTTGATATATCTATTTTTAGATTTTACATTGGTTATCTTTGTAATTTTAAGTAATAGTATAAAACTTTTATTTTTTTTTTGCCTTATCAATGTCCTCTACTACTCCTGGCTCTCAAATTTATAAGAAGAAAACATTATTTTTATCCGTTCCTTCTCTTTTTATCTCTTTTTTATACCATTTTCTGACAGCTTTATGTTTATTTTCACATTGTCAAAATGATAAAAAGTATATTTCTGTTCTATAGTCACCACCATGTGTTCTATTCTTTGTGGGATTAATATAAAAAATTGAAAAGTAATGAACAGTATTTGCATCATTGTGGGTATTGTTTAATCCTGGTGAAACTAGAATATTAAATTTCCTTTGGTTGAACATCAAGTGGGTTACTTTAGGCCACAAGAAGAAAACAATTTCTTGCATTAAGAACAAATGGTGGGCATGGTGGCATAGGTTTGTAATCCTAACATTTGAGAGGCTGAGACAGGAGGATCATGGTTCGCAGACAGCCTCAGCTACTTAGTGAGGCTCTTTGTAACTCATTGAGACCCTGTCTCAAAATAAAGAAGAAAAAATAGGAATAGGGGTGTAGCTCAAAGGTAGAATGCCCCTAGGTTCCATTCCCAGTACTGCAAAAAACAAAAACAAGGACAAAAAAACAAAAAAAGAACAAATGCAATTATTTTCTAGAGTACTATTATTTTTTGCCTTCCTTTAGTTTGTTTCTTTTTTTGGAGATTACTGGTTGGCATATATTCTGAATTTTAATTATTATTTGTTTATTTTTATTCAGACAATATTTATATGTCTTTATGGTGTACATAATGGCAATCAGTATATGTATGTAATATGAAATAAATCAAGTTAATAAGTATTTCCATATATTCAAATGTTAAATAGGAAATTTTGTAATATTTTCTAGTCACTTTGAACTGTATCATGTATTGTTTTAGCCAATAGTCACATGACTATAATATAAAAAACCAGAACTATTTCTTCCTTTTTAAACACATTTTCATGGCCCTTATTTAGCTTCTTTCCATTCTTCCTGCCTTTCCCAGTCTCTAGCGATCACTATTTATTTTTATTCTTTTATAAGATTGAGATTTTAGTTTTCACACACGAATGATGATATAGTATTTGACTTTCTGAATCTGGCTTATTTTGTTTAACATAATGACCTCTAGCTCTACCCATGTTCCTGGAAAGGACAGCAACATTTATTATTTTTATGGCTACATAATATTTTATTGCACACACATGTGCACACACACACACACACACACACACACACACACACTGCATTTTCTTTATCCATCCATCCACTGATGAACATATCTAGGTTTATTCTACATTGTAAACAGTGCTAGAATAAGAATGAGAGGGTAAGCCCCTTTTGGCCATAAAGATTTCAATTCTTGGATATGTACTCAGAAGAGATGTTGAATCATATGGTAATTATATTTTTTTGCTGAATCTTATTGAGTGCTTTTTTGGCATCTATTAATATGGTCATATGACTTGTGTCCTTCATTTATTCACTGATATACTGTATAATGTTTATTGATTTGCATATGTTGAACCATCTTTGCATTCCTGGGTGACTCACTTTATCATTGTGTATGAATTTTGGTTTGCTAATATTTATTGAGAATTTTTGTGTAGATGTTTATCGGACATATGAGTCTACAGTATTATTTTTTTGCTGTAATTTTGTATGATTTTGGTATTAGGTTAATGCTAACCTTGTAAAAAAAGTTTGGTGGTGATTTTTCCATTTCAATTTTTGGGAATAGTGTAAGAAAAATTAAAAATAGTTCTTTAAATGTTTTGTAGAATTCATTAGTAAAGCTAAGAGATTTTTAAGATGAAAAATCTTTAATTATTGCTTCAATTTTATTACCCATTATTGACCCATTTAACTTTTCTATTTCTTCTTGGACTTAATTTGGGCAAGTTGTATATATTCAGGAACTTATCCATATCTTCTAGATTTGCTAGTTATTTAGCATATAATCAGTCATGGTAGTTTCTTATTATTCTTTGTATTTCTTTTCCATCTGATTTTATTTATTCAAGTCTTTTTTTCCTTGGAAGTCTAGATAATTTGTCTGTTTTACTGATCTTTTATAACTTTTCGTTTCAATTTTATTTCTCCTCTTACCATGATTATTTATTTTCTCCTGCTAATTTTGGGTTTGGTTTGTTACTGATTTTCTAATTACTTGAAGTGTGTTGTTAGCTTGTTTATTTGCAATATTTCTGTTTTTTTGACATATGAATTTATTGATATGTGCTTCCTTTTCAGTGATGCTTTTGTTGTGTCACACAGATTGTGATATGGTGTGTTCTTACTTTCATTTGCTCCTAAAAATTTATTGATTTACCTTTTAATTACTTTAATTTGCCAGTTCATTGTTTTGGAGCATGCTATTCAATTTTTATTTATTTGTGTAGTTTCTATTCTTGGCCACTTGAAGTTTTATTCTGTTGTGATCTGAGAAGATAAATGATATAACTTTAAATTTAAAAACTTTATTGAGACCTGATTTTTTGGCCTAACATATAATCTGTCCTGGAAAATGGTCTATGTTCTGATGAGAAGAATATATATTCTACAACTGCTGGATAAAAGCTCTATAAAAGTCTGTTAGGTACATTTTTATTTATAGTATGATTTGACTCAGATGTTTCTTTGTTAATTTCTGTATAGATATCCCAACCTTTTAAGAAAATAGAGCAATGAAGTCTCCAACTATTATTATTATAGACTTTCTCTTTTAAGGTATAATAATATTTGCTTTATAAATTTCAGCAGTGCTGTACTGGGTGCATATATAATTGTTATTATCTTCTTGCTGAATTGATATTTTCATCAATATATAATGACTTTGTCTTCTTTTACATTTTTTTACTTTAATTCTGCTTTATTGATATGAGTATAGTGAATTCCACTAGCTTCTGGTTTCTATTTGTTTAATATATATTTTTCGAGTCCTTTATTTTTAGTCTATATGTATCTTTATCATGAAGTAAAATAAGTTTCTTATAGGCAGCATACAATTGGATCTTGTGTGCTTTTTGTTTGGCCTGTTTGTGTTTTTTGATTGATTTTAACACATTTACATGTAAGGTTATCATTGATAGATATGGACTTCCTCTTATTTATTATTATTATTTTTATTATTATTATTAATTATTATTATTTTCTACTTGTTTTTTATTTTTCCATTTTATTTATATTACTCTTTGTTCTCTGGGATTTTGTACTTTTCTGTCATACTGCTTTGATTCTGTTTTTTCTCTTTCATGTATCTGTTCTAGTCTGATTGTCTGTTTCACTGATCTTTTATAACTTTTCGTTTCCATTTTATTTCTTCTCTTACCATGATTATTTATTTTCTCCTGCTAATTTTGGGTTTGGTTTGTTACTGCTTTTCTAATTACTTGAAGTGTGACTTTTATATATTAGTATATTTCCATGATCATGGTCATCATTTTTTTTTCTACTATAGGACTGCCTTAATTATTTCTGGTAAGGCTAGTCTTGTGGTGATGGATTCTTTCACTTTATGCTTATCTGGGAAAGACTATTTCTTCTTTAACCATATACTTTTATTCCAAAATAAGACATATAGTCTAATTCTTTTTTCAGTTTTCCTAAAGGGTAGTAATCTTGGTTGCTAGTTTTTTTCTCTCATGACTGAGTGTGTGTGTATATTTTTATGTGTGCATGTGTATGTGTGTGTTACTGGAAACTGAATCCAAGGGCATTTTACCACTGAGCTACCTTCTCGTATTTTTTTATTTTGCATTTAGAGACAAGGTTTCACTAAATTATTGCATGCTGTCCTCAAACCTGACATCTTTCTTTCTCAGCCTCCCAAATGTTGGGATTATATGTATGCCCCACTTGGCTAATTTCTATCAGGAATTTGAAAATATTATCCCATTTTCTTCTGCCTTTTAAGGTTTTTGATGAGAAATCTAACTGTAAGTCTAATAGGCATTACCTTATTTGTGACTTGATGCTTTTCTCTTGCTGCTTTTAGAATTATCTTTGTCTTGTTGTACTTTTGATATTGAAACTGTAATATGTCTTGGTTTCCTTTGGGTAGGTGCTTTGACTTATGTTACATACGAGCTCAAAAGTACATCCATTATGTGATGTATCTGGCTTTGATTGATATCAACAGTGTCTACAGGTGCCTCGGTAGTCTAGAATGCAGGGGTTTATGAAAGTAGCTTTATAAATTTGTAGTAGATTTTGGCTTCCAAATGTACATGTTCTTAGAATCCACAGAATCAAGTACTAAAGGTACTGGGGCTTGTGAAAGTGGCTTCCACAAACTTGGTGGTGCAAGATGTAGAAAGCTCCATCCCACTTTAGGGGCAAGCATAGGTAACATCAAGGGTTATGGCACCAGAAACTACAGTCCGCAACTTGCAGGATGTAGAGAAGACCTTTCCTAGGACCATCATGATGAATGTGGAAGATGCCTGCATCTCTATTCATAGCAGCCACTGTTCTGAAGCCATAGCATGGTATAAGATTTCCCCCAGGTCCTATAGGATTAGCATAGGTGATGTTGGGGCTTGTGGCAGTGATAACCACTGACTTGAGATTGAGGGAATGCCAAGAGGACCTTTCCTAGGTCCTTTGATTTGGGATGGCACTAGGGTTTGTAGCACTGTAGTTTATTTCATGGGATTGTGGGACCCAGTTGGTACCTTTTCCAGGTTCCGAAAAATAATCATATATAATGTCATGGCTTTTGGCACCATCAGCTGTGATTTCAAGTCCATGATTGTAGAGTAGACCTTTACTAGGCCCTGTGTTATTCACTGCAGGCAGAACAGGGACTTTTTGCACTAGTGGCCATAGTCTGAAGGCTATGGGCTCAATATGTCATCTTCCCTAGTTCCTACTGGACATACATAGGTCATGCTAGGTTTGGGATGCTGATTTTACTTGATCTAAAATTTTATTTTATTTATTTTGTGACACTGAGGATCAAACCCTTGGCCTCACACTTGCCAAGCAAGTACTCTATCACTGAGCTACATCCCAGCCCCAATTTTATTTATTTGATAAATATTCCTAGCAGATATACAAAATCTGTACATACTTCCTTGTTGGTGAGTACTTCAGATCTGTGAAATGAGAGGCTCAATATAGTTTTGTAAAACTTCTATGTAAGTTGCTATTGAAGTGTAAACTAGTATTGCTTTATAAGAAAGTAAGGATGAATAATAGTGGAGGTAAAGCACAAATCACTTTAGGCAAATTTACCAAGGATGAACACTGGTGCAGGTAAGAGCAGAGACTGGAAAGTTATCTACATGTGCTTGAAAGCCCAGTGAGGTGGTGGTTTCCAGAGATCTCCATGAAGATGCTGGGAACAATTAAAATGTCTCTCTAGGATTTTCTCCAGAGCAATTCTCTCTCTCTCTCTCTCTCTCTCTCTCTCTTTTTTTTTTTTGTGGTAATAGGGTTCCTGGAAGCCCTTCTACCTCCGGGCTACACTCCCAGACCTATTTTTTATACTTTTTTATTTGGAAACAGGGTCTCCTAAGCCAGCGCGCATGGCTGGCTTCGAACCTGCGCGATCCTCCTGTCTCTGCCTCCCAAGCGCGGGGATTACAAGCGTGCGCTACCACGCCCGGCCTGAGCAGTTCTCTTTTAAGGTCCTGAAATAGTGACTTTCAAATTGTATTTTTAAATGTTTGTTGTATTTTGAACTAGGCCAGTATCTTTTATACCAAATATATCTATTTTTAAACTATAATTTCAAAAGGGGAAGAGGCTGACTTGCCTGTAAATTGATGGGGGTTTGTGATTCAAGACTTTGCAGTGATCATCCAGTTGGTCATTTTTTTGGCACATAATTAAATTTAATTTTTGTTTGCTCTTCGGTAAAACTGGCTACAATTACTACTTTGCCTCATAAAGACATTATACTTATATAGTGATAGGAACAATGTTTAGGTGTTGTATCAAAATATAAGAAATTCTGCTGGGCGTGGTGGCACATGCTAGTAATCCCTGCACTTGGGAGGCGGAGACAGGAGGATGGCACAGGTTCGAAGGCGGCCTTGCTGGTTTAAGAGACCCTGTTTCCAAATAAAAATATAAAAAATAGGTGTCTGGGAGTATAGCCCGGAGATAGAAGGGTTTCTAGGAACCCCAGTACCACACAAAAAAAATTAAAAATATATATATAAGAAATCCTTACTACTGTCCCTTTGGCTTATGGATACTTTCCCCTATCATTTTTGTGCATATTAAATTTGTAGATTCATAGCATTAGAAAAAGTATAATATTTCATATAGGGAGAATTCAGAAGTTTAAGTGTTAAACTGTTTTAAGCAACACAAAGTAACTAACAGTTTTACTTAAATAAATACAGCTCATGATACCGCCCACTTTGTATGTGAACTAGTTTTGTATCATTCTCTGCCTATAAATTCTGGACCCTGCATTGAAATATGAATGCATTGAAATACGAATGCTCTCACATTGCATTGAGATATGAAGGATCTCACCATGTCCCAAGTAGTTAAATGAAGATTAACTAGTGTGCTTTTCCTCTTTTGATATGAATGAGTAGAAAATATATTCTTTCAGATCCACATTATTTTCAGTTATTAAACAACATAAAAGCCCACCTTCATTTATTTTGATAAAATTTAATTCCTTAACTTCCTTACTCTCTAAAACTTTTCTGAATTTTTTAACTGTTCACTCACCCTTTCTCCATATAGTTGTCATGGAAATGAAGTATCTCAAGAGGGCAAATTTAAATGATTTGAAGAAGCCTTGACATTTCTGGAGACTTTCACTGTATCTTTCCAGTTGACTCTAGGAGTAGTACTTATTAGGGTATAAGGTGGGATTTTAATGCTTAAATCTATCACCCAATCCTAATATGCCCTATGACATGTAGGCCATGACATAATGGCAATAACCAAAAGGGAGGAGAAATACAATTTTTATTAATAGCTCAAATGTGCTCATTACACCCAAGTGCAGGCCCTCTCTGATAAATAAAGCTCTAGCAGGAATCAGACTTAGCAGCTGAAGCAGAAATTCCTACTGAGAATCTAAAATGTTTAGAATGAAGGTCAGAACCTTATTGTCTCAGATTGAGTCCTCCGGAAAGCAGCTTCTAACAGAGTGCAGAATGTTTGTTGAGTGCCCCTAGATCCACAGCTGTCGAAGGAAAATCAGAAAGCAAGGGTGGACAGAGGAAGATTTAGAGCTAGGAAGCAGGCCCAGTTACAGCACTGGCTGACTCCGTGGGGCATTTTAGAGCTGGAAAGGACATTCAGTGATTTTCTGAGGTGGGCATTGATTGACAGACTTTTCTAGCCCTGTATTGATCAGTAATTTGGTATAGGCTGTCTTGGAAAGTTGGGGTTGGGGAGGGCTTTTTATAACTAAGGCAGTCCTTAGAGAAATCAACTTTGAAGGTTATTTGCTAACAGAATTCCCAGAAGTGGGATTGCTTTACTGGAGGAGGACCTGTACCATGAGTGCACCATGGTGCCCATCACACCAACTGAACACTCTTACCAATGATCCTCAGAGACAGTGCTGACCGTACTGCTTCTTAGAGAGACACGCACAACCTGGAAGTCAGTTGCAGAAGAGACATTGTATTGCCCGAGTGCAGAAAGAGATAAAGATAGGAGGGAGCCAGGATCCACCTTTAAGTTAGCATGTGGATGACCACCAGTGAAATGTGGCTGCTCTGTACCCCAAATGTGAGCAGTCACTCTTGCACACAGGAGAGGAGCTGTTAGGGAGTGGAAAAATTGGCCCTGAGTATTTACTCTCATGTGCTTTCTCCTATAAACTGAGACACTATCATGAGAGGGGAAAAAAAAAAACAGTACCCTAACAAGTATTGCCTGGCTAGTCACCATTAGCTTCAGGCTTTATGTACTCTTCTCATTTGCATGGTCTTCTAAAACATAAAAATCAACAGGTGAATAGATTGCAAACTTATGGGAAATACACACAATGGAATTCTATTCAGCTATAAAGAAGAACAAAATCATGGCATTTGCAAGAAGATGGAAAGATCTGGAGAACATCATGTTAAGTGAGATCAGCCAAGCACAGAAAGAGAAGGGACATATGTTTTCTCTAATATGCACAAACTGGGGAGCATCGGGGATACCAGAGGGACTCCAGATAATGGAAGGGAAACCTCAGCAAAGCTAGAATGGAAGGATAGGAGAGGAAGAGGGCTGAGGTTGATTAATGGAGGAGATACATCCAAATATGTGTAAAAGTATGAATACAGCATGGTTAACCTGGACACTCATTGCTGGGAAGGGGGGAAGGGGAACTGAGGGGGGAGGATACCAAGCACATTGTAAATGTGTACCATTTTCAAAATGTTCCACATATAAGTAAAATAAAAAAATAAATAAAAAGTAAAAAATTAAAATCAGTTATTTTGAAACTTAAAATGAGTTTTCTATACAAATACTTTATACATTTTTTCCCAATGAGGCTTTTCAGAGAATGCCAGGGTCTTAAGGGGTGGCATCTACCTTTTATAAATTTAAGTGCAGATTACAATGGACTTTTTAACTAAGGTTTATTATTATAGAGTTTGTTGTTCTTATTTTTCTCACTTTTTTCCTTTTCTGTTTTTAAAGAAAGACTTTCATGCCTTCTAACTAGTGAATACTTCAAGTCTGGTGCTATAAAAATATGGTACTTCAGTTTTTGGTAATGAATGTAAGCACTGATGATAGACTCCATGGTCTTCTTTTTGGAGCTAGCAGTTGCCCTTTGCCCTTTGTTGCATGGATTATTAAGTTTCTATTTAAGTAGACTCTGCAATAATGGAAAAGCATATTGAAGAATTTTAAAGATGTCTTTATATACATCCAGCCAAATACAGCCTTCAAATTCTACCCCCTGGGATGTAAGCTTCAGGCCAAATCTGGGATATTGAATATTGTTAAGAGTTATTATGTAAAAAAGCAGATGCTTTTAAAAAAATGTACTGGAGTTATTTTATATATATGCGCCATGTAGGTATTATAAAGTACTTAAAAACCATTTGGATTCTCAGCAACTGTTAATAATATAATGAAGTATCATTTTCACACACATATACATATGTGTATACAGACATTATATATACCTTTCAAGTCATTTTGTTAATGTTTAAGAGCTATGGTTTGATCAGGTTGTCCTTTTCTGTCATGCTGAATCAAATGTTCCTCTTGAACGAGAAGTACAGGAATCACAAACTGAGCTTGTCATTAGTAGATTAGTCGCTGCTACAAAGCCTTGTGTTGAGGATGAGTTCTTTTTTACTTGCCTGAAAAGTGTTTTTGCTGAAGAGCAATTATGTCTGATTGACATGTTTTCATGTGCCTCCAGCCCTAGTGCATTTTTTTTTGTTTGGTACACTAAACAGGCCTAGATCAAGGACTGTTATTTTATTTTTTGCTCTTGTTTTTGTTTTACTGCTATTAACTAAAACCAGGATAGCAGATACCAGAGAAAAACTTAGAAACCTTGTAAAGTACAACTTAAAACAAATTATAAAATATGTATAAAGAAGCATGTGTTGTTGTGGGAGGTCACTAGACTATTTTTGAGCTAGAATTGCTAAAAGTCAATTGAAAGGCAAGAACACAACAGAGTTGGGCTAAATAAGGAGCAATTTGTATTTTCTGCACAAATGTAGGCAATACCTTATTTCTCGGAAAGATACCGAATGTGGTGCTAATAGAAAAAAATAAAGAAGGAAGGGCTAGAAACTTATATCCTTCTCTCAGATTTATTCTTACATTGCGTATAATTTTGGATAGGGACTTAGATTTTGCGGAATTTCTTTTTTAACATATAAAGGAGAGGATCAAGATAATGCTTATGGATTCTTCACACTTCAAGGTGATGATGTTAGTGATTTCTCTGATGAGCTTCTGGTACAGAGAAGTAGAAAATGTATATAGTACCTTGCAAATATTGAGTCAATAACTTTCTATCTACCTCTGTCTAACAAAAGCTGGCACTGCAACCATGTCCATCCTGTCTCTTTTATATGACTGTAAAGAAGGTTTGTTTTCCTACAGTTTTAGGTTCAGTCCATGTGAGGCCAGGGACCATGGATCTCAGGACATGATGACAGGATGTAGAGAGGGAGAGCACGTGGTCTCTGCTCACATCCTGGGGCCAGAGCAAGAGAGTGGGCAGGGGGAGGAGGAACCATTTATGTAATCTTCATGGCCACGCCCCCAGGGACCACCTCCTCTAGCCACACCCTATTGCCCTACTGGGTATGACTTAGGTAAATCCAGTACAGTGGATGTATCCACTTCTGGGATTTCAGCATTCATAACTCAATTATATCAATCTTGAATATTAATAAATGAACTCTTGAGGGAACATTTTATACCTAACTATAACAATAATCTTAGTGGTAGCTCCTCATCTTCCTATAAGGCCAGCTCTAAAAATATTTGACAAATGATTGGTTCAGTAATGTCAGTGTGTATTTTGAATTATGGCTCCCCACAATGAGCCAATTTTTGTCTTTGAAAAATCATGTTTAAGAGCTCTTTAGTACACTTAGTCTCTCTGTTTCAGAATAAGTAACTTGGATTTTGGTGTGTGTGTGTGTGTGTGTGTGTGTGTGTGTGTGTGTGTGTGTCCTAAGGTTTGCAGCATTCAGCATTAGATATTTTATGGTCTATCAGTTTTAGTTCACCTTGTAAGGGTGATCTACAGATACAAAGATTCTAGCCCAAGGAAAGTATTTTCTGGCTTTCTCACTATTTAAGTTCTCTGACTTCTCACTTTTTTTTCATCCTCTGTATTTTATATCAAGGATTATATGGGATGAGGATGATTTCAATGTCAAACATTGAAAACATTATAATATTGGCATGATATTATATCCTCCAATATAAAGTGTTCATATTCTACCTTACATGATAAAATATAGTATATATCCTAACAGTGAAAAACATCTTGTTGTGTATACAGCAGATGCAAGCCATTGTTAATAGTATATGTCTTTTTTCACCTTCACAGAACATTCAGTCCACTGAGGAGACAGACAACTAGTCACAGAGCTTGGTAAAATATAACCCCTGCAGAGCATGCTGGGAATTCATGGCTAGAGTAGCACTGCATGTAGTTATTAATTCAGCACCCTTAACTTCCTAGCTTGACAATTAACATTTTTTTCCCTGGGCCAAACTGCAGATGTTGGCCATGGTAACCCAGGATAATTCCTGTGATAGAAATCTTCAGTGGTTTGATACCAGAAAAAATATGTTTGCAGTTACTTTAAGAGGACAAGGGCCAATATACTTGTGTTGTGGGTGTAGTTACTGCACAGAACTTCAGATGTCAAGATGGATTTGTGTTTGTGTTTCTATGCTAATACGTCTCTGCAGGGTTAATTTAAGAATACTGACTTCTCTCTCTGTTGCTCAAATGAACTGTAAGAGTGATTAGCAGATATCTGGATTGATTAATGTTTCAGTGTTTTTGTCACTTCTTTAGGGAAAGTGGAATGTTGCAGCACAGTGCTGAACACTAGGGAATTGTGAATAGTTTTGATTCTAAATTACAGTTAGAAATTTCAACCTATTTTGAGTTTCCTTTCAACAGAAAGTTTAAGATTTTAGCGTTATAGTGGCCTTTTTAAAAAAAAAATAGTATCTCTTCCTTCCCACACTTACCAAGCATATGTGGAATGTCTCTTGTATATACAACTCTTTATTAAACTTAAATTTGTAGAGAAAAAGGTAGGGGCTGCAAGAGCAGCTGGCTCACTGGAACTCCCTGTCTGGTGGGGAGGTAAACAATTTCCAGTAACTACACTAGCGATAACCATGAACATGCTGAGGACTGGCCCAGGAACCCAGTGCTGTGAGCAAGCAGAGTGTAAGCTCCTAGAAGGCAAAAAACATTTCCGTTGTTTTTGCTGTTATTGTCCCCTATTTGAAGCAGAGAAGATACTGAGTAGATGAGTTGATTTTGTAGTTAATTCTACCTAGGGTTTTATACTAGTATAACACTTGAATTAAACTTTAAAGATTCAGATTTTCTTTACCAAGAACAGAAAACATTCTCAGAAGAAACAACACAGGAACAAAAGCATGCGAGTGTTTGGATACCTTCGTGTAAACGAGGGTAGGTGACACAGGGATGCTCCCGTTCATTTATATGGGTGTCTCCCCAGACTGCCCTTGTTGCTTTTGCTTGTATTGGAAACTTCTTAAATCCATAAAGAAGATAAGTAGTTGATCCTCGGTACATTTATAATGTACTTTTACTTATAGTATTTTCTTTCTTTTGGTAAGATACAACAAATATAATTTATTTTGATATGCTGTAGTTTTTGTTTCCTTCTATCCATCTCCTTCCCTTCCTCCTTTCTTCCCTTCCTTCCTCCCTCCCTCCCTTCCTTCCTTTGCTTTTTCTTCCTTTTGTAAATATCTTCCACTGTTTTTCCTCCCCTTCCTGTTCCTTTTGTCTCTTCCAATTAACTTTATTTTATACTTTTCTTGTTATATTAAAATTACATGTCATAGCAAGGTTCACAGTGATACAAACACACATGCACACGGCACTGTATGTTTCCCTCCACATCCTCCCCGCTTCCCTCTCCGTTCTACCCATACATGCTAGTGAGGTTGGTAGTAGTGACTTCAGACATGGACATAGCATTGTTTAAACCGGTGTTTTCCTCAATCCTCTTCTCCTCCCTGTCTCACTCCCTCCCTCATTCCCCTTCCACTATTCTACTCTTCTCTTTCCTTATTTAACCTTTTGTTTCTCACTTTCTAACTTCCACATATGAGAGAAAACATATGACCCTGTGTTTTTCTGAGACTGTCTGGATTCACTTAGCGGAACATTCCATAGTTCCATCTGTTTTCCTGCAAATGCCATAATTTTGTTCTTCTTTATGGCCAAGTAAAATTCCATTATGTGTGTATACCACAAATTTGTAATCCATTCATCTGTTGATAGATACCTGGGCTGGTTCTATAATTTGGCTACTGTTAATTGTGGTGCTATAAACATAGATATGCATGTGCCACTATGGTATTATGACTTTAATTCTTTTGGAAGGATACCAAGGAATGGTATAGCTGGGTCATATGGTGATTCTATGATCCTATACTTAGAAGATCCAATTAAATTTGCTTTAGAAAGTCCTTCTTTAGAGGTTTAAAATGGACCAATTTTATGTTTTTTTTTTATAGGTAAACAGCATTTTGGGGGGATTAAAATCCTACTTTCTCTTTGATCTTTTATATAGGTATACACAGATACTAACTACATATGTGTAAGAGGGTGTACTATCAGTGATCTGCTGTTTTAATACTTGGCAATGAAGTCTAATTACTTTCATTTGTTTTATACTTTCTTTTTTTTAGTGGGTCTGGGGATGGAACCCAGAGACATTTGACCTCTGACCTCTGAGCTACACTCCTGCCCCATTTTTATTCTTTATTTTGAAACAGGGTTTCACTGAGTTGCAGAGGGTATCACTAAGTAGCTGAGGCTGTCTTCAAACTGCGATCCTCTGATCTCAGCCTCCCCAATGTGGGGATTACAAGCGTGAGCTAGCACGCCCTGATTTTTTTTTTTTTTTTTTTTTTTTTTTTTTTTGGTGGTACTGGGGTTCCTGGAAGCCCTTCTACCTCCGTGCTACACTCCCACGGGCTACACTCCCAGACCTATTTTTTTTTTTTAACATTTTTATGTGGAAACAGTCTCTTAAACCAGCGAGGCTGGCTCCGAACCAGCGCGATCCTCCTGTCTTCGCCTCCCAAGCCCGGGGATTACAAGCGTGCGCCACCACGCCCGGCTCACGCCCTGATGTTTTATACTTTCAAATGAATCTTAGAATCATTGGGTAAGTTTAAAAAAATCCATTGGGTTTTGAATGATAAATTTAATAAATGCACTCAAAAGAAAAAAATATAAATGGCCGATTAATATATGAAATATACTCAATATCATTGGCTATTGGGAAATGCAAATCAAAACTATGAGATACCATCTGACTCCATTTATTATAAAAATAACAAATACTGGTAAGAATGTGGAAAAAAGGGACCCCACTTATGCTGTTGGGTGGAGAATAAATTAGTAAATTATGGAGAATGGTATAGAGATGCTTCAAAAAATGGAAAGTAGATCTACCCTGTGACCTAGTTACCCCAAACTTGGCTATACGTTCAAAGGTAATGAAATCAGCATACTTAAGAGATTCCTTCATTTGTGTCACATTTATTGTGACACAATTCAAAACATTTGGGATATGGAATCACCCTAGGTGCTCATCAGTGGATGAATAGATAAAACTGTGGTATATATGCATAATTGAATATTATTCAGCCTTAAAGAAAAGTGAAATCCTATGATTTTCACTGAAATGGATGGAACTGCACAACCTTATGTTAAATAAGTCTGATACAGAAAGACTGAATGTTCTATTATGAAGAAGTTAAAAACAACAAACAAACAACAAAAAACCCCAAGTCAACCTGATTGTGATTTATATTACTACTGTGACTGGGGAGAAGGTGAGGGAAGGCAGAAAAAGGAAGCTTGTATTTGATCTGTGCATGCTGTATGCATATGTTAAAATATCACAATTGACCCCATTAATATGAATAATTAATACATGCTAATAAAAATGAAACTGTTGAAAGAAAAACATTTTATAAAAATTATTCTTCCATTTATGAACATATTGGGCTTCTTTTATTCAATTTCTTAATATTTCTCAGTAAAATATTGAACTCATCATCATATAAGACATTATTTCCTGTGAATATTTCACATTTTACCTTGTTATTATAAATGAGATCACATTATGATTTACTTTATTACATCATTGTTTGGTATATAAAGGTGTTTATCACTTTTGGGTTATTATATCACTTTTAATAAATTCCAATAGCTTTCCATTTAATTTTTGCTTTTTTGTTTTAAAACCAAGTCACCTCTAAGTAATTGCATTTTATCATTTCTCTCCTAATGCTTATAATTTTGTTTGGGTCTCATGCCTTAATAACTCTTGAAATGATATTGCATAAATAACATGTATATCTGTTTGCTTCTTCCTGGCATAAGAACTCAATAAATGTCAGGTAATGTTGTTACTAATTATAGCAATAAAAACAAAAATAGTAATTTAATGTGTTTGTATGCTAATAACCTTTTGAGATTTGTCACTGGAAAGTAAAATGCGGGTTGATGGTTTGAAGTAGGTATCTTTAAGATAAAGCATACTAGTATTGAGGTGATCACCTTCTAATTTATGTGATTGGAATAAAAATATGATCTCATATATTAGATTTTCTAATATAATACCTAGATTCTTATAGTTAACACTATTTGATTAGAAGTAAAAGATTAACTTTTGCTCTTTGAGTTATTCATAAACATTGTACTTAAGTATTTATGCACTTATTAAGAGAAATTTTAGCTGTGTTTTTTCAGCATTTCAGCTAAATATATAAAAATTAGAGCATGATTTTAAGAATAGCTGAACTACTGTTAATCTTTTTCTGTTTTCTGGAATAGATCCTATAATGTAGGAAAGATTGTTCTTTGAATGTTTGAAGAAGTTTGAAGGCATTTACTAGTCAGTCCATTAAAGCATCAAATTCCCTTCTTAGGGGCACAATGTGGCTTTTGCATGACTTTCTTAACTATTTTAATTTTTAACTTGTGCTAATTTTGACATATTTTAGTTTACACAAAGTATTAATATTCATTGATGTTTTGAAATTCATTAATACACAACCTTGTTGAAGTAAAAATTTTTTCTATCTGGTGTTTTTGATCTTTCATTTTAAAAAGTATGTGAATTTATTTTACCCTTTCTGTCAATTAGGTTTTCAATGGTATTTTATGAGCAATTTTTCTCTGCTTATTTGTATATCCTGGTTTTTCTAAAATGATTTTTGGATAATTTTTTGCAATATTTTTATAAGACTGTATTGAAACATTTCAAAAATAACACATTGAGATCTCCTCCTTCATTTATATCTACCTGTTAGTTTTCAGTTTCAGAGTTTTCCCAAATACTCAGATGTACTGTTTATTTCAGAATGAAATTCACTTATTCCTTTTCGTACTGCCTGGCTGTTTCTGAACTGGCAATTTCAACACATGCCCACAAATGTAACCCAATCAGATCTTTATGGCACCATTAGCCCGTAATGCTCTAGTTCTTATGATTAATGTGTAGGCCTAGACCTCATAAAACTCTCTATTTTAATTCATCTTAAGACATCTTCCCTAACAAGCTCTTGGTATGCCTTAAGATATCTTTCCTAATAAGCATGTGCGTTTAGATGCTATCTCATTCTTTAAAATGCAATGAGTGCAGCAGTTAATTAACTTATTATAATGCCATAAATCCCAGCTCTAGCCATGACCACTGACTCCTCCCCCCCTTTACCAAGAACATTTTCATTTTATGATGAATTATCCCCTGGGTCCTCGATGCAGAGGTGGGTGACCATGCAGAACTCAGGGTCAGACACAATAACACAATCCATACTGCTAGGGAATGACAAGCTTCACACTCCTACCTCTTGCCGTCCTGTGCTCGGGTGCCTTTATGCTCCACTGAAACCAGCCAACATTGATGACAAAATGAGGGTGTCGCTCCTCCAGATTTCAATTCTCTACAAAGTCATATCTAGGATGATGGGTATGTGGGTAGACACAAGGAGTGAGAGCCCTGTTTTCTGTGATAATTAAACTTCACATTAAACTCCTGGGGTCTAGTAACATTTACAGTTATTAGTATTTTTGAGATGCTTTTTGCATAGAGAGAATGCATTTAGGAGCTGTTCTGGGTGTTACTTGTGTTTTCTCCTTTTATTTTCTTCATTAAGGTACCTCTGCAAAATTGTAAATAGTTACTTTGCTGAATGATGGCTACTGATAGAAGTTTGAACCTCTACTGACATTTGTTTCCTTGTGATTATATTTATAAACTTGCCCATTTTATAACATGTGATTCTTTTGGTTCATTCTCAATAACCTGAATTGTTGAGAGTACCCATTTCTTAGGGGTCAGGTTCTATCCCCCTAAAAAAGATATGTTGAAGTCTAATGTCCAGTGCCTCAGACCGTAATCTTGCTTGGAAACAGGGTGGTGGAGGATGTAGTCAGATGAGATGGCGCCATAGTTCAGTTCAATACTTGATACCAATTTAAGGACTAGAACGGTTCCTCCTGTTTGACCCTGAGCAGGTTACTGTACCTCCCTTTCTGAGAATCAGTTTCCCATCTTTAAAACCAGATTACTGTTAATACTTTGAAAAGATAATATTTGTAATAAACTTAAAAGAATGCAGCCACCCAATTATTTTTTCACCACTCAAATTTCAAGGCCTTATTGCAATAAAGAAAGGAAATTTGTTGTCCCCGCCCTTTTCTACACAGAGTAATTATTTCTTAGAAGTTCAACAAGTTATAAATACATGTGATCTAGTTTGAATTTCTAAATGGTTATATGAATGCCCTCAGTAAAAAGGGTCAACTAATTCACTCATTCAAGATCATAGTGTTAGTGGTAACCCAGGATTCAAATGTTGGTTTTCCAAGCCGAACTTTACAATTTTATTCTTCCCAATATCATAGAATGCTAAAAGAAGGCCTTTCAAAATGATTACTTTTCAAAACCAAATGTAAATAGATTCTCAATTATTCACATATCATATGTATATTATCAAGAGTTTAATATATTTCATCACAATCATTGAGTTCTCTTATTTTTTGTCTAAACCAATTACATAATTTCTTCCTAAAGTTTATTAAATAAAAATTCATAATATAAATATTTATTGAACATCTGATGTGTTCCCAACACTATTCTGTTCACCAAGGATAAGTAAACTACAAATAAATTTTTATGGTATAAATACTTTACAATATAATAACAAAACATGGTTACGCATGCTTATTACAGTTTTAAAAGATTAAAATGGTAGTATATATGCATTCCCTGAATACCTTGCTATCATTGATGCTTCTTTATGGGTGAGGATTGTATACATTCATTTTCCTGTCTTATCATTCATGTCTTTTTAGATTTGAAAATATGAATTTTTATATTTTTTTCTCCCACAACTTTCATTTTGGCTATATCACCAGGGTTGTTAAGACCAATTTTCTTATGTATATGCCCACTTTATGGCTTGAATTTATTTTTGTCTTTTTATAGATTTTAATTGGTTCCTGTACAGTTGATGTTTAATGCTCTGTCACAAATAAGATCTCCTCATTGTCTGACTACAATATCTAATTATTGCAGTTCTCTACAATCCTTGTACTGTTGAAGGTCTCTTTCCCACCATGATTTCTCAGCTTTATTAGACCTTTTTTCAGGCTGCTGTCTGCTTTCCTTTCTGTGTCTTTACAATACCTATGGCCTCCAGCGACATCTTTTTCTCATTTAATACACTCCCTAGGTTTCTGTTGGACCTGTAATTCCATAATCATGATTATTATTCAGCATCTCAAAACTACTTTCTTGCCAAGACTCTTGCAACACTATTCTGGCATTTAGGAACAATTAAGTAAATTGAGCTTAAGTGTTCCTAGCCAGGGAAAAGATGACCATGAGACAGAGCTAGATATTTATGAGATAACAGAGAAAGTGAGTCAAAGACACAGGAACAAAGAGATGAAAGAAATCTTGTTTTATAAGTACATTTATCAATAGAATTAGCTTACTTGAAAAATGTTATGAACATATTACATATACATCATAAATACAGACTGTATATGTGTGTATATATACATATATGTATAAATATGAGTATATCTATCTCTCTTTATACATACAAACACATATGTTGAGACAGTATAAATCTTAGTATACATCCTTCTAGACTCTTTTTGCATATATCACTTAAAACAAAATAGAACAAAATCATACTCTGCATATTTTGAAACCATTTTTTTCCCTGAATATAGTGTGGATATTTTTCTCTACCAATAAAAAAATCTTTATTATTAATTTTAGTGGGTATATTTTATAGATGAATTATTATTAATTTAACTTCTCCCCTCCAGTGGTATTTATGCTGGGAAGAATTGTTAATATTGCAATCAATTTTGTTTCAACAGGTAAGTACCTGTTGAATCTTAAGGAAAAATGTTAAAAATATAATAACTCTAAGAGGCCTTCCTTCTCTGTCCATCTCCTTTTCTTATAAGATTAAGACCAGGTTTCTTAGCATACCTACAAGTACTTTCAAAAGCCTTAACCTGTCAATCTTCTTGCTTGACATTGTTGCCCTAAATTGTATACTATACTGATTCACATTTTTTTTCAAAATGCAGTATACTTCTACATCTTTCTTCTTTTTTCCTGCTGTTCTTTTACTCTCAAAGGCTTGTCTATACATTTTTCTATTATATTAAATTTTGAATTATTCTCTAAGGTCCAAATTAAATGTTTTTTCTCTTCTTTTCTAGATCATTTTAGAATTCTTTATAAGCAAAATTATCTCCTTCCCATATCTGTGATCCTGTACATTAATGATTCTTTGGATTGCAGTGTTTCTTGAAGGTGTTCCTATCATTTAGTCAATTATCATATTGTTAATAAGCATCTACCAATTCCAGGCTTTGTGTCAATGAGCAAAACAGGCTCCACTAGCTAATCTTAACTGATTATACAATTGATATTCTTGTATATTTTGGTAATATTTCTATTGCAAATATCTTAGGATGTTAAGAAAATTAGCAACTCTGTTTCATAGAGGATTTGCTAACTAAATTATGATTCATTTTCATAACACAATGTAATTTTCAGTCATTGTCACTGGATGGCAAGGACAGTGGACATTGTCATGCCACTAGTCTGTTCTAGGGGTAAACTCTTGAAAAAATAGTTTTCATCTCAACAGTCAATGATAAGACTTTATCAGTGGCTCCCTGAGTGTGCATTGAGAATGGTTCTGATGTACATTCTGCTCTGCGGTCTTGGAAGCAAGGGTATTTTTGTCTGGGTTAGAGGGATGTAGCTACAGCATTTGCTTAAGGTTTGGAATCTAAGAGGGCCTTAAAAGAGAAAGAGAAAATGGTCAAAAGAGAAAATAGAAATAGGTGAAAGGTGAGGAAGGAGACCTTATGACCCTGAATGCCATGTAAAGCACCCCATGTTGAGAAAGCAGCCAGGAGGTAACTTCTGTCTTATATATATCTTCTTCATGGGCCAGTGTCCCTCAGCACCTTTTAAACATCTTCCTTAGGCCTTAGAGCTGGGTGATTATCTGTACTTTGCCAGTTTTCTTGCACCATGTCATCTTTCCATGATGTTCCACCATTGTGGTACCCTACCCTACAGCTTGGATTCTCTTTTCTTGACCAAAGATTGCTGGCCTTTCACTGCCTTTGCTGTTCATGGTTCTTACCATTGGCATGGAATACATGATAATTGGCCTTTTTCAGAGATTATGATCAATGCTGCTAAAAACATCCCCAGATCTACAAACCTTGATGTTTATTTCTTTCCATCTCTCAGCCTACAAGGATACCATAGATAGAACATTTGTATTACGTGGCTTGCTGGAGACCGTCTTGGATTGAGCCAGTTGTCCCGCATACTTAGTAATAGTACCCTCTTTTATTCTGCCATAAAAATTTGCCCATGGTCTACATTTTTTTTTATGGAAAGAAGTGTAGCTATTTGTAAATAAGGAGCCATTTCAAATTGGCTTGAGTAACTAAATGGAACAAAGCCTCTCCGATACAACCCTTAAGTCAAAAGAAATAGTAAAATAATTGTCATGGCTAGGAATTTGGCTTTCATTCCTGGGCAGGGAGAGAGAGCTGATGAACAGAAGGAGACATAAAGCATTTTTAATATGGAAATACATCTTATTAAAACAGTATATTTAATCATTTAAATTAAATCATACTGCGCTATAATGGCACCTTAACTACTTTGTTCTTTAGAGAAATACTGTTGACTCAAGATTATTAACAAAATCTAGGAAACTCATGACTGTTTTTGAAATTCCTTGTCATATATTAGCATAAAACTATAATTACCAAATTACGTGATATTCTCAGGAAAACTCTTAAGAGCTTTGGAATCAAAATAGCTCCATCAGTATCAATAGATTCAATGTGTGGCTTAGTTTTAATTGCACTTAGGAGAACCTATTTGTTTTTAACATTTGAAAGCAAGTCTAAATTGTGTCCAGTGGGGGCACTTAGAGTAGCAGGCTTTGGCACCTGCCTCAGGTAAGGAAAGTTTTGTTTATTTCATTAGTGCTTGATGCTTTGACAGACTATGGCTTTCCACTTACTGCATGAGGAGCTGCCAGCCTTCCCTGCTGGGAGAAGCTGGTATGGGACTGGCAATGAACTTTTGAAAGAAGTTATTATCCCTTATATGGTTGATCTCCAATGCAAATAAAAGAAGCATTTCATACCGTAGCTAAATGGAATTGGTATTCTGTCCAATGTAAATGTATGCCAGCATGCTTTCTGGCTTTTATCAAACGCTGCATCTCTCTCCAAAGTAGATTCCAACTTCATCTATCTATGGGGCAGCTGCAAAGCTGGGCAGGAGTAACGTGGACTAATGGATCTGTGCAGAAATAAAGCAAAATCAATCAGATCAGCATGGTTTCCCAACAATACCTGAAGCACTTGTTACTGTGTCGATTTCAGGGATCCAACCTAAAAAATTCTGTAGGTCAGAGGTGGGACTTTTTAAACCAATGGTGCCATTCTGAGGTAGAATCAGCAATTTATTGTAAGAAATTTTCTTTTGCTCTCTGCCCCATTTTGAGGCTTCAAGAGAGATAAAAATAAATAACAGATCTGGTCTTTTCTCTTAATGAGTCTTCAGAATTCAAATATATCCAAAATGCTAGTAGCTAATAGTTATGGTGCTTCTTCTAGAACACAGTTAAGAGTGCTCTGCCCCAGGGCTTTTGTACTTGCTGTTTCCTCTGTGAAAATCACTCTTCCTTCAGATATCTATTTTTTGGCTTACTCCCTTATCTCCTTCAAAACTGCACTAATATATTGCCTTCTTAGTAAGGCCTCCTATTTCTCTACTCCAGAATACAACTTCAATATCTCTCATATAGTACAATCATCTGAATTTCTTTTTTGTGTTGCATAAGCCGTTTTATATGACTTTATGATATATATATATATATATATATATATATATATATATATAATTTATTTGCCTAGTATCTGAAATGGAACCCCAAAAGGCAGATATTTTGTCCATTTTTTCCTAAATCTTCATTGCCTAAATAGTGTCTAAAGGATATTGAATAACCAGTAAGTATCCGTCCATTGAATAAATAATAACCACCATTTATTAAGCACTTCTTCCTTGCTAGGTACTGTCCGAAGACTCTTACAGGTAATAACACATTTCATTCCCTCAAGAAGTCCATGGGTAGGGAATCATGGTCACACTCATTCCTATACAGATAAAGAAACTGAAATCAAGTATTGTACAAGGCCATCCAGGTGATACACAGTTGAACCAGAATTTGGATCTGTGTGATCTGACTACTAATATAGATGATGCCTTTAATATTCTCTTTGTGGAAAATTCAGAGGCAGAGTTCTTATGTTTGCTTTTGTGACATTTGGAAAGAGCTGAAAGCAAAATATTGAAGCAAAGGGGAACAGAGGGAAGACTACAGGGTTTCCACCCTTGATTTTCTGGCCCGGAGTGATCTTCCTCTCAATGCTCTGGTGTTATGTTCAAAGAGCCTATTTTTTTTTCTAATAAATTCAATCCAAAATTTGTAGTTTCAGAGTTGACCAGGCTCTTGATAGGCATAGGAATATTGGCTGGATCTCCGTTGCCCATTCTCAAACTAGACTGATCTGGAAGCTCATGGAAAGTAGGATGGATTCATCCTTTTGAAGTCCTTGGGATAAGACTGTGTTCCCTGACATGGACAGCTATACCAGCTGAGTTAACTGCTATGATGAGCTAGATCACCTGGATAAAGCTAGTGCAGTTATTCAAGTGAGTACGGCCTCATCTTTTCCCACCCCATGCGTTTCCTTCGCAAAGTAGGTCATTTAGTCAAAGGCAACTTTGATTACCTATGCTTTTTAACACTTGTGTTTTAAGCTTACTGAGATTGGAATAGGTCATTAGGATGACCTCGAGGATCCTAGAAAAATCAAATACAGTCGTATGTTGCTTAACTACAATGATATGTTCTGAGAAATGCACTGTTAGTTGGTTTTTTCACTATGTGAACATTATAAAGTGCACTTGGACAAACCAAGACTGCTACAATGTCACCAGTAGTCTAATTTTATGGGGCTACCATCATATATATGCTTCATCATTGACCAAAGCATCATTATGCAGCTTATGGGCGTGCTTATTAGAATTTGGCATTATGGAGAAAATTTACTATTAATAATCGTGTGTGTGTGTGTGTGTGTGTGTGTGTGTGTGTGTGCACGCATGCACTCATGCGAGCATGTGGTACTAGGGAATAAACTCAGAGGCATTCTATATCTGAGCTACACCCTTAGCCATAGGTTGCTGAGAGTTTCACTATGCTGCTGTCCTTGAACTTGTGATCCTCCTGTCTCAGCCTTTTAAGTACCGGGATTACAGGTATATACCATAGCGATCATCTTTCTAAGTCTCTGCCACAAGTGTGCAGAAAGAAACAAAAACAAAACAAAACAAAAACAAAACAAAAACAAAAACTTACCCTTCCTGGAAGAATGTATTTATCCATCCGTATTATTGGTTGGTACTTAAGTATGGCTCTTGGCCCATATTGTTTTCAATCATTGAGAAAGGTATAATTAGATAAACAAAACTTATTTTTCAAAATTTTTACTCCTTTTAAATTAATTCAGAGATCACAAGGCTGATTTGGTTTCACCTTGACTAAAAAGCCAGCAGATGTGATTGACCTACTCTACTCTGTCCTCCAGAAAATGAAAAGCAAGCAAGGATCTTGATTTTTTTTTTAAATCCCTGACCCACCGTCCAGTGTTTGAACCTCAGAAATCTAACCAACATAAACAATTTTAATAACCACCTCACACAAAAGAAGCCTATGGAAACCTCATCTTCCGCTGAGCAATATTGCATTTGTAAAGATAATATTAATACAAAATTTTAATGCTCTGTGGATCATTATCTGGCAGCAGACCAAAGGCAGAGCATAAAGCATTAACAACTAAAAGCAGGCTCTGAGTCCTTGGAGTTTCTAATTGTTGTTCATTACAAAAAGCCACCGAAATCATCTTGAGCCGATTCATGGAGAATTAAATAGATTTGGTTTAATAAAATCTTCAGGTCTCTGAATAAATTATGAATGCATCTTGACTGCTAGAAGGATACACTGAAATTAGGAAATGGTAATGAACAGATATTCAAGAGGGGGTGGGGGAAGAAACTTCCGCTGATCATTTCATTCGAAACTGATTAGAAGCTGATGAAATGAAAGGCCTTTTTTCCGTGGGTAGATGTGCAACAAGTCATGAGTTGTGGACTTTAATAATATATTTTCTTCACAAGCAATAACACAGCAATTAGGAGATGCTCATTGAGGTAGAAATAATGGTAACTGCTGTGCGGATTAGGTTTGCTGAAGGGAGCTCTCAGACATACACTAAAACAACATATTCCAGACTCTTGTTGGTGTGTAATTTCTACTTTATTTACTTATCATCTCAGTTAAAGAGGACTCTTGGCAGTAATGAGGCTACATAGAATAGTTTAAGATGTTACAAATTATATCAGAGATAAATCTAATGATTACCTATTTTAATGACAGTGCAGTCTTGTCTTTCCCCGTGGGGAAATTGTATGGTTGTCAGGAGCTCATAGCTGGAGAGAGTGCCATGGTACAAATGTATTCATTATTTTTCTGCCTGCTTTGCTTCTGCATGGCTGTTCATGAAAGCTGGATAATTCATTCAAGCAGGAAACGCTTACCGAATGGTTCACAAACCTTTCACTAGTGCTGCAGTGCCTGTAAACAGCCTGGCAAATCTATAAAAATAATCTGCTAGAAAACAAGATGGAACATTTTTCAGCAATGGGAGAATGACTATAGTGGTTTTACCAAAAGAAAGGAGAAGAGGCTTGGGCTAATATAGCACACTGCCACCTCATTTCTGGTTATTATGATTGCCTTGAAAGTAAATACTCATGAAAGACACATCATGAAACTTGAGAACAGACTGGGTTTCTGATGATGTCTGTGTCCACTGATGGAAGGAAGATGGAAAAACAGAAGACCTGAGCAGTTTCTGGACGTCAGCTTGCTTGTACACCAATGCCAAGTTGCCAAAGACATAAAAAAACATTTCTTTTTTCTAATTGCACAGTGTCCCAGAGCAAATGGATTTTTTTTGAGAATTTCCCTTCTCAGATTTTCCCAACTAAATGCAGCAAAGCTTAAGAAAGGAAGTAAGTAATGATAGTAATAATAACAATAATAATAAAGCAGCATTCCACTTAGGAATGATGTCTCTATGTGACAAAAAAGTGGCCTTGGTGAATTGTGTGCCTGGACATACGCTTTGTTATTCTCTATGAAAGAATATGAACTCAAATTTCTGGTCTACAGTTTATTATATCCTACGTGGTAAAATTCAGTGTGTGTGGTCTTACATTTTCATTTTAAAATATTTTTAATGTTCTAAGCAAAACACCTCCTCCACCTCTCCCCCCATGACACCCTGCCAAATCATTTAAAAGTGCTTCTACTTGTGTTATGCAAAAGCATACGAGGCTTTGTGGTTGACTGGGAGCTGGTCCTTTGGGATCCATAAGGTAAGAGTGCTTTCTTATCTCTGGAGTCTCAGAGGCAGAGCTGCCAGAAGCCTCTCTCTACTCCTCAGCCTGTAGCAGGTGTGACTAATTGGCTGCCACCACTTCCTGTGAAGCCCAGAAGTGGCCTCAGACCTTTTGCCTACCCAGCACGTCAGCCAGCCATACTGAGGGTCAAAATGAGCCCAGGACATGACACTCACTTTCCAGTCCTGCCCTATGGATGTTCTGAGAGTCAGTGTGATGATCTGAGCTCTGGACTCTGCTATTGGTTCTTTATTCCTTTGGGCTGCATTGTCCAGTTAAACAAGGATTTTGTGTAAAAAGATGCAAGTTCTGCCATTGTCTTAGGATGAATTAATAACTGCTAAAATCCTCAAACCTTAGTGTTTTAATGTGATTAAGGTTCATTTCTCATGCAAAACTAAGACCAATGATGCATTGCTGTTGGGCTTTTCCCCCTCTCTCCCTTTCTCCTTTCCTCACTCTCTTTCTCCTTCCCTGCCTTCTTTTTTCCTTCCCTTCCTCCCTTCCTCCCTCCCTCCCTTTTCCTTCTTTCTTATACTAGGGATTGAATACAGGGGCATTCTTCCTCTGAGCTACAGCCCCGATTCTTTTATTTTTTCATTTTAAAACAGGATCTTACTGAGGTTCTGAGGGGCTCGTTGAATTGCTGAGACTGGCCTCAAACCTGAGATCTTCCTGTCTCAGACTCCCAAGTACTGGGAGTACAACTTCTCTACAAGAAAAACTTTAGAAAAATGCTGTTTAGTTGTATGTCCAAGACAAGGATCAGACACTTTTTCTATAAAGTGCTAGACAATAAGTATGTTAGTCTAAACAGTTTCTGTTTGAACCACTAACCTGCAATGTTACAGGGTAAAAATTGTCCCAACAACATGTCAAGAGTGGGTGTGGCTGTGTTCAGACAAAATTTTTTTTAGCATAATAGTCCTGCCAACAGTTCAATTGCAGTCCTGCTCAACAGTCAGTGAGCCATAATATAGTCACATCTAGTCTAGGAGGAAATGTGTTTTGGTCAACAGATAGCAGAGTCTTTTCCACTGTGATACCACTAACTGTGATAATGGGCAGCAACTTATCTTTTCTAAGCTTTAGTTTCCTCATTAGTATTAAAAATATTTACCTTTTGCCTTGATATATCTCAGTGTTGGTATGAATACTAATGAACAATGAGTCATTAGTATTTTGTGAAGTATATAATATGTATATATTCATGCTGTACAGCAATGCCCATTAAAGACAGCTGTGTCTTTTTGGTTCTCACAGACTCAAGAACCCTCACAGATTGAAACAAAACAAGGAAAAAACACCTTGATTGTTTTAAGACACTCGATTATTAGTTAAAATTATTATTGAAAAAATCCAATGAGCATAAACTATTTCGATTCTTGGTTTGTTCTTTCCTTGAAAAACTCAGCTTGGATCTAATGTGAGGATTCAGTATAGTTAAAATAATAAATCAATGTTTGATTATGCCAGTCAACCTGGACAACACTTTACTTCAGAGGACTAATTACAGATGTAACTGGAATCCTTTGGAAGAGGTTTTTGTCGTAATGATACGGCAAATTTATGACTATGTAACAAAGTGTATTAGTTTGTGTGGGGTGTTATAACAAAAAGCACCACAGATTGAAATAATAAAGTTGTATTATCTCCCAGATTTAGAGGCTACAAAGTCAAGATCTATGTGTTAACAAGGGTCATTTCTTCAAATGGGCAGCCTTCTTCGTTTGTAGATGACTGTTTCTTTGTTTTCATATGATGTTCCTTCTGTTCCTGTCAGTCCTAATCTCTTCTTACATCCATACTAGTCATGTTGAATTAACACTCACCTATATGACCTCATTTTCCCTTAATTAACTCTTTAAATGCTCTCTTTCTAAGTTTAGTCACATGATAGTCTATTGGGGTTAAGGTTACAACATATGAACTGGGGTTTGTATGCAGGACAAAATTAAATTCAGTCCATAACACAAAGTTTCTGCTTTCTCTCCAGAGACAAGAATATTTCTAAGGTCCCTAAGTCAGTTCAATTGCAGTTCTTTTTGTAGGTATGTCACTATAGTTGCTCCCTTCCCCTTAACCACTGTTCTTTCTTGCCTTTTAATCCCTATCCCCTTTCATATTACCAAAATATCTTCTTTTCCACAACCATTTACCATCCAAAAATGGAGTTAGGAAAAATAAAGAGAAGAACATTTGATTCTCTATCCCACTTTCTCTTTTCTCTAGTTTTACTTGTTGACCTTAGTCATTTGAATCTTATCAGGAACAACTCTCAGGAAATGAAAAGATTAAAAATAGATATTAATTGGCGATGAGGTTAAAATGCATTTATATCACACTATATTATAGAGAAGACGTGTGTGTACATTTACCGCCTTAGTCATTTTATTTCAGTATTAGCAGGGATACAATGAAAGATCTAAAAATTATTATCATGAGTATTAACTAATGATTAGAAAAACACTTTGGAAATGAAAAAGCATCCTATAAGCATATGCACAGCCATATTACTAGTGTCATACCAGGAAAACCCAAACAAATAAAACACTATTTTGACATGCTGGTCCTTATCAATTCCACTTGAAGATCCATTCTTAATGCATTTATTTTTTTTGGGGGGGGGTCTGGGATGGAACCCAGAGGCATTTGACCTCCAAGCTACACCCCCTGCCCTATTTTTTATTCTTTATTTTGAAACAGGGTCTCATGGAGTTGCAAAGGGCCTCACTAAGTAGCTGAAGTTGTCTGCGAACCGCGATCCTCCAGTCTCAGCCTCCCAAATGCTGGGATTACAAGCATGTGCCACCACATCCGGCTTCTTAATACATTATAATGCTCAGACTTCACTGTTTAAAATTCTATATTATAAAATATTATTTAAAAGCAAACAAAGCACCCTTGGAATTAGATCTGTATGCAGTCTACTGAGCCTACTTCCTATATTGTAACATTCAGATAAATAAAGCATCATGGTATGATTAGCACTTGATGAAAACTCTGAGTTTGTTATTTTAAACCTTTTACAAACTCCACATCTCCAAGCTTTCCTTTTCATTAATTCAACAGATATTTATTTCCAGGCATTGTTCTAGGTCCTGAGAATATAATTGTGGGGGAAAACTCATGTGACAGATGGGATCAATGTTTTCAATCACAGAAATATGTATTGTATGTCTATATAAGAAAAGGGTTTAGAATACAGAATATGTAGGTAACTCTTGCAATTCAATAACAAAAGGAAAAATAGCCCAATCAAAAAAGTGAGAAAAATTCTTGAATGGATATTTTTTCAAGGAAGATACATAAGTGGCTAACAAGCATGTTAAAAAATAAGCCACCTAGTTGGCTATGATTTAGGATTTGAAAAAATTAGAACCTCATATATTGTTAGCAAGAATGTAAAAAAGTGTAATTGCTCTAGAAAATAGCTTAGTAGTTCCTGATAAAGAATTACCACATTATCCAGAAATTCCACCCCAGAGAATTGAAAGTAGGTACTCAAATATCTGTACACAAATGTTTACTTGAAGGCTATATACAATCCCTTGAATGTGAAAATAATCCAAATGTGCATTAACTGATGAATAGATAAAATGTGCTATGTCCATACAATGGAATTCAGCCATAAAAATTAAGTTTTGAACATGTTTCAATATGGACGAATCTTAAAATTATGTTAAATAAAAGAAGCCAGGCACAAAAGGCGACCTATAGCATAGCTGCATTTATATGAAGTATATAGAATAGTTGAACCCATCCAGGTAGAGAGCAGATTAGTGGTGGCCAGGGGCTCAGGGGAAGGCGCAATGGAGAGCGACTGGTTAACATGTCTGGGATATCCTTTTAGGGGGGATTAGACTCTCTTGAAACTGGATTGATGCAATGGTCATACAACATTGTGTTTGTACTAAATGCTTCTAAATTGTACACTTTAAAATAGTAAATTTTATGTGAGTTCTATCACAAAGAAAAAAAATTAAGGCAGCAAACATGGGATCCCAGCCTTGATAGAGCTTAGCATCTAGTGGGAGAGACAAATATTAATAGGCATTAAATTACTCTATACATAAAGCCACAGCTATTTTATGCTATTATCTATATTAATTCTCTACCCTAGTATATCCTAGACCCCTGAAATCTGATTGAAATATTCCCCAAGGTAGACATGGTCATCTTCTTGTTAAAGTCAATGGGCGCTTTTCAGTCCTTACCTTACTTCCTTCCCTTTTCAGCAGCATCTGGTATTGATGGCCATTCTTTCCTCTTAGACATCCTCCATTTCCTTTGCTTGGGCATCACCACAGCCTCTTGATTTTCTTCATTTCTTCTTATCTTTCTCAGACTCCTTCATGGGCCTCCTTTCTCAGTATGTCCTATTAATGCTGGTCTTCTTTGGATACACTCTTAGGCCTACACTTACTTTCCCCCCCTAGATCTCTGGTCCAGGTCTGCACAGTGGAGTTTCAGCTCATATGTATGTTAGGATGTAAATATATATCCTAGGTCATGGTGGCAAAATTTTAATATCATCCTTAAAAATCCTCAGGAGATTTTATAATAAAGGCTGGCACGCAAGTTCAAATTTTTCTTTCTAGGACTTGAATTATTCACTGTATGTTTGTTGATTTAATAAATAAATATATTTATATGTATGTAATCTGTTAATTCTACTTTCTAAATTATACTTCTGTCAATTATGTTTCCATTATACCTAATTGGTATAAAATGCTATTTTTTCTTATCTGAATTATTCCAAAAATAATCTTTTCTTGCCACCTGTCCTGTCTTTCCCCTAACCCCCTAATCTGTTGAACACATTGCAGGCAAAGAGTTTCTAAAATGAAAGCCTGACCTTCACCCTACTGTTTAACATCCACCAATGACTTCCCATGGCCTCTAGGATGTATGTAACCTCCTGATGTGGCTTGCTTTTACACTTTTAAATAGGAATCACTCCATAATACTCATTAAGTACCTGTCATGCAGGAACCAGGCACTGTGGTCTGTTCTGAGGGTATATCAGTGACCAAAGTGGAAACAGCCCTTTCTTTTCTCAAACCGGATGATACTGGAGGCATTTTAGCTTTTTCAGCGCCCTGGCCCTTCCCATATGCTCTTCATTCTATCTGCATCCCTCTCCTCACCTCCTATACATCCTGCCTTTGCCTGATCAGTTCTTATTCATCTTTCTCATCCCACTATAAAGATTATATATTCTAAAAAGTGTAGTTAATTTTAAATGTCTATTTGGGGCATGGTGTCTAGTTATTTTAAATGTTTCTTGAATTAAACTAATACTTATTTCTTTATTTTTGATTTATTGGTACTGAGTAGGATTAAACTCAGAAGCATTCTACCTTTGAGCTACAACCCCAGCCTTTCATCAATTTTTCTATTTTGAGACAGGGACTTGCTAAATTGCTGAGGGTCTAAGTTACAGAGGCTGGCTTCAAACCTGCAATCCTCCTGTCTCAGCCTTCCAAATACTGGGATTTTCGGAGTGCACAACCGCCTGGCTTCATATTTAAATTAGTGGACTTTGACTAAAACAAATGGCTTTTTATAACATGGGTGAACCTTTTCCCATCAGTTGAAAGACTGAACAGAACAAGGACCTCTCCTGATCAAGGAATGACTTTGCCAGGAGAAAGCTTTTGGTCTCTGACTGTAATTCTTCTCTGAGTTTTCAGCCTGCCAGGTATCTTATCAGATTTTAGACTTACTAGATCTCTGTGAATGAGCCAATTCTTTAAAGTAAATCTCTATAAACATGTATATGTACATGTATGTACCCTATGCATAGCCTTTTCTAATATAGTCTCTTGACTCGTGTGTTTGGGTTTGGGGCTCTTGCTATGTTCTTTCAGAGCATCCTGTACAGTTCCTGTCATAGCTACTGTCACAGTGTATAGCAAACACCTGTTTTCTTGTTAGTATCCTCTACTATGCTTAGAGCATGTTTAGTACAAAGCCCATCTCTGTTTTGCTTACCACTGTATCAGCTCCACATTTATAACATCCAAGGTATATTATGAAAGCTTGTCTCTCCAGGAAAACGTCATGAAACTTTTACTACATTTATCTACAATTGGGTTGCATATCATTCTTGGAATTTTAAACATTGTTTCCTTACCCAAGATTGTCTCAGTAAAGTTGATATCAGAGAGAAACCAAGAGTAATGGAGATAATGCTATTGCCCAAAGTAGAGTACTTGATTTTCTTTCCATGCCTATAAATATCCATACTCAGAGGACCATGTGGGATCTGAGTATTTTCATGCATACTTTTTAAAAAATTTAAGTCTGCCGGGCGTGGTGGTGCACGCTTGTAATCCCCGCGCTTGGGAGGCGGAGACAGGAGGATCGCGCAGGTTCGAAGCCAGCCCCGCTGGTATAAGAGACCCTGTTTCAAAAATATAAAATAGGTCTGGGAGTGTAGCCCGGAGGTAGAAGGGCTTCCAGGAACCCCAGTACCACCCAAAAAAAAATTTTTAAGTCAAAAGTTTTATATAATTTACAGATCTTCCAGGTATACCCACTTCCTTTTCTCCTCCTCCCCCTCCTTCTCCTCCTCCTCTTCTTTTTCTCTTCCTCCTCCTCCTCTGTCTTTTTGGAGTACTGGGGATGAAACTCAGGGGCATTCTATCTCCAAGCTACACCCCAGCCCTATTTTTATTCTTTACTTTGAAACAGGGTCTCACTAAGTATCTGAGACTGGCTGTGAACGTGTGATCCTCCTGTCTCAGCCTCCCAAGTACTGGAATTATAAGTGTGCACCACCATGCCTGGCTCACCATTTTTCTTCATAAGAACCTGCTTCCTCTCATAGCTTTAGCTTGCAGAATTCTATTGCTGGGCCATTCTGTTAATGTCTACAGCCCAGCATTGCCTGTGCATTTGAATGTTCTTCTTTCGAAAAGTAGCAAATTTTCTTATTTTCCCTATTTGTAACACATAAAAAATGTATCACCAGCATCTCTACTTCAAGACCAAGGCATGGGGAAAATAAACTGCTCCTACAACAAACCAAGAAAATACCTGAGAACCTTGTGGTAACATAATTTAGCTGTGTGGCAACATTATTCAGTATATGTTCTGTTCATTTAAAGAAGAGCTCTCCATTCTGATAATTCCAGTATCAGAAAGACCTCAGGACTCATGAGATTCTTCTATGAGATGGTCTCCTGACTCCTCTCAGATAATGCCACACTCAATTTCTGAAAGAGTAATGAGAAATCTGCCTGCCTGCTAGCTTTGTCTATAATTGGCCCCTTACCTTAGAAATGTCAACTTCCTGTTGCCTATAGTTCCAGCCTGTCTGAACTCAGGAAGTTAAGCATTTAGGAAAGAAACATCAACATTCTTTCAGCTTCTTGCGGACTGTGAATGATGAAACGTAGTTTACAATGGAGAGAAGGCTGCTGGTGCAACTATGAGTCATTCCTGCCCAGATCTCCTGTGACTCATTTTCCTTCATTAAACTGAGCAGAGTCAATAGCCCTTCAGTTTTCTGAACAGTAGATCTAACTGCACTAATGACTGGCTGTTGAACAAGTTTAGCTATGTTCTAATTTATTTATTAAGCAACAGTAAAACAAGTATAAAGTACCCATCAATGGATAATGGAAGGACATTAGTGTTTCTGCCCATGAATTAGACCTAAAACACAGCTTCTTTTACTTGAAAATGGAAAAAGCTTGGCTAGTCCTTGTCAGCAAAGTAAAAAATTTAATTTCCTGAGCTCTATTTCTTCCCACTTTAGACCTTGTTCCAAAATGATAACTGTCTGACCAGTCTCATAGGCCGTGCCTCTCTTTCTTGTCCCATTGTCTAAATGGTCCCTACCCTGCCCTACTGTTTCCTAGCCTGGGCTCTACCTCTGCATCCCCTTCCCTCTGCCCAGCTTCTTTCTTACCATTAGAATATTTTTCTGTTTGTCTCCTTGCCTTTTACCCAGCATTCAACTAAAACTTACTCACTTATATCTTAGGGTTCTTATGCTAGCATTCCATCTAGTCTACTTATCCCTAATCTCACTTAAAAACAATCTAAAAATTGTTTTTGTAGCAACCCTGCATTATCATCTCTCACAAAGAGGTAATCTAATTTTGGACTTTCCAAGAGTTCCCGCCACCCCACTCCAATGTGTGTATGTGTGTGTGGTGCTCGGGATCAAACAACTCGGGGTTTTATGCATGTTAATCAAAATCTCTACCACTGCACCACACTTCTAGCCCTAGAAGAGAGTGTAAGAAGAAAGCTTTGGAGCTGGGAGTAAGGATGCATTTCTGTAATCCCAGTACTTGGGAGGCTGAGATAAAAGGATTGCAGGTTTGAGGCTAGTCTCAGAAACTTAGCAAGACCCTGTTTCAAAACAATTTTTTTTAAAGGCTGGTGTATAGGTTGAAGTAGAAAGCCTCTGGGTTCCATCCTCACTGCTAAAACAAAATAACAAACAAACAAACAAACAAACAAACAAAAAAACCCAAAACACAAATGCAAGAACAAAAAAAAAAAAAAGAAAGGAAAAGAACTTTGGAATTAGATCTCTCAGTTTTAATTTCTTGCTTGCCAAATGAGAGACGTTGACTTGTCAGTGAAGTGATGGGGCATTTATGTTATGTATAACCTGCTTCCTCCAGTGTCTGGTAGCTAGTAGGCACTTGATGGGTGATGATAGTTACTTTTATATTCATAGAAGGTAGATGGGAGACTTTTTTGGGGTAATTGAATTTTAATTTCCTTTCCAACCCACCATTATTTCAAAGGATATTTATAAGCACTATTAATAAGTAATGCCTTCCAATTATTGTGCAGTGCTTCATTACCTACACGTGTTAGTTTCTTTGATCCTGAAAACAACCCTTTTATATTTCTGTTTAACATTATTTCTCATTTATAAGAAGCTGAGATTCTAGGATAAAGATAATTTCTTGGCCAAACCAAGGTACTTTGAGTTTGAAAGAAGCATTAAATTGGGATTGTCCCAGGCAAACAGGATGTTTGTTCGCCTTATTCAAGCAGGTTATGACTGCTTCAAAAACCATTATGCCTAGAAGAGTGACACACTTGGGACTAGAAGCAATTTGTCTACTGATTCTATGTAAAACTATGGGAATTTCTAGGTGGTGGTAGGATGTAGGAAATTAGTACTTTGAGATCTATGTGAACTTTGTCATAAAGAAGTACTGATAAAACTGTCACATCAAAGAGGTGCTAAACCATTCTACTAACATGCTGGGTTAGCTACCAGGACAGGGGATTGCAGTTGTAGGCTAAGGTTCCCTAACATGTTGAATTCATTGATTCATTTATTTATTCATTTAACAAGCCTGTATTGGATACCCACAGAATCATTTACTGTTACTGTATAACATACCATCCCCCAAAACATTGTCTTGGTTGGGTGTGATGGTGTGTGCCTTTGGTTTTATCTACTTATGAGGCTGAGACAGGAGGATTGCTTCCACTGAGGAGTTTGAAGTCAGCATGGACAATAGAGTGAAACCCTATCTCAAAGAACAAAAACAAGACAAAAAAGTAATGTAAAATAAAAATATATCTTAAAAAAATTATGATTTTATTTACTCATGGTCCTGTGGGTCTGCAATTTTTTTTTTTCTGGGATCAGCTGTGTTGTTCATCTGCTGGTGCTGCCTGGGGTCACTCACTTCTGTGACTGGAGTAAGACATGGCAGTTCATTTGGAGTTGGGGGCTTCCCACAGCCTCACGCACAGCACAGCTGTCAAGGGTGCTCATCTGGAATGGCTTTCTCCACCCCATAGCCTCTCATTCTTAAGGATACTAGCCTAGGTTTCTTCCCAAGATGACAGAGTTACTTCAGGAGAGTGAAAGTAGAAGTTTCATTCCTCTGGAGGCCTTGGCCTGGAAATAGAACACTGTTATTCTGCTTCATTCTGTTGATCAGGGAAAGTTATCAGGTCTGCTTTGATGTAAGGGTTAAGGCAAAAAATTCTACCTCCCGACCACCCCCCACATTACCCCAGTGCTAGAGGTCAAACTGAGGGCCTCACTCCACTAGGCACTACTAGCTATTCCACTAGCTTAAAACACCTTTTGGTGGTAGCAGCGGCCAAGTACCCTTGCATAGGATACTTGGATTGGAGACATTTATGGTTGGTGGTAGCAATCTATCATAATCTCTATACATAAGATTCTCTTCTAGGTGGTGAAACATGAAAGCTGATAATATGCCCTGTTTTGCATGGGAGAGATTGACTAGGAGATAATAGTTAACAATGGAAGGTAGAAAGCACTTTGACAGAAGGGCAACCATGGCATTGAGGAGCACAGGAATAGCTATCTCACACTGAAAAATTACTACTAGAACAGTGGTCCCCTGGGCCCGAGAACATTAATGTTCATCATGCTTATTTGTCTTTTCAAGGCCCTAGGTCTGATCTAAAGGTCCTGGAATGCTTTCTTTACCTGACCACTTCTCCCATTTACCTAGCAGAGGGTTGAGGGTGAATTGGTAGGAGAATGAGGTGAAGGTAGTGGGGCCAGTGGTGGGGGGAAGTTTTAGATATTCTTTCCCCCACTTACAAATGGGTATATGTAACAGAAATGAAGGGAGGGTCTTTGTTTATACCCTCAAATCTGAACTCTTCTTTGGAGGCTTGGGAATTCTGAATTTTATTTATACATATGACTCTAGAATATTCAAACACATAAGGGTCTTTTCATAAAGACCAGATTTGGTAATAGTCAATATATGAATAATCTGGCACTTGACCTGTCTACCCTCAATTTAAACATCAAAAAAGTGAGGTTGAATTAGAAACTTTTAATAAGGGCTTTGGCACTAACGAGGAAACCTTAGATTGAAGGAGGAAAAAAAATCTTGCTGGATAATAAAGCCAGTTAGATTTATTGTCTATATGACAGTAGGGAATTCCTTTAATCACATATTCTCAAGTGCCTTTGGGAACTTGGACAATAATAAAGTGTATGCTGAGAGGAATCAGTGACAGTATTCTCCCAAAGGAGAAAAAAATGATACTGCGGCTCATCATTCCGGTGCTTCTTGAGGGACTCGGGAGAGTAAATCTCACAGCTGCCCACAAGTAGAATATGTGGGGCATCGGGCTGGAAATTCTCTAGAAAAACTGTTATGATGCCTGGCTAGTCCTGTTCTGAAGTTGGATTCTTCAGCAGTGTATGATAGCAGAGACTTAGAGAAGAAAGCTGAATTGGATTTTCTCCCCCTGAGTCAGGAAGATCATTATAGCTATACCTTCACATCTCTGGGTGACTTTGTGGTTTGTGTCACTGGTCCTAGCTAATGGGGACCAGGCTGAGGTCAGAGGGAGTTCCAGATGGTTGGGCACAAACTATACCACTTAGCAGCCCAGATGGCTCTAGTAATCAAATTAAATACTGGCTATCAATCAATGAGCATATACTTAGCACCTATTATATACGCAACATTGTGAGGATACATAAGACTAGTTTCTTATCTCATTTCAGTCTGCAGTCTAATCTCGAGATACAATAGCACAAGACAGAAAGCAAAAGTCGACTTCTATTTTTATTTCTATGAAGATGTTTAAAATCAAATATGTGGGGCAAATGTTGCATATTTTTATAAAAGTATTCCCTACAAAATCTCCTTTATATGAGGGGCACCAGAGAAGCTATTGAAATATGATCAAAAGCTTTCCATTGGTGAAGAGATATAGTAGTGAGACACACAGCATAAGCAGATAAAATTACTGCCATAAGGCCTTGGAATCTCATTTGTTAGCCATCCTTCCTCAATAATAGCCAATGATAACAGAAAAGCTACACTGAGCATTTTTACTATGAATTCTTCTGAGTACGTTGTATTCATTATCTAATTTAATCCTGCTACAATTCTCTGAAATATTTGCTATCACTAGTTCTAGAATCTGGAAACAAGTAGCATGTATAAGGTCACATTGCAAGCAAGCATCACAGGCTCCTTGATTTGGAAAGCCAAGAGTTTGGGTGACAATTACACAAGCATTTGGTCCTGTTCTTGTACTAATCAGGGTCATTAGTTGAATAGAAGGGAAACCAAATCTTTAACTGAAGCAGAAAAGGAATGTGTTGTAAAGATAAGCATTTTATAGAATAGACAGGACATCTTGAGAACTAGGCTCAAAATAAAGGTAGAAGCCAGAAGATACTTGGCAACAAATTCCAAAAGAGTGTTAGAGAGAGATACCAGAGGGACTCCAGACAATGGAGGGAAAACCTCAGTAAAGCAAGGAAGGGTAGGGGAAGACGAAGGCTGGGGTTCATTGATGGAAAAGCTACCTCCAGCTATCCATGTATACATGTGAATATGGCATTATTAACCTGGACACTCAGTATCAAAAGAGGGAAATGGGGAAGAGGGTGAGGGCATCAAGTACTCTGAATATATGCCTTTGTCAACATGATCCACACTATGATGTGAGACTATAGTGCACCAGTAAAAATAAAAAATGAAAAAATGTATAAAAATAAAAAATAATGAAACACAATAAAATTTTAAATAAATAAATCTGAGAGAATTATAAACAAAAAAGAAACAATGAAGCAGAAAGTAGTGGACTTGAGGAGCTGAGAATGACCTATTCTAGTGCCTGGGAGGAGAGAAAAGGAATTGGGTATCTCCTTTCATCCCTAATTTCCACCTTGTTTGTAATTTCTCTCCTACAGGGATGTTGGTGCTTAGTAGGCTCACAAAACTCACTTGTCAAGTATCTACACCATAGCTCTAAACATTTTAAGGCATGTTACTGTAACATGAAGGCCATTTCATCTCCATATTTCCTTACTGACGCTGAGGTTTCCTATGTCTTGGTGTTTGTTGTTACTATTTGTGTGTGTGTGTGTGTGTGGGCATCTACCCTCCCGTAGCCCTGCCTAGTTCCTTGCTTCAACTCTACACCCCTATAAGTAATTAATTCAGCTCCTGCTATTGTCAGAGTAATCTTGGGATGAAAGAAAGCTTTTCTTTCTGGGAATGATGTGCATATTCAATCCATCTTAATGGTCAGACTTTAAGACAACTTCATCTTGGCACTCGGAAGGATAGTTAAAGAATGACCCTTAATTTTAAAAATATTTCAAGTTCAATTCAGCAAATAGCTTTTGAGCACCTACTCAGTGCTAGCATTTTGTTGATAACTGAGGATATAAAGTAGAGTAGAAACATTTCCTGATGAGAGCCTCACAGTTGAGTTATGAGAACAAATAGAAACTTTGAAACCATTTTGGAACACTTGTCACCTCTCTAATATCTCTTGGTTGAAAGGATCTTACCATAGAGCAAATCTATTCTGAATAAAAACAACAGCCTAGATGAATGTGTACTCACTCTGTGTCACCCAGTAGTCTACATGCTTCACATTATTAACTCACTGAGACAATAGCAATAATTTTTATTATGAATCCCACAACTCTGATTTTTTAGCAGAGAGTTGAATATCAAGTACCCGCTCAATAAAAAGTTCTTGAGCCAGCAATTACTTATGCAGGAGTCTGAAGCTACTAAATCCCGTGAAGCCAGGCCTCTCAGATCTTTCAGGGTTGAAACTTAGGGGAATTTTAAGGAAAGATGAAGCAAAAGAAGTAGAAGTAGCTTGAATGTGACATTTGGCAGCTGCACGACTCTGCTTTCCTTTGGGGTGTCCCATCTTGGAAGAGTAAAGACCACCCACAAGGGGGCCCTGGGCAAATGCCCAAATCCCCAGTGGGATAGATTGCCCTTGGAGGGAATTCATCTTATGTAAGCAGGGCTATAATCATTAATCATTCACAATAAGCTCTTATTTATGAACTAATCTCAAACAGACATATTGAATCCATTTTACCAAGTAAAAATGGAGTCGAGTAAATCATAAACAGCTAAATTATAGTTTTGGCACATACACATGGTTTTGTTTCATATTTAGAAAGATTTGCCTCCTGGAGTAACCTAATACAATGGAAACACTCTGGAAAACACTAAAGAGAGTGAGTGTTTATAGAGACTTACATCTGATTTACATTTAAGAAGCATAAAACTAATTGCAGAGAGACTGTGCTACTAAAGCATTAAACCTAAGGGACAGCTATGTACAAATGCTTATTGGAATGCTGATATGACTGCTTGAAATTGAGACCTTCAAAATTAATTTCCACAACTAGAAATAAGGGTATCTTAGAATGTCCTCAATGGATACAGATATATTATAAATGATTCCCAGACAAAGTAGCTGTTATATGAGAACATCTTTCTAATATGAGATTAAAATCTGAAATTGCAAGTAGTAATAAATATATCCATCTATATTAGTGTTAAAATGTGACAGCATTGTAAGAGCAATAAACAGGTAGACAGCTAATGGTCAGTTCCTGTGATTAATTGCCTTGTTGTTATTTCAATTGCTTTTATTCTCAATAAATAGCCCAATTTTTCTTTTTCCCATTACCACATATATACATATATGTGAGGGGAAAAGTCTCCTTCAATCAAAGATATTATTTTTAAAGCATTTAAAATAAAGTACCTAAAAAAATCCTTCGGAACTTTGGTTGTAGAAGTTAGTAAGTCTAGAAGTCTTTTATGATGCAAAATTCTCTAGCTTAGGAATTATATATGGATTTAATATTTTTATTTTTAAAGATTTTGGGGTCTTCTTTTAGTAGTAGTTCCATGCAGGAACAGTTACTCTGAGAAATAATAAAAGTAATATTTTTAGCATCGAAAGTGTTATATTATTCATCAGCTCTTATATACTGTACATAATCCTTTAAAACCATTTGCATCTGTGTGTGTGTGTGTGTGTGTGTGTGTGTGTGTGTGTGTGCCTGTGTGTATACAAACATGCATAATAACCTATTTTCTCTGGATGCTGTTTGTGGGTTTGCTATTTTTTGTCTTGTCTTTGCTGTGGTGTTGTCTGTGAAGGTTTAAATGAAATTTATAGCATGCATCACGTATTGTAAGTTTGTCTGTCATATAATGATCAGCATGCAAAAAAAAGCCACGTATTTGGACTGTATATTTAAGCCTAGTGAGTAATCATATACAAAACAATGCAAAAATGTGAACATTGTATGGCAATTAATAACATCTCTGCCAGTGTAAATACGTTTTTTTCCCCATAAATCATTTCCAGCTTGTCAAAATGGATCTGTGCTGGCAAAGAAACAAGGGTAATGTTTCAATTTTCTCCATCTGGCAAGAAATTTTCTGTTAGATTTCCTCCTTCCCTTTTTCAGCTACAGAATTTATATGAGCAACTACATATAGTGTGATTAAGAAAGGGTGCAGTGTGATAGGATAGAGAACAATGCTGAATATTAGGAACTTGACTCTGAGTAACTGCCCCACATTGTACATTCATGTCACACAGCCACATAACAGAAAATATTTGGTTGTTGAAGCATAAAAATGATTCTCTTTGTAGCAAAACATTGCTCTCATTAAATAAAGCACAACTTTCTTTTAAAACATTTTCCCGTAAGGACTTGAATATATTTTAACTTGTTTGGCATAATTTTTTATAGTGATTGAGGATTCATTTAAATCTGAAAAAAATTTTATCATGTCATTGTAGAAATTTCAGTAGCATACACATAAATTACCAATATGGAACTAGGGAAGAATTTACCCTTTCACAACTCAATATTTAAAACAAGATTCAATAGGGAAGACATACTGTATACAAAGACTGCTTATTGATATCTAGCAATACAAAATGTTGGGGGTTTTAACCATGGAAGCAGCTAGAATTTACTCTGATAATTGAAAGATGAACCCATGCACAAAAACCAAAATCTACATATTTTTTATAAACATTGTTGGATCATTTTCAATTTTCCTTTCCTGTTAATACAAAAACATTCTCAGAGCGCATAAAATGTGTTATTCTGCCTCACTTCTCAGTTGCCCACAGGACACCTGGGAGGAAGTTTGATAAAAATTATGTGTATTTGAATACTCATGTGTATGTGTGTTCATGTAGGCCTTACAGGACACTGAGTGCAATTATACATGCCGATAGCTGCCTGTGTGGCATCCCTTCCCAAATATGTCTGTACAGAAAATTTAGGAGCACAGAATGCTCATTGATATACAGTTTTGGAATATACTATAAGGTGTCTTAGGAAGTTCATTTTCTCTCTACTTTTAAAAAATGTGGTGGTTAATATGAATTATTTCAGTAACTGTATGCTGGCAAGGCAGGTGTGTGTGTGTGTGTGTGTGTGTGTGTGTGTGTGTGTGTGTGCATAAGTTTGCGTGTGTACATGTGCATGCTTGCATGCATGATGGATTCTGGTTTGGATAATTCTTAGGCAGATAATTAACAATTGTGGGCACAAATCTCTAGATAAACTTGCACAATGAGTGGACTCTGAGCGTTTTCCCCCAAGAGGGTGGAGATCACTGCAGTCTCTCCGGGTCACACAACCAAGCTAACTCCTGGGTTTTTCGGTGTCATTTTATCCATCGAGTAGGTCACTGAAGAGATGGCTCTAGTGTGTTGATATTAATCACTTGGTGCCAGGGTGCTTCAGTTGTCACTTACCCTTGTTGCGTATCATTTTAGCTGCACATATGGAACATTATTTGTCATGCACTCTTCTGAGACCCCTAGAATGTCAGGACATAACAGATGATTAAAGGATTGAGAAGCAACCTTCACTCTGAATATCTTTGTCTTAAATTGTCAGACCAGAGCTTGAATACAATTTGATGGTTTAGTTTTCTTTCACTTAAATTTTATGGACATTTGCAAAAAATAATTTGGACAAAACTTTACCTGAAGAAGTGGCTGGGAACAAGGGACTTAGAATTAAAGTATAATCAAATAATTATTTTTCATTATCAATTGCTCACTACCAACTTCTTTTCTCACTTTTTTGGGGGAGGTTATCCACAAGAGGAACTACTGTTCAATTTAACGCTTTTATAATCCACTTTTTGGGGGGATTAACTCTTATTTTGAGAGAATTAGCTTCACTTCTCATAGGTCTTACTTAATTATATTTTCTAGCCTTCCCTGCCATAGTTCCTCAGAATCAAAATGCAATTTTTCTATGGACATAATAATGGAAAGTATATATTTTAACTATTTCTACAAGAATATTTTAGGTTTCAAAAATGAAAATCATACTGAGATATGGAATTGATATTTTAATATTATCAATTCTTTTAAAAAGCAACATTGGTACTATGTTTAGGCTAAGTTGCAGAAGCATCAGAACTGACGGGGTGATGCAGGGAGGCTGTGGTTCCCATGGCGAGGTGATGATGGTGCACGTTGTGAATGGAGTGTTTGGCAGTGGGATCATCGACCTCTCCCTGGGAAGAACCATTCTGTTGTTTCAGTCTGTTACCCAGACAGGAGCAGAGAAGAGAGAAAGGATACTTGGTCTGCCTTTGAGCATCTCAATAAAGTTTTCTCTCTTTCTTCCCTTTTTCTTTCCTTATAAGATGTTCCATTTTTAGAAAGATTCTCTTGCTTGTCTTGAAAAGTTTTGATGCCCACTTGACAGAGGGGAGCAGATTGGTCCACATAGATGCCCATTCAGCTCATTAATGCTCCTTACTCTTAATCTACCTCAGTTTGTCTTTGTTATCTTTACACGGAGATAATTGGTTTGTATGAGTCTATAAAGTCCTAAGGAATGGTTCTCCCTCTAACCAGGTCAACCCTGCGGATCTTTCTCTACCCTCATTTCCTTCAGTTACACATGTGCAAAGCAGACTTGAGTCTGGGAAGAGAAAGAAAACCAGCAACTGGTTTTCTTCTTGTACTGATGAAAGTTCCTATGTGGGTGTTCTCCTGGGCTTATAATTATTTTGTTATAGCCTCGTCTCTTCTGAATAGTTCAGAGGGTATCAAACACAATGAACTAGTTATTTTGGCCACATAAGTTCATGGGATTCAAAATGTATTTTTCTATAAAAATAGTAAAATCAAGGAAAAGAGGAACAAGTAGAACATTTAATGAACTAAAATAAACACATACAGTGTCATTTCTATACATAGCAGTTGTTTGAAACAGACTTTTCTGGGACTCTTTACAGAGGATAGGGATCTATATTATATTTTATAAATCATAAGTTAACATCCACCTGGAGCAATTGAAAAGATATAAGCTAGAAAATAGCATGATCTAGTAAGATGTTAGCAATATGACTCTCTCTTCTAATGACATAGTTTCATTTTTTTACCACTACATTTAGTCATAGCCTAAAGATAGAACTTCTGGTCCTTCCGAGTACATAAGAGGTTAAGATCATCTAAGAAAGCACTGTGAGATCAATCTATTTTCAATTTCACCTGTAGGAAAACTGAGGCATGAAGTGCATACATGATTTGATTGAAGTCAATGTTTGAGACATTTCTAGAATATACTACCTACAAGGCAATAAAGCAAAATGTTTATAATCCAGGGTTTTAAAGTCAAACAGATGCAGGTTCTAAATTCAGCACTAAGTTAATATCACAAGCCCTGGTTTCCTCAACTATAACCTGGTCAAATAACATTGTCTTGTAGGATTGCTGTGTGCAGAAGCAAAGTTATGCAAATCCCTTACTGTTACAGTTGGTATACAACCACCAAATATAGTTGCATATAGCTCTATTTATTAAAATAGTCTTTCCATTTAATGCTATTTAATTTAAACCATGCTGCCTAATTTACTAGATGTGATTGATCTATTGATAGCATGTTTTCATTCTTAATAGTATTAATTAGGATAGAAGAAGAAAAAAGAATGAAACTTAATTTCCCCTAGAGTCCCAAGGGACTCGCGTGGGTCAATTTATTAATGAAATGTGAAGAACATTTGGCAAACCCACCAAATGAGACAAAGCGTTGTAAAGAGCCTTTAAAAAGAATTGGTATCTAATGTTAATGTCTGTGGAATGGAACTGTCATGGGATAATGGCCTTTTGATGGTACAGAAAATGCCAAGGCAGAGATAAGACATTTATTTTGAAAGCACTAGACAATCACCTTTGGATAGTGTCCTTCTACCAGGTCTTTATTTCTAATAGACCAATAATTGATATGGATGTAATTATTTTTCTTGATGGATTTGATATATTAAGCAATGGCCTTGCCCACTCTGTACTCTCAATGAGTTGCTGCTTCCTTGCCGGACCTCAGGACAAACCTGTTTTCCTGTATTCTCTCCAATCAAAATTCTGTGATTTTTTTTCCTCTAAAAACCAAGCACATCAGTTGTATAAATGAGGGAATTCGGGGAAGCTGAAACTCTAAGCTTTGTGGTGATTTTAGTGATATAACTATCAGTTTAGATATTTCTTCAGTCTCCTAGAAACAAAAACCCACTTTTTGTGTGTAAGATAATATAAATATTTTAAACATAAAGAATCAGATTTGCTGATGAAATGTCCATCTTTTTGTAAACCTAAAGTACAAAATCCCAAACTCTTGTGAAAGTTTTGTGGAACTACTTCTGTTGCAGATGATATTCCTGTAGGGTAAAGATATCAGCTATAGAGTCAATGCTATATGCCTCATGAAACTGAAGTCTCTTTTATCCAGAGAAAACCATTATTTGTTTTTTTTTTTTTTGTGTGTGTGAGAGAGAGAGAGAGAGAGAGAGAGAGAGAGTGTGTGTGTGTGTGTGTGTGTGTGTGTGTGTGGTGTGTATGTGTTGGTGTGTGTTATAGTCAGATGTCCAGTACCATAACTGGGTAGCCGGTTATTGTTGCTTTTTTTATGGAGTGCCATGAAAGACTAGTAGAATGTCTTTGATTTGTTATTATTAGTCTTGTTTCAAGGAAACATGAGACAAGGTGGATGGGTTTGGATTGACTTTTTATTTGCTATGAGTATGGTAATTTCACTCACTCACTATCTTGAATGTACACATTTGAGCTTAATGGATTTCTCAAGAATCAAGTTACTGCCTTGTAATAATGAAGCTCACCCCATAGTGCTGTAGAATAGGAATTAAAAAAAAAAGTCCTTTGACCTTTCTTTCCAAGCCTACCTATAAACTCCAGCGGAGCTTGAACAGCAAGGGGAAGATTCCATCTTTTGTCTCCTGTCCTGAACTTCTCTGATACATGTCTTGAATTTTTATTCAAATTACTTTGGGTTTTAATTTATTCAGTCAAATGTCAACCAAGTGTTGTTTATCCTGTGGATTACACTCATGCTCACTGCAGAATTCTCTAACATTTTGATTTCTAATTATTTTCTTGTTTATCCATGTGGTAGGATGTTTTGAATATTACCTTCTAACCACTGACCAGTTGGAATTATACTTTTCTCTCTTTTCTAAGCATCTGGTAGTAAAAATTGGCAAGTGTGCCATCTTAGCAAACATTAAAACTGCATAACCACATTTTTTATTCCATGTAGAACTATCTTCTTTAGTTATTTATTGTACTTAAGGCAGTCAATTTTGGTGATTGGAATTGAGCCTTGATCACAAAGTGCAACTGAGACTTTGTTGAGATTCCTGAGCATGAAGTTAGCAAAAAGGTGTTGAGGTACCTCTCTGAGAAATTTCAAGCTAAAAGAAAAACAGAGTTAACTCAAGAAGCAGTGAAGCTGGTTCTGCAACAGAGATAAACCCCAAGCTTCTGTCTGCTCTATGCTGCTAACTCCTCCTATATTTTTAAACCCATTTTCTTCTGCCCTTTCTCTAACCCTTCTCTACTCCTTCTCTTCCTCTATGCATTATTTTGGAATTATGAACTAATGTCAAACATCTCCCCTGTTCTTGACACGCAGTCTGATTTAAACTTGGGATGAGAAGAAGAAGCATTAAATTGGACCAGTAGGCTAACCTTTGGAAAAGTCATTGAATTAAAGAAGAGGGAAGCTAGATCACTTGGGGTTGAAGAGATCAGTTAGTGAAGTCATTAGCATGGGAGATCATGGTCTTTTTAAGAACATGAGAGTTTGGCCTTGTTAGTATAAGAAGGGGTCCAGGCTCTCAAGACCCGAGTGACATGCTAAGGAATTCAGCATCAGAAGCTGGTGAGGTGGGATCAGTGAAGGCTTTCCATCAATTGTGGGATACAATAAGATTGATATTTTTAAGAAGGAGTCTTTAGAAGCAGTAAGAATGGAGGACTGAAGAATGGAGAGGTTAAACCCAGAGAGACTCACTTAAGAGAATAGTATAATATAAAAGTTGAAAGATCAGGGCTTGAAATAAAAGGAAAGAAGAAACTAGAATGGACAGATGTTTTTAATATTAGGATGAACAGAATGCAAAGACCCGATAAAATTGGGGAAAAGAAAGCCCGCAAAGAGCCGTCAAGATTGCAAGATTGGAAAAGAAAAATAAGAAGGAATCCAAGATAGTGGATTAATGAGTATAATCATTTTCTAGGACTACTGTAAAAATATATATGTAGCCGGGTGTGGTGGCGCACGCTTTTAATCTCAGCATTCGGGAGGCCAAGACTGGAGGATTGTGGTTTGAGGACAGCCTCAGCTACTTAGTGAGGCCTTTGCAAGTCAGTGAGACCCTGTTTCTAAATATCAAAAGAATAAAAATAGGATTAGGGGTGTAGCTTGGAGGTAGAATGTCCTTGGGTTCCATCCACAGTTCTACACACAAAAAATGTATATATCATGGATTTAGTGGCTTAAACAACAACAACAACAAAAATTATGCTTTCATTTAGAAGGATAGGGGTCCAGAGGATCAGGTGCCAGGAATATCAAATGAATTTTGAAAAATAGTTTTTCTGCTTCTTTTATTAGGGTGTTTGCTGTTCCTTTGTTCATTCAAAAACATTTATTCAACAGTATTAAGTGTATGGCATGATTTAGGTAAGGAGGAGTCATCTTTGTGCAAGGTAATAAACAGCTCTTCACTTAAGCTTAAATCTTAGGGAAACAGAAAATAAGCAAGAAGCATAATAAAATTATATATCATTATAAAGTGGTAAGTGTAGCATAAAATATAAAATATAGAAGAATACAGTGGTTGTGGAGTTCTGTGGTAGGATGGGAGGTGGGAAGGTTCCATATGAAATACAATGGGCACAGTTACCTTTATTGAGAAGAATAATTTGAAGGAGGGGCTAATCAGGCTGATTTCAGAGGGAAGAGTTAAAGCACAAAGGAAGTATTATGCCTGGCATATTCTAAGAACATCAATGAAGCCCAGCCTGTCTTAAGTAGAGTGAGGAAGAAAGGGAAGAGTCAGAGATGAGGTTGCTGGAGAGAGGATAGACACTACTGGGTTTGGAAGCCTTTGCATGACTGTGGCTTTTACTCTGAGTGAAATGAGAAATGAGAAGCCCTTGCCCAGCTTTGAATAGGAAGGTGGAAGGTATGATCTAACTTACTCTTTCTTCCTTCCTTCCTTCCTTCCTTTCTTCCTTCCTTCCTTCCTTCCTTCCTTCCTTCCTTCCTTCCTTTCTTTCTTTCTTTCTTTCTTTCTTTCTTTCTTTCTTTCTTTCTTTCTTTCTTTCTTTCTTTCTTTCTTTCTTTCTTTCTTTCTTTCTTTTGGTGGTACTGGGGTTCCTGGAAGCCCTTCTACCTCCAGGATACACTCCCATGGACTACACTCCCAGACCTATTTTTTAACTTTTTTTTTTTTTATGTGGAAACAGGGTCTCTTAAGCCAGTGCAGCTAGCTCCGAACCAGCGCAATCCTCCTGTCTCAGCCTCCCAAGCGCGGGGATTACAAGCGTGCGCTACCACCCAGGTAACTTACACTTTAAAAAGGATCACTCAGCCTCTGTGTTAAGAAAGACTGTAGAAGGTCAGAAGTAAAAACAAAATAAATCAACAACAAAAACAAAAATAACAAAAGAGAACCTTGGAAACCATTTGAATAATATAGACAAAAATTGATGATGGCCAGGGTCAGGTGGCAGGAGTAGCAGAAGAAATAAGTCATCGTTTATTTTGAAGACAAAACAGGAAAATGTAGGATAAAAAGAGGAATAAAAGATGAGGACAAAGATTCTGAATGAGCAACTGCAAAGTATCCATTGACATGCATAAGAGAGAAAGAGAAGCAGATTTTCCAGGAAGCTCACCAGTTCAGCCTTAGGACTTAGTAAGGTGTTGAAAGGTCATGTAGATAAACTTAAGTCAGGAGTTTGGAAAGAAAGGTCAAAATAGAGATGTAAAATTGAATGCTTCAGCGTAAAGATGTTATTTAAAGCCATAATTTGAGATTATATCACCAAGAGATGACTAGATAGAGCGGACAGGAGGCTCCACAGTGGACCTCTGGAACTCCCCCAACCTTTTGCCATCCCCTGACATCAAGAAGGTAATGAGAAGAAAACCCAGCAAGGAGACCAAGAACAAAATACCAGTGAAGTTGGAGGATGATCAAGAGGTTGGGGTCCCTTGACGGTGGTGTGAACAAAGCAAGTGAAAAGCTGGAACACATTTCCACTTTCCCTCCACTGGTCATATTCGAAGGATTCCAAGGACCTAGAGGACAATAGAGTCACAGCCATATGGAGCCTGGTCATTGGATGACTACCTGAAGGCAAGGTTCCCCTGCCAACCTAGCCTGTGCTGAAGGCAAGGAATAATTGTATTGAATTAAGTTTCTAAAATTGGGATTTATTTTCTTCTGCTATTGGGAATTAAACTCAGGACCTCTTGCATGCTCTGCCACCAAGCTACATCCTTAGCCTGGGAAAATTTTTTGATTTATCACCAGATTTATGATTTGTTGAACTAAATCTGAGATAATTATTCCAGGTTAGATGCTGTGACTACCCTAGGGTCTCAGTATGATTTGAGCTGAAACAGACCAAATTTTAGCAAAACCCAGTTCCATCTTGGGATTCTACAAATTGAGATGGTTAATGGCTGCTCCTGATGCTCACCTTTAACTGGATCCTGAGAATAAGCATTACTGATGGGAAGGTGTCAGTGTTTTTAAGGTCCATCATTAGGGCTGATAAATCTTTGATAGATTGTTATGGTTATATAAAAAAAAGAGATCCACCTTCCCTCAAGTGTGGAGTTTGGAATTGTGCTTGGAAACTGACTGAAAAATTGTTGTGAGCTTGTACTTGAGAGCATGAGCCTGTTTGTGGCATTTGAGCCCTAGACTCTTCTTTCTCAAGTTTATACATTCTAACTAAAGCGAATGAAATCTGACTACACATTACAATGGTTTCCCAGCACACACACAGCACAAAATCCAAGGTTACTCCTGTGGCCTTCTAAAGCTTCCCTTCCTGTTCTCTGCTACTTCCCTGCCTCCTACTGCTCCTTTGGTGTCCCTGGCACACACCTCACAGACTCCCTGTGCAGATCCTCTGTGCTGCTGTTTCTGCAGTTCATACAGATATTCACACGGCTTATTCTTTTATTTCCTTCTGACTACTGGTCACCCTACCTGAATTATATCTCCCATCAGTCTCTGTCCCTCACCTGATCTGTTTATCTTCACAGAACTGATGACTAATGGATGTTAAGTTAGGTGGCTATTTGTTTCTGTGTTTACCATGTGTTTCTTCCACTAGAATGCAAACTGCCTGCAAGCAGCAACTTTGTCTTATTTGCTGCTATATCTTGGGCACCTAGAACCATGCTAGGACACAGTAGGAGCCCAACAAATATTTGTTGAATAAGTGGGTAATAGATGAATAAATTCTTATGGTCATCTGATTTCTCAAAACAGCCCAATCTTAGAAAAGACTAATTAGTCTTCTCTCAGATACAAAATACCATGATGACAGCCAACCCAGATGGGTCTTGGACATAATAAACCTAAGAAAATCTTAAAAAAAAAAAGCTGTCAGCCTCTTTCCATATCCTACCATTTATCCCTAAACACTTCTCTCAAACTTCATGTATTTAATCAGCACAATTCAGTAAATGTATATTTAGCATCAACTATTTTCCAAATTTATTAAAGAAAAAGACTTACCTCTATCCTGATATTATATTTAGTTAAAATGGAGTCATGCATCGGATAGACTTTCTTCAAGGGAGCAAAAACCCATTGGCTATTGTTTAAAAATTTTCCAGGGTTCCAAAGGAAAACAACGCCAGGAACAGAAAGGAAATCCAAAACAGACATAAAAAGAAAGAAAGAAAGAAAGTAAGAAAGAAAGAAGGTAAGAAAGAAAGAAAGAAAGAAAGAAAGGAAGGAAGAAAGCAAGGAAGCAAGCAAGCTTTATCTACACTAGTCACTATCAAATTTATAGCCATCGAATCTATTGGTTTTAATATTTCCATATTTTTGAGGCACATTAACAACCACAAGGAAATATATTGAATGTGAAAATGGTTAGGTATGTGTCAGTAGCTAGTCTGCTTAGAAGTGCTCCTTGCTACACTGATTCACAGAATGCTGACTTACATGATTTCATGAACTCAGTTCCTTGCTCACAAAGTTACCTAGTGCTTAAAATGTAATAAGAGTTAGAGGCTTTTTTCTTTGTTTTTGCTGAGGAAAAACTGTGTTTCCTTTAGAGGAGCTCACAATTTATATACTGAAAATATATAAAAGAATTATGTGTCAACAAAATGGTGTTTAAGGTTTTAAATCATCCTAACAGTCAGCTCTGAGACTTCCTCACTAGACATCTCAGAGACTTTATGAAAGTTTTATTCTACAATTCCCTGCTTGCCTTTACTCTCAGCTGCTTCTTCCAGCTATTCATATAGTTTGAAAAATAGAGTTTATATGCTTTAAGTTGCAAGGCATTTAGAATTTTCATAATCTCTTTATTGTGGCTGAAGCAGTCAAAAAATGAAGTCTACTGTTGATAATATCTCACTGTGCCTTTACTAGACTAACTGGGGCCAGAAGCTAGAACTTGTGGCATTTCTGAATACTCCATTTTTAGGAAGTCTTTATTATGAGCAAGGTGCAGAATAATTAAATTAGTTTCAAAATACTTGGCAAAATCAGGAAGCAGGGTGATAATGAAGCTTTATAAAAAATAGTTGCTGAAAATAAGGTTCCTGGCATCAAGAGTTTTACATTTTTTGTTTTGATCTCTCATTGTATGTAGCAGTGTACTAACCATGTAGTAGGAGCTTATTAGTTCTTATTCAATTAATCTATAAAAATATACAGTAGTCCATTTACTTGCAGTTTTGCTTCCAATGGCTTCTGTTATCCCTAGTCAACTACAGTCTAAAAATAAGTGCAAAATTTCAGAAATAAATAATTCATAAGTTCTACATTGAGCACTATGATGAATAATAAGATGAATCTCGCCTTCTTCTGTTCTGTCCTGCCCAGAACGTGAACCATTCGTTTCCAGTGTATCCATTTGGTATAAGCTACCTGCCAAATAATCACTTAGCTGGCTTGCTTATCAGATTGACTGCTAGTGATATCATAGTCCTTGAATTCAATATTCTTCATTTTACTTCATAATGGTCCCAAAGTGCAAGAGCACTGAAAAAAAAAAGGTGCTAAGATTGGTAAGAGCTATGGCAATAGCACAGACTATATGTAGGGTTCAGTATTAACTGTGATTTTAGGCCTCCACTGAGGAAGTGGACTCCAGCATCAAAGTTCAGGTCCCATTTGTTTATAAGATAAAGTAGGTTGGGAATTTTATCTTGCATAATTATCAGTTAAGAATTCACTATCTTTACATAATTATTGAGACAATTGTATTTTATTATTGTTTTGTATAAATTTCCTTTATAAGTGTTTACTGGCAGGAGATCACCACCTGTTTCCTGTTGTCCAACCCTCCTGCCACTTAGTTTCTATTCATGGATTTCAGTATCTATTCAGTGTTTTCTAGGCTTCCAATACTTTGTTCTTTTGTAAGCTTTTAGTCTCATCTAAAGACCAATGAAGAGAGGGGGAGAATTCTGTTTTGAATAGACTCTAATTTTTCTAGAATTAAGCCTCAGGTCATACTTCTTCATGTGTTAGACTATTACAGAGATGGTTATATGAAGATAAAACTACAAAACCCTACGGAAATCTGAGCCTCTCAACCTTGGGAAGAACAGAATTGAAGGGTGGCTCTGGGCCCAGAGACCCTAGAGTTTCAGTAGTTTCAGGGCTGGAGACCATGAGCCTTCACTATATTCTCTTCACCTGTATCTTGTCTTCTGCTTGTGTTTTCTAACTCTCTTATAACTTATTTATGAGAAACATGTTAGTCAGTTTTCCACTGTTATGACACGATACCTGATATAATCGACTTAAAAGGAGAAAAAGTATCATTTGGTTTTTTGTTTCAGAGCTTTCAGTCCACAGTCACTTGGTCTGTTTTCTTTGGTCATATTATATCATGATGAAAATGGGTGGAAGAGGAGGTCTGGTCACTTCATGATAGCAGAGAAGCAAAAAAAGGGAACGAGGGAAGGGCCAAGCTACCAATCTCCCATATAAGGCCATGGCTGGATGTTCTACTCTCGCTCACTAGGCCCCAGGGTTCTGTTACCACTCAACAGCATCACAGGCTGCCCACCAAGCCTTCTACACATGAGCCTTTGGGGAACATTTAAGGCCAAACCCTAACATGGACCAATTGAATTTTTTCTTTTTATAATGACTTTCATAATTGGCCCCTGCTTTTAACTTTATCTCTGCATATTTTAATTAAAATATTTAGAATAAAGCTGGAGATGGTGGTGCACACTTGTAATCTCAGTACTTGGGAGGCTGAGACAGAAGAATCTGGGTATGTAGCCAGACTCAGCTATTTAGTGAGGCCCTCTGCACCTTAGCAGGAACCTGTGTCAAAATAAAAAGAATTTTAAAAAATAGGGCTGGGCATGTAGTTTGAAGCTAGAATGCCCTTGGGTTCAATCACCAGTACCACACACACACACACACACACACACACACACACACACACTACTTAGAGTAAATTGTCTAACCCATATGTTTTCAAAACAGCCATGCTAACCTTAGATACTCTGTTCACCCCTGATTCAGTCACACAGTAAAAATAGGCCTAAAAGCTATTTGTTCATCAGAGGCTACAAAAGAGGCATAGTAAAGGCACTGTATAGCTATGATTAATTCAATTTAGCCTTGCAAGTCCTAGGATGTGATGGTATACAGAATTTCTTTCTTTTCCTTTTCTTTTGGTGGTGTTAGTGGTTGCATCCAGGGCTCTCTACTTCTGAGCTATACCTCTACCCCGTTTTTACTTTATACATATATTTTTGAAATGGGGTCTTGTTAAGTTTCTGAGAGTCTCAGTAAGTTGCTGAGCCTTGCTATGAACCTGCGATCTTCCTGTCTCAGCTTAATGATAATTCCTAATCTCATGATTAGGAATTATCATCCTAATCATGTGCCACCTCACCTGGCAATGCACAGAGTTCCTAAGGACATATAAGTGGACCACTGGATTGAGTATGGGGGTAGTTAGAACAGACCCTCTTGTAAGAATAATACCTAAGGTTGATTTGAAGTAGACAAAGAAGTGGAGAGCTGTAGGCAGAGAAAAGAGCGCAAATAAGAAATGGGGGTGAAAGATACTTGTTTCAGGGACTGAATGTCACGTGGCTTAATAGATATTCCTGAAGCTTGAGTGATGAAGTCTAGATGGTGGGAGATATGGATACAGCAAGGCAGGGTGCATTTACGGTGCATGGTGAAAGTAGTGGGGAACCGTCATCTTCTGTATGGGAGTGACTGGATCATATTTACATTTTAGATACATCATCCTGGAGTCAGAAGAACTATATGGACATGGTAAGACGGGAGAAAGGAACAAAAGGTAGGAAGAGGGTTTAGGTAAGACTGAAAGCTTCTCAACTAGAAAATTCACTTAGGAGTGGAAAGTAAGTAATGTAGTAAAGACCTACTTCTTGAGTAAACTCCACTAATAGCAGCAATCCATTAGGTACAAAAGGTGAAAGAGAGGGAAAAGTCTGGATTGTAGTTTGATAAAGTTGGTGGATAGTGGTGTCATTAGTTGAAATGAGAAAGAAGCAAAGGAGAGTAAGTTTGAGGGAAGGTGTCAGGAGAGTGTTAAGACAGAAAGATGTTATATTTGGGGTGCCTGGGAACTAGGTGTGAAAGGAGTAGATGACTCAGATGGAGAGGAAGAGAAGTGGAATTTTAATCAATGTGGTGATCCACCTACTATTTTTATATCACTAAAAAAGTATAGTTAGAAGTTGAATATGTGGGGCAAGTATGACAGGGGAAAACCAAAGAAAGGTTCATTCCAAAAGGGATTGAGATTCAGTCATAGGTGACTGTGCCCTTTGATGTTCCAGCAGCCATGTGTTCCCATCCTAAAACTTGCTGGACCACTATTCAGTTCACTCGTTTCGACCTTCATGGTGTAATAGGAGGGTATTTATTAAAATAACTGATAAGGATGGTTAGGAGCATAAAGCACATCTTTCCTTCTTTGGACAAAAGCCTACTGTGTGGTATGTGTTATTAAATAACTTAGTATACTTACTTCCTATAAATGCTTTTGATAAACTGGAGAATTAGAAAAACAATGCAATGAAAAAAACATTCAGGCTAGCAAACAAAGGAGAAAAAAAGACAAATTCCCAACAGAGTAGACTAAATAATTGAGTTAGCCAGGTGTGGTGGTGCACACTTGTAATCCCAGTACAGGGGAGGCTGAGACAGGAGGATCGCAGGTTTGTGGCCAGCTGAAACTACTTAGTGAGGCCCTCTGCAACTTATTGAGATCCTGTTTCAAAATAAAGAATAAAAAATAGAGCAGAGGGTGCAGCTCAGAGGTAGAATGTCCTGGGGTCAATCCTCAGTACTAAAAAAGAAAAAAAAAAAAAGAAAAAATTGACTTACTTTTGGTGAGAATGGCAGAAAAAGATTAACCAGAGTGGACTGCAAATTGGATAGGATTCGACAATGTAAATAAAGACAAGTATAATATTAAAATATCTAAATAGAACTATAACTTATAAGAGCAAGAAGTGATTAATTTCCCTAGAACGTCACTCACTGTATCTGTTAAATTTCTTTGGTTCTTATCTACAGAAATAGACTCTAAACCAGGAGTGGTGGCGCACGCTTGTAATCCCAGCATTCGGGAGGCTGAGACCAGAGGATGGTGGTTCACGGACAGCCTCAGCTACTTACTGAGGCCCTCTGCAATTTAGTGAGACCCTGTTTCAAAATAAAGAATAAAAACCAGGGCAGGAAGTGTAGCTTGGAGGTTAAATGCTCCTGGGTTCCATCCCCAGACCCACAAAAAAAAAAAAAGGAAAAGAAAAAAAAATAGACTCTGAATATTATCTAGGGTGATTTTGATAATAGAAAATGTGAAACAAAATAAACAACAGGGAATATGTTGCCTCATATAGTAAGTTCAGGCTTTAGGCCTCTTACAATAGATCCAAGAATGTGGTTTCCTGCTTTCTTTCCACTGTAGTTTCACAGTGTTGGCCTCATCCTAAGACTGGCTCCTGTTGTAAAAGAAAGGTAGATGTTGATACAACAGGGCTTCATGCTTCATATCCAAAGAGAAAGTGAGCATATTTTAAAATAATTATCACAGAAGACCAAGATCTTGTATTCTAGAATCAACGGCAAACATGTCTTAGATTTGATTGGTCCATATTCAGTTTTATGCCATCATCTGAACTTTTCACTATGGTCAAGGAAAGGAACCATGACAATGAGCTTGAGCTAATCAAGATCCACTTCTACAGAGAGAGGAGCCAATTCTATACCCACTGCATGGTTGGTTGTCCAGAGCCTGTTAGGAAGAATGAAAGGGGAGAAGGGTTGCATGTGGCAGAGACAGCCAACCAACGCCCACCACATTGATGTCGGAAGAACATGAGTATTTCATTTTCCTACAAGGTAGCTAGCTCTACCTGAAGCTTCAACTTCCTGAAGGTAAGGCTGGGAATCCATCACAGAAACAGGATGGGAATTAGGTTAACTCTCAGGGCCTAGAGTTTGAGGTAGTAGGAACCAGTGGATGATTACTGTGGGTCATACTACCAGAATGAAACAACTCTATTTGTTTTTCCTTTCTTTCTTGTTTCACTCTGATAAAGACTCAGGGTAATGAGGGAGAGAGAGGGAGAGAGAGGGAGAGAGAGAGAGAGAGAGAGGGAGGGAGGAAGAGAGAGAGAGAGAGAGAGAGAGAGAGAGAGAGAGAGAGAGAGAGAGAGAGACAGAGACAGACGCACATGAGCAAGTTGGCCAAGCCAAGCTCTGTTCATGTGCTCCCTGCTCAGCTAGGAGAGGCCAGAGAATCTTGACTGGGTACCTCTAGAACTGTTCATAAAGAAGAAGAGATCATTGCTCCCAAAGTCATTGAAGTAGTTACCTAAATGACAGTAGAAAGGTTTGTCAAGCATAACTGGCTACTACATGTATCATTAAATTCCAAATATGTATAAGAAAAGGTATAACAAGCTGGGCATGATGCCACACACTTGTAATCACAGTACTTGGGAGGCTGAGATCAGAGGATCCAGGTTTTTGGTCAGCTTCAGCTAGTGAAGCCCTCTGCAACCTAGTGAGGCCTTGTTTCAAGATAAAGAATAAAAAATCAGGCTGAGGGTGTAGCTTGATGGTAGAATGCCCCTAGGTTCAATCTCCAGTACCTAAAAAAGAAAAGAAAAAGAAAAAAAGGTGTAGCAAATTTAGAATGGAAGAATTAAATAAAGAAGATGACTACAGTACAAAGGCTTTTTGACTGAAAATGTGCCTGTTAAAATTTTACTGAGCAAATTTTACTGAGCATCTAATATAAGAATGTGCTATGTTAAGACATACTCTCTGCATTTTTGGATAATATAATACAATGAATTTTAAAGATAGGAAGAAAGGTGCCAAAGGATCATGTGACCTGAATACTTATTTTTAAAGTGAGGAGAACTAGGTATAATAAGGTCAAATAGTGAGTGACCCAGCTTGGACTAGAAACCTGAACTGCATTCTCCTCACCTGTCTATGTTCTTTTTCTTATGCTTTACCTGTTCTCTTGCTGAAATGATCATAAACAAGATAAACTTCTGCTGCAAAAAGATCCCAGAATTATCTTATGGTGGATGCAAGACTGATAATTAATTAGAAGGCCTTTTTTTATCATCAAAAAGAGCAACATCAAAACCCATTTTTATGACCCTAACCATGGAGTCATTTCACAATAAAAGCAGTCAGTCAGAGGAGCAAGGGACCTTGCTTCAGCCAAAGGTCTTTCAGTGGAGAAGTGGTAGCCAACAGAGACTCTGATTTATGCTTCTTTCTTTCTTGAGGACAAAAATAAATAAAAAATATAAAATGACTACTTATCTGCACAGAATAATTTCCACACAGTTGTTCTCTAATATAGAAGAGGGCAAAGGAGTCCTGGATTGGGGCAGTTCTCTGATTTCTAAAGGGACTTAGAAGTCCTTCTGTTTCTAAGATTCTGCAGCTTCTGGCTCTTTATTATACTCGAGTTCAATATATTCTTTTTTCATGTGCTCCTTTTCATCCACTTCCTACTGTAGTACATTTAAGCATCAGCAGATGGGGCCCTTGGTTCCTTTGAAGAATGTCAGGGCTTGAATTTTGTTAATGTCTGCAGTCCACATGAATTTTGCTTGTTGATTTTACGGCATGTAAAATTTGCACTCTTTATCGTTCACAAACCTTTACTTAATCAAGAAAATAAAACTCACTATTGACAAAAAAGTCCCTTTCCCCCTTCCCCTTCTACTCTTCTACTGAGATAAATTAGATATGTTTACAAATGGAAAAATGAGGATAACATAATACTCAGACAACAGCATCTTTGAAAGAGCAAGAAGACTATGTCAAAACTAATCAGCTGTTCTTAGCTCAGGAGCCTGGGGGCGGGGAGCTTTGCCCATAGACCACAGGTGACAGTTTGGTTGCATCTGAGGTAATCCTGATTCTGCACTATTTTCTTTCCTCTCTTCTGAATTTCATTTTATGAAGACGTTGTGTGAATTGACTTTTTTTGGCACTCGACAATGATTATTATTTTTTTAAGTGATGTTTGTCGATAGTCCATAAAGAGAACAACAGGTCATCTGGCTCTTGCACCTGTTCAAGTGGGTGAGTTTCAGCTTCTTAAAGGTGAGATCCTTTCCCACCAGAAATGTAACAGCCCTTGGAGGAAGGAAGATAGTTTGTTGGGCAGAAGAGAGGACAGCATTTGGTCCTTGTGGAGTCCTCTCTAGATTTTCTAATGTAGCCTTGCTCTTGAGAATTAATCACTATTTCTCTTGTGCACCCCAAATAGGATGGTCCAGAATTGTATTTCTTGTAAGATACCATGAGATCACCACAGCAAAGATGTTTCTTATGGCTGGCACTTGGTTATGTAAATATTCATTTCAATGTGCCTACTGCATCTCCGATTAGTATGATTTAATTGATAGATTCAAAGCATCTTCTTCAGTGTAATTAATATTTGTGTTGTAAATAAGCTCTTATGCTTGGACAGATCTTAACAGCAGATTTAAAACACAGTACGAAGATTCAGGGTATATCACTGACTGATGAAAGAAAGAGAACTGGGCCTCTTTTTTGTCATTATTCTGAATTTAAGCAAATAGGTCTATTGTCCAGCATTATTGCCACCTCTTAAGAACTGATGTTTTAGCCTGAAAAACCTTTTATATATTTTAAGGTGCATTACAGATCAGACTCATTTCCAAACTCAGCTCTCAAATAGCTCATAAATCAGTAAGAATGAAGTGTCTCCATTGATAACATTCTCTATATTTTTATAAATTTACAACCTAATGTGGCAAATTGGGATGCAGTTTGCAGATTTAGAATTTACAAAGTTTACACTGATGAAAGTAATATATTACTTCTGGGTAGAGATGATGCTTGCCTGTGGTTAGCCTGAAGCAAATTTTAGGGAGGAATTGTTCATTTCTTTCCTCCTTTTGTGCTGACATGCTAAGTGATATATACAGAAATTGTGTGTGTGACTTGTGCCTTAGTCTGAAGAACTGCTTGTGGGCAAATTTCATTAGTACTTGATTAGTACTTGTGCTAATTAAGCCAGGCACAATTTTGCCTCTGGTACTGGAATGATGAGTTAAAGCTGGACGGAAAATGTGGCCCTAAATGCGTGTGTTGGAAGCCCATAAAGCCCATATAATCCCATAGAGGATTCTCACTTGACTTCCCCATTAAGGGTCTAAAAAAAGTGGAACAGAGCACTCTGTTTCCAGTGCAATTTGAGTTCACTCAGATACGTGATATGCTAATGTTTAGATTAAGCAGATGGTGAGGAAGGCAATCGTTAGTTGGGGATTGTTTTTCTCTTTCTTCATATTATTTTCAAACAAACAATTTAAGAGGTAGGTCTCTTCCTCCTCCTTTCTCCCTGAATTAAAAAAATAAGGTAGATTACCTGGTTGAATATTATTCTATGTGCCCATGTGTACTCGTTTTATTTGAGTGTGGTAAGGAAGGATTCTACGGTTTGGTGGGAAACCTTTGCTGTTATTATTTCAAAGAAAGGGAGATAGTATTATCCTGGCTGATAAGCTGGATAAGCTTGGAGAAATCTACCTCCTCTCCCAAAGAAGAGTAACTGGGTTACTCTTGATAACTGGGCTGGTGGGGTATGTGTGTTTAAGCTTGGAGGAATTCACCTTCTCTCCTAAAGAAAGAAGAGGAGGTGAATTTGGAAACAAAAGTGTCCTGGAACAGAAGAACAGATGTCATACCTCATTCTACATTTCTAATTTCTCCTCAGGGCTTGGCAGTTCCAGCCCTTATTCTCCTACTTTTCTGTAGTCCTCCTCCTTTTCTTCTTCTCTTGTCTAAAATCTTTTTCCCTACCCTACTTTCCTTGCAGTTTTAGTTTTTTCTCACACATTTATCTTTTACATACACTATGACATGGCATTTTAGTCATATTATCCAAAAAATAGAAGACAAAGAAAAAAACAATCTTGGTCACCTTCAGAATTCCTCCAAGATTATCTAGCTTCTCAAAAATGAGAAGAAAATGTTTTAAATAGCAGGTTCTATTATTTATAGAATTCTAATACTTTAAAGCTAACATGAGACAACAGTTAATTTCATCCCCTCTTGCCCACCTCTTTTTTGTTTAAGTAAGATGTTTTTCTTGAAATTGTGGAGTAGTGGCAAACAGATAGACATGGAGTAGAAAGTATGTTATAATAAGCAAGAGAGGGAAAGAGGCAGAAGTTTGGGCAAATTTTGCCTCTATTGTGCTTTTGATATATTTTCCTTTTAAAATTTCTCTAGCATTGGCAAAAAATATCTATCTGCTTTTCAATTATGTTTAGATAGTCCACTGCCACTTCTAGGAATTCAACTCTTAGCTAAGGCAGGGCAGCTGTCTCAGGTGGGTGAAGTAGACAATCTGTAGACCTCATCTGGCTGTCAGCCGCCTTCTTCCTTTTCTCAACTGGAGACTTGTCCTTTCTTCTAGCCAGGACCATCCCCTCACTGGTCTCTGGATTCTACTTTTTTCCTGAGTTCTCAGAACACCTGTTATCAACCTTTACTTCCCTTTGGTGCCTTGTCAGTTTTTCGTTATTCAGCGGAGAGATTGTTCATTTTGGCTTCTCTCTCCCTCAATAGTTTCACTACCATAATCCAAAAAGGCTGACCACATAACATAGAGGAAGGGAGATTTATTTGCTCACAGGTTTTTGAAGATTCTGGGTTCAGTTCATGTGAAGCCAGGGTCTGGAGCTCAGAATATGGTGAAGGCAAGCAGAGAAAAGCACATAGGCTCCGATTTCACAGCATGGAGGCCAGAAGCTGAAGGAGAGAGCAAGCAGAGGGGATACAAAGACACAAACAATGCAGGTCACTAAGCCAAGCATGGGAAGGAGGGAAGGGGAGGGAATGGGGTGAGAACTGGGAAAGGGTTAATTAGGTGATGTGTGCATGTGTCTCCACCATCTTGCATGCCATTAAGATGTATTAATATAATGCACCAATAACAAAAAATTAAAAAGAAGAAACAAACACACCCTAAGGTCACACTCCCAGGGACCCACCTTCTTCAGCTACACCCCACCAACCCAGTAACCATTCAGGCTATGAGAAATCCATCATGGATTTATCTGCTGATGAGATTACAACCCCCAGGAGTCAATTACATCAACTTTGAACAATAATATGTGAGTTCTTCAGGGAACATTTTTTATCCAATCATGACATCTTTCAAATATGCTATAGATAAGATGCATAAATCACGATTTTCAAAGAGTGTAGTATATACATATGTCACCTTTATCGTACTTCATTTTCTTACCTCTAGCATAGCCTAATCGGAAACTAATTTCAGTAATGATACACCTACTTCTTATTTTTCTCTTTTCATTTGCCTTGTTTTTTCAGCAGCACTTGATGCAGTAGAGTTGTGGTCCAGCTTCTTTTCAGAAACTTTTTTCTAAACTTGCATTATGATACATTTTCCTGGTTTTCTCCAACCTCTTTGGTTTTTATTCTTCCTTTTTGGTCGGAAGCCATTTCTTTTCTTTTTCTTTTTTTTGGTGGGGGGCACTGGGAATTGAACCTCAGGGTGTTCTAATTCTGACCTACATGACTAGCCCAATTTCATTTTTCTTTTGGAACAGGGTTTCACTAGGTTGATGGAAGTCTCAATACTTGCTAAGGCTATACTCCAACCTGCAATCCTCCTGTCTCAGCCTCCCAAGTACTAGGATTACAAGTGTGTGCTACCATACCTGGCTAAAGTCAGTGCAAAAATTTTGGCAATAATTGGATGACTTTGTATAGTCCTACAAAAACATACAGAACAAATGGTTGGCCAGAACAAATATTTTAACCACTATAAAACAGGAATGTAATATATTTGTTAAATGCATGGGATCAGTGCTAAATAGATTTGGGTATTAGTCTTTTATACCACTTGACAGCTATATGTCAAGGCCAAGGGTTCTATCCAATTTGCCTCTTTGTACTTTAGTTTCCCTAGCTGTAAAATGGAATTCTAGTGGTACCTTGTTCCTGGTGTTATTGTAGAAGCTTAAGAGGTTGATGGATATGAAATCCTTGGTTCAAAGTGAGAGATCAATAAGGATAGCTAATATTAGTGTTTTTGTAATTATATACAGCTTCAGGATAGAGGCACATATCCATACATCTTTGCTTGCATTCCATCAGTGCTTTTTTTTTTTTTTTTTTTTTTTTTTTGGTGGCACTGGGGGTGGAACCCAGAGGCTTTCTACCTCCGGGCTATACTCCCAGACCTATTTTATATTTTATTTGGAAACAGGTCTCACTATCAGTGCTCTTTAATGATGGTGTACTTTTTCTCAGATAAGATACCAAGAGTGAGTAAGTAGTTATATATTCAAGGCAGATAAGTCAAGAGAATAGATTAGAATGAGTTCTTTTAAAAGAATTATTGGTACATTGCAATCATAAACTATTATGAGGTACAGTATGGTAGAGGCCTACATGACATGTCACTCATTTAGCCCTTCCCCAATTTGTGTCCCATTCCCTCCTCCCCTCCCTCCTTCTCCTGTTCAGCTTAATGATTGACTCTGATATGTTTGTGAATGTACATGATGCGCATTAGGGTGCTTCCCTCTTCCCTCTCCCATCTCCCTCATTTAGGTTGCTTGCTTTCTTATATAAGGCTTCTCCTTTGTTGCCTGGAGTCTTTCCTATGTCCCATTTTTTCCCTAGCTTCTGCATATCAGGAAGAATATCTGACATTTCACTTGAAGGAGAAGGTATTGAAAACCAGAGTTTGCCTGAAAAAGCTTACTAACAAATGTGTGGAATCTTATAGGCCATGCATCTAGATCATCTTGGATCTCTGCATCCACCATGTCAAATCTCAGGAAGGCTGACTTGAGCAGTGTCCATACTCCCTCCCAGTGTCTAGTGTCAGATATTTGTTCTTTGCCTGTTAGCACAAGAAATGCCATTGTTTTCACCCAGCTGGAAGAGTGCCTGATGAAAGACAGACATCATGAATTTGACCAGTGCTCCTTAATGGATCCTATCAGTTGTTTTAAAAATATTCTCTAATCAGTTCCTTGAAACATAGGTTTGACCACATGTAATTTTCAGTTACATCCGGGAGTGCAGGAGAGTTAACCCACTCATCTCTGCAGGCACTGACAGAGTGTGTGAAGAGGCACTTCTGCCGGTACTTGTCACTTGCAGTTTGACATTTCTGACTTACTGTGCTCCATAAGCAGGAATTTGGAAATTCCTTTAGGAAAATTTACATGTCACAAAATTTTAGAATAGGTCTGATTATCATTTGTCATCTCAGAATCAGATTTTTTTTTCTTACAGAAGACATTCAGCCCTGGTAAGGAGCATTTTCTATGCCAGGAATTGGTTTGCCAGGTTTTTAACATAGAAGATGGTTCTGACACACCTGTCTAAGAATTTACTAATTTTACAAGAATAGTAATTTGAGTAAATCACTCATGAAACACTTTTTCAAAAAGTATTCATTAGTAGCAAGAGCCCCGATTACCTCTGTTCCTACCCTCTGTCCCACCAAAAACCCTACTCTTAGTGGATTCCACAATGAGCTGCTTCGTTTTCCCAAAGTTCTTATTGCCAGCTATCTATAAACTAGAGTGTCTAAACTTAATTTGACATCTACTGAAAACAGAACTTTGATTCAATTTCACATTGTCTTTTGTTTTGTTCAGATGTAATTAATTAAGAAGGACTGATTTCCTTATTTTTAGCTTTTTACCACCTTCTTGATCTCTATGCCAGATGAGCGCATTGGGTTAAGATTAGAAGCCAGTGAGGTCCTCTAGCCCATGCTCCTGAAAGCATCTGTGCCTCAGGGCAATGTCATAAAGGCAACAACTAGATATCTATATGAATTATGGTAAATCTTTTCTGGAAAGAACTCCAGTGTTGTCCTTCTCAGATGGCTGAGTGTAGCATCTCGCTTTACAGTATGTATTCTTTAGGCCATAACTGCACAAAATTGGGTTTAAATTTCAATTACAGGTAAAATTTTTAACTGTACCACAAAAGATGGTTTTCTAAGTAAGTGAAAAAAAAAAGATTAATTTGTAAACCCCTGGATCCTTCTTGCAATATTTCCATCAATACTCACCTTAAAAAATAGCAAGTAATTTTATGATCTGAAGCATATGGAATGTTCTTTAAATAGATTAAAAAGATTAAAAAGATGAAATATTTCCCTCTCCATCCCTGAAATAGCCAAAGAAAGAGGGAGTGAAACTGAAAGACAGCAGTCAGCTTCCCATAGGGAATTTATTAAATACCCTTGATAATGAGAATCTTAGTTCCAGGGACAAAGAGTTAGTTCATTTAAATGATTATTAATTTGTCTCACTTGCTTTTTTTTGCTTCCACAGTTATTTTTTGTCATTTTCTTTGAGCCACTGTTTCCGTCCTTACCAAGTATTTACAATTTCTTTCAAGTGAGATCAAATGGGATTGCACTTCCTGCTTCATGAGGGTTGGCTCCACCATTGAAAATTATGGGTGCCAAGCAGAAAAACTTTAACTGAAGGGAGGTTTCTCCCTTTAGAGGGGAAAGCTGCATTTTAGTTGAAAAGGAAAGACAATGCAGCTGTTTTTGAGTAGCTTACATCTTTAGAAATGCTAATGAATGTGATTGAATTTCACTGAAAGTGGGGCTGAGCAGTGCAAGTCAAAAAGAAAAAGGAGTTTTGAGGAACTAGTCTCATTTGGAGACAAAGATCTTATTTACAGTAACTTTATCCTAAGATCTTCATTTGCAGTGCTCATAATTTAAAAATTTAGAGCCAATGTGAAAAAAAATGTTCACCTAAGATTTGGGTCCTCTAAATGTCTCTGTTTTCTCTAAATGTCTTGTTTTGGGGGAGAAGCATTGTTCTTAAATAATAGTCAATGCAAGAAACTTGATGTCAAGAGTTTGCTCTCCCATCCTGGTTTAATTTAATAGGGTGTGTGAAACTAAGACACATTGCCTGCACTGAGGGAGTCTGTTGGTAATGTTCAAGTGAAGCTTTGGCACAGTGGAGCTCTGTAATTACCTGGGATTACAGTTGTTATTCTTCATTACACATGGATTTTTAAGGATAACAGTTGATTTATCTATCATAGGCAACCAGCTCTCAATTTTCCAGGGATTTGGAGGGAAATCTTAAGATAGTTAGAAATGTTAAACATGGCCTGTTTGGAATTATTGGGCTTCCTACAGAGAAGTTGCCCAGGGCGAGGTGGTAATGAAGCATCCAAAATTAAAGATGGCAGGGAGAATATAAAGTAGGAGGTTTCTATAGGGGAAAGAATGGTGATGATCTGCCATCACCATTAATAGGTGAGGTCTTTAAGAGGTCATTAGGTCATAAGGGCTCTACTCTCCTGACTGGATTAATGTCATGATTGCTGGAGTAGTTTAGTTATTTTGGAGTGGATCCCTGATAATAGAATGAGTTTAGCCCAAATTTTCTCTCTCTGTCTCATATGTATTTGCTTGTCTTTCCACCATATTGTGACTCAGCACGAATGTCCTTGCCAATATCCCATTAATGTGCTCTTGGACTTTCTGGCTTCCATAACTGTGAGCCAAATAAATTTCTTTTGTCTATAACATACCAGTCTGTGGCATTCTGTTAGAGCAATAGCAAATGGACTAAGAAAAGAAAAGCATACAAATTGATTTATTAAGGTTTATATGATAAGAGGACGTCCAGAAATGAAGAGCCAAAGAAACAGAAAACATGTGTATCTTTATTCTTAGAGGAGGTAGATGGTCATGGAGAGTTCTGATTGGATAAAGGTAGTATGATCTGATGGGAATCAATTGAATTGAACTTAGCCAGTCCTGTTCTGCTGATTCTCTGCTTCTGCATGTTTTTGGAGTCAAGGATGCTCCTTTATTCTAGGTATAGGGTAGGCACCTTTAAAATGAGGGTCTTAAAGCTGGGCGTGGTGGTGAACACTTGTAATTCCAGTATTTGGGAGGCTGAGACAGGAGGATTGCATGGGTTCGAAGCCAGCCTCAGCTACTTAGTGAGGCTCTCAGCAATTTAGTGAGACCCTGTTTCCAAATAAAGTATAAAATAGCTCTGGGAGTGTAGCCCAGAGGTAGAAAAGCCCCTGGGTTCCACCCCCAGTAACACACACACACACACACACACACACACACACACACACACATACACACACAAATAAGAGTCTTGAGATTTGCATTGGGGGAAAGGAAAAGAGAAAGTCAGAGAGTGACCTTTCTAGGTTTATGGCTGTTTTAGGGGAGAAAAAGAGGGCAAGGGAGTGAGGCCTGTTTGTTTCTGCTGTTTCTTCAAATGCTAAGCTGCTCTGTTTTGGGGTACCACTTTCTGAATTCTATCACTCTAAATGAACCTCTGATCCTCACATAATTCAGTTCCACCTTCCTGCCTCCTGTTTCCCTTCCCATTATCCTGTCTTTGTCCTCTTCTACATTTTCCCTATGACCGAAATTGCTTCAGTCAGTGAGATAAAATATAGAAATAAAAAGATAGAAGGGATTGCTTGCATATATCTGTCTCCTCAATAGAGTAGGGATTTTTGTGTTTTTTAATATTTGTTTTGTTTTTTATACTGCTGGAATCCTGACACTTGGAGCAGGTCTGGTCTTAAATAAATATTTGTGAAGGAGTACAAAAGAAAGTTAATGGTAACTCTCCAGCTTACCTTTCTCCTGCCATTAGAGTCTTGTTGGAGTCTTGTAGCTAGAACCCCTGATTTTGAGCAGGAGGGACAGGGTCCCTGTTTCTGTAAGGTGAGAGACTGGTGAATATTTGAATACTGAAGGGATGAAGGCAAAAAGAAAGAAATGTCCATTACATTTAGCTTCACACTATATGACACAAATCTATTCATTTGGATGATAACTTCAGAAAAATCATTCAAGTTCTGAGAGTGAACATGTTAATATATCTTAACATTAAGTTCATAAAATGCTCCATGCATTTTGGATAAATACATTGCTTAAAAATAAGTACAACTTTTCTTTTTCTGTTTTGCATGTTAGGTCTGTAATTGTCTCTTTGCATATACAAGTATTTTGACCTTTGGTAGCACTGTGGGGCTAAGTGTAGCTATACTTAAAGATGAGAACTTTGACAAAGGCCTTTAGAGGAATGTCTTGGTATAAATATATTTAAATAAAAATTTAAGTCTGAGTAAATTTATACTTAAACCTACAGGCAATGTTTGGTAACGTAGGTCCTTGCCCATGAATGGTTGTTTTTGTTGAACCAATCATTCATTCATTTGTTTATTTACTTGCTGAGCAAGAACAAGAAAGCAAGGGTCAGCTCTAAAATATGTTTTTATAGATGGCAGGAGAGAAGAAACGCATCCAGAGCCAGGTATAGTACTGAACATCTGTAATACCAGAACTCGGGAGTCTGAGATAGGAGGGTTGCATGTTCAAAGGAAGCTTCCTCAGTTTAGGGAGGTTCTCAGAAACGTAATAGAGCCTGTTTCAAAACTAAAATTAAAATAGGGCTGGATGTGTAGCTCAGAGATAGAATGCTCCTGGGTTCAATTCCTAGTACAAAGAACAACGAGGAGGAGGAGGAGGAGGATGAAGGAGAACAAGGAGGAGAAGAAAGAGGAGGAGAAGAAACCTATCCAAAAATCCAGAATGCTTTCTGCTGCCTTTCTAAAACTCCACTTAAAGCCCCTGCAGTCCATTAGATTCGATGCTGTGACTGTTTATTATCCTCAATGGCTCAGATGGTGCAATTGAGAACATGCGCCTAGTTGAATGAGCTTGAGGACCATTTGGAGAAAAGAAGTGGAATTCTACATCTTCTTTTCCTTTGATGAAATAAAACCATAGAGGTACCGAAGTGACTACAAACCTGTTGGGAAAATAAACAGTAAGCTCGTGGGGAACAAGCAGGCTGAGGCGTTGAGAGCTGGTGGCTGAGTGTGAATATGGCAGGGAAGATGTACCAGGTGCAGGTGAGTGAGTGTTTGCCAGCTGCCAGGCAGGCACATCACCAAGCGCAGGGAGGGGGCAGCATGAGCACAGGGCAAGTTCAGGACAGTCTTGCCCAACAGAGGGGCCAGGCATGTGTGAAGAGGACAGTGGGGCCAAGGGGAGGCTTCTCTCTTCAAGGACACATTTAATAGAATAAATTGTGGAGAGTGTGGAGCAGTGGTTCTCATCCATTTCAGCAAAACAAAATATAAAACAAAAAAAAACCTCCTAATACATTTTAAATGTCTCATGGTAGTATATTAAATCATTTTTTGGCTTTAATCCATGCATACGGTAATTTATTCATATTTACTTTTTGGTCAGATTAAGTGGAGAGATGAAGAGAGGATTAAAGAGGGCGGGGGAGTTGCATGGACTAAAAGAGTTTTGGAGAAAGCACCTTGGATTCAGAAATGGATGTTATTTGACCAGAAAAAAAAAATGGGCATGAAAAACAGTCATATTCTCTTTGCTTCTAGTGGTGACAGAAGAGGCCAATGTACTGTGTGAAGGTGAAAAATTCAGCAGAGTTAGGATGTGGGGTTAGGGATCTCTGGAGAGATGATGGCATCCCATCTGTGGTCATCTTTAAGAGCGTTACTTTTGCTCAATACACAGAAGGGCACGCCTGGCCTTATGTTGGCATTTTTAACCACCTTGTGATTTTTTTCAATTGAAATCATTGAATAATAATATCAGAAACCAGAGACAAACAAGCTTGAGAAATATCAAGAGTATAAAGCAAGATGAAGGGCCTGGACAACAGGATTCAATAGTGGGGTTGAGTTCTGCTGCCCAATTACATCTAATATGGCACTATTGGCTACATATGTTCACTCGCTTACAGGACACTCTGGTATGCCACTGTGCCCAAAGCACATAAGAGTGTGTCTATATAATAACCACATCTATATTTGATCTTTGTGCCTAAGACAGTCAAGGAAAATCTACCAGTATTTGTCCCCATCCATTGTCATGGGTAGGTCCTCTTAACCTCTCTAAGGTCAACCTCTGCCAGGCTTAAGAGGTCACCTGGTTTTGCTGTAGTCAGTAGCCCTTGGAAAGCAACCTAGGTATCTGGAGCTGTTGCTAACATTTTCAATATAAATTAAAAATCACAAGGCTTTGCCACTTCTCCCCATGTGTTAAAGAGTTGCAAAAAGCCATTCTGAGTTCACTCTCCTTAAAGAGTCCTTTTTATTCTTCACCTCAAAGCTGTCAATTCAAAAAAGGCTTGTTATAAATGGATTAATTTATGGCAAGATCGTTGATTGACAGGAAAAAGTTTGTTATGTATGGATTTGACATCACAATCGTGCATAGCCAATTTTCCCACTAACAGCTTCTTTATGGAAGAATTCTTCCAGCCACATTGCATAAACAGCTGTTGGAAACACCTTTGCATCGATCATTTGTAATAGTTTATTAAAGTGGTACCTGGCAACATGTCTATGTAGTTAAAGGCCTGCTCATTACCAAACCCCATTTTTCAGGAGTTTATTACTCAAGCTTTTCAAATCCTATCAAACTCAACCCTCACTGGTGAGCTCCCACTCAAGGCATTGTTCCTTTTGTTAGTGTGGCTTCCAAAGTGGGACGGCGTTCCTTAGAGCGACAGGAACTGTGATTGATTCTGCATCACATTTTGAAAAAAAAAGTTTCTCCTTTTTGTAATCATTTTTCTCTTTCTGAAAATGAGATTTTGAATACTTGTAGCTGTTCTCCTCCAGAAGTATTTATAAGAAGAGATGTCCTAATAATTATAAAGATACCCTTATTATAATTTGTACTGTCATGCCCTTGTCCTGTATTTGGGACTTTTCTTGTATTTTTTGTATGATTGCCATTTTCCCTTCTTTTTCCTTTAACCCTTTCCTTGTATAACAAAGCCTCCTTGACTTGCTTTCCTCTCTGTCTTTGAATTGCATGCCAACTTACCTTCTCTAAAGTAAATCCTCACAGTGGGTAAGAAGATGGGCTTACTGAGACTGTGGTTAGAATGCTGGCTCCTTTGCATGCTATGCAACTGAGGCAAGATATTTGGCCTGTCTAAACCTCTGCAACGGCGTCCTCACCTGAACAATAGGGACAATAATAGTACCAACTTCCTAGGGTTGTATTAGGATCTAAGTAAGCTTGAAAAGCATGTGACATATAGCTAGAGTATAACTGTAGAGTTGCTGCTGCCCTACTAGTATAGGACAAGGTAGACTTAGCAGATGACATTTTTCCTGCATGCTTGATTTTCCCTCTAGTCGTTTTTGGGGGTCAGAGCACATATTCTTACAAATATTGATGCCCCATAGCTCCTCTGTGGGATACTGGCAGTTCTTTTTGGCAACTTCATCAGCAAGGATATTTTCTGCCCCAAACCTGGTAGTCACTGGAGCTTCCTCACAGGGGGTAGAGGAGGAAGGTGCATAATGAACTGTGATACTCCATTAGCCTGGATAAGCCCCAGAGCATGTGAAGAACTAAAGGAGCCAGCTGGCTCCCCAGTAAGCCCTGGTTCTGCCAAGACCCACTGATTGCTGACAAGGAAGCAGAGAGGAAAGGCTGGTGCTGGGAGAAGTGAGGAGGGCATTTACCCCCAAGTTGAGAAAGTGATTGGCTCAAGCAAATATCGAGGGTTGAGTGATCCAATGCATGGTTTGGAATCCACAGACAAAGAGTTTAATATAATCCATTATACCCTCATGTCATATCTAATCTCTAGGGCAGTGGGCCCTGTTGGTATAAGAATCAACTTTCTTGTGGATGAGTTGCAAAGTTTCTGAATTGACTTCCAGATCTTACCCACACGCTGCATGCAAAGCACTGTGCTAGGCTAGGCTTCTTCCTCCAAAATGATCAGACTTCCACAGCTGGATTCTGGAAAAGACAAACAAACAGAAAAGCTGATTCCACAAATGTTGCTGCTGAGGAGAGGAAAAAAAAAACAAGAAAAGTTTATTGCCTTTCATTTTTTAAGGTTAATTAAGAATGAAAGGTCCTTGGTATATAGACTTTGTTAGGTTCCTACAACATTAACAGAAGATAGTCAGAGGCAAAGTAAATAAGCTTTTCCAGAAAAAATGAAGTTTATTCCTTTCTGCTCTCACAAAATGTTGCTATATGTGTCTGTTATAGAGGGTATATAACCCTCTTTTGTTCAGAAAATATTTCTTTTTGCTGCTGGTAAAAATAAAAATTCTCCTTCTACTAAATTCTCTTTCTACTATTCTCATGGAAATAAGGTTTTGCTCCTGGAAAGTTTCAGAAAGTAGAAATTGAAAATGTTATGATCTCCCAAAAATTCTCATGTGAAGCAGCACATAGTTTTTGGAGTCACCATAAAAGCCATATGCATTATGTAATGCCCAAATTTATGACTTTAGACACTATTGCTTTAGTACATGTACCTGAGAATGTTTTTTCATATTTTATTTTCATGAGAATCAAGCTTCAAACAAATGGAATGAATCAAACTAGACAGTGCTCATCCAATGATTCAACACAGGCAGTAATAGCAACTGAGGGATCTTATTTAAAAGTATAGGTAGCTCACGAGCTCTGCTATCTTGATACTATATGGTATTCTTACCTCTTATGATATCATTCTCCACAGTGACCAAAGGCAGAAAAATCAATGTGCCTTGACATTATTCCAAGGAGCACTCAGGAAATAGTAAATTTTTTGAGATGAGCTAGAGGTGGAGGAGATTGGCATTTTTCAAAAACAGAAGTGTACTCTTACGATTCTGCCAACACCACCATCTTTGAATACCATTTGGAAAGGTTAGGTGGAAAATCATGGCTAATCAGAAAGCTCATCAATTTCATCTCCTTTAGATTGGGGATGGCTCAATGTTTAAGCAATTGCTGATGTAATCCTCCAGTAAGAGGTCATCTCAAAGTCTTCTGCTGAATGAAATCACTGCATTTGTGATTTGGGGACATGTTCCCTTTTCATGGCTCTTTGAGAATATCCCAGATGGCAGATCTGGGAGATATTTGGACCAAGAATGATTGACAGTGTCTGTAAGTACTTATTATGTCAGGGCTTCAGCTCGTCGATTGATGGGAAATGATGTATAATAAATTAGAATGATCACACATCATTTCCCATCGATTGAAATGCCAAATCCTTGACGGAGTAATGAGTTATGGCCAATACCACTCACTGTCTTAGGGGGAGATTGATTGCATATCCTTTCATCAATGTGATCAAACAACTAAGAAATCCTAAGTATATATCTAGCTCCCAAATTTTCCCATCATTCCAATGCAGAGCATGAAGTTAGTGTTGCCTCGGCAAGCACTGCACAATGCCATGTGGGCATTGGAGCAAGGGCATTCTTCATCATCTGATGCAGTGAGAGCCCCACTCCCAAAGAAATACAGATGCATCCTGAGTGCATAGAGACTCGATGAAGCACCATTAGCCACCCCAGCTACAAAAGAATTCATTTCTTTTATAAAACAAAAAAGGAAGGCTCCCAGGTCTCTTCACAAAAGCAAAGAGAGGAAGTTGATAGTAAATTCAATGGAAGGAACGTTTATTATGCTCATGTAGCCAGTGGGTGGATATTTTTCCCCATTTGTCTCATGTACCTTATTCTCAGTATCATATGCTTTTTAAATCATTCCACTGGGGAGACTAATTCATGTTCTTTTCTGATATGAAGAACAGTTCCTCATCATTTCATAATTAAATACCCCAAATCATCAGCTGTGAAAAAATTATGTAGGTAGCCAACCTGTTTGTTTTTTTTCTCGGTGGAGGTGGGAGGGCTGGCATGATGCATGGAATTCATGTTCTCTGCTCCCCAGTCAACATTCGGTGAGTTCTTCTAAGGCCTTTTTGGGCTTGTTAACATCTTGATAGGAATGTCAAAGCTGACATAAATAAAGCCTCTTTTAAAACTTTGTTCATTTTGTCAATGTTTTTTGAATAGCCACTATGGATAAGACATTATGATAACCTTAAAAATATATTTTAGGAAATAACTCAGTAGGAAACTCTTCCTTTTATGAAATAATTTTTAAAAATACCCAACTTTCCATTATACTTAGAAAATATAAACTGTTCCCCAACTTTCTACATAATTGGAAGTACTTAGTTTCTTTATAAATTGAAGGCTGAAAATCCTATGACTGTAAGAAATATTGTCTGTCTTATTAACTGCTATATATTTCAAGCCTAGAAAGTGCTTGGTACATATTGGGCATCCAGGGAATCTACTGGAATAAATAAATGAGGTATTTGGGACTGTACACTCTTTCAAATGCAAATGGTTTTTAGAAATCTCTACTTTTGTATACACCTTCTCTCCAAGGTGGAATTATAATGGCCATTAGGATTACCTCCTGTACATGGTTATGTCATATTTAGCTATTGAAGGAGAACATAAATGGAGAGGAAAAGCAGGTAAATGGAACCAACACTCCTATTTCCATTGCATTTTATGCATATTGTCTTATTGCAACTCTGTGAAATTGGTATCATCCCCATATTACAGATGTTAGACTTGAGTTTCATAGAGAGTAAATTTTTCTGATTTACAGAGATAGTAGAATTGCTGAAGGTTCAGCCAACTCCACTTGGATGATGACCTAATCTTGGGAAAATAGGCTTCCATATGACTCTAAGATAAGCACCCAGGGACTGGTGCATGTCTGAAATCGTAGTTCTTAGGAGGCTGAAATGGAAGGATTGCATGTTTGAGGCCAGCCTAAGCAACTTAGTGTGAGATCCTGTTTCAAAACAGAATAAAAAGAAAAAAGGGCTAGAGGTGTATCGGAGATAAAATTCCCATCTGTTTAATTCCTAGTCCCCCAAAAAAGCATCTAGAGCTCCAGAGTAGAAAGTATAAACCTGGCTGAAGATACATATTAAAAACTAGAGATATCTCTTTGCCAAATATGGACAGAGGATATAGATAATTCAGAGGTTTCTTGTTTGAAATAGATATAAAATAAATGAGAAAAGTTCTGAAATGATTCACTGAATGAAATAATATTTTGGTTAATTAGCATCCTCTAATAGCTATCAAATTATCACATAGCTAAAACATCGCAAACAATGTTGGACTTTCAGTACCATTTATTCATGCAGTTATAATGTTTGAGCATTTAAGCGATTTATAGTTGATTGTGTATTTACTAAAGGTAGATAATATATTCCCTGTCCTCAATGAGCAACCTGTAAACAAGTAGTTTTAAGATAGTGATTATGTTTTTGTCAGCATTCCCACTGTTGTAATCCAAAACAACTGACACATTTCAATGAAAGAAGATTTACTTGCTCACAGTTCTGGAGATTTCAGAGGTTCAGTCTAGTTACATTGGTGGAGCTCAGGTCACAGTGATGTAAAACAGAAAGAAGGAGTGAGCAACTGCTCTGCTCTTATATCATGGAGGCCAGAAGTAAGAGAAAGAAAGCAAAGAGATTCAAGACACAAGCTTAGTCACTAAGGCCACACACTTAGAGACACACCTCCTCCAACTACACCCCACCTGCCTAGGTTACCATCCAGTGAATCCATTACAATGTATTTATCCACTGATGAAGTTACAGCTCTCATGACTAAATCATATCAACTGTGGACATTAATACATGAGCTCTTCAGGGGATGTTCTGTATCTAAACCAAGACTGTGGCATAAATGCTAGTAGAAGTAAGTGTAAAATGATATGAGAGAGCAGGATGTGGAAAACAAGAGATTTTATTTAGGCTGGAGAAGAGCAGAGGATATAGGGATCATATGGATTAACTTCTGTTTCAATACATAATTATATGTGTCTTTCCTATTACATATTTACATAAACTTAATCTTTTTTCATCTTTAATAAATATTTATCACACATGATGACAATGACTTGTAGTTTGAGGTACAACAGCAAAACCAGTATGAATTTCTTTTTCATTTTTTAGAATTTTATGAATAGAATATTTGTTCTTACTATAGATCGTATTGATTTAGCATATGCATTTTGTTCTTAAGTTTAAACTTTCACCTTTTCACTTAAAGAAAACACTTTAAAGCTTCTCCTTGGTGTCTCTGAATTGCCAGTATCACTACTCTTACATTTTGGGTACAATATAAAGTAAATGAAGGATTACTTTAACACTATCCCTGCAATACAGTGACAGTTGATCTGAGAAGCAAGAGGGCTAACTCTATGACTAATGGGTGGATGGAGTATGCTGGGTGAATATACTGGACAAAGAGATGATTCACATCAAAGGTAGGACAGTGTGGGGTGGCACAAGATTTCCTCCACTACTCGGAATGATATACAAAATCTAAGATTGTGGGTAAGAGAAACCCACAGCACTGCAGCGGCTTGTTGAGCGTGAATAAAGTATCAGAATGGTGTGCAATTAAAAACTTATGAATTACTTCTGGAAATTTTTTATTTAATATTTTTGAACTCTTAACCATTGGTAACTGAAGTTACAGAAAGTGAAACCATGAATAGAGGGGGACTGCTGTATTCAAAACATAGAGCCCCACAGAAAGAATATCATATGTGATGGGTGGGTTCCGAAGCTGTCTATAATGTCCTATTTAACCAATGTGCACACATATGGAAACCAGAAATACTATAAATTTAGGCAAAATGTATTTCAACTGCTTTTGTTGCATCTAATACTGTCTTGATAAGAATATCTATCTGAGCTACTCTTCTGAATAGTGGAAACCATTTTCACCAGAAGTGACATGTCCCTTGGCAAAAGTCTCTTCTTATTGTACTTATATAATTTACAAACTCCCATTCTTCTGTTTCTGCATAAAAATAGAAGCTCATGAGATCATACTTTTGCTTTATGTTTTACACTAGGAAAAGAAGAGTAATATTCTTGGGTAGTAGGAGCTTGTTCTTCCTCTACAGTTTATGTAAGTGGATCATTTATAAACCACACGTAAGGGTGTGGTTTTATGATGTTAGTACACAGGGTCACAGGAACGTGTGTTCTACCACTCCTAACCCTAGATTAATTTGCTCATCATGTCTAGCCAATGTATTCTCAAAGGTAGAAATTAAAATATGAATGAGACTTATATAGTGATTTACAGTCTACAAAGTACTTTCACAACATTGCTTCATTTAATGCCAATAATAGCTTTTTCAGTTAGGTGTTTTATCTACTTAGAGTAACTGAGATTGTGATGTAAGGTAATATGCTCAGTGACCCAAGGCTATTAAATGGTGCAGTTCTAAGTTATCTTTCTCATTCCCAAGGCCAGTGTTCTGTCTACAATATCAGATCAGCATTGCAAAACTTATATTGTCAAAATTCTAAAAGTTGGACACTCAAATCAAGTTAGAGCATTTGTACCAGTCTTTCTTTTAGAAAATGGAGAATCCTTTACAGCAGCATTAAGTTGGGGTTTCTTTAAGTCCACCATTAGGAAAACAATTGGATTTTCTGCCAAGAAACATTAAAGCTGATTTGACAAGAATGACGAGGCACTTTAAGAGTTGATTGACTGTTAGCATGAGGCTTTTAGAGCTTGCTAAAATTGCATCAACTATAAGTGAAAGAAATGGAAGTATCTACTCAGATTCAAAGGAAGGCCTGTGACAAAAAACTAAAAGGTTTGTTGGTCAAGTCTACATAATTTCATCCAATAATCCTTTGATTTCTACAATATAAAAGTGCATTGACTTTGTCTACAACTTCCTATGGTCCTAACACTGAGACCTAAGTCAACTAATGAGAAAGAATACATTATGTTTATTGAAAGACATTCAGTAGGCCTATTTAGCTAAGACTCTTGTTGAGATAGGTATTTGTAATTCTATCTTGAAACTTTCAATCTGGGTTAAATTTTCACTCTTAGGATATTGTGACCCTAGAGGCCAATGGAGAATAAGATCTTTAAAGCTCACAGGATCTCACCTGAAATCACAAAAATGAGTGGTAGAAACTTCCATGATAATATTTCCTCCTGAGTACCTACGGTGATAAGAATTCTTTAAAAAATGCTGCAATTTTTGGGGGAAATGAAGTCAGACTTTTCTTTTTTTGTGCGGTGGTGGTACTGGGGTTCCTGGAAACGCTTCTACCTCCAGGCTACCTCCAGGCTACACTCCCAGACCTATTTTATACTTTTTTTATTTGGAAACAGTGTCTCTTAAACCAGCGCGGCTGGCTTTGAACCTGTGTGATCTTCCTGTCTCCGCCTCCCAAGCACAGAGATTACAAGTGTGTACCACCACGTCCGGCAAAGTCAGACTTTTCAAATTGAGTAAAGGTAATAATTTGTTCGTGGCTTTCTTTAATCTCATAAACTCTAGCTTTTAAAGTAATTTTAAAAACAGGATCTTAACTATGGATTTTTGCTAATCTTTGCATTTAATTGATAATCATTTATAGTAGGATCCTCTCTTTGTCTTTTAAGAGTGAAATCTTAACAGGAATATGTTATCTAATCCTTGTATTACTGCAATAACACACCTGGCCATTGATAAGCTTACTATTAGAAAAAGTTACAAATCTCAGGGTTAGAGAAATAACTAAGTAGCCAACTATTTAAATAGACTCATTTATAGATAATCACACATTGATTTCTAAGTTGTGTCATCTGCATAACGCTATCGCATTTGGTGGTATGAACATAGATTTTTAAACTGCCTTTACTGAAAGGAAGCTGTTGCTTAAGGTGTAGAAGATTAATTTTACATGAGTAAGCCTACATTTAATTAAGCAATTGTGACAGCTAAAATCAGTGGTGGTGTTCTAGACTCTTATAAATATTTTACATCTTTTAGATTAATTCTACCAGCTATCACCTGAGAAAGTCTAGAATTCAAACTTCAAATTCATTCTTAATAAAATGCCTCAGATTCCCAAATTACACAGTTGATTAGAGTCAGAGGTGGACCCAAATCTGGATCTTTTTATTCTTACAGGTTTCTTCTGCCTCCTCCTCCTCCTCCTCCTCCTCTTCCTCCTCCTCCTCCTCCTCCTCCTCCTCTTCTTCCTCCTCTTCCTCCTCCTCTTCCTCCTCTTCCTCCTCCTCTTCTTCCTCTTCCTCCTCCTCCTCCTCCTCCTCCTCCTCCTCCTCCTCCTCCTCCTCCTCCTCCTCCTCTTCCTTCTTCTCCTTTTCCTTCTTGTGGTGCTATGGATTGCACCTAGAAGCATTCTACCTCCAAGTTATATCCCTGGACCCATTTTATTTTTTATTTGGGAACAGGGTCTGGTTAAGTTGCCGAGAGCCTCACTAAGTTGCTGAGGCTGGCTTTGAACCTGTAATTTTTCTGTTTCAGCCTCCCAAGTACTGGGATTATAGGCATGTGTCACTATACTTGGCTCAGCATTCTTCACCTTATATTATGCCTTCTTTGTGTCTTGCTTGTGGAAGGGATAGTCTACTGAATCACAAAAATAACTGAAGACATTATTCAAGTATTGAAATGATGGCCATCAGAATTGAATCAGAAAGAACAAATTATACCAATGAAATGGAAATAATAAAAAGCTCTACTTTTCTATTATAGTTTAATCTTTGGGGTATTTGGAGGCAATGATGAGCAAATAACATTTAACTTGTGACAAAGATTCTTTACTAGATCACCTCTCTATTTATTTTTTTTCTTCATCTTCTACCTTCCCCCGGGTGATGTCTGATCATCATCTAACCTAGCCTGCTTTTAGCAAGAATCCTGTTAGGTTGTTTTAGCCAGCATCTTCACTAATCCCAGATTCTTCCTTTTAGTAACTTTTTATCTACATGTCCTCTACCCTGCTCCTTGGTTATAAACTTCATGCTGTATTTGTAATGGAGCCTAATCTCTCTTCTCTACCAAATCCCATTGCAGTGGTCCCAATGCCTATGGGTGACAGTTCCACTTCTTCACCTTGAAGAAAGTCTGCCATGTCATCTTTAACAAGTGTTAAGACTTTTAATTTAATACCATTGACATGATGTATATAAAGTTATAAAATTATAACTAGACTGAGATCAATCTGCACAAGTCTCTTGCCTATAACCACCTCATTTGAGGCAGGGATTTGTTGCAAATGTCCTGACACTTAAACATTTGCTATCTAAAATTAGAAAAAAACATGCCTTGCAAGGACAAGTAATTAAAGACCAGATTAATGACTCAGGACCACTCATTATGCCAGGAAATATGCAATTATATTGTAACAGAGGCTGACAACTCAGATTGGCCCCATTTGCCATCTCTGGTCCATCAACAAGACAATAATGGAAGCCATCCTCCTCCTCTAATGGAGATATTGCCAGGAAAGTACACTGCTGCGCAACCAGCTGTTGAGTAACTGAAGAGGATGCAAAGATGGTGAAACAGATGGGATATATTTTGATTTTTCTACTTAGATATGAATATGTACATATGATATATTAGGGCAACTCTCTCACACATATCCCTCTCTCCTTCGCACATTATGCTAACCATTCCTCACTTTCTTGTATCAACTCTATACAAAAGTTTCATGCCTTTTGTTTCTTAGACTTACCCTTGTTGTTTGCATCATGTTTTTACTCAACTATTTGTTTAATCACTTGTTAATCATTTTAGAACACATTTTATAGCTTAAACTGTACTGAAGATTTTTTTTTTTTGTGAATGATATATTTGCTTGAAGCAAAGTTTATGGTATATAGCTTGCTAACAGCCCTACTGGGATTCAATTTAGGGGAGATTCTAGACAGTTTATGGTATATGAATACTATTGTTTTAAAATAATTTTAAATGCTGATGAGTTAGGAATATATATTCATTTTTGACATGTTAGAAAATATAGAAAAATACAAGAAAGAAAATTATAATTGTAGATAGCTGCACTATCTGGAGATTATGAAGTTAATATTTTCTATCTCTCAAAATATATATGTCTAGGCATACATGTATATGTGTGCAATTTTGTATATATTTGGGATTTTATGTTTTTGCTACATTTGCTTATATTTATATAAATAGTGTTTCATGTCTTTGATTATTCAACAATGTATTCTAATTATATGAAGATACCCTAATTTATTTAACTACACTTTATTTTCATGTTATTTAACTTTCACTTTCAATTTTATTTGGTTATTAGTATATAATAAAATAAAGTACTATATAAGACAATAATAATATTAATAATAAAATTCACTTGTTATCTTTATCTTCCTGATAGATTATTTCCTAGAAGTCCAAATTCTGGGTCATAAACATTTACAGAACTCATTAAACATTCCCAGTTGGCCTTCCACCAAAAATATTTACTAATTTATATTTCTATCAGAAATTTATGAGAAGATTATGATTTAAAAAAACAGAATGTAATACTGATTAGCATTTAAGAACTCAAGAATATCTTTATATGGGCCTCTCTTCCCTTTGGCACTAAAGATATTTTCTTTAAAGTTAATAACTTTTAATAAGTAGATATGGATAGAAATTAAGAGAATTTGCCATGGGATATCAAAGCTACCTTTTATTGTAAAAATAACAGAATCATTAAAGATACATAAAATATTAAATATGAAAAGATGTTAGATATCATTGATCTTAATTTACCCTTTTATTAAAAAATTAGAAATTTATTAAGCAACTATTACATGACACCTCTGTAGTTTTAAGTCTAGCTAGAAAGATAAAGTACACAATTTAATTGTGATACAATATCATAAATTATAAAGAAAATAATGGGCAAAATACAATGGAAACATATGGTAGTACGCAAACATTTAACTTTTCTTTGGAGGATAGAGCCAAGAAAAAATTTGCAGAGGAGTTAATTCCGAAAGGGTTTCTAATAAGTTTTCAGGAAAGGGAGAAAAGAGTTTCTGGAACAGAGCAGCATTAAAGAGATGCAAGGATGTGAAATTATACAGCTTATTCATACAGCATGGTAATGAGATATGGCTGGCACATAGAAGGTTGTGGCGTTAATGTCAAATTTTCAATGCTATGCTAAGAAGTTTGACTTACTCTGTAGCCAGAGATGCTGCTGAAGAGTTTAAAGCAGAGGACATGATTCTTTCTGTGTCTGAATGCATGTTAAAAAAGAGTGGAAACAAAAATACTGGCTATTAGCATTGTCCAGGGTAGATTCTAAGAGTTTGAACTATGTCAGTTCTAGAGAGAATATGCATAGGGGCAGAATATATATATATATATATATATATATATATATATATATATATATATACACATACATATTCTAATAGCCAACCAATTAACCAGTATTTGTTGAATAAAAAGCAAGGTATCAGTGTACTCTCTGCTGAAAATTACGAGAAGAAGAGAGCAAATTATTTCACAGGAAGCTTCCATTTCTTTAAGAAATTTGGGCAATAATCCAGTAAGTAATATATAAAATGTAATTGATGATGATGATCATTATGAAAGAAATTTTCAGGGTTACATTGTAGACAGTGGGGTGAAGAAAGTCTTCTTAGGATCACACTAGAACTGCTACATGAAGAACAAGAAAATGAATCAAGCTGTATGAAGACCCAGAGTCCATAAGAGAATGCCTGCAGTGAGAACTCTCTAAGATAGAACTGATATCTAGGTGAAAAAGCTGGATAGTTTGGGGGGTGCTAATTATAATAGCTTTCGAGTCAGGTCACCTTAAATATAAATCTAGGCTCTGCCGCTCACCCTTAGCTTTCTCTGTAAGGTGAGATCAATAATGCAGATATTACACAGTCTCTGAAAAGGTTATAGAAAATAATATACATATATATAAAATTAGCAGACTCAGTTTGATAGTAAAAATACACTGGAAATTAGCTTACATCATCATCAGCACCAGTATCATTAAGAAGAATAAAGAGAATTGGGACAATTCATGCTTCTGTCTTATGTGATCAGAAAGTAAAAGAGGCAGCCTAAAATAGGAGCAAGGTGGGGTGTTTAGATAGTGCTTCATTCAGTATTCTCACTGCTTTGACCCAATCAGCCTGACCACATACAACTTAGAGGAAGGAATATTTATTTACTCATCAGTTTTAGAGATTTCAGAGGTTCAGTCCATGTGAGGCTAGGTCTGAAGAACTCAGATCATGGTAGTGAAAAGCAGAGAGAGAGGGAGAGAGTAAGGGATCTGCTCTCACATCTTGGAGGCCAGAATCAAGAGAGAGCACAGAAGGAGGAGAAACCATATGTAATCCTCAAGGCCACACCCTTCTCAACTAAGTCCCACCTGCAATATGGCTGTCTCTGTGAGACCTAGGTGTGACATTCTACATCTAAAACCATTACAATGTACTTTGAGGGATCTATTGGAAACCCATCTGGCATTTGGATCTAGAGGTCAGGAGTAAGGTCAGCATAAAGGCATGACTGGCTTTGTTCAAAGAAAGATTAAGAGAGAGAAAACTAGGAACTTAGTACTTAGGTAATTATCTTTTTTTATTTAGAAAGCTCTGATTTTCAGAAAGCTTAAATAGGGCCAGTGAATGTAAATTGTAAGTAGAATTCAAGTCATTGACAGAAAATTTATTTCAAAGTCTGATAAAAGGTTATTTTACTCCCCAGTCTTCATCCAGGAAAAATGGTCACATATGCTTCATACGTTCCTCATACATAAAATCTTTATGTCTTCTTATCAGTTTGATAGTTATTTTCAGGAGATGCAGTTTAATTTGTTCTTGCCCAGAACTAAACCCAGTGTTCCAAATGTGATTTGATCAGCTTGTTAGTTTCTACCTATCATTTTCATCTGTCAGGTCCTTTATAATCTTGGTTCTCTCATCTAGCATATTAGTGATTCCTGTCAACTTTGTGTCATATATCGATTTGATGAGCATGATTTGAAAATCTTTATTCAAGTCCTTGATAAAGATGTTTACAGATGAGCCCAATACAAATTGGACTGTTTCTCTGTTCACTAGTAGATGGGAATGAAACTCCTGGATTTATTTGGGAAAGGAAAGTTTTGCCTGAGCACCTAGGCTTGTATGGATTGTGTGGGTATGAAGCAAAAAGGGACTAAAAAAAGAGATGGGAAAAATTATTTGACACAGAGGGTGGGAGCCACAAAATCTTGGGATATCTTTGGTGGGAGTTATTTGCGGCCAGAGAAACATGTGAGGAAGAAGTTGCAGACAAACTCAGGAAATGCTGTAGGGTTGCTAGGGAAGTGACTCAGAGGCTTTGGATCTAATAATCCTGAAAAAATACCTAGTGATTAGAGGCCCATATCTTGCAGACAAAGCAATGGAAATGCAGCACCTGGAGGCAGAGTCATATTTAGCAATATGTGCATGGGGACTTAGCAAGTGGATTTAAGTATGGAACAAAACTCCAGTCCTGGGAATGAATCAGAACAGTAAAGGTACCTGAACAGCAGGAGCTTCTTCTATGACTCTTGTACTTGGGCTGAAGTTCTGTTAGGATGCCTGTCAGGAAGGGTAACTGGTTCGAACCACAGAAGAGAGATTAGTGTAGAAGGTAGAGTCTAAGAACTAAGTTAGGAAAGGAAAGGAAGTGGAAGCGCTGCAGTTTTGAGGCCAACTTTGAAAGTGTACAGAGTCATTGTCCTTAGAGGCACTGAGTGCTGTGAGGGGTAGGCCATGTAGAGGCTCAGGTCATCATGGATGGATACATTGCTGAATGGGTGACCTGCTCCAGAAAACCAAGGGATTGAGGCTGCTACTAATTTGTGATTTCATCTTTTTTTTTTTTTTTTTTTTTTGGTGGTACTGGGGTTCCTGGAAGCCCTTCTACCTCCAGGCTACACTTCCAGACCTATTTTATATTTTATTTGGAAACAGGGTCTCTTAAGCCAGCGAGGCTGGCTTCAAACCTGAGTGATCATCCTGTCTCCACCTCCCAATCATGGGGATTACAAGTGTGTGCCACCATGCCTGGCAAAAGTCTCTGAGGGGGCACCTGGATATGAACCAGGGACCTCTTGATGTGTAGTCAAATGCTATACCACTGAGCTATACCCCCTAATTTCATCTTTATTAGTTCAAGAACTAGATCAGGCTAGAATATGGAGTGGAGAGTAGGAATGGGCATTGGTGGTTCAGCTTAGAAGAAGCAGATAAAACAAGGTACCTTTGCTTAGAGTATTTATGAGTATGCGTTTTCTATCTTTATGATAAAGGTATTTTAAGGTCAGAGATTACATAAATAAGACTATAGGAGCCATGGCTTCTTTTAATGAGTTTTTAATATACAATGAATACTTAATAAAACTAATATTGCCATAGAGGTATAAAGGACTTGCTGTGTTTGAGAATATTTCTAATTTTCACCTCTTTTTTTCCTCTTGTTGGTGATAATGATGATGACAGTGATAATACTAATAAAATTAATATATTACTAGTTATTTACATCAGGCACTCTGATAAGTACTAAGACTGGGTTCTCACAGAAATCTGAAGAGTAAACATTAAGAGTCAGCATCATCATTACTTTTCCTTCCTTTTTTTAGATGAAGAAATTGAACATTGGAGTAATGGTATCATATGCCCAGACTCAGGTAAATAGGAAATGAATGAGTCTTGGATTTGAACTCAAGCAGGACAATTTCAAAAATACTCTGTTATATAGCTCTTTTGTTTCATGACCAATAATGACTGAGTTTTAGTCTGTGTTATTTTCAATATCAGTTACCTGCCTCCTAATGGGTATTTTTCATAAAGAAATAAACAAGTTATGAGCAACTGTTGAGGTTCGTTCACTAATCTTTCATTCACCAAAGTTTATTATTATTATTGTCATCATTATTATTATTTTTTGCAGTACAAGGGATTGAACCCAGGGACATTCTACCTCTCAGCTAGACCCTAACTCCCTATTTTATTCTTTATTTTAAAACAGGGCCTCACCAAGTAGCTGAGGCTAGCTGCAAATCTGTGACCCTCCTATCTCAGCCTCCTAAATACTGGGATTACAAGAATGTGCTACCACACCCAGGTTGTCACCAAAGTTTAAAATAACCATTCATCAACATTTAGAATGTATTGAATAGTCAAAAATCAATCTGTAAACACCAAGAAATGAATCTTCATTTTGGGAGAAAAGAAAAAAATTAAGTTACAAAGATTTTTTTGCCTTAAGAATGTTTCTTAATCATGTTTATAATAAGGTTTGGACTGCCAAAGCAAAATCACTAGGTCCTCCCCTGACTAGGACAGGGATTATAATCAACTAACAACTATCAAACTGACCATATTAATAGAGTCCAACAAATATTCAACATATATGCAAAGATTTAGTGTTCAAATTAGTTGATTGATCTGTTTAAATTAGATAACCTATGAAAGAATAGAAGCAATTCTTGTAGAGATAAAAAGAACAGGACAGAAACCTCTACGAATGCAGGTAATTTGATTTTGTTACCTAAATAATTAAGTGTATACATACTGTATAAATGTTAGCACTTAAATTAGAGAGAATTTTCAGAACGCTTTCGGAGGAATATCATATTCAGGTGAGCAAAAAGAGAAGCACATGATAAGCCAATGCTTTTATTTTTTTTTCCTAAAATCTCTGGTGAACTGAAAAGAATGTGGCATTCAGAATGCATGTCTGAATCCTTTTAGGTGGAATTTAAATAACTTCATTACTTTTACCTTTTTCTTCACACCACCCCAAATATTCTGACTATGTGGAGACCTATCACTTGACCAATTTTCTATATAATTAAAATCATGGATTTCCAAAGTATTTGTAGAGGGAAGGCCTCTGAGATGCCTCCTTTTATCTTTTTATTCCTGTGTAACTTAAAAATGACCAGGCAGAAGTTTTTTCCTTTCCTTTAAATTGCTTTGCCAAGTTTCAGCTTTGAGCACATTTTTATGACTGATTTATTAAGCCTGGAAACGAGAAGTTTATAATGGAAATTCTCATAAAGCCTTAACTCCAGCATTGCTAGCAGGCCCTCTGAAGAATGGGAATAGCGACGGGCCCTTAGCTGTGGCGTTTCTAGAACACAACCTGAGGAGCTGGTCACGTGCGCATTTATTTATTTTTAGGTGAATAATCTTCACCCATTCCAGCAGAAATTCTCGTTCCGGTAACAAAAAGGAAGCGTGCAGTCGTTTGGCTATGAATCACACCTTCTGCTGTCGTGATTAATTTTAAGGATGCATTCAGAGAAGTTTCTTCCATAACACTGCACTCTGGGAAAAGAGGGGAAAAATGTTGTGCTCATCATTTAGGCTGACTGCAGAGATTTATTGCAAAGAAAATGATTCAAATTGACTAGGGAGATTTATTGGAAATGAAATTATTAGAAATCCCTGTTCCTTTTAAAGATATTTAGAAATTATACCTAAGTGGAACTTTTTTTTTTTTTTGCTTTAGTTTCAGAAATACAAACTTCTGGCATTGCTCATCAGTAGAATTTTTTCCCGCAGGCTTTGGCTTTATTAGCAGCTTAAGAGTATATTTAGCACCGTCATATGTGAAATCGCCTCACTCTGTTAAACTAATATGGGATAAAATGTCTTTTTTTACAGTGTTGCTCATTCATTATATAAAAATGAAAGCAACTACTTTAGTGTGGATCCAGAGCTACTAACTATTTTTATGACAAAAGCGAGGTGACAATACATATCCCATAGGCACATGAGAGTATTATATGAGTCATTAGTATAATTGATATCCATAGAAAGAGTGTTTTATCCAACATGATTAAAATGTGCAATACATTATGTAGGTTCCAGTGTTCCAGCTGCCATGTTATAATCTTTCCTTTGATAGATATCTGGTGAAAAATAAAATTATCCTCGTTAAAAAGATTATCTTCTACCACTTAAGGCTGTGGGAATGCAATACGGTTGCATGTCCTGTGCTTCAACTATTTACGTGAGAATGTTGCTTGTGTGTTGTATTTTGTTGTGGGTTTCTCAACCGTAGAAAGATAAGTAGAAGAGTTCTCTTTAATATAAGGCTTCTCCTACACCCCCCGAAGTCTAGGGAAAATCCAGAGTCATAATTCTGTGCCAAGGTCTTAAATTTTTCTATGCCTATCATAATGGGCCAGTCAGAAAAGCAAATCATGGAGCCCAAAGTTTTAAATTGGCTTAAGTTAGAGTAATATCTAAAAAACAAAAGACCAAATAATTATTTTTAAACGATATTTCTGCATTGAATACATGCACTGGTTAATTGGTTAACTCATTAAACAAGTGTCTATTATCTTCTCTGTGCTAAGTGCTTAATCCAGTCCTGGGGACCCATAGAACAACGAGTCCTAAGGTTTTGTTTTTGAATTGCTAGTCAAATGAAGACAAGCAGGAGGGTGTGGAGCACATTTGATTTTCCCTGTTGAGTCCTCAGAAGCATGCCTTAATGAACCCTATAACTACAACAACAGATAATGTTGTGTCTACATAATGTGCCTCTCAAGTAAAAGCAGGGTATGTATACTACTATCCCAACACCTATAATAGTGTCTGTGAGTTACTGTCATTTTTCCCCCTTTTGCATACATGCGTGATAATAGCAATGCCAAAAGCTGAGAAAAAGGTCACACACTGGGGATATTGCAACACATCCAAGATAGTGAAGTCAGTAGCAAAAGAAGCAATGTGTCTAATTCTTAATTAAGTGTCATGTATGTTAGGGCAAAAAGGTCTGTTGGAAGCTTCCTGGGTAATTAGGAGTTCCATTTTCTTTTCTTGAACTGACCTACAGTAATGTTGAGAGGATCAAATGAAATAATATGTTGAAAACTGCTTTGTAAACAAACCATAAAGTGCTTCACAAGCTTGCGACATCATTTTTAATTTTGTTGACTACCTTCTGTAAGTTGTAGGCCTTGTCTAAAAACATGGGTAGTGCTTCTGCTACCCATTAATGTTACACATTCATCCTAAGTGGGATGAAATATCAGTTGCCTCTAAAGACCCCGCGTATCTATGGTGTAAAATCATATTGTGCCAATAAAAGTTTTAAAAAAGATCTTTGGGTATCAAGAAATTCTGAAACAATCCTACAAACTTAACAAAACCCTCAGCAACTTAGTGAGATCCTGTTAAAAATTAAAAAGCAAAATAGAGATGGGATCTAGTTTAGGGGTCAAATGGTCCTGGGCTCAATCTCCAGTACCAAAACCTTTTGTTTTGAAATGATTAATATAAAAAAAAACTATGTAAGTAAGTGAGCTGCTCATCCATTCCATGGTCTTGTATCTCTTTGATAGTAAAGGATAGAGAGTAAGTTGTCAATGTTTGAGATTAATTGTCCATTAGAATAGTGAAAATAAGAGACAATAAGGATTAACCACACACCTAGGTAAAAACTTTGATAGGATGAAATGATGATGGGAAAAATGCAGACCAAAGCAACTGGTCTGCTGTATCTACTCCTCATTAGTGAGTGTGTGCAACTCTGCTTTCATTTGTGAATAACCAACAACCATCTCGATATGGTCTTTTCTTCCTTTCCAGGATGATCAGATTTCATTAGGTTGTTAGTTAACACTATCACCTCCATATCCCTTCTCCAATCACAGCATATGATTCTTTTCACAATTCTAGAACACTTTTGGTTAATCCCACCCCATTTCCACTCTTATTTTTTCTTACCTTTTCCTTCTAACACCCTGATGCCATTTGCAGTCTCAGAACCGAGTAGCTTGCCTTTCCTGTCAGTATTCTAAAAGTGGCTTTACCCCACCTGTTATGTCTTCATCATTACCTACGGTAATTTCATGCCTTTGCTGTGCTGTGCTGTGCTGGTTCACATGATGTTTTCTTGCACCTTGAGAGGGTAAGATTTCCTGGGAGAAGATTTCAGAGTTTTCTGTCTGACCTCCTGGTTGCAAAGATTTAGAGATACCTGTAATCTTATAAAAGTTCCAGTAATAAGATTGCGATTCTAATGCTACATAACTATTGTTATTATTAGTCAGAGTAATAATAATAGATGGGGATAATAATACAGACTTGGCATGGTTTTTTTCCTCAGAGATTTCAGCGTTTCCAGTGGCAAAATTGGTGATATCGTTTCGTATACTAAGAAGATACGTGATCATTCTGGAGCCATTATCAGCCCCAGTTAGAGTCTTTTCAAATCCAGCGCTTATTTTGTATGTTATGAATAAGGGAGAACAGAAATTATGCATGCAGGGCCAAATTCTCATCTTGCTCTGGACCCCCATGGACCTCACTTTGAAGTCAATAGGAGCTCAGCAGGGGGTGGAACAAGATGAGAATTTGGAAAAGGAACGTGAAGAAAAAGGGATAATTTTCCCCGACCATATCATCATTTGGTGTGCATTAAATGCTCACACAGTGCCTAACCCCAATTCCTTTTTACTTCAGTCTCAATAAAATTGCATGACAGATTTTTTTTTTGCATCTCTATGTGTATATACTGGAGGTCATTTTCAATGGGAAGAGAATTGGATAACTTCAATTACTCTCCTGTAAGCTGTTATTATTGAACTGAGCCTGAAGTGCTTTATTTTCAATAAAGAAGTATTCATATAATACACTTTCATGCAAATTTTGATGCTATAGGTTTTCAAAGATTTTCCAGAAAGGACAATTTTTTTTTTTACCACTGGCCCAGATAATTAACCACTCGTCTTTGTGTCTTTGCATTCATTCAACTAATTTTTGAAATTATTTTGTCCACCGTGGGATGGCTCCACAATTGTGATCTCTCCCAGGAAAACACTGTTTGAAATCCACAATGCAGGTTTTGTTTCTGCATTCTAATATCCACCCCCCTCCTAGGATTCAAATTGTTTTGTACACACAATGGGTAAATGAATGTCCAGAGGGGGAACTCTGAAAAACAACCTGCCTAGGAGCTAGAGGCCACACCTTCCGTATTCCAGGGCAGGCCCACCCCTCGTCAGATTGGCACTGCCTCTGGAAACTTGGTGTTCACGATAAGGCTCATCCAGATTGTACCATTTTCTTTCACGAAGAAGCTAAACTCCATCAGAATGTCACACCTGGATGTGTGTTGATGAAATATCTTGTAACTAAGGCCATTAATATTCATGGGACATCTAGCATAATTCATGATGGTCGATGATGTATGAAAGCCAACAGTATCATTTACGCCAAACCTTAAAAATATTGACAAAGACAAGTTCCTAAACACTGATGATACCTTGTATTTTGTGTTATGATTTCTTGGTTTTATACTTGGTGCAGTTTTTCAATTAACTGCTCTGTATTCAGAGCAATTATTCATTTATTATAGTCAGCTTAGATACGGTAAAGATTAGAGGAGTAAAACAAATCATTGTTGTGACACTGGCTAGTGATACATTGTTATTATTCTGATTTTTATTTATTTATTTATTTGGCTCTCCCATAGCAGGATTTATGGCACCTACTTTAGAATGCTAAGTCTTATTCCTTCCTGGTCTCTATTTTTATGGTTTTTAAATAAACAGACACAGCCCTAAGATTTGAACTAGTTACCTATACGATTTATCCAACGATAGACATGTGTACAGTTACTAATTTATACAAACACAAAAACATTTTTTAAATTATATTTCGGTCAGTGTCAAGATTTTCTCAGTTATGCAAAATAAGTATCTGGTCTTTTTTAAGTGTGAAGATTCTCAGAAGTGTTGAAGACAGAATTGAATTTATGTAGTACATAAAGTAGGCATCAATATATGAAGAATCTCATAAGAAATAGCATGCAATTTTGAATGCAAGTAAACCCAGGTAACTACAGATATTAGATATTTGGGAGTTAATGGCATGGAGCACAAAGCATTCTGTCAACCTTGCAGCATGATTTTCCCAGTGTACTGCAACCATGTACCCTGTAATGTGTCATTTTGCTGCTAAAGGGGGTTTACATGCTTTTAAAAGTGCCTCAGATTTTGGCAAAGTTTATTTTATGCATTATGCATAAAAGTTGTCATCAGGATTTAACAAAGCATTTTGCACAGAAAGATTAGAAATAAAAATCTCTGCACACCAAAATGATTTGGATGCCTTTCCTAGATGGTGTGAACTTTTAAAAAAAACATTAGCATGGATCTCACCCGTTTTCCAAATTTTAGAAAGATGAAAAAGTCCCCCACCCCAGTGAAGATAATTATAATGCACAATGCTGGAGCAGAAGCTCACCAGTGCTATTTTCTTTCCTTTTTAGTCAGTCTTCTCTTGTTTATTGGTTTTAACATTAACAATTCGGAAATCCAACTAAGCTGCAATATTTAGACAAGGAATTGTCGGGTTCAATAATGCGTGCGAGGTGTTTCCTCTTTGAGAAGTGTGAGTATTGAAAGAGGCAACCTATTTTGTATGATTGGACTTGATGTTATAGGACCCTGGGCGAAGTAGAACAGGAATTGTGGGTGCAAAGAAGAAGTTGGTGGAGAGAGCTGACAGGAAGCAGAAACTGGGTGTTGAGCTTAAAATGACTATTGCACAACATTTTTGATATTCTAACACTTTTTAAAGCTAGGCACGAGGATGAGGTTCCTCGGGAGTGAGCAGGACTCGAGAGGAGGTACCTTTGTGGGGCTAAGCCACATGGAGGACAATACTAAAAATATTATTTTGAAAGCACAGAGAGAAGGACTTAAAAAAAACCAAAATAAGAAATTAATTAATTGCGTCTCAAAACTTGAGCCTTGCGATGTCTCTTCTGTGATCTAATCAGGTATTACGACTCCCAGTCTGTCTCCTTGCATGCTCAAGGCACTGTCCAGGGGCAACTCCCCATGTGGGTTTCTTTGTAAGAATGCTCATTCTGCCCCTGACCCTCATTTGAGCCTGTTTCGGGTAGCTGCTGATGCAGCCTCCTCCCTCCCTGATGATACCTTCACTTGATGTGTAGACTGAAGTCTATGCTTTCTATGGCTATTTTTGGAGGTGTATTTATGGCTGAATTTAGGGTGCCGTCCTTGGAAGCTGCTCTTTATCTGGTGGGGGGAGGATGTAACCACACAGCAACACTTCTTGGAGTATCTCTGCAAGTAGCAATTGGATGAGGATGCTGTGAGCAATACCCACAGAAATGTAGAGATCTTGTTCCTTTACAGTCACGGTGGGTCTCATGAGTGTTTTCACAGGTAGCAATTAGCATTTCATTAGTTATTTCATTGCACCTTGTTATTATTATTTTCCTAGTCCAACGTTAGTGGCTTTTTCAGCACTGAGAAGGTTTTAAAAATATACCTACAACTTATTCTTTTGTTTTTGGTTCCCACCTCTAGAAAAGTTAATTGGAGCTGATTGGTTTTATTTGCTGACTTACCAAGCACCACAAAGCTGGAATCAAATGAAGGCACATTACATTTTCACTGTCTGCATCAGTTTTTAAACTGTGCTCCTCTCAGCCTCAGCCTGTCTTTTATCCATAAACCATGTTCTTTATTTTTTTTAAGAACACCAAGGTCTGGATAAGAGCAGAAAATTGAATTGAAGGATCATAATCATCATAATAATGCTTTGCACTTGTGTAAATGTTCAAAAAATTTTCAAGCATATTTATTTCTACTAAAATTGGATTCCTATAACAGCTCTTTAAAATAGAAAAGAAGGGAAAGAACATTTATTGAATATCTTCTGTACTGAGTACTTTTATCACATTATCTCATTTAATTCTCAGTATAGCACACTTGTGGTGAGAGCTATTTCCCTGAATTTTAGGAGGAAATATATTCTGATATATAGTATGATTGACCCAGCCTCCCGTAGTGAACAAGTGGGGGACCCATGGTTTGAACTCTGACTTGGTGGGTTCCCAAACTTTTAGTTTTGTCTGCTTTGTACAATGAGGTGGGGGGATCAGATAATTATCTCCATTTAGGGTTGTCAAATTTTAAGATAATGATAAGTGATTTTTCTCTAATCATTCAGTTAAGGGAATGCAAATAACCAGACTTGTTTATCAATTTGTTTTTGCTTCTTTCCTAGACCTGCATACTTTCTGTAACTTCTGCCTTCGTCTCATTACCTTGTTGTGAAGTTGATGGTGCTTTGCTTGCTGGATCATTTCCTCAGTTCCTCAACCTGTGGAGGATACCCTCCCACTCCCCTGTTCTGCTTGGGGTCCCCTTAACAGATGACTACAGAGCTAGTGAAAGAGAAACAGAATCAGCCTGTGTCTGTCCATTTTGTACTGCTCTAACAGAATACCACAGACTGGGTAATTTATAAAGAAAACAAATTTATGTCTAACAGTCTGGAAGCCAGAAGTCCAATATCAAAGTGTGGGCCTCTGGCAAGGGCTTTCTTGTTGTATCATCCTCTGGTGGAAGGTAAGAAGGAAAGAGACACATGATACATATGCATGTGCCTATAAGAAAAGGTGTGGGGCAGGAAAGGGAGAAGGAAACAGAGAAGGGGTATGGACTAATCCTCTTTGTAAGGAACCTACTCTTATAGTAATTAACCTACTCCAACCATAACAGCATCGATTCTTTTATGAGGGCTGACCCCTCATAATCTAATCCTCTATTAAAGGTCCCACTTTTCAACACTGTAGCATGGGGATTACATTTCTTACAGGGAACTTTGGAGGACACATTCAAATAACAGCATCAGGGGAGGGGTGAGAATCAGTTCCGATTATGATCATGCATGTTTCTGCCTTTGTGCATTTATAGGCTGCATTATTGCCGGGTAAGTTTTATGTTCAATACCTATTTGAGTCAATGTTGCATTGCAGCATAGCATAGCTAATATTTTTTTGTGAGTGCTGCCTCTAAAAATAATATCAATACAATTAAACTTTAAGCTAGTGATTTTAATGTGAATATCTTAATACTTGCCACCAGAGTTGATATTTTAAATCTGATATATTGGAAAGAATAAATATCTTTCAGAGCACTAATGGGAAAAGAGTAGAAATCAGGTAGGCCTGATTTAGATAATAATCAGCCAGTCAATTAGCCCATACCACAGAGACTGGTACAGGACTATTTTTTGTCTGTCTCATGTACCTCAGAAATATCATTGGCCATAATGGTATAACATCATCTGATAGCATTTTTTCAGAGCGCTGTCACACATGGTATTTCATGCCCAAAGTACAAGGATGGTGAATCACTTGACTCCAGCAATACTCGTCAGCTTTCCTGAATAGGATGGAACTTTTAGCAATAACTTTCAAAAATTCCTTACTTTACAATATTGACACCAATGGAAAATAAGCTTTGAAGAGATCTATTTATTAGAAAGATATATTTTCACCATTTCACTTTCTTCAAAGGGTCCATTTGAACAGTTTGCAGAGAACTCTTGTAGAAGGCAGAATTCAAAGTAACTTACAAATGGGGAAAGAGATGAGATGATGTTTGGGGCAAATAAATGGCTCCTTCCTTTTTCCGAGTCTTTCCTATGCCATATTTTACCACCCACCGCCATTGTGCCCTCCCTCCCCAGTGCACAGTGCTCAGGAGCTTCCTGTTTCCCCAGTCACATACCTTTTCTTTCTTTTCCTACTCAACTTCCATTGCTTTGAGTTAGGCCTTGACTACTTCTTGTTTGAACTGGTCTCACTGGCCCGTCCTATCTAATCTTTCATGTGAGTGACAGACACTTACTTATCTTTCTGGAGATTAGAGAGAAACTTCTTTCTATAAACAAAACATCTGAAAAGAGGTCTAGTTGCCCAGTGGATGAGGTAGAGATTTTCTGGTACACATTGGACATCTCCGTGATCGGTGATGCGATCATAGAGTAGTATGTTCTGGATCAAGAGTACAGATCAAAAGCAGCAGAGCTCTACAGCCTCATAAAAGTGGCATGTTGAATGCGATGCTCAGTCTGAGTTTTAAGTTTCTCACTGTAATGGGAACAAAATGAGATAGTGTATGTAAGGTGCTGAGCGCTCGGTCCCTACGCTCTAGTCATATCTTACTACTTACCATCCCCCAGCAGTTTTGGGCATACAATATGTGCTAAGTGTTATACCAATCCTTTAGATGCTTTATGTCTTTAATATTCAAAATGATAAATAATTGTATTATATCCATTATATACATTGTTCCAATCAGCATTCTCACTGTTGTGACTCAAAATAACTGAGATCACAACTTAGAAGGAAGGAAGTGGGCTTAGAGTTCTGGAGGTTTCAGTCTATAGGACTGGCTCCAGGGCATATACTATGGTGGTAGTGGGAACAGGGTGTGTAGAGGATGAATGTGGTTCTTGCATCAAGGCAGCCAAAGGTAAAGAGAGCAAGGGGAGGGGAAGAGGGACATGTGTAGTCCCGGAGGCTACATGCCCAGTGTCCTGCCTCCTCAAGTCACATCCTACCTTCCTACGTTACCACCCAATAAATCCATTTAAATTATTAATCAATGTATTTATCAACTGATGAGTTTAGAACCCTCATAGTTTTCAATTGCTCTTGCCAATTTCAGGGGATACACTATATCCAAACAGTAATACACATATACTTGTGCTCCAAGAGATTAAGCATTTGCCTAATGTGACAAAAGCAGTTTAGTACCAGAATCAGAATTAGAACCCTAGTATTCCCAACTCTAGACTCTCATGCACAGCTTTATCTATGCTTTCTTGCCTTTGCCAATGCAAAGCCTGGAATTCTCTTGCCCTATTTCATGACTATGAGCATTTTTTTTTTCATACGCTTCAAGGCTCAAATCCAATGAGGCCTTGGAAAGAACCAGGTAGCAACAGAGACCGAGAAGAGGAAGTGAAAATAATAATATAAGTGGTGGTTATCAGAGACAGGCAGAAAATAAAATACCCCAAAACTAATTGTTTATCTCAAAAGTATTTGCAATTAAACTTGTCTAATAGGTATCTGTGTTTTTAGAGACTAGTGACTTCCTGAGGACCCCAATTTCTAGTACATTTCTCTGTATGATCTGATGGTTGAAATACAGAGACTCAGCTCCTTTATAGCTCATGCAGGAATCCCTTTTTCTAGGGACATGCAACACAATGGTCTAGAATGACAAGATATAGTGACCTTGACTTTGGTGGCCTTCTTAACATCGGGGCCGCTGGCGCCAGGACTATCTTGTGAAGATCAGATGGTCATTGTCAAGAAAGAGAGAGGGATGTTCTGTTTTGATACTCACTTGGGGTCCCCATGCACATACATATTCACACCAATGAATAACATCATTTTATTTAAAAAAATTTTTTTTTTCTGATATACAAGACCCAGAGTAGCGCATGCACATCAATGACCCTCGAATTGGAAGTCGTCATATGACAAAGCACAACTTGCTACTCCAGTCTGTGACCTGGTAAAGCGACCAGCCTCTCACTTGGAGTCTCAGCACACAACTGCCAATGTCCAGCCAATGGAAGTTGAGAAGCGGCTCTTCCTTTGAATGAAGCTAAGATTTACATTACCAGAGGCCCTAGCTGGCAATGGGAGAGGGTCGGCCAGGAAGAGCCATAATTGGGAGACTAAGTATAAGGAAGTGGGATTTATGGGAGCAGGCATGGCACACTGAGTGGGCATGTTTGAGTGTCAGAGGGACCTGCAAAGGTAGAAGGTAACTGACTACAAGAGACCAAGTAGACAATAACTACAGTCATTCTGGATGTTCATGAATTTGCAGGCATTTCACAGGTGTTCTCGTATGAAAATGTTGGATCTGCTTATAGCAAAAAGTGTACCAGACCTAGATTATAGTCTGGGCTAGAGTACTGTTGACGTATTATGAAGGATTTCTAAGTGTCTCTTCCCATATCTGTATAACATGAGTATTCAAAGACTGTCCTAATCTACTAGAATAATTGTGAAACTCAAATCTTTTGAAAGGAACATGTAAGGAGTTTGAAATTTGAAAAGCAATTTTATGGTTTGCCGAAATGTCTTCACAGGTACAAGGAATTGTGGTGCTGGGGATTCAATCCAAGGGCAAGCTACATCCTCAGATCTATGTTGCTTTTTATTTAGAAACAGTGTCTTGCTAAGTTGTTAAGAGCCTGGATAAATTTCTGAGGCTGGCTTTGAATCTGTGATCTTTTGTCTCAGCTTCCCAAGTCCTGGGATTACAAGTGTGCGCCCTCACTCGTGACTTGCTGATACTATTAATGAAGAATACCACAGTGCCCTGCCTTCGAGTAGCTTTTTGTTGAATTGTTGAGATTAAAGCACCCACTCACTGGGCATGGTGGCACACTCTTGTAATCCCTGCACTTGGGAGGCAGAGACAGGAGGATCGAGCAGGTTCAAAGCCAGCCTTGCTGGCTTAAGAGACCCTGTTTTCAAAAAAATATATAAAATAGGTCTGGGAGTGTATTCCAAAGGTAGAAGTGTTCCATCCCCAGTACCACCACCAAAAAAAAAAAAAAAAAAAAAAAAAGCACCCACTCACTTAGGGAAGTAACCAGTAACACAAGCCACTAGCCACCACGTGAATTCAGGTAAGACCAGAGGCTGTTAGAGGAATTCGGAGTACAGAGAACAGTTATTAAAGTGGAGGAAGATAACTGATGACTGAAGAAACTTCAAAATAGAAGGTAAGACTAGAATTAGACTGAAGAATGAGTTGCAACAAGAAAGTTAAAAAGAAGTAGTTCTGTGCCACAAGATGCAGGGAATGTTGGCAGAGAGATTTTGACAAGGGGCTTTAAAGGGTTCAAGGTAATGGGAGGAGCCTGGGGACACCTTGGGCATCAGGCACCCCGTCCGTGATAAAGCACTGATGTACTGGGGGCTCCTTTGCTTTTCCACGAGCACAGCCTAGGGGCCTTAGGACAGGTCCCCAAAGAAATTTAATTTATTCTCTGCTTCTTTGTTATGTTCTCTTAGAAATTTTGTCAGGAGAAAAATTAGTACTATATATTTTCTAAAGCTAAAGGCTTAAGTTCTATCAACATGGTGTTTGGTGCAGAGAAAAAGATAGTATGAATAATTGATATGGGGCCAAAAAGAGGTCTTATAGATTAAATATTATGGAGGGCTTAAAGTCATCTGAAAACTAATTTTTGAAGGCCTTATTAAATTGCAGCAAGAGTGCTCATGATTCTTCCTCTGTTGTGAGGCTTGAGCCGGAATCTGGAAAAGCACCGGGCAGAGGAATTGTACAGATAATAATCATTGGCTCAAGCTTTTTAATGGTAAAAAGATGACTTGATTCTCTGAAGAAGTGAACAGGCAACATTTTCTCATTGCTGTTAATTATAATTTAAGACAGACTCAATTTTGTATTAGTCACAGATGTTTCATTTCTCAGTTCATATATAATGTGGTACATGGAATATCTCCAAAGAGATTTTAGAAGTGTTTGCAGTCTTGTCCATCTCTTTACCACTTGGTGTGGTCTTTTCCAAAAATCATGACATTTGGAAAGAAACTTAGAGAAGTTTTGTAGACATTTTCAAGACATTTTGCTTTCAATGGTCTCTAAAAATATTCCTATTGAAAGTGAAAATTGGGAACATGCTCCAAAAAACAAAATCAGAATGTATATTGTGTCTTTAGAAAGGCTGGTTTGGGGAGTGGCTGGGCTGGGTTCCAGTTACGAGGGGAAGGGGCACAGAGGCATGGCTTCTGAGTTGATGTGAATCATAGAAACCCATAAGACACTCCAGTGCTCCTATGGCTATTAATAGCAAAAATGTATTTCCAATAATTAGACCAAGCAGCTAGTTCCTAAGTCATTCCACTGTGGATTGTTCTAACCAGGGAGAACTTATCAGTAGGACAAATCATTTGTGAAATTGTGATAGGTTTGGGAATGTTCCAAGATATGGCAGGTTCGGAATGCACACCGCGATGAGGCTGGGAAACTTGGTTCGTGTCTGAAGGCTGTTAAGAATTAAAACTTATCTTTACGTCATGTCAGCCACATGGGACATTTGAAACACAGTAACACCTACATTTCCTATTGTGATAAAATAATGCTATCTGAAGGGAAAAGAAAATCACCATCAGCATAATATATGTAGTTTTTCTGATAGAAATTGAAGGTCCATGCTATATATTAAATTACCCTCAGACCATATTAAAAGAGGCTGTAAGACATAATCAAAGGGTCTGGTTTTTAATAATTTTTACTTTATTTATGTAAAATACACATTGTAATGTCATAGGGCATATAGGTCAGTATAGTGAAGCAAATTTACATCTATCATCTTGCACATTTTCTTTTCTTTGTGGCAAGAACTGCTAAAAATCGACTTATTTATTATGATTCCCATACACAACACAATCTTATGAGCTAGATCTCTAAACTTGTTCTTTCTGTATATGTACTCCTTTGTGTCTCTGAACCATATCTCTCCATCCTGCCCCTGTTAAGCACTCTTTTGGTATCTATCTTTATATGTTTGAATTTTTCCCCCAGATTTCACATATAAGTGAGATCATGTATATTTTTATTTCTGTGTCTGGCTTATTTCACTTAACAAAATGTCTTCCACGCTAATCTACATTGTGGAAGTGACAAAGTGACAAGATCTCATTCTTTTTTTAAGCTTGTATAATATTCTGTCATATATATGTATATGGTTTTCATATATATAATTTGCATATGTACATGTTATGATTTGAATTTCCATGATAAATGAATTGGAATACCTTTTCATATATATATATATATGTTATTTCTTTTTGTTTTCTTTGGAGAAACAACTTTCAAGTATCTTGACTTTTGAAATTGGATTATTTTTCAATTATTGAGTTGTATGTGTTCTGCAGGAAATTTGGATGTTAGTCAATCCTCAGTTGGGTAGTTTAAAAATATTTTTTCCAATCCAAAGGCAGCTGCTTCATTTCATTAATTGTTTCCTTTGCTGGACAGAAGCGTTTTAGTTCAATCTAGTCCTATTTATCTATTTATTTTTTTGTGGCTTGAGATTTTGGTGTGATATCTAAAAAATCGTTTTATGGCCAATGTTCAGGAGGTTTTTTATTTCCTGTTTTAGGAATTTCAAGTTTCTAGCCTTACATTTATATTTATTATCTGAGTTGATTTTTATATATGATATAAGTAAGATAAAGGTCACATTTTATTATCTTGTATGTAGAAATCTAGTTTTCCCTGCATCATTCATTAAAGAGACTATCCTTTCCTACTGTGTCCTTTTGGTGCTCTTGCCAAAAATTAATTGATTTTATATGTTTGAACTTACTTCTGTCCTCTGTATTCTTCTGGTCCATCTGGTGATTTTTATGCCAGTATCATAGTGTTGATTATTATAGTTCTGTAATATAATTTAAAATAAGAAAGTATGTGCTTTCAAGTTTGATTTTACTTTCCCAGCACTGTTTTGGCTATTTCACATCTTTAATGATTTCATATGAATTTCGAATTATTTCTATTTCAGTGCAAAAAATCATTGGGATTTCTATGCATAAAGTCATTGGGATTTTGATAGAGATTATATTAAGCCTATTTTATTTTTCATACTGGAAATTTAATCCAGGGGAATTCTACTTCAAGCTACCTCCAAGTACTTTCTGTTTTTTTAAGTTTTTATTTAATTTTTTAAATTTTAGGATTTGAATATATATTTATTAATTTTCATGTATATCCATTTTTCTGTTTTTAATTTTTATTGGCGCATTGTAATCATACATTTTAATAGAGTACCGGAGGATAGAGGTATATATACACACACCACTCATTTAGCCCTTCCCAATTCCCACCCCTTTCCTTTCCCCTTCCTCCTTCTCATGTTTGGCTTAGTGATTGACTTTGATATGTTTGTGAATATACATCACGTACATTAGGGAATTTCCCTCTTCCCCCTCCTATCACTCCTCAGTTAGGTCACCTTATTTGCTCATCTATGTTTTCTTCTTTTTCATCTAGAGTTCCTCCTATAACCCTTTTTCTCCCTAGTTTCTACATATTTGGGAGAGTGTTCAATTTTTTACATTTTGTGACTGAATAATCTCACTTCTCATAATGTTCTCCAATTTCACCCATTTCTCTGAAAATGACATTATTATATTCTTCTTTATGGCTGAGTAAAATTTCATTGTGAACCCTTCTACCTCCAGGCTACACTCCCAGACCTATTTCTTTTATATATATATATAATTTTTTTTTTTTTGAAACAGCCAGCGAGGCTGGCTTGGAACTTGTGTGATCCTCCTGTCTCCACCTCCCAAGCGCGGGGATTACAAGTGTGTGCCACCATGCCTGGCACATATCCCATAGTTTTGTAATCTACTCATCTGCTGATGGACATCTTGGTTGGTTCCATAATTTGGCAACTGTGAATTGTGTAGCTATGAACATATATATGCATGCATTAGTTTGGTAGTTTGGTTTCCATTCTTTTGGGTAGATACTCAGAAGTGGTATTGCTGGATCATATGATAAGTTCATTCTCATTCTTCTGAGGCTCTTCCATACTGTTTCCCAAAGTGTTTACACTAATTTACAACCCCCCAACAATGTATTAGAGTTCCTATCTCTCCTTATCCTTGCTAGCATTTGTTGTTGTGTTTTGGATAATTACCATTCTAATTGGAATTAGGTGAAATCTCAGGGTAGTTTTGACTTGCATCTCTCTGATTGCTAATGATATTGAACATATTTCCATACATTTATTGGCCATTTGAATTTCTTCTTTTGTGAAGTGTCTACTTAGTTCACTTGCCCAGTTTTGATTAGGTTATTTGTTTTCTTAGTGGTGGGTTTTTTGTGTTCTCTGTATATTCAGATATTAGTCCTCTATAAGAGAAATAGTTGGCAAAATTTTTCTTTCACTTTGTCAGCTGTCAGTTGAGGTTCTTGATAGTTTCCTTTGCTGTACAGAAGCTCTTCAACTTAATGCAATCCCATGTATTGATCCTTATTTTAATTTTTTGTGCCTTTGGGATTTTGTTGAGGAAGTTTTCACCCGTGCCTATGTGTTGAAGTGTGGAACCTTTGCCCTCTTCAAGGATCTGCAAGGTTTCTGGTCAGATTTCCAAGTCTTTGATCCATCTTGAATTGGCTCTTGTTCAGGGTGAGAAAATGGGGTTTATTTCCATTTCTCTGCATATTGTTAACCAGTTTTGTCAACATCCTTTGTTGAAGAGGTTATCTTTTTTTCCAGTGTATGCTTTGGTCCCTTTGTAAAAAATCAATTGGCTGTAAGTGTATGGATTTGTTTCTGAGTCTTCTATTCTGCTCCATTGGTCTTGTGTCTGTTCTTTTGTGCCAACACCATGCTCTTTTTATTACAATGGCTTTGTAGTATAGTTTGAAGTCAGGTATTGTCATGCCTCCTGCATGGCTCTTATTTCTGAGAACTACTTTGGCTATTCTTTTTTTGTTGTTGTTCCAAATAAATTTAAGGACTGGTTTTTCTATATCTCTGAAGAATGACTTTGGTTGTTTAATTGGTTGTGTTGAATCTGTAGATCACCTATGGAAGAATGTCCATTTTGATTTAAATAGGGTCTTGCTAAGTTACAGAGGATAGCCTTCAACCCATAATCCACCTGTCTCAGCTTCTCAAGAGCTGGGATTACAGGTATGCAACACTGTGCTGGGCTTCTTTGGATTTTTGAGCAGTATTATTCTGCCTATGAGCACAGGATGCACTTCTGCTTATTTGTGTCTTCTCCATTTTCTTTCCTCAATGTTTTGTAGTTTTCAGTGTACAGATCTTTCCCCTCCTTGTTTTAATTTATTCTAGTTGGGTTTTCTGATGCTATCATAAATGATATTGTCTTCTTGATTTCTTTTTTTCAGTAAAGTCATTATTTGTATATACAAATGTTACTGATTTTCAGTGCCAATTTTTATATCTTATAATTTTACTGAATATATTCATTCTAAGAGTTTTGATATGGCATTTTCAGTTTTGTTTTTAATATATAGGATCATGCCATCTGCAAATAGAGTCATTTTATTTCTTTCTGATATGGATGCCTGTTTATTCTATTTGCCTGATTGTTTTTGCTAGGTCTTCCAATACACTTTTGAATAGAGGCCAGAGTGGGTATCTTTGTTTTATATCAAATCTTAATGGAAAAGCTTTCAGTTTTCTCCATTGATTTTAATGTTAGCTATGAGTTTTTCATAAATGACCTTTATTATGTAAGAATCATTCTTCTCTACCTCAACAGTTCAGAGCTTTTATTAAGAAATCATGTTGATTTTTGTTGAAGTTTTTTCCTATATAAATTGAGCTTATCATGTGGTATTTATTGCTTATTTTGTTAATCCAATGTATCATATTGACTAATTTGTTTCCTCCTCCTCCTTCTCCTCCTTCTAGTTGTTCTTCCTCCTCCTCCTCCTCCTCCTCCTCTTCTTCTCCCCCATCATCACCACCTTCTTCTTCTTCTTCTTCTTCTTCTTCTTCTTCTTCTTCTTCTTCTTCTTCTTCTTCTTCTTCTTCTCTTCTTTTCCTATTCTTCTTCTTTTTTTTTTTTTTTGAGATGCTAGGGATTGAACCCAAGGTTCTGTACATGCTAGGCAGGGGTTGTACCAATGAGCCATACCCTCAGTCCTGGCTTATAGATGTTAAATGAGCTTTATGTGCCAGGATATATTTACTTGTTCATGATATATAATATTTTTGATGTAGATTCAATTTGCTAATATTTTATTGAAAATTTTTGCATTAATGTTCATTGAGAGAGATTGACCTATAGTGGTCTTGTGATATCTTTGGAATAATTATTAAGGTTACATTGTCCTCATAAATATGTTTGGGAGTAGTCTCTCTACCTGTACTTCAATAAAGAGTTTGGGAAGTATTTATATTAATTCTTTTAATATTTGACAGAATTTAGCTCTGAAGCCATCTAGTTCCAGGATTTTCTTCATTTGAAATTTTTTAAAATTACTTCTTCAGTCTCTATTCATTTGCCTTTTCAGATTTCAGATTTCTTTTCAACTCAATATTGATAGTTTGATGCTGGGTGTGGTGGCGCACACTTGTAATCCCCGTGCTTGGGAGGCAGAGAAAGGAGGATCACACAGGTTCAAAGACAGCCTCGCTGGCTTAAGAGACCCTGTTTCCAAATAAAATATAAAATAGGTCTGGGAGTATAGCCCAGATGTAGAAAGGTTCCATTCCCAGTATCTCCCCCGCCAAAAAAAAATATTGATAGTTTGCATTTTTTTTGTAGTTTACCTATTACCATTGGAACACCCAAGTTGTTGGTATATACTTTTTCATAATAGTTCTTTATAATCTTTTGTATTTCTGAGGAATACGTTATAAATCTTTACTTTAATTTTGTATTTTGTCTTCTCCTTTTAAAATATGACTAGCTAAATATTTGTCAATTTTGTTTATTTTTTTAGAAAACCAATCCTTAGTTTTATTAATTCTTTCTGTAGTTTTTCTATTCTCAGTTTGGTTTATTTGTTTTCTGATTTCTATTTTTTCCTTTTTCCCTATACCAATTTTGGGTTTAGTTTGTAATTCTTTTCTCTAGTTCCCTGAGATATAATATTAGTCTTTATTTTGGATTTATTTACTTGGGATCTTCTTTTTTATTTGGGATATTTCATCTTTTCTAATGTAGGGATTTAGGGCTATTAACTTTCTTCTTCATAGTAGAGGTATGTGTAATTTACAAATCAATATATCAGTATTGTAGTATTCTGGTTTCCTTCTATATTTACTTCTCCCAGTAAATTTTATACTCTCATATGTATTTATATTATTGTAATTAGTTATTGTTATTCTTTCATTCTACCTGTAGAATTATCTTTAGCATTTCTTTTAAGGCCAGTCTAGTGGTAATAAATTTCCTCTGCTTTTGCTTTTCTGAAAAGGACTATTTCTCTCATTTCTGAAGGCCAGCACTGCTGAGTATTGTGTTCCTGGCTGGAAGATTTTTCTTTTAACACTTTGAATACATCATTCCATTCTTTCATGGCCTATAATATTTCTGCTGAGAAATCCTATGAAAATCTATCTAATGAAGATTCCCTTATATGTGACTTGCTGGCTTTCTCCTGGTGATTTTAGAATTCTCTCTTTGATTTTTACTTTTAAAATTTGATTATAATGTACCTTGAAGAAGACCTTTTCAGACTTTATCTGTTTAAAGAGCTTTATGTATCTAAATGTCCACATAATTCTTAACATTTGGGAAGTTTATAGCAGTTATTTAATTAAATAAGCATTCTGTCTCTTTCTTTGTCTCTTCTCTTTTTAAAATTACCATAATGCACATATTTCTTCATTTAAAGGTATTGCCTAAATACTATGGGAGTTTACTCCTCCTTATTTTTTTCTTTTTTACTTCTGAATGAATCATTTCAAAATACCTGTCTTCAATTTCACAGATTCAGTCAGTTTGTGGTAATCTAATGTTGAATTTTTCAGTTTTTTTTTATTTCATTGATTAAATTCTTTGGCTTCAACATTTCTGCTGGGCTTTGTTGGTTGAATTTTTCCTTCAGATTATGAACTGTTTTAATTGTCTATATGTATTCTCTTATAGCTCAGAAAGTTTTTCTAACATGATTATTTTTAATTCCCAGTCATGAAATCTATTTCTTTGGGGTTGGTTACAGGGGAATTATTGTTTTGGCAGTGTCATATTTTCTTGTTTTTTCCTATTTCTTGTGGTGACCTTATAAACTTTACAGAGTAGCCTTCATAGAGAACAATTTTCACCTGAAGATAGGCCTGATGATACTGATAGGGAGGATGCAGTGAGGCTGGTTTTATATAGGTACAGGGTTGTAGTTTCTATATATCGTCCTTAGTTGTGATCAACATTAGAAATGACTCCAGATGCCTCAGTGGTCTAGGCTTTTCCTCATATGAGGGAAAATCTTTCTATATCAAAGCTGACCTTGACTGGTGTGTGTGTGTGTGTGTGTGTGTGTGTGTGTGTGTGTGTGTGTAGAAAAGGTTCTTTCTTGCCTTTCTCTGGTACTCTGCTTTAGTTATTTTGTTTAAAACGGAGTTGTGTAGAGTGTGTGTGTGTGTGTGTGTGTGTGTGTGTGTGGTGTGTGTGTAAGAGATTTATATATATATAGAGAGAAAGAGACAGAAGAGTGCTAGGAGCTCCTAGTCAACCATCTTGCTGATGTCACATAAATGGCTTAAATTTAAGATAAGCATATTTAAAAACTGTTTTGGTATGAACAGTAAAATCATGGTACTTAAAAATATGTGATGAATTCATATGCGCATGCATAAAAAGTTCTTTAAATATTATTCTTATTCATTTTCATCTTTTTTTATATGCATTAACTTTGCCCAAAAAGAAAGGCTTGTTAATTTACATATTCAAAATTTGTGTATTATGTAATTCACATCATTCTCTAAAATCCATTTGATATATCCAGAGCCAATAAAGTTCAGGCAGCTAATCTTTACTATAAAGTTCTTGTGTAGTTTTTCCTCAATCTTTTGAATATTTATTTCCAAAGTTTGAAGTGGGGTGGTAAGACTGATTTGAGTAAATTCTTCAGTAATTCATTTCCTTGTATAAAGCTCTGAATCATAGTTGGAACTCTTGATATCATCTTATGCTTTTGGAGAAAGAGATGGAGGCCGAGAGAGACATAGGAAAGAAAGAATCAGAATAAAAATATGTTTATCAAAATTTTAAAACATTATAGAAATGATTGTGTTAGTTTGCCATTACTGTAACAAAATACCTATACAATCTACTTAAAAAAAGAAAATATTTATTTTGGCTCCTAGTGTTGGAGATTTCAGTCCATGGGTGGTAGGCTCAATTATTTTGGGTCTGTGGGAGGGCACATTGGTAGGTGTGAGTGGCAGTGGAAACCTATTCACATAGTGGCTAGGAATGAAAGAGAGAGAAGGAGAAGTGGTGAATGTCCCAAGATCCCTTTCAAGGTCACATCCTAATGAACAAAAGATCTTCCATTAATCTCTAACTCTTAAAGCTTCTACCACATTCCAATAGTGCCATGGGCTTGGGACCATATATTTAGTACATGGGCTTTAGGAAGACACTTATACAAATCATAGCAATGTTTTTATTTATTTATATATATTAATTTTTTATTGGTTCATTGTATTTATACATCATAATGGGGTAAAACACTTGTGTGGGCATAAATGCGCACATCACCCAGCCAGCCCCCACCCAGTCCCCACCTCACTCCCTCCCCATCCCTCCCTCCCATGCTTGGTTTAGTGGTTGACTTTGATATGAATAAGTACATCATGCGCTTTAAAGTGTTTCCCTCGCCCCACCTCCCATCCCCACAGTTAGGTTGTCTTACTTCATAGCAATGATTTTAAATGAGGAATTATTGCAACTGAATGTTTATCAGATATGTACCTCTGGTCCAAAAATATTACATTCTTTTCTTTTGAGAATGGCATATTATCACTGGTTATTATACTGTTTTCTCACAACTGAATGTCTAATATTCTATCTCGGAAATTTTGAAGGGCAAAGATTCTGAGCACTGGGTATAGTCCTTGTTGTTTAAGGAAACCTAAAATAGGGTCTATTTAACCAGTTCTAGATGGTGTGATATACACATCTTCCACCCAAGGGAGGCTATCAGAAAAGTTCTCTGGGGCCCATTCATGACAATTCTAATTTCTGGCTAGATTCAGTACAGAATATTCATAGTTGAATAATAGTTGGGTTGGAAGTATAGCTTCTCCCACTGTTCTACTTTGATTAATTTTATATTAAGGTTCTTTCCATTCTTCCAAACTTCCTTATCTTTCTCTGAATGTTTATTTATTTGCTTAGGAAGAAAAAATGGTGGGGGTGGAGCTGAATGATTTTCAGCAAGCGTATTTGCTTGCTCAATATGGTGAAATGACATTTAAGGAACATTCTAAATTAATATTTTTTCCTCACAAGTTTCATAATATGTTACTATGTAACTACATGAGAGAATTTTGTACTGACAGATTTCAAGACTAAATTTAGGCCTTGTGAATTCTATTGTCTGGTATTTGAGCTCAAATCTCTATTAAACAATTCTTTAATACATGAGTTACCTATTGCCACAAAAATGTTGCACAACAACATCTAAACCTAAGTGACATACAGTATTAAATACTTATTTTTCCTCATGCATCTGTGGATTGACTGATGATTCTGCCCATCTGGAGGGGGACTGATGAGACTATCTTTGGCCAGCAGCAGGTCAGCTAGGCAGCTCTGTTCTCTAGCATGTCTGAAGCATTGGCTGGGAAAATTAAGTTGACTTGGCTCTGCTCCACATATCTCGTTTCCCAGTAGGTGAACCTGGCAATGTACATGTGTTAAAGGCAAAAGAGCAAGAAAACAAATAGAAATGTCCAAGTACTTTTTCAAACCTCTGCCATGTTACATTTGTTGCTTTATAATTTGTCAAGTCAAATCACGTGACTGAACCAGCTGAACCCAGATTCTGAGAAGGGGAAGACTACAAAATTGCAGGAAAAATGTATTCATATTGGAAAGCCATTAATCGGGGCTATGAACAAAATTAACCTGACGCTTTCATCTACGGTGTAATGAAAGTTTCATAAAGATAACTTTGTGATTCATTATGATCTTGAGGTACATTTTTGATGAAAAAATTGCATTGTTAAATTTGATGTGAAAAAACATTCAGTCCTATTGCCATTCTTCATACATTCTTAACCCACTGGTAGATATAACATGGTACACGTTTGGTTAACCACATATCATTTCACAACCAAATCATATAATAAAAATTTCTACTATCCTTGGTATCAGTAAGCTTGGGGTTTGAGTAATCACATAAAATTGTACAATTTCCCCTAATTTAATCTTAATAGCTTGAGAAAAAATTACTTTTTAAACAAAAGAAGAATTGCATTTGTGAATACATTGGTGTATGATTAATGAAAGAGATCTTAATTAGTTACTCCAGGCACTAGGGCTAGCATGATGGAAAGAGGCATTAAAAAGGAGGCCAAGGAGAGGATAGCGAGCGGGCAATCTAAATGAGGGGCGAGAATTCAAGGTCAAGCCAGATGGGCATTAGTACTACTCAGGAAGTTGTGTGGCACATTCCCCTTCTCTGGTCCACCTTTGTTTTGCATCTTGTAAACGCAGTCCAGTTGGCTCTGCTAACAGTGGGTGGTAATGAGTTATTGATGAGAGCGAGTGCTATGTGAATAACTACTTCTTTGAAGATCTCTTCAGACCCTGGTAACTGGAAGCCACACAGAAGGAGAAATTGATGGCCCATATTCGGCTTTTGAATAGTAAAGCTTGAAGAGCTTTTAGGTACTGAACAGCTTGAGGAAAGGCAGGATAATGGAACGTAATTGTACTGATTATGCAGTGGAGGTATGTGAAGGAACAATCTGCTAATTCTGCTCAACTGTGGTGTTTTTTTGTCCCTTTTAATAGTTTCAGTAGAGGGACAAGAAAATAATTGATTGAATCTTATTCAAAAAGATGATCTCTCATTTTGGCTCCAGTACCTTGGTGTTTAGCTGCTCAAGGCTCCTCTCAGATATGATCTCACTAACCTTTCCAGCATCCCTGCCGTGTATGTGGGTGTCAAGTGTTTATGAATAGGAAGCCTTCACCAGTAATAAGTGACTTGCCTGAGGTTATGCTAAAGTGAAGCACTAATTTCTCTTCTGTGATAAGTCTATCTCAAATGTTTTTTCTGTAGCCTGCAATATCTCAGGAGGCTATAGAGCCTGCTGAGATCGAACTAATATAGGAAGAAGTAAAAGATGTTAGTTGCTAAGTCATTTCATCTGAGACATGTTCCAGATTAAGTTGTATTCTTCAGTAAATAGCAGATGTGGGAAAATATTTTGCTGAAATATAAAATTGATGTGACTCCTCTTCATTGAGTAGGCTCTGTTCTTTTACATTTTATAGTTTTGTGTAATGCTTATAATCTGGAACTCTCTGTGTATGAGTTGATGACAGGAAAGAAATCTCTTCCTCTGATTTGCTGAGTTACTTTATCACCTATGAAGTCATTGAATCTTTGTATTCAAGTTCTCTCCTGTGATAGCCAGTGCTGTCCATCAAGTATACCCAGTTCTTTTTCTGGGCTATGGTAAGGTTATATTTCCAGTCCTCTTGGGGTTAGGTGCAGCCACCTAGTTTTCCTCGGCTTATGTGAGGCATTGTACTTCAGGAAAGATGCTTTAAGAAGCAGTGTATAATTCAGCATGCTAACTCTTTAAGTCTAGCATCGTGGCCAGCACTTTTGGTGGCTGTTCATCTGCCTTGACCTTGAAGGACAGCAATGAACATATTATCCCTCACAGTCTTCAATGACTATATAACATGAACAGGAAAACGTCCTCCCTCTTTGCTTTTGGCCTCTAAGATTTGGGGGTATTTGTTACTGCAGCATAATCTAACATATGCTGAGAGATGTAAAGATTGGTACGTACAATTTTGGTGCCAATTTAAACAAATAATCTAAATACATATTGGAACTATAATACATAATGATTGCTATTGATATTTTTTTATCAAGTCATTACAAGAGACTTATTTTATTTTTCCTGGAAGTTTTTTATGTGTTCACAAACAGGAATGAAAAATAAAAAAGAGTCCAAAAGCTTAGGAACTTTTGTGATGTTTTTCTCAATACAAACAGTAAAAGTAAGAAAACTATATTATAATTGTTCAAGAGACACCTATGATTAAAACGTTTATATGTATGAAGTTGACACTCAGCATGGAAAACAGTGGAAAACTAACAAGTTAAGATCTAATCAAGAAATATTTTTCACTTTCAGGAACAGGACCCTTAAAATATCTGCCTCAAATTTTAAAATTGCCATTGACCAGTAACTTCTGTGTATTCTCTTTCTGAATAGGATAATGATATATGATAAACCATTTGTCCGTTATCTTGAGATCCTGGACCTGAGTGTATGCTGTTAGTCATGAACTTTTTGAGTTTCTTCTCTTAGGTAGAGGTGAATACATTTTGCATGAAAAAATAGGAATTAACCACATATATGATCAGTTCTATTTGCCAAGCTTCTCCAGGTCTCTCTTTTTTATAAATACTAACTTTATATTTTCTTGCTCCCTTTAGCCAAAGATATATATGGTAAATACTTTAGGGAGAAAGCAAAGGAATGATTAACTGTGCTCTCTCTTTCCTCTTTGGTATGGCTGCCAGCTATTTTCAAGAAACCTTCTGTCAGCTCAAATCCTTATGGGCCATGATAACCTAAAACCTGCATAGATCATAGCATGTTTAAGGCATACACAATTGATATTTCAAATTACATTTATTTGTTTATTTATTTATTTATTTGGTACTGGGGTTCCTGGAAACCCTTCTATCCCCGGGCTACACTCCCATACCTATTTTATATTTTTATTTGAAAACAGGGTCTCTTAAGCCAGCAAGGCTGACTTCAAACCAGCAAGATCCTCCTGTCTCTGCCTCCCAAGTGTGAGGATTACAAGTGTACACCACCACGCCCAGTGCAAACTAACATTATTTTGAGTATTGTTTGTTACTGCAATATAGCTTACCCTAACCTGACAGATACATCCCTAGTTAGAAAACAGAGATATCAAATAGATATTGATGATATATATTAATTTTAAATATTGTATTTTATTATTAAACATTAGCATGTATTTTTCATAAAAATAATCAAGAAATACTTAGCATCCTCAGAGGCAGTTTTTCTCTCTGTGAGAAAAAATATCTCATTACCTGTGATAGTATAAAATATCATCTTGGTTGAAGACTAGTAATAGTAAGTAAGCCTATGTAGCTTAGAATTTGGACAGAGGGTACATGCAGGTGGAACTTATAGAGACATTAGTGTTTATAAGTATACAAACCAATTTAGGGAGCTAATCAGATTTTATTACTTCTAATTCTGAAGCTGATTTTCTACTGGAACCAGAAATAATTCAATTCTAAGGAAGTAACCAGGAACATAAGACACATATGAGTGTGTGTTGCATTCTACCAAATCACTTTGCACAGGTATCCTTGGAGGCATCCAGGATGCTACATTTGAAAGGATTATGACTTCATATAATGTACAAATACTGTGCTCCTCAATAATTATAACTAAGTCAATATAAATTTCTCTAACATGAGCATGAGCACAGATTCCACCCTACCCTTCAAAAATTATTAATGTCAAGCAGGGCTCAGTACTTGTACTTAACAATATAGCAGCATTATATTCTATACTTATACTTACAGAGCAATTTTATAATGTCTCTTATTTACTTTATGGTATCTTGTAATGCCTGGGGAACCGTAACTTAGAGTCAGCCAACCACAATAACAAGCGAGGCATGTTTTATTATTGCTTTAATGGTAGACTTTTGATATTCAATTACTCAACAGTTACCTGGTGCTTGTGATTGAGATTGCTTTGAACATTGATTTCTACTTCCCTCATGCCCATTTTAGAAAGCGTAATCAGTAATCATTTGGTAAATGCTAAATTTCAGTAAAATACAGTTGGTTTTGGTCAATTTTTGATGCCTCATCAACTAATACCAAGTTTATATGAAGAACAAAGAGTGTCATAGTAGACTAAGTCTTAAATTTGACACAAATTGATATTACTTGTGAGATTTTAAGACAGATTGAATTGTATTCCCAGAAATTCTAATCTAGTCAGTATGGTGATTTTTCAAAGTTCTGCAGATAATTTTAATATGTAACAAAAAATAAGAACAAGTGTAGTAGTTAAAAGCATAGACTTTACAGTCAGACAAATCTTGGTTTGTATACCTGCTTCCTTCATAATAGCTTTGTATGCAACCTTGAGAAAAATATTAAATTGTATAAACATTAATTTTCTTATATTTATTTAAAGTTAGGATGAAATGTTACTGTAAGTTTTAAATGGATTAATATATGTAAAAAGTTTTAATTGTACTTGGCACATAGAAAGCACTCAATAAATGTTTTAACACAAGATTATTATTTTATTTACTTATTTATTTTTTGAACTAGAGATTTAACCCAGGAGCATTCTACCTCTTTTTTTGTTGTTGTTGTTTTGAAGCAGGGTCTTGCTAGGTTGTTGAGAGTCTTGCTACATTGCCGAGGCTGTCCCCAAACCTGCAATCTTTCTGTCTCAGCCTCCTAAATACTGGGATTCCAGCTGTGCAGCACCATACGCGATTTAGATTAATTTTTACTTCAAGATTGGGGGAGGGGTCTTGCAATTTATTTAGGAATTGATGTGCATAAAAAAACACTTTAGAAAGTTGGTAGCACATTTAAAGGTGTGGAAATGAGCAAAGGCATGATGCATTCTGAGAATGAGATGAAATACACTGAGGCTGCACCATGGCTGGATAAGACAGACTAGGGAGAGAAAGCTGGGCACACTGCTTCAAGGGAGATTGTGAGAGTCATGTCTTTTAGATTTTAGAGCTGGTTATTTACCCTTAAATTAGTGGTGGTTCTCAACACTTTGTGTTTGGATAAACTCTACGTGTTTGTAACTGATGATGAGTTATGTCCCAGGTAGAGTAAAAGCTAGACTTAGATTGACCCATATGGTGCCATTACCCTTCCTTTAATGTCTTTCACAGGGCAGGATGCAGCAGGTGTGCTGGCAGGTACTTATCACCTACCACCCAGTGTCAGGTCCAGGGCATAATTACTTGTGGAACATTATTAATTGTGGGGATTCAGAATTATTTTAATGCTATGAGATGTGATTTTTAGCTAGACTTTGATCCATAGTGATTACTTTCATATGTGAAATAATTGATACTGGAATAGCCCTCCTACCATCAACAGTGAAGGAACACCTAGGAAAGGGGACACATTTATAAAACAATACTTTCAGATGTTGAACAACGTGTATAATACCCATAAAAGGTAGAAATAAGCAATAACAGTGCTAAGATCACTTTGCTTTTTTTCTTCTGGAACCATTTACTAGACTCCAGTAAAGAGAAAAAAAAATAAAGCAGAATCCAATAGACTTGTTGAACTGAAGAGACAGAGATTAGACTCTGAGGAAGGTGAGGCTAAGAGTATTTATGAGATGCCGTACTGATGATGGGGGAGTGATGCAGAGAAATCGCTTAAAATATCTTTTGCAGTTCCCGTAAGGTTTTGGCTGAAGAGTGAGTTGCATGTGTATAGGATTGACAAGGCTTGGCAAAAACAACTACTGAGGAGGAATAGCCTATTTAACTATAAGTGAAATATCTACCAGGGCTCAAAGCTAAATAATATCTAGCTGGCCAGTGGAGAGTTCTCATAATGGTCAGGGTAGTTGATAAAGATCTCAGAAAACCCAAGTCTTAGGAGTAAAACCAAAGTAACTCTTGGGTAAAGTCTCTTCTAGACATTTCCTGACAACAGCCGCAGCACCAACAAAAAGCCTCCACATAATTAAGCCGATTGAAAAGTACACTAGTTGGCTGCCACATCAGGATGAACATTTACAAAATAAAAGAACAGAACCCAGATGTTGGACACCATAGCATTTGAAATGTTCAGCTCGACAGAAAAAAATTACTGTAACGTAAAAAAGAAGGAAGATAAACTGGACATAGTGGAGCACACCTGGAATGCTTGAAATGCTGAGACAGGAGGATTGGAGACTCAAGACTGGCCTACCAATTTATTAAGACTCTCAGAAACCTAGTGAGATCCTGTCTCAAAACAAAAAATAAAAAGCACTAGAGGGCCTGGCGTGGTGGCGCACACTTGTAATCCCTGCACTTGGGAGGTGGAGACAGGAGGATCCCGCTGGTTCTGAGCCAGCCTCGCTGGCTTAAGAGACTCTGTTTCCACATAAAAAAGTTAAAAAATAGGTCTGGGAGTGTATCCCATGGGAGTGTATCCCAGAGGTAGAAGGGCTTTCAGGAACCCCAGTACCACCAAAAAAAAAAAAAAAAAAAAAAAAAAAAAGCACTAGAGGTATAACTTGGAAGTAGAATGCTTCTGGGTCTAATCCCCAGAACCAATGCATTTTTTTAAAAGAAAGAAAATAAACAAATAGTAGAAATAAATTCAGAAATGGGAAAAAGGATGGAATTAGTAGATAAGAAAATTAAGATATTTATTATAAGTATGTCAGTAATTTATTTTTTTATTTTTTTATTTTTTGGTGGTAATGGGAGTGGAACCCAGGGGCTTTCTACCTCCGGGCTATACTCCCAGACCTGTTTTATACTTTATTTGGAAACAGGGTCTCACTAAGTTACTGACAGCCTCACTATGTAGCTGAGGGTAGCTTTGAACTTGTGCGATCCTCCTGTCTCAGCCTTCCAAGCGCGGGGATTACAAGCGTGTGCCACCACACCCAGATTTATGTCAGTAATTTAAAGGAAACAAACACAATGAGTAAAGGAATGAAAATTATTGAGAAAGAATAAATGGAACTTCTAGAGATTGAAAAAGAGGATAATATCCAACATGAGAATATCCAACATGAGAAAATCTAAGAGCAGGTTGCTTAAAAGAAAACTTCAGTGATTTTGAACATGGGGTAGTTTGAACTTTACAAACTGAAACACAGAAGGAAGAAAAGCATGGAAAAAAATTAATAGACTACTACTGACCTATGAGGATCATCGAGTAATAGTGCATATATTTAATTGGAATCTCAGAAAAGAGTAGTAATAATATTCAAAGAAATAGTGGCTGAAAAATTTCATATTTGATAAAAATAAATACACAGACCTAAAAGGCATAGCAAAATTTAAGCAAAATAAACACAAAGAAAATTTCACAATGGCACATCATAAAAATTTAAAAAAATTGATTATAAAGAAAACAATCTATGAACAGCCAGACAATAAAAAGAAAACACATTGCCTATAGGCAAACAAAAATAGGAATGACCAGAAAAATGCAGATCAGAAAATAAATGAGCAATATCTTTAAAGTGCTAGAAGAAAAGAACATTATAAAACATAAGCTAAAACAAAAATAATCAGTGACATCTTAGTAGTCTATCAAACAAAAGTAGTTTTTAAAAATAAAGAGTAAATAAAGACATATTTAGAAAATGAAAAACCAAAATATTTGTTGCTAAGATATATTTTGACAAGATATATTACAGGAAGTTTTAAAACTGAAGGAAAAGGATACTAGATGGAAATTCAAATTTACATAAAGAAATGAAGAATATTGGAAATAGTAAATGTATAGGTAAATATCAAAACTTTTTTATTAAAAATTTTTAAGAAGTAATATATTGGGTCATCTAAAATAAATATGGAAGTAAAATGTGTAACAAGAAGAATTGGATGAAGGAAATGGAAAAATTTAGTTTCATGGTCCTTAAATTATTCATGAAGCATTTGAAAGTAGATTGTGACAAGATCATGATACTGTAAAACCTAGAGCAACAACTGAAAAAATGAAATAGAGATTTAGATAATAAACTCAAAGGGGGTGGTTTATTACTAAAAGAAAAAGTCAAATTTTTATGCACATGAATAAAAAAAGAAAAGAAAAAGGAAAGAACACATAGAGTAAATTAGACAAATAGCAAAATGGCAGACATAAATCCAGCTACATAAAAATGCTAATATACAGAAGTAGACTAAATATGTATATCAGAATCCTAGGGCTGAATAAACACTAGGTGTGGTTAAGCATTATTTATGAGAAATGCACAGAAAATTTAAAAGTAAAGTTATGAAAAATTGATGCCATGCAAGAAATTAGTAGAACTTTAGAGGGATGCTATAGTTTTAATGTGTTTCCCAAATTTCACGTATTGGAAACTTAGTCTGCAAATGGTGCTTAGAGTAATGGACTAATGGATATTTTGGGTTATTGAGGCAGAAGCTTTGTTATATTATTGAACTCTCTCTAGAACACTTGCTCTCTCTCATCATGTGATCCTTCCACCATATTATGATGGCAAGAAGGGAAGGCTCTTTGTGTGTGTGTGTGTGTATGAGTGGTATTAGGTATAGAACCCAGGGACATTCTGCCTCTGAGCTACACTCCCAGCCCTATTTTATTTTTGGTTTGGAAACAGGGTCTAATTAAGTTTCAGAGAGCCTCCATAAATTACTGAGGCTGGCTTGGAACCCGTGATCCTCCCATCTCAGCCTCCCAAGCACTGGTATTACAAGAGTGTACTATCATGCTCTGCAAAGGGGCAAAAGTACTTGCCATGTTCCTGGATTCCTAGCTCTAGAACCATAAGAAATAAACTTATTTTCTTTATAAATTGTCCAGTTTCAGAAATCCAATATTAGTCACAAGAAACAGATGAAGACACAGGATGTTTAAAAATTATTAAGAAGATATAGCAAACTTGTAGGCATATACTTAATGGCAATTTCAAAATACATGGAACATACCCAATAAGACTAAAAACAAAAAATAGAAAAATTTATGGTTTTAATATTTTTTCTCCCAACGATAAATAAAACAAGTAGGCAGAAAACAAATAATGTAAAATCTTGAAAAGCAATATTACAATACCAACCAATCTAATCTCACTGACAGTGGTAGAATACTGTACTCACCAATAATATGCAAATCCATTTCAAGTGACACTCTGGGCTATCTTGTATTTTATAAAACAACTATGCACATGTTTAATGTGGTTGAAATCATATTCGTGTGTTTGGTGATCATAATGGAATTCAATTAGATGTTAATATAAAAAGATATTTAGAAAATCTTCAAATACTTGGAAGTTAAACAATATGGTTCTAATTCATCCATGGGTCAATTACATAAGTAAAAGAGAAACTACATAATATCTTGAACTAAATGAGTATGAGATGCATCATATCAACTTTTCAGCTAACACAGTACTCAGAAGTTAATTTGTAGTAGCTGATACAGTTGCTCAGGGGAGAATTTATGACTTTGGATGTGCGTATTAGAAGAGAAAAAGGGTTAAAATCAAAGATTAAAATTTTACCTTAGAAACTAGAAATAGGAAAAAAAAATCTCAATTAGAAGGAAGGAAAAAGAAATACACCTAGAAACAGATTATAGACCTAGACATAAACACTAAAAACTTCTGGAGTAAAAAATAATACAGGACCTTTACCATCTTGAGATAGGCAGACTAAAAGCATGAACTTAAAACATGGAGGAATTGTACTTTAAAAACATCTGGGCTTTAAGAGATACCATTAAGAAAATGAAAAGGCAAACTATTGACAGAGATAAACTTGCAGTTCCTACAGCTATCACTAGACTTATATATGGCATGCCTTTTTAAAAACCTCTTTGAATTCAATAGTAATAAGTTAAATAACCCAATTAAAATAAGTAAAACATTTGCAGATACTTCAAACAATAGATACACAAAACACCAAGAAACACATGAAATAATATTTGACTTCCTTAAGCCACCAGGGAAATGAAAGTTAAAACTATAGAAGGCATCAGTGCATACATGCTTAAATGGCAAAAATGTAAAACATCAGAATTCTCATATATTGCGGCTAACAGTATAAAATGGGATGACTTCTTTGGAACAGTTTTCTCATTTCTTATAAAGTACACCCACTTAACACAACAATTCAACTTGTAGGTATTTTTCAGTAGACATAGAAGTGTATATCCACACAATGACAAGTATTTATAGTAGCTTGTTATTTTTTGATGTAAACTACAGACTTGCTACCATCCATACTCTTTGCCAAAGTGGTTGCAATAATTTGCAGTCCCACCAAGAATGTATTAGAGTTTCTACTTCTCCACATCCTCACTGCATTTGTTGTATGTGTTTTGAATGATTGCTGTTCTAATTGGAGTTAGGTGAAATCTCAGGGTAGTTCTGATTTGCATCTCTATAATTGCTAATGATGTTGAACATTTAAAAAATATATTTATTGGCCATTTGGATTTCTTCTGTGAAGTGTCTAGTTAATTCACTTGCCCATTTTTTTGTTGAGTTATTTGTTTTCTTAATGGTGGACTTCTTGAGTTCTCTGTATATTCTAAATATTAGTCCTCCATTAGAGGAATAGTTGGCAAAAATTTTCTCCTATTCTGTCAGCTGTCTGTTAAATTTCTTTTTTAATTATTTTACTTTGTGTGCTACTGGGGATGGAACTCAGGGACATTCTACCTCAGAGCTACACCCCCAGTCTTATTTTTTATTCTTTTATTTATGAAAGAGGGTCTCATCGAGTTGTAAAGGGCTTCATTAAGTAACTGAGGCTAGCCACAAACCACAATACTCCTGTCTCAGCCTCCTGAATGCTGGGATATCAAGGGTGCACCACCACGTCTGGCTTGTTAAGGTTCTTGATAGTTACATTGCTGTACAGAAGCTCTTCAACTTAATGCAATCTCCTCATGTATTGATTTTTCTTTTAATTTCTTGTGTCTTTGGGGATATTGTTGAGAAAGTTTTTACCTGTGCCTATGTGTTACAGTGTGGAACTTATGCCCTCTTCAAGGAACTGTAAGGTCTCTGGTTTGATTGCCAAGTCTTTGATCCATCCTGAATTGACTCTTGCGCAAGGTGAGAAAATGGGTTTATGCATTGTATTAGGTATTAAAAGTAATCTAGAGATGATTTAAGGTATATGAGATTATGCATATAAATTATCTGCAAATCCTATACCATTTTATATAAGGAATTTGAACATCCATGGATTGTAGAATCAATCTCTTTTGAATACTGAGAAAAGATTTTATACTGCATGATCTTATTTTATGAAATTCTAGAATAGACAAATCTAAAGGGATATATGGAAACTTACTAGAGGAATGGAAATTCTATGATGCCTTGATTGGCTTGGCATTATATACATGTATATATTCTCAAAAATATCAAACTGTACACTTAGAGTGTGTGCATTTTAAAGAGTTATCCAGTCAGTAAAGGACACTAAAATATGCATCTATGTTTTCATTGTATATAAAGGCAAAAGGAAATATTTCCATAACTAATGGCAAATTTATGATAATCATGGCATAGTTAAACTGTGTCAGTTTTTATAAGTACTAAAACATTTATATAAATTTAATTTTACTTTGGTCAGAAAGATAACTCTAAACTCCAGGCTATCATTCTCTTCAGAATAAATACTTAACTATGTTGAGAAGATAGAACAGAAATACTGTCTCTCACACTATTTGACACATTTTTGTGGTGTCATCAAAGTCTCTTCACACCCAAGGGGATATGCTTTGCCCTTGAATGACATTTATCATGTCATATAGCTGGAGAAGAATGATTGAAAATTGAGCGAGCATTTGGACAGTTCACAGACTTGTAAGCACTGTCTAGCTAGATCATATTTGTTTTATTGAAAAAGAAACTCTGACAATTATATACGCTAATGTAGGAATAGCCTGGTGTCAGGGAGATCAGTGTGGTGGCTATTATAATACTCCAGGTAAGATATAATGAGTCTTTGGATTAAGTCATTGGGAGTAGAAATCATAGAACTTCTTATGTAAATACTTGTTATGACATTAGTCATAAATTGAATGACATAATTGGGTATCCCATTCTACTAAAATATATTTCAGTATTATTCTCATGGATTATAAAATTGTGCATTGTGTGTACCCTTACCTGTTCCCCAACCTCATTTCCTAATAGTGTTCCATTGCCCTTTCTAGTGAGCACCAACCACAGTGATCTTCTCATTTCAAACACAAGGTTATGCCTCCTGTTGCTGTTCCCTTACCTTGCCCTGTCTTCTCACAACTGACTCCTCATCACTTAGGTTTTAGTTAATATATCAGGTCTTTGGAAAGCTTTCTTAGTAATATCCCTGCATGGCCTCTCTATCATATTATCCTGTTCTCATTAGCCTGTATCACAAGTTACTTATTTATTTTAATGTCACTTTTACTGCCACAATAATGTAAATTATATAAGAGTACTTTGGCTGTCTTTTTTTCCCAGTGAAATCTCAATGCCTAGAACAGTATCTGGTGCAAATATTTTTGAATATTAAGTGGAATTGTTAGCACATTTGAATGTTTTGGAATGGTAAAAATTATGAATAAAAATCATCAAAATACATGACTATAAAGTTACTCTTAGCATATATCTCAATTATATGTGTTGCATTGTTTCAGAAAGATTCATAGAACCTTACTGTAAGAGTAACTTAAAGTAATACCTGAGAGTGGTGTATGCCTGTAATCTCAGTACTTGGGAGGCTGAGACAGGAGGATCAAAGGTTTGAAGCCAGTCTCAGCAACTCACCCAGACCCTCATCAATTTAGTGAGACCCTGTTTTAAAATAAAAAAGTCAGATGTGTATCTCAGAGGTAGAACACTCCTGAGTTTAATCAGAAGAGAAAGTAATAACTAAGAGAATATATATCATCACCTCCAGAACTGAACCTGTTTCTAGATCATTCATTCATCCAGTACTTCCTGGGAACACCTGGACATATTAAGATGAAAACATATACAACTCAATAGGTGCAGAACATTGTGCATGAGAAAACACTGTGGAAATACAGATATAGAAAATGTAATTTGTGCAGGGATTGATGAAGTAGGAAAATCTCTGAAAAGGACTTGACATCTTAGCTTGGCCTTAAATGATGCTAGAAGTCTGTTAAGTAGAGAGAAGAGGAAAGAACTCTTTATCCTCCATAGGGAACAACTTAAAAAAAAAGAGGTAGGGATGTCGAGGAAGTCATCTGTGGTGGTGAGAGTACAGTGGTATTAAAGGATAATCTGATGGAAGATGATACTGGAAAAAAATATCTTGGGTCTGATAATAAAGAGCCTGAGTGCTATACTAAGAACTTTATCAAATAGGTGATTCAGGAATCATCAAAGGATGCTATCTAGGATGTGATCTGGTTGATATAAAAGAAATTCTCACAATAGTTAAGAGACTGGACATAAATATATAGAGATTAGTTGAAAGATCCTTAAATATTTTTAGGCAAGAGGTGAGAATTATAAATGTATAAATTAAGGTGTGGCAATATGGGTAGCAAATGAAGAACAGATCTCAAGATTAGAATTAATGGTCTTGATAGAGGAGACTAAAAGGGAGGTAAAGCTGTCTCTGAGTTTCTGGTTGGAAGTCTTGTAGATGGGGCTATAATTGATCAATTGTGACCTATGATTGATTGGCCTTCTTGGTTCACCTCATTTCCTTCATTGACCTTTATCCCCAATCCTAATTCAAGAAAGAGGTTTCCTTCTACTTGGGGCTCATTAATACCTCTTTTCATTCACCAGCTATAGAACCTGCTAGCTAATCAATCCGCATGAGCAACCTTTCTTTTTCCTGTGTGTCAGCAGCTGAGTATCTTACAGATTGGTTCAATATCCTCTCGATTCTGTCAACGCACTTATAGGATGCCCTGTAGGCTAGCTCATCTGCTAACAACCTGTTGTAATATGTTAACTCAGTCAACTTTTTCTTATTGTCCCCTTGTATCCAATTATATCAGTCCACAGATGATATCAGCTCCCTCCTCAATGTTCTCTGAAGTCTTTCTCTCAGTCCTTATGTGACATGGAGATTTCTGGCTGTGGATTCAATACAGGGATGAGAACTGTGGGGAGATAAATAGGGTATAATGAATACTTTCTTGTTCTTTGGTGCTTACTATCTGAATGAAGAGATGAGATTCTACAACCCTTCTTCCATCCTTTACTTTCTTACTTTCATGTTTCTTTCTTGACATGGCTGCTCAAAAGCTGATCAAACCTGCTATTCTAATAGTTAAAAGGAGATCAGGAGGATAACCATTCTCCTGAAAATAGCTTTAACTGAAACATATGCAAAGGCAAATGTAATGTTCAGTTCTGTGTCCCTTATGTTTATAAGAAATATACAAACCAGAGCATTCTCTGAGAGTATGACTCATGATGTTGCAGAAGCCATGTTATATAGGAATTAGATCAGAGTTCACCAGGGGAAACATCTGAACAACTACCTTAACATTTTTAAGATTATGAAATAGTTACTGGATTTGTTTTTATTGCTCTAGAGGGGAGAAACAGCATGCATGGGTACAAATTTTGGCATGAAGAATTTGGACTCAACCACAAAAATAATTTTCAGTTGGCTCGTCTGTAAACAATTGGGGGTAGTTTCCATAATCTACACAATAATTTGCCTTTAAATGAGAGTGTTCCAAGTCTAGATAGATGGCTACTGGTCAGAGATGTCACAAAATGAAATACTGTATGGGTAGACAGTTAGCTCTAAGCTTTCTTCCAATGCTAAGTCCAAATGCAGTCCGTTCTTGCATCCTCTTATTTAATAATTGCACAAAATGCTGATTAAAATAATATAAGGGTATGGGATAAGGAAAGAATATTAAATATTCCTCTTAATGTACTATAAGAAATGTATATTATCCTAAGAACATGAAGCAGATTTTGGTAGATATTTTGGGAGTTGTTTCAAATTGACTTAAGCCAAGAATGGAATTCTTTACTTCATTTTTGTATCAAAGTAAAAAGGGAACCAGTAATATATTCCATATATCTTTCTAAAATAGTTGTCATATTGCCCGGTGCAGAAAGGATTTAAAAAAATCTAGTCGTTAAGTTTCTAGTTAAAGCATGTTATTCTATAAATACTAATGCTTAGTATGCACAGGCTACTTTCTATTTGCCAAATACTTTTAAAGTTATTAATTTATCTTCACAACAATCATGGGAAAGCAATGAAGTTATATCTTTATTTGGTGAATGAACAAATAAAGGCCACACACATAGAGAGTCACCAAGTCTATCATTTTTCAAAAGACTTGAAGTTTTGTGCTTTTTTTCAGTTATCTTGATGCTACATTTCCCGACAGTGAATCCTGGGAGCCAAGCACTCTAGCTCTCCCAGTTGACTCAGTCATTAACATTGCCCTGATCATCATGATAATTTTTTTCTTCTGGGTCTTATTCTTTGAGCTTATCTGATAATTTTATAGTTACTATAATATAATACTTTAAAAAGATCATAATCCATTTTTAGTCTATAAAGATATTTGAATTTCATTTGAAAGATAAATATTAAGAGTTTTTGACTACTGTACATGCTATAGTTATTTTTATAAGTACATGGGGAAAATCTAAGCAAACTGTTTTCCATTGGCTGAGTTAAGTTGAAGTTCAAATGACATAATTCTTATAATCTATTATTACTTGGCATAGAGTTCTGCTAAATTACTGCATTAGCACTGATTCATCCAGAATAGCATCTTCTGGGAGACCACCAACAAAATCCCAGGGGTTGGATGCAGTCCTTACAATGACAGGAAACACCAAATTGGCAACCTTGAGGCTAGCATTTTAAATGCAACACATCACATTGTTGCAGAACCTCACCAGATTCTACACACCAGTGATCTCAATATAACAAGAGCAAAAATCTACACATCATCGTGGTTTAATTCATATTACAATCTATGTACTAGTGACCACGTCACATTTCCCGTGATATAAAGTTGATTTTAAGTTACTTGAGAAGAATTTGGTAAATTTGTCACATTCATTATTTTAAAATTAGACATGAAATCGCTGGAGTTAAAAAGATTATTATTGGTGGGACTCTGGGTGCCGGGCCGGACCGTGCATAGAACGCCAGACCCCTGGAGAAACCGGGCCCAGGACCCTGGGTCCTGGGCAGGGGTCGCGTGGGGCACGCCAGCCGGGTCCCGGGTCGCGGGACTCCGGGCCCCGGGCCAGACTGCGTGTAGCACACCAGACCCCTGGAGAAACCAGGCCCAATAAGACCCTGGGTCCTGGGCAGGGGTCGGGCGGGGTATGCCAACCAGGGCCGGGTCATGGGACTCTGGGCCCCAGGCGGAGTAGTGTGGAGCATGCTGGACCCATAGGGAAACTGACTGGGTCACAGTGCTACTGAGTGCCTGATCCCACTACCTCCTCAAACCACATATACTGTCTTCTCTTATTAAAAAAATAAAAAGGAAAAGAAAAAGAAAAAGGAAAAGGAAAAATATCGAAGAGGGGTTAAGAAAGCTGTGGCGGATGCCAGGACACTGGATATGTAGACAAAACTTATCCAAATGCACTGGAACTTATGGAAAAACTCCCTGTGAAGGAGGACTGCTATTTCTCTATATTGTTAAGAATCTTGGACATCACATGTAAGGAGAGAGTTTAGCGGAGACCAAGGAGAAAGGTGGTGTTGAAAGCGGTCTCCGCGATGCCAGTGGTGGAGACTTCTATTCAGGAAAAGCAGAAATTTGACATTTGGTGAAATTACACCAAATGTCAAATGCTACCGTCACGCATGCTTAGGAACACTGGACAATATTCAGAGTGGAAAAAAAGCTTTGGAAGGATTTGAAATGGTGGAGGCAGTGGCAATGGCAGTGGCCAGTACTCAGGAGAGGCAGAAATCTGATGCATTATACCTGGAACCATTGACATAATAACTCCAGAGGCAGAATGTTACTACTATGTACCCTCGAGAACGTGGGACAATTGGTTGGGTGAAGAGGGTGCTCGGATTGGAGCCTGCTGAGGGGTGAGGCCAGCGACGGACACAGCAAAGCTGGGATTGGAGCCTGCCATGAGGCAAGGCCGGTGCTGGAGCTTCGAGACAGTGATCGGAGCCTGCCGAGGGTTTAGGCCGATGCTGGGGCCAGTGAGGTCAGGATCAGATCCTGCCATGAGGCAAGGCCGGTGCTGGGGCCTTCAAGGCCGGGATCGGAGCCTGCCAAGGGGTTAGGCCGGTGCCAGGGCCAGCAAGGCCAGGATCGGAGCTCATCGTGAGGCAAGGCCAGTGCAGGGGCCTCCGAGGCCAGAATAAGAGCCTGCTGAGGGGTTAGGCTGGTGCCAGGGCCAAGGGCCGGCATCGGAGCCTGCCATGAGGCAAGGCCACTACTGGGGCCTCCGAGGCTGGGATCGGAGCCTGCCAAGGGGTTAGGTGGATGCCAGGGCCAGTGGCCAGCATCAGAGCCTACCGTGAGGCAAGGCTGGTCCTGGGGCCTCCGAGGCCGGGATCGGAGCCTGCCGAGGGGTTAGGCCAGTGCCGGGGCCAGCAAGGCCGGGATCGGAGGCAAGACCATGAGGTAAGGCCGCTACTGAGGCCTCCAAGGCTGGGATCGGAGCCTGCTGAGGGGATAGGCCGGTGCTGGGGCCAGTGAGGCAGGATTGGAGCCTGCCATGAGGCAGGATCGGAGCCAGCTGAGGGGTTAGGTTGGTGTTGGGGCCAGAGAGCCCAGAATCCAAGCCTCCCATGAGGCAAGGCCGCTGCTTGAGCCAGCGAGATCTGGATCAGTCCACCGGTTAACCAGTCCACTACTGGGGCCGTCAAGAGTGGGATTGGTACTTGCAACGTGGCATGCACAGAGAAATATCGCAGAAAATAAAAATCAGATGCTTCCCCTAATCAGCAATAACTAGGAGGAAAGGGGCAACAGGAAGAGGTCGAGCTATAGAAAGGGCCCTATAGTGAAGCAACTAAGGTGACCAATCAGAGGGTATGGAATAGGGGAGGATGGAGCCTCTTTAAAACGCAGGAGGTACATAAACAAATGTATCAAAGTTAATCACCAAACAAGCATGGGATTGAGGGAGGGGGAGGGAATGGGATGGGGGCTGGATGAGGGCTAATTGGATGATGTGTGCTTGTATATCCTCCAATGTGGAGTCCAAAGTCTTGTACTCCAATGTGATATATGATTACAATGCACCAATAAAAAAATAAATAAAGCAAAAACTGTTTTAAAAAAAGATTATTATTACAAAAATACCAATAATTTTTTCTATGGCTACCCTAACAAAATACTCCAAATTCAGTGGCTTAAAAACAAAAGAAATTTATTGTGTCTGAGTTCTGGAGGCTAGAAGTCTGAAATCAAGGTTTGTACCGATCTGTGTCCCCTTTGAAATCTGTAACTTAAGCATCAGGTCCAGGTCGCTCTCCCAGATTTTGGTAGCCTCAGGCACCCATTCCTCATCTTGAAGAGAAAATTTATTTTCTGTCTGTTTCCATTGTCTTCTCAGTCTTCATGTCTTGAGATGTGATTTCCTGATTACAAAAAGTAATTATTTTTGTACATATTTATAGAGTACAGTCCAGTAGTTCAATATATGTGTACAATGTATGATGATCAAATAAGGAAACTTTGATTTCCTCCTTTTATAAGAACACTGGTTGTATTAAATTAGGGTCCATCTTAATGGCCTCATTTTAACTTAATTATTTCTGTAAAGGCCCTATTTCCAAATACAGTCACATTTTGAGATAGTAGGAGTTAAGATTTCAACATGTATATATATAAAAATATATATATATATATAAATATATATATACAAAATATATATATATTTTAAGGGGAACAGCGTTTATCCCATAATGCTCTTACTTCCAGAAACTGGGTTGCTAAATCCAAAGTAATGAAGATTATGCAATTGTTTGGAGAAATTGGGCAACCAAGATTGTGAAAAAGTTGAGCTTCCAACTTATTTTCGACCTTTCTTTTCAGTGCTGGGGATCAAACCCTAGGCTTCACGCTTGCTAGCCAAGTGCTCTTCCACTGAGCTATCACATCACTAGCCCTTATTTTTTCTATTTCTTAAAATAAATTGTTATATACTTAGATTTCCTCTTTTTTCTTCCAATGAATTTTAGATATCTTATTATGTAATATTTGATACACAAAACAACAAATGACATACTTATATACATTATAGATTAAAATAAAAATAAATACCATAAGCCAGGCATGGTGGCACATGCTTGTAATCCCAGCACTTGGGAGGCTGAGACAGGAGGATCGCACAGGTTTGAAGCCAGCCTCAGCTATTTAGTGAAGCTCTCAGCAACTTAGTGAGACACTGTTTCCAAATAAAATATAAAAATAGATCTGGGAGTATAGCCCGGAGGTAGAAAGCCCCTGGGTTTCACCCCCAGTAACACACACACACACACACACACACACACACACACACACACACACACACACAGACACACACACACACACACACACACAAATACCATAAACTTATCACCTTAAAATTGTTGAGTAATATGGTCATTCTCCTTGCCTCTCTTCAGTTGCATCTCTTTCCCTTTGGACTAGAAGTAAAAACAACTCTGAATTTAGTGTTGATCATTGCCTTGTTTTATTTACATTCTTACATGCACACATGATATACATATATGTAAAATTCTCATAGTGGTTTCCCCTTATCCAGAGGGGATATGTAAACCACTAGTGGATGCCTGAAACTGTGGATAGCATAGAACCCTACATATACTATTATTGTTCCTATACATACATATGCACACAGGAAGAGATTTAGTTTATAATTTAAGTATAGTAAGCATAAGTATATAAGCATCAATAACTAATAATAGAATAATTATAACAAATATAACAACATACTATAATTACATCACTGACATCACTACTCTTGCATTTGGGGACCATTATTAAGTAAAATAAGTATTGCATAAGAACTATGATGTTGTGACAATTGATTTCATAACCAAATTAGCTGTTAGGTGGCTGACAGGCATTTAGCATATGTAATATGGATACACTGGAAAAAGAATGATTCACATCTTGTGCCAGACAAATCAAGATGGTACAAGATTTCATCATACTACTCAGAAGAACACATACTTTTAAAATGTATGAATTGTTTTTTCTGGAATTTTTCATTTGATATTTTTGAACCATGATTGACTTTGGGTAGCAGAAACAATGAAATGTGACACTGTGGGTCAGGAAGTACTACTATATAGCATATTTGTAGTGTCCAACCATCTAGCTACCAATCTATCTTCTCTAAACAATGTTTTGTCTAGGTCTGTGGGTTTTTGAACTTCAGTTTGGTCTTTTGTAGTGTTTTTTTTTTTAAATTCTTTAGGATACTAAGATTCATTGACATACCTGTTGTTAATTTATTTTCACTTGTTTGTGATGTTTTATTTTATGAGTCCCATTCTTAAGTTCTTAAAATTTTCTAACATTTGTCTTGAACTATGAGTATGCTTTTAGTCTCTCTGAGATTAACTACTTTTTTGGTACTGGGGATGGAACCTGGGACATTATACCTCTGAGTTACACCCCCAGCCCTATTTTTTATTCTTTATTTTGAAACTGAGTCTCACTGAGTTGCAAAGGGCCTCACTAAGTAGCTAAAGTGGTCCGTAAATGGCGATCTTCCTGTCTCAGCCTCCCAAATGCTGGGATTACAAGTGTGTGCCACCAATTTTAAGATCAATTTTGAAAATAATTTCTTACCTATGTTAAGCCGTTCTATCCGTGAACATGATATATTTCTCAATTATTTAGGCATTTAAATATACTTAAATTTAATCTGGAGCTAGGCGTGGTGGCACATACTTGTAATCTCAATATATGGAAGGCTGAGATAGGAGGATGGCAGGTTGGTGGCCAGTCTCAGCTACTTAGAGAGGCCCTGTGCAACTTAGTGAGACCCTGTTTCAAAATAAGAATAGAGCAGGGTGTGGTGGCACACACTTGTAATTCCAGCACTTGGGAGGCTGAGACAGGAGGATCACACAGGTTTGAAGCCAGCATCAGCTACTTACTGAGGCTCTCAGAAACTTAGTGAGACCCTGTTTCCAAATAAAGTATAAAATAGGTCTGGGAGTATAGCCCGGAGGTAGAAAAAGCCCCTGGGTCTCACCCCTACTACCACCAAAATAAATAAATAAATAAATAAATAAATAAATAAATAAATAAGGAAAGAGAGGAAGGAAGGAAGGAAGGAAGGAAGGAAGGAAGGATGGAAAATTGGCCTGGGGGTGTAGCTCAGAAGTAGAATGCCCCTGGATTTAATTCCCAGGTCCATAAATAAATAAATATATAAACAAACAAACAAATAAATAAATTTAATCTGAAACAATTAAAAAAATCTCCTATTACCTTCTGGCCTAGACCTCTTCTGTGGGGGAGTTAAATATCAGTCTTATTGGTGTCTTTGAAGATGAATATCTTTTTATCCAGATTATTTTAGGATTATTAGATGTGTAATTCTGAATATTTGTCTTGCTTTTCTGTGGACATTTTTGTCAATTGATAGAATTTTTATTGACATATAGATATATAGTTTATTATATTTTGAGTATATGAACATATTAAAAATCATTAATGATTCCTTTAGTTCTATATGTTCTTTAATTAAACACAGAAATTCTTGAATTGGACTGATTTATTAGCTCATGAATTTCTAGTTTTTTATAATTTCAGGTTTTATGCCAAATTGCCAATCTTTTTTTATTTCTTTCAATTCAGTAAGCATAGTTATTTTAAAGTCTTTAGCTGATAATTTCCTCTGGTTCTATTTCTATGTTTCATTTTGTCTCCTTGTCTTTGATTATGTTATCTTGCTTACTTATTTGTCTGGTTATTTGCTTTTGTTGACTTCTAATCATTGCATATGAAAAAATATAAAGACATTTTTGGGCTTAGAGTGATGTTTTCTTCCACCAAAATTTTTACTTTTACTTCTAACCAGTGGCTAAGGGTTCTAGTAATCAGTTTGTTTTAGTCCATCCAAATATTGCTTTAGTTAATTTAAATTTGGTTTAAGTTTTGTTTATCATAATTACAAAGCTTAAGAGATTTGCCAGCCTTGCTTCTTTGGTAAGTTCTGTACTTGAATTTTTCTCCATTTAGTGTCATTAATCTGTTCAAAAGCTCTACTCAGATTCTCAGCCACTTAGCTTATTGTTCTAGAAATAGCAGAGACACATAGAAGAAAGCAGATCCAAATGGAGGTTGATATCTCTGTGTGTTTATCTTCTTCTGAATTTTAGTTTCATAACTGTTTACTTTCTTGCTAAAGATCCAGTAAATTCACACATATTTAATACAGTTTGCCATGTCTGTTAGTTGTTTTAATAGTAGACTGGAAATATCTAGACCTTCATTCTTGGAAACAGGAATCCCACTGATTTTTTAACTATTAACTATTTTTAAACTATTAACTATTTTAAAATGTTTATAACTTTTCTAAATCTGACTGGCCATGTTTGATAGTCTACTGTTTCTTGATCACATGCCTTAATTTTTTCTTTTTTAAACATATCCTTTATAATTATTGTATATTCTATGAGTAATATTTTAGAACTCTAAAGGCCTAGAGGTTTAAACCTATAGTTTGTTACTGTTCATGTTCATACATGTTAAAGTATTTCTTCAGGTGCATGGTAATTTTTTTTATAAGCTCATATTTTGTCGAGCCTCTGTAAGAATCTTGGGGGCCTAACTTGAGGATACTTCCAGAAAAATCTTGGTGATTCCTATTAAGTGAGTACCATTTTAATTTAATGTCTCGGTTTCAGTGCTTTCTGGCAGTAGGGGTAATATATCTTTCAAATTGTGACTCAAATGAGAGTAGGTCTATGGGTTAATTCTCAAGAGATAGTATTGTAATTGCTATGGCTTATCATTTTTTCTACCTCCAGGCATGATGAAGACAAACACTTTTTGATAGACTTCTATTACTAGTATCCAGATGTTTTCAACACCTTTCGAAAACTAATACTATAGTCCCTCTGAGGCCTCAAATTAGTGATGTTAATATTTCTTAGACCTATCCCTGGGTTGTAGCTATGAGCACATAGGCTGGATATATTGGCTGAGGAAAATAAAATCTAGATAACATTATACACTAAAAGGTATATAAGATAATTCTTTAAGCTAGGAATAATATAGGAGTCAGGCAGGTGATATAAAGGCATGAAGGTACTAAAAATAAGGTAATGTAAACTGGTGGGTACACTCTCTGAGAGACTGAAATTCCAATAAAAAGAAAAGGATAGCTAGGAAAACATTTTTTGGAAGTACTAGATCCAGAGATTGACAGTTTTTGACCTTTGCCTAAACTTAACAAATACTTTGATAGTCTACTTTAAGTAGACTTAAATATGTATGAATATTTTTATATACTCTGACTACATCCAATTTCATACATAAATGTGATCTATATCAGTTTGGCTTGCTTTGGTTTATGTATTTTTAACTATCTTCATAGCGCAGCCTTTGTTCTAATTTTTTAAGATGCAAAAGCACCTTTAGCATGCACTAAAAATAATGGTCATGGAGCATGGATCTCTAAATCATAGTAAATTGAAGGAGTTTGGATAAAGAATAAGTTTCATAAATTAGAGGTTGCAGGGGCTAAAATTAGCAGCGTTTATGATTTGGAGAACAAAAGTTACTATTAAAGCATCGTGCATAAAATGCTTCCACCACTAATCCATATTATATGATGATGAGAGAAATGAGGTGAAATAGAAGATTAATGAAAAAATCAATGGTAATTTCTGTCTTCTTACTAAATAAGAGTCGATTTGTATCATCACTATTAGCATCTAAGTATAAATGGGAATAAGATCAGGTCTGGAGGGAAAAGTTGTGTTGAATTTTATGGCTCAAAGTAGGCAAAGTCTAATGCTTAATTCCGTGGCTTTCCACTTATTGTGTGATCATATGCTATTTTCCCCATATCCAGACTAGATATTAGCAAACTCTTTCTATATATCAAGAAAAAAAGCTGCAGAAATGTATTTCTCATTTAATTTCTACTATTCTTTTAAATGGCAGTTTGCAGAATGCATCTGGGTGTACAGCTAATGACCCATGAGCAATAAGCAACTGTTTAAGTAAAATGCACTATGAAAAAGCTTTTACCAAACAGCATTTTAATATTTTAAATAGATTTTCCATTGCAGGCTCTTTGTAACTGGATTAGTTCTCTGATGTGTTCTGACAGAGCTGTGGTTAGGGATACTCCATTAACTTTGTCTGTCATCTTATTTTCCCTAGTATCCAGCAGAACACCCTTATATTTCATAATTTGTATTGCTATCAGTGCTGATTTGTAAATGTGCAAATTATAATTAACAACGGCTACTACTTCTATTAAATATTAAATCATTCTTGCAGCCTGTATTTTCCACAGCAGATGGAGCCCTGTGGTATGCAAATCGACTTTCCGTACATTGTCAGCAATTTTTAACCTATATTTTAGCTTAAAGAACACATTTTTTTCTTGCTTTGCTTTATGTTTTCTATAGCATTTAGGTTAATATTTATTTACTGAAGATTCCCTTTCTACCAATAAGAATTTCATGGACTATTACATCCCAGCACTGTGGTTTTGTTTCCCTTCATTAATAGCTCCTTAATCATCTCACTTGCTTGTAAGTACAAGAGCTTGTTATTGGTACGGATGCTGCAGTATTGCATAAGAAGCATTGAGTTATATTTTAATATGTACAGCAGAAGCAAAGATGGTGGCTCCACCATCGTAGGTTTTAATTTGAAATCCAATCTATGTGCACATTTTTCCCCTAGAATAAGCAAAAGCATTTAAGGTTTTATATTGTGTCTTAAACATTCTATTAAATGTCATCAGCCGATTCAGGAAAATGTATTGCCAAAATATTAGAGAAGTATAAAATGTGTAAATGTAATAGATGCTTGGGACGTGGAGAGGAATGTAAAAGTCCAACATTTATCAGGTAACCATAAACCACTAAGAAACATTGATAGAAAGTAACATTCTTATGATATATAGTGTCTAAAGCATGAACACTTATTTCTGGTATTTATTGAAGTGCTGTTGCATTAAAAAAAAACATTAATCTAGAATTATTGCGACCTTTCCTAACTGTGGATTCCTCAAGTATGAATATTTGGATTGAAGAGCGAGTTCTAACTTTCTTAACAATGAAAGGATATACACTCTTTAAACCCTGCTGGAATCAGAAGGTTGTGTTTCCTTGACAGGTTTTTAATGGCAAGTTAAGACTGCCAGGGAAGCTGCAGAACTCAAAGGCATTAACTGACAAATTAAGCAAAGAGTAATGAAAACTTCGATGTGTTTGAATCATCATTCATTGAACTGTAATTGCCTGAGCAGCACAAAATTAAATTGTAACAAGTAAGGGTCTTGACACTTCCCGCAATTTCTTTTAAAAAGTTTGTTCATGCCATGGAGGATAAGAGGCAGCCACATGAAATGCTGGATGGGAGTCTTTTAAATTAATTAATTTTATTGATATATTTATTTATTTTAGAATCAGCCATTCAATCAGACATGCAAGGTTACGGTAACAGTCTGCCTTTTGGATTCTTTAACATTGAGATGTTGCGGTCTGTGGCAAATGACACAATTATAAGTAGGGTCATGTTCAAGGTATAGGGACTGTTGTAGGTTTAGGGAAATAGCTAGAAATGACTGTCCAGAAATTAGCTTTGTGTGTTCTGTCTCCTCCACATCCTAGGAGAAGAGGGAAGACCAGAAATATGCAGAGTTTGCCTTTCTGTGTGTTATTCTAGGATCCTAGCAGGGGCTTCATTTCCCTCCAAGAAAAAGTATATCTTTTCTTTTTTCTCTTTTTAATGGTATAAGAATGAAGGGGAATACAGGATGCTCTGGAAGAAAAGGCTGTTTCTCCGCAGATATCCTGTAAGAGCCAAAATGGAAAGAGTACACAAAGGGTTTATAAAACAAAATTTTGTGTTCATTGAAAGTTATAGTTATGGAACCCCCAAGAACAGCCTGACCAACTTTCCTGTGTGCTTTAGAGATTGTGAATTTCCCAGCAGATCATGCCTCGGCTTCGGGTGGGAAGCTGTGATAAACGTTTGAGTGAGAAAATATGTGTCTGAGTTAGAGCATCTGCTTTCATTACTTAGTTTTCAAGAGGACATTGCGAGTCAAGGAAATGAGTGGGTTTTATCCTGGAAGAGATCCAGGGACAACTAGAGCTTCTTAAGAAGACAAAGGAAGAACAGATTTCGGCAGCTTTGAGAAGGGCGCTGTGGGCGAGACTGAGTGGGAAGAGGACTCACCCCGCAGGTTAGGGGCGAGCTCTGCTCATCTGGAGATGGAAGGGGGGGGCACCTCAGCAGCAAGAGACAGGCTAGCTTCAGAATCATTCCATTTAAGTCTTCCCATTAAAGTCTTTCCATAGGAGACAGGCCCAGTGGCACCATCCCTATAATCCCAGTACTTGGGAGGCTGAGACAGGAGGATCACAGGTTCCAGGCCAGCCTCAGCAACTTAGTGAGAGAGAGAACGAGACACTATTTCAAAATAAAAAATAAAATAAAATAGGGTTGGGGGTTAGTTCAGAGGTAGAATACTTCTTAGTTCAATTGTCAATATCACTACTTATACTAATACTAATGCTTTTACCAGCATGAGATTGTTCCAAACATGCCTTTGACTCAGATAGCTGTATCTACAGGGGATGCCCAGAGGTCAGGCCACCGTAGAACATTCAGGAAAGCCTTCTGGAGGACATCTAGTGGGAATAAGGAGAACAAGAAGGGAACTGGACTCTGGGTATGGAATTTCTCATTTAAAGTTGAGTGAAGAGGCTCCATAAGGAGACTAAACCTCAGAGTCAAGTAATTTCATTAACGATTTATAAACCATCTACATGCAGAAGGAGAGGAGAGGATTTGTATACTATGCAAACAGTGCATATTTTCGTAGCTTAAAAAGTAGAATTTAGGACACTGTGCATTACTGATGATTAGGGCATGTGTTAATATACGTTAGAACATCTGTCACAGCAACAAAGAGAAATCAGGCTAATTTCTATTCCCTCTTCATTCAGGGGCGAAGGTGTAGGATGGAAATTTGCAGTTGAGTGAAAGGAAGAAGAGAAATGGGAGGATATTCCTGGATGAATCGGATGAAAGGCTTCTTGTGTTTTGTTCTGACTTTGCCTATGCCATGCTCCAGGGACCTTATACTCTCAGTAACTTCTTAGATTTGCTAAAGCCAGCGTCTTCTCTAGACATTATGTCCTTCACTGTGCAAATTTGCATCCTTAGCCAGCAACATTTGTTTCCTATGGAAATTTCAGTACTCAAAATTGCCCCCCCAGGCTGAATCATAAAGCAGAAACAGCAGCATTCAGTGTTTTTTCATTCTCATTTTTCTGGACATTCCTTTCTGCTATAACCATCCCTTTATCTCCTCTAGGAAGCTGGATTACATCTGTCCTTTCCTATCCCGAGACCATCATTCTCTTCTTGGTCTCATTAAAATGTGTAAGTCACATAGTTCAGTGGCCTATTCCCTTAGTTTCTTGTTAGGTTTATTTAATCATATCTGGTGAATTAAATTAAGTAAGATGCTATTAGCTGATAAAGGTCTTTGGCCAACATTTGCCTTTTGATAGTAGGTTTTATTTGTAGGGACCTACGGGGGATGTTAGAGACGCTATGCTAGGAATGGGGAGCCAAGGACATTCTTTGCCTTCCTTCTCATCATCATTTTAACTTTTTTGCCTATGAAAACCTTTGACGTTCTACTACTACAAACCTCCATATCAGTACTTTATTAAAAACATGACAAAATACATATCAATCTACATGCATATCCACTAAAATGCCCTTGCTTAAGTATCTGTAGATTTATGGAAATCAGTATTAGGGTTAATGGAAAGTAGATAGTAAATCTAGATAAAATTACTCTGTAAAGCTTAAAAAAGAGTTGTGATTTCTCCCTGACTTCTTCATGTTTCTGGTTTTTTACTTCATAATTTTTTACTGAATCCTATTTTTGAAAGTCCTGACCCTATTTGTTATAGATAAGCCTGTTCTCTGGAAAACTTGACTTGAGAGAAGCTCCATAGAAAAACGTTTAGGGAGATGGAGGTGGGGATGGGAAGAGGAGCGCGTGATCCAGCAAACTTGCAAAGTGCTTCGGACGCTCTGTTTTGCAGAGTTGCTGTGTTCATTAGTGTGTTGAAGGCTCTGAGAAGTCCTGTAGTGAAAAAGCCTGTTTAAGTTGGCTTAATTCAGCATTTCCTAAATGTGTCATTCTTCTGCTCACTGCATCCTGGGGAACTAGTTCTCCAATTAACACAATTGTGGAAGATGGGGAGGGGTGGTGGCATGCTGCTGTAGACATCTGCTTGTGCTCTAATTACTTTAGTAGAAATGAAGGAATAAAATGTGCAGGCTACGGTGTAGACAGTAGCAGTAAACACACCCATTTTTTCATGTGTTCATTTACTCATTACAACTTTACTAAACATCAACCATCAAGTAAATACGATTAAATAAGGAATTGAGGAGCTCCCCACAAATAACCCAAGCTTTGTCTTGAGGTATTTGGAAGCATATTTGGAAGCACTTATATCTAAGTGTATTCTGGACTGCACATAAGTGGCTGAATCTAAGCCCCGTGGTGAATAGGTCTCTGGCATGGTTGAGTCCCTGCTTTGTGGGGTTTGCAGGGAAGGATGGGTGCTAATGACTAACCACGGTTCCACTCGGCCAGCCACTATGCAGATGCCCAGACTAGGGAAAGAAACAACCAAACCAAAAGCACCACTTCAAAGCCATTTAATTGTGTAGGAGTCTTGAGCCAGAAGGAATATTTCTGCTCTCTGATACTGAGAAAAAGCATGGGACTTGAGTCGGGCAAGTTCAATTTGGAAGCTGCCTCTCCTTTGCATAGCTTTGCATCTGGATACCTATCCTGATGCTGCCCAGGCGTAGATGTTGAGGATCTAGGTGTTTCTCTTTTCCTGGAGGGAACCTGGTGAGGTCCTGGGAAATTTTTAAAAGGATTATGGGAGAACCTAATGAAAATAATGGTATCACCTTTGTAAGGAATAAAATTCTATACCAATATTAAATATTCATTTTATTATTCTTGCTTTAATTAGATTCAAAATAATGAATTGATGGGCAAGGCACCATCTTCACTGTTTTCCTTTTTTTTTTTCTCTTAGTCTCTATAACAACCCTGAGTGTTAGGTAATATAATTATTACATTTTACAGATAAGAAAGTGAAGGCTTACAGAGTTTAATCATGAATTTATGTCACACAACTGTGAATTTTCAGTATGACAGATTTCTTCCATGTTGGCAACTTGGAATTCATTCATTCATTCAACTAATATTATTTTTAAATATTTTATTGGTGCATTGTAGTCATAAATCTCAATGGAGTACAATAGGGTGGAGCCGTCCATTCATACATTACTCAATTAGCCCTTACCCAATTCCCACTCCATTCCCTCCCCTCCCTCCTTCTCATGTTTGGCTTAGTGATTGACTTTGATATGTTTGTGAGTGTGCACCATGTACATTAGGGAATTTCCCTCTTCCCCCCTTCATCATCCTCAGTTAGGTCACCGTATTTGATCATCTACAGTTTTTCTTCTTCATCTAGAGTTCTTCCTATGCGTAATTTTCTCCCTACCTTGTGCATATTAAGAAGAGCATCAGAATTTTTACTTTTTGTGACTGACTAATCTCACTTAGCATAATGTTCTCCAGTTCCATCTATTTCCCTGTAAATTGCATAATTTTGTCCTTCTTTATGGCTAGTAAATTTCCATTGTGTACATATCCCATAGTTTTGTAATCTAATCATCTGTTGATGGACATCATGGCTGGTTCCATAGTTTGGCAATTGTGAATTGTGTGGCTATGAACATAGATATACATGCCATAGTTTGGTGGTTTGTTTTCCATTCTTTCGGGTAGATACCCAGAAGTGGTATTGCTGGATCATATGGTAGGTTCAGTCACATTTTTCTGAGAATCTTTCATACTGTTTTCCATAGCTTGCACTAATTTGCAATTCTACCAACAATGTATTAGAGTTTCCACTTCTCCACATCCTCACCAGCATTTGTTGTTGTCTGTGTTTTGAATGATTGCCATTCTAGTTGGAGTAAATCTTAGGGTAGTTTTGACTTGCATCTCTCTGATTGCTAGTGATGGTGAACATTTTTTCATACATTTATTAGCCATTTGAATTTCTTCCTTTGTGAAGTATCTAGTTCACTTGTCCATTTTTTAATTGGGTTATTTGTTTTCTTAGTAGTGGGTTTCTTGTGTTCTCTCTATATTCTAGATATTAGCCCTCTATTGGAAGAATAATTGGCAAAAATTTTCTCCCATTCTGTCGGCTTTTTGTTGAGGTTCTTGATAGTTTCCTTTGCTGTACAGAAGCTCCTCAGTTTGATACAATCCCAGGTTTTAAGCCACCTTTTAATTTCTTGTGCCTTCGGGGTCTTGTTGAGCAATTTTTATCTGTGCCTATGTGTTGAAGTGTTGAACCTAATCCGTCTTCAAAAAGTTACATGGTCTCTGGTCTAATTTCCAAGTCTTTGATCCATCTTGAATTTATTCTTATTCAGGGTGAGAAAGTGGGGTTCATTTTCATTTTTCTGCATATGACTAACCAGTTCACAAATACCCTTTGTGAACAGGCTTTTTTTCAGTGTTTGTTTTGGGCCCCTTTGTCAAAAATAAAAAATGTGCAGATTTGTTTCTGAGTCTTCTATTCTGCTCCATTGGTCTATATGTCTTTTTTTGGTGCCAGCACCATGCTGTTTTGATTACTACGGCTTTGTAGTATAGTTTAAAGTCAGGTATTATGATTCTTCCAGCATAGTTTCATTGTTGAGAACTACTTTGGCTATTCTGGATTTTTTGTTGTTCCAAATGAATTTAAGCACCAATTTTTCTATGTCCATGAGAAATGACCTTGGTAATTTAATGGGTATTGCATTAAATCTATAGACCACATTTGGAAGAATGGCCATTTTGATTATATTTATTATGCCTATTCAAGAGCACAGATGATATCTTTTTATTTCCTAAGGTCTTCTTCAATTTCTTTTTTCAATGTTTTATAATTTTTCTTGTAGAGTTATTTTACCTCTTAAGTTAGGTTTATTCTTAGGTATTTTATTATTTTGTGGGATAATATTAGTGGAAGTACTCTCTGAATTTCTGTTTTAGTGGATTTATGGTTGTCATACAGGAAAGCTTATAATTTTTTAAGATTTATTTTTTATTCAGACACTTTGCTGAATTTGTTGATCAGCTCTATAAGCCTTTTGATTGAGTTTGTTGGGTCTTCTTAGTATTATGTCATCTGAAAATACTGATAGCTTTAGTTCTTCTTTTCCTATTTGTTCTTCTTTGATCCCCCCCCCCTTTTTTTGCAGTGCTAGGATGGAACCCAGGGACATTGTTCCTCTGAGCTATACCCTCAGCCTCAGCCCTATGTTTTAATCTGTTTTTAAATTTTTGAAACAGAGTCTCACTAAATTGCATGGGCCTTGCTAAGTAGCTGAGGCTATCCAAAACCCACGATCCTTCAGTCTCTGCCTCCCAAATGCTGGGATTAGAAGTGTATGCCACCAAGTATGGCTTTATTTCTTTTTCTTCCCTTATAACTAATATTATTAATCACTTACTATGAGCCATTATTGTCACTTAGGCAATAGTGAACAAAATAACGTTCATTTCTTTTGGAGTTTAATTTTTATTAAAAGAAATTATAAATGTAATAAATATGTAAGTTATATAGAATGCAAAAAGATAAATATTATGAATAGGAAAAAGAGTATTGAGAAGGTGGGGAGGTCAGTGGAATACAAATGTAAATTGGTTGAACAGGGTTGGTCTATTGAGATGATGTCTTTCAAGCAAAGATTTTCAGTCGGTGATAAGAGTTAATCTTGTAGATATTGGAAAGTAACCGGTTCTGGATAGTGGGGACAGTTAGTGCAAAGCTCCTGGGGCATGGCTATATTGGGGTGTTTGAGAAACAGCGTGTGTAGCAGGAACGGAGAAAACTGAGAAGTCGATCAGAAAGAATAGGTCGTACAGGTCTGAAGACCACACCCAGGGTTCAGGCTAGCACTCTTCACATGCCAGACATGAGAGGTTTTCAAGCACAGGAGTGAAGCAGTGATCTCATATATGTTTTAAAACTATTACTTTGGCCATTTTGTTGAAAATGCACTGTAGGGGTTAGGGAGGAAGCAGAGAAATCAAAAGCTGCTCATTTCTGGTACAAAATAAAGTGAATTAGAACATGCTTCCAAATCTCATTTGCTGTACATTAAACTTGCTTAGTTCATTTTCCATATAGCAAAATGAGTATGCTGGGGAGACCTCTTTGAACACCTATTTGTCTTGGCCAAATACTTTCTTCTAGCATCTTGAAGTCATTTATTTGGCCATGTTGGTGCTAGAGCTAAAATGAGTTTTTCTATAATAGTGACATAAATCCTGGAATTCCAATAGGAGATTGGATTAAACAGGACCTTTTTCTGGGGTGGGGAAAGAGTAGTAGGTGGTATATTCGAACTACTCATCAAAACTAGTATAATTTCTAGTAAAGACTGGGGAATGACTTGAAGACATTACCTATTCAGGTTCTATCTGAAGGTAGCATAGAGGTTAAAAGTGAAATGTCATTAGAAGCCAAACCTTGTTGTACAGAATAGAGATCAGAACCATGATCTTATGAAAATGAGGCATGGGATGCCAACAAGATGAGACTTTGAATTCACTCTGAAGTCATTTAATCAGTGAAATTAGTATCCAGTCCTGAACCCTCAGACCCACCAACCAGCCTGGATGAGGCAGTTGACGCTGTTGTTCTTTCTGAGCTAATAGAACTGAGAATCACATAACCTTGCAGGAAGCTCATTTATGGATATTCAAGTAACTTTATGGACCATGCTTGGGTTAATGACAGAGCAGAAATTCCATTAAAGTAGAAAACGATTAGTTAATCTGCTGGTGACATGCATTAGTGATACTTGAAGAGTAGCAGTGACGTTTGGTGGCTGTGGTTCATCCCCCTATTAAGATTTGTAGGAGTTTTATATGAATGTATTCTCTCACTCACCCTCAGCAAATGGCTCAAATCCTTTTAACCTACCAAGAGACACACTTGAGAGGGTTTCCTGTTCATGAAACACAACTGCCTTGTTTTCTTTCAAAGTGCAACACAGTTACTTTGAAATCACAAGGAATCTGTGTGGCCAAGAAGCATTCTCAGTTGAAATATAGATTGCACCATTTATTGGAAATGTGAATCATATTTTCTTTATTTACTCAAGGGTTCATGGTTGGGAGTAGAAGTGCAGCAGAGAGAAGAGATTGTTCAAAAAATGATTAGATTACTCTGAGGTCCTCCCCTTCACATTTGATTTATCTTTTGCCAAGAATTGACCAGTGCCTGCATGGAGGATATGCTCAGAAAGGAACAGTCAAATGCCTGTTAGAAATATTTGTGTTTGGAGACTGGAGGGCAGGCCAAAGGGACAAGTAAGACAGCCCTGTCTTCTGAGACTACAGTTTGGAACTGAGCAAGAAAAAGAAAACACACAATGCTGTATTAAGCACGTGTGTAGATACCTGAAATCCAGCATCATTTTAAAACAAAGTGGTTAAGAGGGTGTAAATGTTAGTATTCCATTGCTATCGCTGCCACCACAAATCTCCAGCCTACTATTTTCCTACCATACATTTCCTAATGATGCTTCTGTTGATAGAAAGCCCCAGTCATTTTTTATTAATGGATGCTGTGACTTCTTTCCACTCTCTTTCCATTGGCACAGCATTTACTGATTAAGGATGCTGGGTGAGTCAGAATATTCCTTGCATAATGATTGGTTACTTGGAATGGGTACCGGCTCTTCCTTTGTGATAAAGAACAGTGTATATAAATAAGGGTAAGAGATTTTCTTGATGTTCAAGGTCTTTGGTCTCTGAGTTACAGACTATAAATTTCCAGGACTACATTCTAGATGCAGAACTTCCTCTGAAGTAAACAGAGGTTTTGTGAGGAAAAAAAATTAACAGCAGGAAAATGCCCTATTATTATTTATTATTATTTCCTTTTGACTGCTCTGAAGATAATTTGGTGCATAAAGTATTGGAGAAGTTTTGAGGTTTTCCTGTGATTCATTTTCATGCAAATGTTTATCACATTTCTGGGTATTGTTTTCTTCTATCATATATATTCCCATCTTCCATGGGTAAATCAACATCTTCATCCATATTGCACATTCAGCGGCTGTAAATTCAGCCTGTATTCTCATTAAATGTTACGAATATGTGATTTTCATTTATGATTTTAGTGGGTGTTTCTGAAATTTTCCACAGCAGCATCTGGCCAGGAAACAGTGTCTGTGAATTAGAATTACCACAACTAATTTTATTTTTCTTTTGTAGACTCACTTCTTTAATTTTTTTCCCTAGCAAACAGGAGGTGATTTGGATTCCTTTCTTTCTTAATTCTCAGGGACTCTGCTCATGAACAGACTTTAGGTTTGATTTTTCATTTCCTGGTATGCTTGGTTCAGGGAGCTATGGAAGCAAATCTCCTGACTTTTCTCTTTTCCCATCTAAACCACTCTCAAGGTTTAATGAAGGTGGGAGTGTGCAAGTACCTCCTAAGAGGATCCCCAATGCATTTAGGCTTTGTTTGGTTTCTTCTAACTCCTGCATGTGGCTGTTAGAATGCTCTTTTAAAAATGTAGGTAAGATTTTACCACATCTTATTTAAAACTATTCATATTGTTCTTGGGATAAAAATACAATTCCTGAGCATAGTGCAGGGAGCTCTACATTCTCTGACCCTTACTTGCCTCACCAGACAGTTATTCTACCTCTTCTCTCTTTAGCTCCACCCACAGGGCCTTGTTGTGAGTCCTCAGATCACTTCCTCCAGGGCTTTAGACCTACTCCTCCCTTTGCCTGGCGCACCATTCCACTTTCCATGCTCCTGAACATAGTCTACTCGCCGTTTGAGTCTCTGTTCGGATTGCCCTTCTCTGAGGCCATTCCTAATGCCATTGATAGACTGTCTGTTCCCAAGGGACTTGTATTGGAAATAGCCATCATGGGTTTCATTTTTATAGCCTCCTTCTCCACTAGACTATCATCTCTGTGAGGCAAGTAAGTTGTTTATTCTTGGCACCTTGGATCAAATCCACTTTTGGGCAGGTTATAGGAATCTCAAAATGTTAGATTCTCATTCAACTGCTGCCCTCATTTCTTCTTGCTGAGCCTATCATTGGATGCCAGTTCATCTCTCTCATCAGAGATGATGAGGTTCTTTTTATTGGAGACTACAGGGATAACCAGACTGTCTTTGGGAGCTGCTTTCTGATGCTAATTTTCCCTAAAGCACACTTTTTTTTTTTTTTTGGTATGGCAGAAATAATCCTGAGTGATTGGGGGTGAATTGGTCTGGGGGATGGGAGGCTTGAGTTTTGATTCACATGTGACATAAGCAGGGCTTTTTATCCTGGGCAAATTGATTTCTTTAACTCTTATTTCTCCTAGGCTGCAGAATGAGAGGGGTGGAATATGTTATATATGCAAGCTGCTCTGTGAAACTGAGACATTTTTGTGCATTTTAGAGACAGGTCAGCTCTGTCCTTGAGTAGCAGAGAGAAGATGCCTGAAAAGTGAACAAAGCATATCTTCTGAGAGAGAATATTAGATTTTAATCAGGGAAGAGCTTGGAAAGGACTCTTTCCTTTAGCCAAGTTCTCCCCATTTCTCTGTAATTCAGTGCGAGGCAGCCGTAGCTCAGAGAGAAAGCTCATGGTGGGATACGTGAAGTAGTCCCTTCCCAGAGCTCAGCAGTGGCCAGTCAAGGCAGTGCATGCCTACATGAGCTGGGTGTTTGCTTGTATGGGTGGTAGGGTGATGCTATTGCCTGATATGGAATCCCAGTGTCTTTACTTACATAATAGCTATAGTTCTCAAAAGTGTTTAATGTATAGCAAGTGAAAGCACAGGATTCAGAATTAGATTGGTCTAAACTTCAATTCTAGCTCTATTGCTGAGGTATCTATGTGTGTATGTGTGTAAGTATGTATGGACACATGAAAAACACACACACAGCAGAGAGAGAGAGAGAGAGAGAGAGAGAGAGAGAGAGAGAGAGAGAGAGAGAGATCCTAGCCAAATAATATGATTGTCTCTATACATTTATTAGTAAACTACTTCATGGAGTTCATCAATGATTTTAAAAGATAATATTCATACCTAAATATGGTGGCACATGCCTGTAATCCCAGCATTTGGGAGATTGAAACAACAGGATTGCAGGTTTAAGGCCAGCCTCATCAATTTAGTAAGCCATTCAGCAACTTATTTAAGACCTTTTTTCAAAATTAAGTAAAAAGAATTAAGAAGGTCTGGGAGTATAGCTCAGAGGTAAAATGCTCCTGAGTTCAATTTCCACTACCAAAAATAAATGAATACATAATTCTGTATTATGTATACATAATACATAAATGACATACTGATGAATACATAAATGACAATACGATGAGTTTTTGTGTCTATTTATCTGGAACTACTCCTCCTGACTTGGATCATGACTGTGTTTAGGGGCTGTAGATCCTGTAGACCATGTAGTGAATGGTTCCTTCAGGAAAGTCCACTGCCACTCTCTCCAAAGAAAGTCATCTGCAGATGAACTAGCCTGGCCAAGAGGGTCTATCTAGGCTTGGAGGTTTAACATTGAGAACACAGTGAGCCTTCCTGGTGTAAAGGTGAGAAAATACATACTCAGAAACTTCTCAAAGGTGGAAAGTGGGGTTCTAGTTTGTTTGAGAATCCTGATTTGTAGTAGGAGAAGATCTACATAGAGGCACAGTCTTACTGAGTCTTTGGTTCTAGTCATTTCCAGTTATACCTTTGCCTTTTTTGTTATTAAAAAAAGGAATTGTCAATAAATCAACATTTTGGCCTAAACTAGCTCAAATTACATGCCTGTTATTTACTTATCAAAGAGTCAGGACTAGTAGATTTGCATACTGTCATCCTCAAGAAACCTTAATTCTTATGCTCACACAGTAAGATGAATATGATCTTGTTTTGTGTTTCTTCTTAGGACAGGTCCAGGCACTAGGGGTTGAAAAATCAAAGGTTTTGATGTTTTAAATTCTAACTTTTAGTAAATTAGTGATTTTTCTTTTACCTTTCCTCCATAGATTTAACTACTAACAATGTTTTTTTATATTGGTAATTTGAAAATATAACAGGTGTGGGTACTTAAATATGCTAATGCATACTATTGCCAGAGTGTAAAATTGGCACAGTATTTCTAAGTAGTGATTTTTAGTAAGCATTTAAAAGTTTTATTTATACCCGTGTGCTCATCAGTTCTAGTGCTAGTACTCTATCCCATGGAAACAAATCTGGATGTGAACAAGGATATATGTTCAACTGTACTCATGGTAGCTTAATCTGTAAAAGTAGGAAGTAAAATAATCTAAGGAATATTCAGATCCTGGGTGTTATTTAAATTTCATGCAGCCTTTTAAATGATTTTTAGAAGAATGATTGATGGCATAAGAAAACTCTCCGATCTTTCAGTGAAAATTAAAGAGGTCATAAAACAATAAATAGAATATAACTTTCATTTCTAATACACACACACACACACACACACACACACACACACAGTATATGTGTGCATTTGGTGCTGTATAGAAAAAACAAACAGTACTGCTCCCCCTGGCAATGGGATTAATGGAGTATGGAAGACATTGTCATTGACTCTTCTTTCATCCCATTATCCTCCGTACCTCACACCATTTGCAACAGCCATGTTATTTGATGAGATTGGTTTACATTTGAGTTCCATGGCAGTTCATCACTGGATCAAATCAATCAGCATGATCTAATATTTTCTAGTTATGATCTTTAGGTTAGAGGTAGATACTTAACTAGAGCCCAAGCTGTTTGATACATGGCATTATCTTTGCCTTTAAAAAATTAATTGAAATTGTACCTACTAGGGTATGCAGCATGATTCCCTTTTTCTTTCCTTCTTTCTTTTTAAAAATCTCTGCTACTGAGGATTGAACACAGGATCTCTCTATGACGGAGCTCTACCTCTAGCCATTTTTTCCCTTATATTAAGACAGGATCTCACTAAGTTTTTCAGGCTGACCTCGAAATTTCAATTCTCCTGTCTCAGCCTCCTGAGTAGCTAGGATTATTGGCATGCACCACCCAGCACAATGTGTTTTCACTCACTCACTCACACACACACACACACACACACACACACACACACACACACACCTGATTAGAATGGTGAAGACAATTAATGTGTCTGTCTCTTATCTTTTGGGGGGTACATGTGATGAAAACACAATCTAATTTTTAACCAATTTTCAAGTATACGTTATGATATTATTCACTGTAGTCCCCATGCTGTAGCTTAGATCTCTAGAACTTATTCATCTCAAACTTTGTACTCTCTGATCAGCAAGTTCCTCATGTCTTCAATATTTTAGCCTTAATATGTGGTTCAGAGGCAGGTATGTAACTCCACTTGGTGCAATCAGAAGGAATTAAAACACTTTGAGCCGGGCGTGGTGGCGCACTCTTGTAATCCCAGCATTTGGGAGGCTGAGACCAGAGGATCACGGTTTGTGGACAGCCTCAGCTACTTAGTGAGGCCTTTGCAACTCAGTGAGACCCTGTTTCAAAATAAAGAATAAAAAATTGGGCAGGGGGTGTAGCTCGGTGGTTAAATGCCTCTGGGTTCCATCCTCAGACCCGCAAAGATAAACAAACAAACAAACAAACAAATAAATAAATAAATCACCTTTATTCAGTGTTCGGATAGGAGACACCCCTTCTATCTGGATATTGATGATAAAGCATGCCATCCTAAGTAATACAGGATGGAATTTTGTGAATATAGAAGAGACTAAGCTTGTGATAAACTGACAGAACAAAGAGCAGAGAGGTCAAGTGAAATCTTTTATCTGGTGACATGGTCAAGTCTCCGAATCAAACAACACCAATGTCTGCCCTGAGTTTGGGATGGGCTAACATATTGAAAATCATTTAAGGTAGATGATATTGAGGCTTTTATTACATGAAAATAAAATAAATGAAACATAAGTAATGTGGTTTTAATTTTATTCTTTATGTTTTCCAGCAGTTTTAAAGATGTTATGCACTGAACACATATTGCTTTTATAATTGGAACAGATTACTTATTTAGAAAAATTGCCATTTGCCGAAACCCAGCAAAGACCCATTACATTAAGTCAGTGCGTCTACTCTCCTCACTTTCCCCCATCTCTGTTTCCTTCAATCCTCTTCCCCAAATTCCCACAAGAGCCAGAGAAGCCAACAAAATGTCAAAATTTTGTCACTCCATTAATTAGGAGACTTGAATTGGGTGAGGCACAACCTACATTCTGTGAAATTGATTGGCAAGTGACTGGCAGAGCTACCCTGTAGCTAACAGGGCAGTGACAGAGATGAGATTGATTACTACTGTTTACCACTATGTGGCTTTCTCTAAAGGCACAGAAATACACAAAGACACTGACTACCTTATACCAATGAAAGAAGCTCCTAAACTAGGATCTAGAACACCCTTGCTAATCTGGCAGTGTGGTCACAGGAAGAATGGCGTGAATAATGTAGATCTCCAAGGCTGGAAGTAATTGTAACTAGGCCTTTACACATCACGTCAAGTTGTGTAGAAGGAAGGCATGAGGCACAGTGCAGTGGAGAGATCTAAATGAGGCTGTTTAACCCAGAGATGTTTTCTGGGGGAGGTGGGCCTGAGGCAAACAGTGAAGGGAATGAGAGAAATAATCCAGAATTCTTTGGGGAAAGAGATTCAGAAATGAAATTGGAGGAAAACGATGGGGTCAAGTGTCCAGGCATCTTCAAGATTTCCTGTGGACCCCAGTAATAAGCATGCCTTGTGGAGAAAATTGTGTGCTGGTAAAATCTGTCTAATTATGGCACATCTATCTATCTATCTATCTATCTATCTATCTATCTATCTATCTATCTAATTTCCCACACCCTATTGCTCTCTGCTTCCAGATTATAGGTGCTATGGGGCTGCCATTAACTAGATGTGAAATCTTAGGCCAGTCACTCAACTTCTCTGCCCCTGAGTTTTCTCCTTTGTTAAATGAGCTGGGAGATGAACCAGAGGATCACTAAGGACCCTTCTAGCTGTCACATTTTTTTCAGATGAATAACTGGTGCACCTCTCTGCCCATCTGCACAAATCATCCAATGAGGAAAGCTTAGACACCCTATCTTCTGGAATCAGCAGTGGATTCCTGCTGGAGAGGAAGGATTCCTCCCAGAGTGGCATTCTCTGGAAACAGGGGGCTTTTGCAGTGACTGCTCTTCTTGCAGCTGCTCTGCAGAGGGGAAAAAAACCTGGATTTTAAAGAAGCAAATGGTTGTCTTTTCTTTTTTTTTAAACAAAATTAACTCACAGCTGCATGCAGCACAATGAAAGCACGTTTTATAATAATCAGATGCTTTTAGGGCCTCCTTCTGCTGCCAGAACAACGTCAGTCCCGGCTTCTGTGGGCTTCCTTTCAAGGCTGCAGCCTCAGGTGCCAATTGTCCAGGGATGAAACGGTGCCTGGAGCTGGGGTGTCAGAAAAGAGGCAGAAAGGTTTATGATCTCGGGGACCCTAAAGGCCTTGGCTGTTTGTTTGTTTGTTTGTTCTGTTCTAATTAGGGTGCGCTACATATTTTTGAAAGTCACCCGACTGCTAATAGGTTGTTTTAAAAGGGTCATTTCACTAAAAACTTGAAAAAAATGGTCAGTGATCTTTTCAATTTCATTTCATCAACTAAGCTTTATTGTGTAATTGTAATGCAATGCAAGCCTATACAATTGCTGAAAGGTTCTCTAGAAAAGCAAGGTCTAAGGTCATGCTAGTGTCTGAACTGTCACCTACTCTCAGCACACTGATCTTCAGATGAAGATGCAGTTTATGCAGAGTACTGTTTAAAATACTCTGCCTCTCCATGGCACATCTGCATATGGGTTCCTGCATGTTGGTCAGATTGCTGAATTGGCTTTGAGAGAAACATGTACAAGGGAGTTGAGTATCTTTAGAAAAAAACGACTAAAATACCTAACACAATGCAGGGGGCCAGCTTTGTCTAAGAGAATTAAGAATCTTCATTGTGAGTTGGCGAAGGCTAGGAATCATGTGGATCACCAGCTGGACAAGAAAACTAAGGACAAGTCCCTTCTGGGCCATCTGTAAATGGTATGACTTGAGTAAACCCCTTCATCCCCCAGACTTCTTGTCTCATCAGCAGAAATAATTGCTTTCTTACCTAATTTCATGAGGATCAAATGGGAAAGTGTATATACTGTGAGTGTGGAGTCTTCTCACATTAAGAATCTAATCTAGCAAATGTTCGTTGAGCATATTGTATATTCTCAACAAGTATTCCCTTCCTTTCTCTCTTCCTTCCTTTTTCCCTTTCTCTTTTCCTCCCTTTATTCCTTCATTTTGAAACACAGTTATGCTGAGTTGCTGAGAGAATCACTAGTTTGCTGAGGCTGGCCTTTAACCTGTGACCCTCCTTTCTTCACCTCTCAAGTACTGGGATCATAGGTGTGTGCCACCACTCCTGGCTCCATGTTTTCTTTTCTTTACTTGAAGGCACAAATTTAGGCATCAACTTTCAGGAGAATCAATAGGTTTGAGATGTCTTATGGTTGAAAAAAATAGACATAGGACAAATGAAAAGCAATATTTGGTAGGAAAACAGGCCTTTTTCTTTCAAATTTGAAAATATCACTAAGTCCAAAAAAATTTATATAAATTAAAGGTATTCATTACTTAGGGACTTTAAAGAAAAAAACTAGGGAAAAATTGAAATCGATCTAACCCCTTGAGATTGCTGTTCTCAAGGTCAACTTATCTTTCCATCAGAGTCAGAAACCTGGCTATGATTGAAAGCTTCTTTGTTCCCATTATAATTAATAATGGCAATGTTATTTTATACTGGATTTTAAAAATAAACAATTATTACCACAGTTTAGAGTATTGAGTAGAACCCCATGATGCTGTTAAGGCTTGTTTATTTAATTTGACAATTATAATAGCAATGATAATATGAGGAACACTGTCTTAAGCTCTTTCTATATAATAACTCATTAATACTTAAATAGTCATAACAATATTTAAGGTAGTTACCATTCCAACTTCCCTTTTAAAATGAGTAAATCAATGCAGAGGTTAAAATGAACTTTCCAAGGTCATACATGTTTATATTAGATGGATAATATAAATCCAGGTGATTGGCTCCAGAGTCCCCACTAGAAGTAGGTATTACAGATAATTTTCTTTACTGTTTTTCACTAGCTATCTTAAATCACAGTAAGCAAGCTTATGTATCTAAAACATTGGCTGTATATTATAATTTGGAACAAATGTTTGCCTTGAAGTTTTCCATGTTCACAATTGGTATTTAGAAGAAGGTATACTTAGAAATGTAATATATTTCTCACTAAGCATATAGACTTTCAGGCACAATATTTTTATTCTCATCTAGTTATTGCATTCTTTGTAAGTTTGAGGGAAGCCCATCATGTCACATGTCAGCTAAATGTGAATCAAAAATCTCTACCCATGAATATATCTATTCAATTGTGAGCAGTGCACAAGGTATAATTTCAAGAAAATAATAAGAATTTCTCTTTGACAAACATTCATTTCTGCCTTGTCAGAACTCTAGGGCTAATGAGGCACATCACGTAACAGCTAAAGGAACAAAAAGAACCAGAGGATCAGGAAAAAATATTCCTAGGTATATCAGTAGCACAATCCGTCAGACTCTTCTTTCCCTTGATATCTTCCAAATCCATGTTTATTACCTAGCCTTTGTCCTTCACTCTCCCAGTTCCAAATAGTCTTGATTAACATTCTCATTGTTGTAATCCAAAAAGCCTGACCACACAACCTAGAGGAGAGAAGAATTATTTGCTCACAGTTCTTTGGAAATCTTAGAGTTTAGTCCATGTTGGGCCAGGTCTACAGAGCTCTGGGCATAGTGGTGAGATGTAGGGAGAGAAAGAGAGAGCAAGAAAAAGAGAAAGAGAGAAAGAGAATACAGTTCTACTCTCACAGCATGAAGGCCAGTTAGCAAGAGAGTCATCAAAAGGATTCAATGACAAAAGCACAGTTCCTAAGGCCATCACCCAAGGGACCCACCTTTTCCAGCTACACCCTACCCGGCTAGGTTACCATGCAGAAAATCTATTACAGTAGATTGATCTACTGATAAGATTACAACCCTCATGTCTTAATTACAACAACTCTTAACATTAAAGCATGTGTTCTTCAGGGAACATTTTTTATCTTAACCATAACACAATCAAATTCTTATCCCTTTTTCCGATAGTTGCAATAACTTCTACTTCATTTTTCTTCATTTTTTCCTCCAATGTATCCCCTTTCTATGTTTTTCACACCTTCTCTAGGTGACTTTGTTGAAACAGAAAATTCACCCCATCTCTGCTCCTATTCTTAGAACCCCCTCTGATCATTGACCACTACACATCGTTTAGGATGCCGTGGAAAGTCCTCTGCAAAGTCTCCTGTCTATGTGCTCAGCCTCTTCTTCCCTGCTGCATTTCCCTTTGAGCATTGTTCCTTTGGACAGGCAGAACATCTTTCTGCTCATGTCTTCTGGGAGAAATCCAGTGATTCCTTTCAGATTGAATTTAATCATTGAAATCCTCCCTTGACCTCCTCTTTCCATAATTATCCTATCACTTTTGCACCTCTATAAAACTTCTTATAGACTTTTACTACAGCTGCCCTTGTGGTATTTTATAATTCTTTGACTACATGTTAATCTTCCACACCACATAAAGGGCTCTGTAACTTAAGGCCTCTGTCCTCATCTGTATCTACAGTATCTAAAACAGTTGATGACACAGAGAAGGTGTTCCATGAATGATTATATGTTGATGAATGAATGGAAAAAGGACTGGCAATTGAATTATGTAGCTTGAGTAAAAGGTACATTGTGGAAGTTTGCTCTAAGTTTTATTAATGAACTCAAGCATTACTTTGATCAATGTAGAGAATATAACCTGGAGTATCTAGCAGAGAGTCTGGGGTAGCTCCCAGACTGTCAGTAATTAGCTCCGTGTCTTAGAAAAATCCCCTAAACTCTCAGTACTTCAGCATCATCCTGTAAAAGATGAAGACACAAATATCTAAACACTCAGGTTACCTCAGGATCAAGTAAAAATAATTCATGTTTGAAATGCTCTTGAAAAATACACATGATAAAACATGTCTGCAAACCTTCTCATGACAAATTCCATGTCAGGCAAGCACTGTGTATCCATGTCTCACGGCTTCTTAGTATCTCGTGGTCTTCTGTGTGTTCTTAATTTAGTTGCTGTGGGTCACTGAAGAGGCTTGAGTACAGTTATACTTAGTAAATCATTATAGTCAAAAGCAGAACCTGGAATTAAAAAGAGATTCTTAGAAAATCTAGTATACATTTAGTTAAAAAAGAGTATGCCTGTATTAGACCATCAAAAGTCAGAGGCATAATTTGAAATGATGAACGTATCCATTTTAAGTTACACATTACTTTGCATAGTTAATATCACTGTAATTAGTCATAGTTCCTATAATTTATTGAAAAAGATGCTCATCCCCTCTAGTGTACTACAGTGATGAATGTTGGGAGAGCAACTTTGGAAGCTGGAATCAAGAAAATGAGTAGCAGTTGGAGAATTAGCATGTAAATCAATAATATGCTTTCTTCTTCATTCTGAAACCAGGATTTTCACGACACACTGCACCCTCAGAGAGCTCCCACAAGTTAGAGCTGTCACCACGTCCCACAGAACGAGGCAGGCCACTTCTACTGTAGGAAATGTTTAAAATCCTCTCAAACATTTGAGTAAATCTCCAGTAAATATTTAAACTCTGTATAACTAGTCACAAATAAATTAAGCTGATTTTATGCAGTCTCTCTAATTAGAAGGGCACAGCATTTGTTGAAACGTGATTAGTATTATTCATTAAGCAAAAAATTCTCATTTGTATCTTATTATCACTATTCTGCATAAACCAACACAATTTGTCATGAACTCCCTCATTTGCTGTATCCTCAAAAAGCAGATTATGCTTATTTTTCATTTGGACAGTGGAAAATCAAGCCAGGTGTTTGGCAGCACCAGAGTGTTCAGGTGTAACTGTGCCGGTGATGGCACATTACGAGCAGCGTGGATGAAGAATGAGGCATGGAGAAGCTGGGGACTGAGGTGCCTTGAGGCCCATCCCTTCCGAGCACCCCTGCTGATGAGACAGGTGTTGGGCTGGGCTGCTGGGAGGGAAGGGGGAACTGGAAAAGAAACTTTTTTGTGCAGTCAGATCTTTTGCCTTTCATCGGCTCCTGAAAACACTCACTGGAATTCCTGCTGCCTGCGTGTGGTGGGCAAGTGCAATGAGAAACCTCCACAGCAGGACCTCTGCTTGAAATATTTCTGGGGCATAAAAACTTAGCCCCATGATTTGTCTAGAGCTATCTGTCTGTCTAAACACATAGGAACTGTATGTATTTGCTTTTTTTCAGAGTTATAGATATTGACAGGGAAGACAAAGATATTGTTTATGATCTGGACAAATGGAGACCATCGGCTGATTTTCCTCCTGAACAATCTATTCCTGCTTGTCTTGAAAATCTTTGTTCTTCTTTGTTCTCTAGCTCAGGTGAGAGGCTCCATTAGGACTTGTGGCTGCAGCTGCTTTATGATTCTGGCAGAAACAGAGATATGAACACTGTAGGGTCTATAAAATAGTGGAATAATGATAGAAAAATATTTTTTGAGGAAACTATAGTCTTAAATATGCTACTTTAGATATTGTCTCTTCTTTTGACACTTTAGAGCCACGAAGGGCTGGAGACTGCTACTTGGCCCCAATGAAGTTTCTTTTTTTTATACTTTTTCCTCTTATTTTATCACTCTTATTTCCACAAACATCTGTTTGTCCGAGGCCTTTCTCCCCACTACTTCTGATATGGTTAACTTTTCTGGGACATCAAGAATGAAGAATGGTATGGTAAATGTTTGTGTGTATATATTACATATGTTTACAATGTATATAGTAAACATATATACATGTATTACTGTGGGGGACATTCTAAATTTCTAACAAGAAAATATAAGAATGCAGATATTTTCTTAACAACACAGAACAGGGGTAGGGTGTGATGGTGGTCTTCAAATATCAGCCAGATGGTCAAAACCAGATCACCATTCTTGTCTGGCTGTAAAATCATCCCTAAAGCAGGTAGGAGAGAGACAGAGGGAGGCAGGCTATGGGTCAGCAGAGGAATTGCTCCATAGAGCTTTCCAGACATGCAATAGGCTGATTGATCCAGTGGTGAACTTCCCATCACTAGAAGCAGTCAAATAGAACTTTTAGTGGGAGCTTGAACTAGAGGAGTTCCAAGTACCTTTCCATCAGAAATATTTTATTATCTCTAAAATTTGGCACTCAACTGCCTCCAACAAGCAAACTGGGAGAATTCCCATGATGATAGAATAGAATAACATGAATAGAACAGAATTTTGGAATGTTTAGTATCTCAAATCCCTGCCCTTTTCTGCCTCATATATTTTCAAGCCTGCACAGTAGACTACTCACTACCACATTATCTAGAAAATGCTCTTTTAACACCTGGGGGGCTGGTCATGCTGAGAGGCCAGCATTATTCATGGTGCTTATGACTCTAGTTTTTGGGTCAAGATTTCAGATAGAACCCTGATAGACTCAACGAGCCCTGTTCACTACTGCATAGCCAACACATAATGATAAGGAAATTAATATTCCATCCAGAAGTCATCCTTTCATTTCATACCATTTTCTTGTCTTCTCCATGAACAAGTACTTGCCCAAAAACAAGGTTTGGGAATTAGATTTTATCTGTAAATAGTTTATCGACTTTGTAAAATTTTATAAAGTTAAGAGACATTAAAGATTCCTGAGATAGGGACTCTCAATGTGAAATTGAATTAATTGCAATTTACAGGGACAAACATATTATCTTGTCAAATAGGAAAGTAATGGGAGCTTAGCTTATTGGACATGTAGAATAAAAAATCATGAAATTTTTAAATGGAGTTTCTTAAATTGTGGTTAGAGATCACCTAACTACTTTTGTTAGGTGATTTCACAATTGTTGAAATACAGATTCCTAGGCCCAGCACCAAACCTATTATATTAATTTTTTATTGTCGTGTAACGAATTTCCACTAACTTATCAGAATAAAGCAGCCTCTATATTACCTCATGGTTCTGAGTGTCTGAAGTCCAGGTTGGCTTGGTTAGTTTTTCTTCTCCGAGCTATGCAAGGCCCAAATCAGTGTCTCATGAGGCCACATTTTTATCTGAAGTCTCTGGGGGGAAAATGCGATGCCAAGCTCATTCGAGTTGTTGGCAAAATTCAGTCCATGCTGTCTGTCACTTGGAGGCTGCTCTCTGCTCCTGGAGGCTACCCCCTTCCTTCCCATATGGCCCTCTCCATCTTTAACCCGGCAAAGGCATTTGGAACCCTCACTCTTGGAAGCTCTCTGGATTCTTCTGCTGTCATATATCAGAGAAAATGCTGTGCTTTTAAAGGCTTTAAATACTTAGATTGGATCTGCTCAGATGAGTTAAGGTCCTCTGCAGTGTATTAACATGAGATTGTAATGATGTCTACAGTGTCCTTTCACAGCAGTACCTGGGTTACTGTTTGCTCAAATAGACTGTTCAAGGGCCTTAGGGGTCCATCTTTATAATTTTGCTTCTTCCCACACCAAGTCCAAGTTGCTTCAGTTCATCCAATAAAATCTATCTTCTTAACCAAACTTCTAACTTTGCTTAATTAAGGTGATTCTGATGAATAATAACTTTCAAAGAAATATTGGCTTTGCAGGATAATAGAAGAAGCAGGAAAATTGAGAGTAGATGATGATGGCAGAAAATAGCTGCTATGAACATTCCCAGCGAGGGAGCACTGAAGACCACAGGTGCCAGGGGTCACTCAGAGCCTCACAGAGAACCGGAGCCTGAGCCGAGTCTGGAAGGAAGCAGGGTATTTGGAAGGAAGATAAGCTCCTCAGGTCGGGTACAGAATCAATGATAGGAAAACAGATAAATTGGCTTTGCAGTACATACCATAAACTTGAGTCTTGCTGGAGTGAAGGTGTGCACTTGTGATTTGGGGGAGAAGATGCAAGTTATATAGTATGGAACTTTGCTTGCCAGCTTAAAGGATTTAAATAAAAAGAAGATCTGTTCAATAAAAATCATGTTTAAAAAGCAATGCACTTGCATTCGCTTGATACCATTTGGTCACAGAATTTCCCTGCAATTAAAAGTTATAGTTGGATTTACCTTCAGGTTAATCCAAATCTTGATTATTATCCAAATATAGATGAACATTTTTACTTATTTGTGGGGATGATCAAGGAAGGGGTTTGCAAGCTATAATAAATGAACTAGGAAAAGAGAACAGGACCCTGGTTCAGACTTTGAGGGAGAGAGACACTCTGGTCTCTTTTAGAAGCACCTTTCTGTATATTCTAATCTTTAAAATGCTCTCCACTCACCATCCTTCAAAGCATATACTCTAAATACTCTAGTTCTTCATGAGTAGTAGAAAGGGGAACGACTAGTAGTCACCTTATAGTTATTAGAACTGAAAGGTGAGAGTCAGCAGTTCTGTAGCTTGAAGCAGAAGGTGGATACCTTGGAGCCAGGTTCAGTAGCTTTGCATACCAGATGAAGGCTGCAGATGCAGGAGGGTATCATCTGACAAGCAGATGGACGAGACAGAGTGGGTGCACTGGAGAGTGTTGTTAATTTAATGACACTAGACAATGCTCCTTTAAAATTGAAAGCAAGTGACTGGGAAACAGCCAGCAAAGTTGTAACTGATGGATTTCTGGCCTCCTGGTAGATGTAGATAGGGGAAAGAGAAGGGACATGTATAGTTCTACATTCTGAAAAACTCAAATTGCTTTACGAAAAGAAGCAGCAGAGACTTTCCTCAGTAGAACGTATCAAGGTTCAAATCAAAATCTCTGCCCGTAAAGGTGGAGGCTCATCTGATTTCTGTGACAATTCCAAAGTCTATGTTTAAAATGCTAAGATGATTATAGAAAGATTATCTAGGCCTTTTCTTCCTACCACTAATGTGGGGAAATTCTGAATTTCTAAACCATGGAGCACTATAATTTAGGCTTTAGTTACGCTTTACTTATAATCATAGGCATAGAATTTTAGGCCTTTGATCTCTCAGAGATCAACTAATTCTATCACCTTTTAAGTTATTATTGTACTTATTTATTTAACCATAAAAAATAACTTGACTACATTAATGAGGTTCTAGGGGTATGAGAATGAATCTACACATTGGTATCTTCAAGGAGCTTTATTCTGCTCTAGGAAACATACAGCAGAATGGGATCCTATAGAAGCTAAAGCTCTACTTCCCCAGCAAGAAGACTCAAATGGTAAGAAAAAGGGTGGGTCACCATTGCACCCCTTCACCAGTGACCATGGGGCCCAGCAATTGATGAGGATTCAAGGTACTGGACAAGGTGGTGAATGTTGAGGTAGTCAGCCCTAAGCTTCTGTCTTCTCTTTGCCAGGGGGCACAGTGGGGATCAGGAATGTGCTTACATCCCAATTCAAAGGCCACATGATGGTATTATCCTGCTCTGCTTTAACCAGGAAGATGTTTTAGGGATGAAGAGAAGCTGGACCTCCATTTCAGCCATTTCAGGGAGGCATTGGGAGTCACTGTTCTACTTTTGCCTGGGTCCCACTGGACCCCTTGCACTTAGCTCAGCAGGGGAGGCTGTCTGCACAAAAGATCAAATGAGGTCAAGAATTCATGACTTTAATATAAATCATGTCTGGATACAATAACAAAGTCGCTCCTCACACCAAGAATTAGGAAAAACCACAACTTGAATAAGAAGTGATAATCAGCAGACACAAACAGCAAGATGAGTCAGATGTTGGAATTATCTAACAAGAGTTCCAAAAGTGCTTCAATGACCAATTATAATTCTCTTGATAAAAATGAAAAAATAAAAACTCCAACAAAAATAAACTATAAAAAAGAATCAACTGGAAATTATAGAACTGATAATTGAGTTTTAAGAATGAAATTCTCACCTGGATGGGCTTAGTATTAGAGATGATGGAGTATAGAATCAATGAACCTGAGGATAAAGCACTGAAGTTTATACATTCTAAACAGTGGTGAGAAAATAGACTAAGGAAAAGAAAGGAGAAATGAGGAGAGGAATGAGAGCAAGAGAGAGACTGAAAAATATTTGAAGAAATAATGTCTAAAAATTTATTGAGTTTGGTGAAAGACATTATATAAGTCTACGTTCAAAAAGCTGAGCAAATTCTAAATGATACAAATTTAAAGAAATTCATATCATGAACATTTTAACTAAACTTTTGAAAATTAAATTCAAAGAAAAACCTTGAAAACAGCCAGAGCATAAGGCTAAAACAATTCAAATGGCAGCAAGTTTCTCATTTGAAACCAAGAAGGCCAGAGGAAAGTGGCATAAAATGTTTCAAGTACTGAAAGGAAAAAAGTCAACTTAGAATTTGATATCCAGCAAAAATATCCTTCAAGAATAAAGAGTGATCAATACATTATTAGACAAAGAAAAACTAAAAAAAAATTATTAGTAAACCTACTCTTTAAGAATAGCTAAAAGAAGTTCTTTAAGCAAACAAACAACAACAACAACAATAACAACAACAACAAAAGACCAAAAAGTTTTGGAACTCAACAAAAGAAAGAATATCAGGTTGAGTAAATATTGGAGTAAATATAATGGACTATTCTCATAAATTTCTTAAATTATATTTGATAGTTGAATCAAAAAATCATTATACTGTGTAATGAGGTAGTTAATATGTATAAAGGAAATTCTAAAGAAAATTATATTATATTGAAAAAGTGAGGAAGATAAAGGAACCTAAATATAAATAAGATTTATATACCTTACTTGAAATGATAAAACATTGCAAGTAGTAAGTTATAATCTGAAATGAAAATAAGAGCTTTTTCCTAAACAGAAAATCTATTCATCAAAAAATCTTTAATGGATTGTATATTAGTAAAAAATACAATTTTATTCTGTTTACAGTCCCATCTTAGTGTATCAGAACTGGTCTCAACTTATCATGAGACCAAAGAGAGGCACTGCCTGATATAGAATTGAGTAGAGTACAATTTATTGGGGGGGATTTACTGATAGAAGTGTGTTTTTAGGTGGCAGCAAGACCAAGTGAAGCCACAGTTTGGGTCAGAAGTAGAAGCATAAATATTGGATAGTATAAGAGTGATTCAAGGTGAAATATATTTAATTTATCTTCACTAATATAATAAAGTAAGGCACATTTTTGGTTCCAAAGTTTGGTATTATAGCTCCACATACTACTATAATGGTTTTGTCTAAATTACATTTTGCTGGAATGTAATGGAGGAAAAACTGATTAGGATACTAGGGGGTGATCATGATGGTTACAACCTAAAATGGCTACAAGTAACGTCAAGCTTAATCCATACAAAGAACAAAGACATTCTGGTGCTTGTTGGGTTGCACTGGATGGGTGAGATCTCCTTTGACAATGAGCAGTCAGTGCACTTGGGCTTGCGAAAAACTGATGGCTTCCAAAGCCCGAGCACCCTCTCAAAGTTCTATAACAAACAGAATTCAAGTTTGAGCTCACCTAAAGAAAGCTGTCTCTGCTTTCTCAAGACATTTTAATTTTTGATTTGCAGTAATTATCCTTGAGCAATTAAAATCTAATCCTAGCAGTGGGTTCAGTCCCACCGGCTGGTAAAATCAGGAAATAATTGTACTACTGTAGGCCTGGTGTCTGATTTCCCAATTATAAGTCATAAGTAAATACATCTCCAATGGATGGAAGTCTTTCGTATCACTCTGCCATGTTGTATAATTGCACAGTTATGAATAGACAGGTAACTGGGACCCCAAATGGAATTTAGGTGGCAACTGTAACAAAGAATAATAGAAAACACAGTGGCACTTTGAGCAAACAAATCTTAATTTAGGCCTTAGCCCTATCGTCTGCTTTGTCTTGTACTTGTGGGCATGGGGCACACATGCACGGAGCACTGCTTTTGCTTTTTTTTTAATACTTGAAGCTCCTTTCTCTAAACCTTATATGGTGAACACAGTTTTTGCGAATATATCACTTTTGAAGTGAGAGGATGAAGACAACCTTTCTGGGGTTTGCAGCAGAGCTGGCAGTGCTGCAGTTTCCCTGTGCCTCCCTGGTCTCCCTGGGCCTCTCAATTAGAGCCAAGAGAAGAGTAACAGTGGAGGAAGGAAGAGAACACACAACGTGAAAGAAACACCTCCCTAGCTTTCTAGCTCAGCTACGCATCTGGAGGATTTCGTTTCGTCCTTGTGTCATGTGTCCTCTCCTTCTTGCAGAGGTGGTATGAGATGTGAGGGGCTTAAAATGCCCCCAGGACTATGGTTTCCCAACTTCAGTGGTGCGCTGTGTTGGACACTCTGGTTGGAGTCAAAGAGGTTGAAACTTCTTTGAAGAAATATTATCTAAATAAAACAATACAAAACAAAATATAAAATAAAAAATAAAATAAGACAAAGTAGCTGCAGATAGATCTCACATCTTCACTGAGCCTTATCATTTTGAATTACACATTCTTTATTTAGGATGTTTTATCATTTTATCGTTAATACTAAATAGTAAATATTGCTTTTCTGGTCATCTACACCAGTGATAGTTTTCCTATCTTGAGAAAATATCTCCAGTGTCAGACAGCTGGTTTCCTCTGACGGTGGATGCTGGTTGCAGGATTTGAACTGTCCTGCGGTTGTAAGTGACCAAGTCCATTTGCTCCTTTTGCAGTGACTGACTTGTGTCTTGTGGCTTTTCCCCCATGTTTTTATCATCAGTTTCCACCCATAGCAGTTTCTGATTAGGAATACTTTGATCCTGGATCCCTGATACCAATAGTGAGATCTCCTTCACCCTACTGCTTATACCTTTGCTTGTTGCCTCATTCCATTCATAAAAATAGTCTATGGGAATAGCACAGTAAGAGAAATCTTTGTACCACCATCTTCAGACTCTCCATATGGCTACCATTCTGGACCTGGAGCTACTATTCAGATTCCTAAGCGATTAGACACCATGTATGCATGGACGGAGAGGGGGTAGGTTGGTAGTGGCCTGCACGCCACCCAAGATGACACTTGCCCCCCCACCAGGGAACAGTGCTGATGCTACTTTCTCTATCAAGAAAGAGTCAATGGTCTGTAAACCACAGAATAAAAGACAAGATACAAAGCCTATATCTTCTCTTCCTTCTTCCACTGTTGCTTTGCCACAGCTCAGCTCCTTTTCCAGGCCCTGGAAGGAACACATATTAATGTCTGTTCATCTGTATTCTCCTTGTGAGTGTATTTCTTTCCAAAAAGTGGAGGTTTTGTATCTTTAGTGCCCAGCAGAGTGACTATGACAAAATAGTTATTCAAATAGTAGTGATTAGATGAATAGTTGAATGAATGAGGGAAAAGCTCCAAAATCATTCTCTTCTTATCCTGTTTATGTTTCTGTTTCTCATACACATGTTCTCATTCTCTCTCTCTCCCTCTCTCCCTCTCCCTCTCCCTCTCCCTCTCCTTCTCCCTCCCTCCCTCCCTCCCTCCCTCCCTCCCTCCCTCTCTCTCTTTCTCCCTCTCTTCTCTCTTCTCTCTTCTCTCTTCTCTCTTCTCTCTTCTCTCTTCTCTCTTCTCTCTTCTCTCTTCTCTCTTCTCTCTTCTCTCTTCTCTCTCTCTCTCTCTCTCTCTCTCTCGACCAAGGCCATGAACTAATCTTTCCCTTCATCAGCCGAGGCTCTGAGTATCATGGCATCCTGATAACTGATTTCCTCTGCCATAGATGCTGGTAGCAGAATCTGAACTTTACTCTTGTCCAGGTGATTAAGTCTACTTACTCTACTTGCAATAACTGACCTTGAGCCTCCCTTCCCACATTCTTTCATCAGTTTCCTGCCTGCCTGAAAATTCTTATTGAGAGTGCTCTTTGCTTGGGCCCCTGCTACCTACAATTGGAGGTCCCTATTTCTGACGCCTAAGCTTCTCTTCATTCCCTCATTTGCATTAATACATCCACAGGGCAAACATTTGCTATATACCTATTGTATGGCTGGAAGAACAACCACAAATAAAATATGCCCTGGCTTGAGGAGCATAGAGTCTAATGGGACCCTGCTCTGCTGGGAAAGCCTTCATCTGTTGTCTGCTGCCAAGATAACCTTTGGAGTTCACCTGGTTTCCTCTGAAGCTGGGCCCATCCTGTTGCCCACACCCCCACCCCAAGGCTGCTGTCAGGGTTCTATTGCTGACGCCCGTGTGTCCACCTTGGAAGCCTATGTTTTCTCAAGTCAGCAGCTCTAATGGCTTTCCATAACCTTTGGGGCTATTCTCCCACCACATGAACCTGATGAGTTCACACACATGCACATATACAAACACACAGTCTTATAATGTTTGTTCTATTGTACTCTTCCAGAAAAGGAGATTTTAGTTATATCAGTTACATTCTTGATTCTAAGACTTCCTGTTACATGCCCTTAAACATTTATGCTCACATTAAACAAGGTGACTGGGCACTTTGGCGGTATTTCCTGAAATATATGATGACAAATGCCCAGATTGCTAAACTCAGCTCACTGGATCCGGATCTGAATATGAATGTTGGGTGCTGGCAAGGACAGGATTCTTTCTTTTTTATCTAATTCCATATTATCACATTGAATGTATCAGGGTACATATTTATTGCCTTGGCCTCCTGGGTTGCAGCGCTGTGCACATGCATAATCAGATAAGGAGAAATGGGCCCCATCCTCATTTTGAAACTCAATGCACCTGGAACAAAGAAGCTCTGATTCTGCTCACCATCTGCTGGGGGAAGCAAAGGCCTCCCTCACCCCATTGGCCGCACTTAAATTGAAGGGTGCATTCACAGAAGGCAGCCGAGGGCTTGCATCTCCAGTCTGGGTGTACATTTCACCCTCAAATGCCCCAGAAGAAGTTTTGTGGGAGTTCCTTGACTTCCCACATTTGGGAGTAGATTGAAATTTAATGTTTGAAGAGGAGGACTCATAAGAAAGAGTCAATGTTCTGTAAACCACAGAATAAAAGACAAGAGACAAAAAGAGAGATAATAAGTGTATATTTTATTTAATAATGTTCTCAGTAGTTTTAGTCATTTTTCTGTAATTTTCATGATGAATGCAAGCGATACTTTTCTGCATATCCTCAGTGTTGAGAAAACAGGCTGGGGAAATAATTTTTTAGTCAAATATGAAACCGTACATGATTCTAATACCTTGGAGGAGATTTCTTTCTACTTTCCATTGTTCTGTAAATGAAAAGTAAATTATGCTTTGTTAAAAAACTTTCCGTTGAATAGTTTTATAGCAAATGTTTCATTCACTTCAACAAATAAATGTACAATATTTTTTGAAAATTGAGACTCAGGCTTTGTAAAATTTAACAACTCTACCAAATTAGTCTCTCCGGTTCTTATTCTGCCATAGAAAATTATACTTTTTAACTTTTAGTTAAGTAGCATTTAAATAAAATGTCTAATTCACGTCTGAGTTTTCATGGAGTGTTAGACCTGTGATGCACAAAGGTAGCTGATGTGAGAAAGCTAAGGATTTTTAATGTTTCTGCTCTGTCTTAATTAGTGGTGCCATCTTAATGAGTATCAGGTCAAATGGAGGGAGCATTGCCTTAGAAATGAGCTTCTGAAGGCCTCTGGCAAGACTGCAAGGGTACCACTCTGTGGCTCTTTGCATCTGTCTTAACTTCTCTAGGCATTTGATTTTTCTGCTGTAAAATGGAAATAGTAAATACTGGTATCCACAAGTTCTCAGTTTCAGTTCCCTTAAACAAGAGGAGCTTTATAAATGAAATTGATGTACACAACCATGGTAGATCTACATAAATCAAACAAAGTACATTCAGCAAATTTCATTAGTAAGATAATTGATTCAAGTCAGAGTTATATTATTATTATTATAATTATTATTATTATTGTTATTATTATTATTAGGATTGAGCATTTTACCTTCTAATTATACCTCTAGCCCATTTTTAATTTTTTATTTTGAAACAAGGTCTTTCTATGTTATTGAGGCTGGCCTCAAACCTGTGATGTTCCTGTCTTATTTTCCCAAGTACTGGGATTACAGATGTGCACCACCATAGGTGGCTTATTTTTCTTGCTTTTTTAGATGGAGTCTCACTCTGTTGACTAGGATGCTCTTGAACTCCTGAACTCTAGTGATTCTTCTGCCTCAGCTCTCAGAGTAGTTGGGACTGAAGGCACCAAACTCAGCTCAAATTAGATTTATTTTAGATGATGAGTTAGTTTCTTTGTTTTATGTTTGTACATTGTTACTTTGGTTGCTTTTGGGAAATGGGTATAAGGGAAAGAAGGAATAAGAAAGAACTGAATATATTGAAACAATTATTTTTGCCTTTAAATGGAAGATTACATTTTAATCAAAACAAGAAGAGAATGAATATACTGCTATACGTGGCCTATGAGGAGAGGTCCAAAAACTTCAAAACTTCAAAGCAGGTTTTATGCTTAGGAGAAAATTATGTGGAAGAATATAGTTGCTATTTCATGTCCTTTTAGGCACTTGTAAGCACAGGGCAAGCCAATCCTACATTCTTGATTTTATTTTTATTTTATTTTTATTTTTTATTTTTGGCATTACTGGGAGTGGAACCTAGGGCCTTGAGTGTGCTAAGCAAGCACTTTACCCATGCACTACATCTCAAGCCCTGTACTTTTGATTCTTAAACTGCAATAAAGAAAGGAGGTTCTTATTATCTTAAAAGCTATGTCTATTCAAAAGTCAATAATTATGGTTGGTCAATCACAGCAAGTTGGGGTGAGGCTGGGATTTGGCACAGAATTTCTTGCCTAGCAGATATAGAAGCTGGGGATCTGTTTTCTGGAAGGCTGCCTTCCAGAAATGTGGTGGTTATATACTATGGTTTGAGCATTTTTCAGGGCCCATCAGCTTCCATTGTGATGGGAGGTTTGGTCCTCAGGAGGGCAGTGTTGGGAGATGCTGTTGAGCCTGTAGGAAGTGAGTACAATGTGGGGTTCTTAGGTCATTGGAGGCAAGCCCTTGAAAGAGGTTGTGGTGGGACATCAGTCTTTCTGTTGGACTTTCTGTTTGACAATGTAAGCTCTAAAATACATGTGCTTCTTCACCATGTTGTGATGTGTGTGTGTGTGTGTGTGTGTGTGTGTGTTGTGTGTTGGGGGGAGTGTGTCATCAGATTTGAATTAATAAACATTCATTGCCCCGGATTTTTTTCAAATTACGGGCTAAATAAATCTTTTTCCCTTTATGAGGTTGACTGCCTTACATATTTTGTTATGATGACAAAAAGTTAATATGCTACAGGTGTGCATACACACCTATAGTTTGTTCTGGTTGCTGGGGGAGACAAATGGTTGACCATTGGGGGGAGTTTGGAATATTGACTCTAAAAAGATGAGGTAGTGGGAAGAGAGAAAGTTACTATCAGTGAGAACAAAACTGAGCAGCTGAGCCCAGTGCTGGGCTTCTGAGTCAAGCCCTGATTTCTGGGAAAATAGTTTTAAGGTCAGATACTTAAAGGACCAAATTCTTGTTCTGTCATTTACTTAACTGTGTGTTTTGGAGAAAAAAAAAAGATATACACTCTCAGATTCTCAGTTTCTGCTTCTATACAATGGATTTAATGGTACTCTGCTGGATTACTGTGAGAATTCAAGCAATCAGTATTTGGTGAGATCTGAATGTAGTCCCTCACATTCGCTAATTAGTATTCAAAAGAAAGCTTAACTGTGTCCCCTCCCCCACCCAGGAGGAGTAATGACCAGCAGGGAGTGTTCTTTCAGTTAGGAAGTGGAGTCCAATGTGGGGTTCTTAGGTTATTGGAGGCAAGCCTTTGAAAGAGGTTGTGGTGGGACATCAGTCTTTCTGTTGGACTTTATGTTTGACAATGTAAGCTCTAAAATACATGTGCCTCTTCACCATGTTGTGATGTGGGGTTCTTAGGTCATTGTGTCTGGTCACAATTGCTCCTTAGAACAAAAGATGAGGGTAGTAGGTAGATTTGAACCTGGCTGTGGGCTTCAGACTCCAGCTATAGAGTGTACCCCTGGTCCTGGGGATGATATGGCTGACTGTAAAAGCCTTGTTGTGCATACGTGGCCATTTTTACCTTCATCCCAAGAATGAGTTTCTGTTTTATTTATCCTTGTATCTCCTGTACTAGCACAAATATTGGCATGATATATAAATGACTATAGAATAAAACCAAATACAGTAAGAATATGGTGTCTTAAATAGGTTGTGCACCTCTAAGAAAAGCAAATGTAGATGAGCTCTGGCTTTCTCTATTTCCATCTTAAAAAGGAACGTAGTTTAATCATTCAGCTCTTCTCTCTGACACTAAATTTGATTTTGTATGTTATGAAATCCTCAGATTAAGAAGTGATCTTCTAGTAGCAGGTAATATATGAAGATTTAATGTGGAGTCCTGTGACATGTGCCTATCTGGGCCCAGTGGAATATAAGCTTATAGACAATAAGTTATCCCAGAGGAAGAATGACTAATTCATCTTCCATTTTATAGCTTTTTTCTTTCTATAAATATAGTGTCATTATATTTCTCTATAACAAACAGAACTAAATTATAAACAAAATTTTTCATGTAGTTGTGGGATATTTTCAGTATCTTTTACATGACATTTCTTATGTGCATACACTTGATTCAATGGGCTGGGTTTATCATAGAGATAACAGAAGATAAGAGTATAAGCATAGAACCCAGTTTGCAAGGAGTTGGGATAATATTTTTTTTGGTTTAAACAGAATGTGTTTGCATGCCAAGTGTTTCTTTGAGTTTTAACTGAAACATATTAAGTTGCTCAAAGAGATTTCTCTTTCCCGATTAAAGCCAAATCAAAAGAAATCATCAGATGTTTCTGGATGAATGTATAAGTCTCTTGTGAATTTCTAGTCATGATATAGGGAGAGCATTGATTCAGGGTTTATCCCAGTGGTTCCCAGAACTTAACTCAGGTTTTCATTTTGGCAAATAAAGTTCAACAAAGCTGGATTGTTTTTTAACAAATTTCTAAATGGACACATTTTGCCTGGTGCATGAATGCTTTGAGAAGTTTTGTTAATTAAAAATAATTTCTTGTGTTAGATGACATATAAACTAAGCTCCTATTCCAAATATGGGTCTTTCTTGTAGCACACTAACAAGTCCACAGTCAGAATAGACTGGGCCATTTTAGTGACTACTTGTTTTTTGTTTGCTCCTTTGAAATGAAGAAGGTATGGGGTAGAAAAGTATCTGTCCAACTGGAGAATTATTTGTAACATTTTACTGATTAAGGTGGCCAGGAAATGTTGCCCTGCTTTCATAAATGTGCTGTAAGAAATCTAGTCTTTGTATTTCTAATTGCTTTGTAATCATTTATTTTAATATATTCCATAGACTATAGGTAGCTGGACATGTGTTGACTTTCAGAATCAGAGCACTTGCAAGAACCCAGTGGTTTAGAATGAGAAGCTTATAATGAAGTTTATCTTCAATGCCTAGCTCAGGTTGGGCACTTAGAAGATGGTGATATTTGTGGAACAGTTGGTCAGAATCTTTTAAGTGGTGTGTGGGTACCTTTCATCATGATTGCTGATGTTTGAGCAACTTGGTACTTGCTGCTGTCCACCAATTTTGGGTCTGATGCTAGAAACTGCCTTGGACATCTGTTAAAGACACAGATATGACAGCTCTATCCCGATAACTCAATTAACAGGTACCCTGAAGAAATCAAAAGATAAAATAAATGCAGAGGCCCTTGCTATATTTTGTAAACAATAATAGACAGGAGTATGAGAGACAGCCCATATTTCAGAAAAGCATACCATCTTATATAAAGAAATAAAGCAAATAAAGAAATAAAGGAAGCAATTACATGACAGCACTGAGCATTAAATGAGAATAGGAGTCATTTGGCACTGGAAGGGTTATCATAATCCAGGGAGGAGGAGGAGGAGGAGGAGGAGGAGGAGGAGGAGGAGGAGGAGGAGGAGGAGGAGGAGGAGAGGGGGAGGGAAGAGGGAGGGAGAGAGGGAAGGGAGAGGGGGAAGGGGAGGAGGGGGAGGGGGAGGAGGAGGGGAGTGGAAGGAGGAGACAGTGCACAGAGGCCTTGGGGCTTGCATTAGACATTGATAAAACACAACTTTGATGGAGAAGAAGGGATAGTGTATTGTATGCGGGCAGTTAGCTGATCTCCCAGGGTATTGGGGACTGAAGTTTTTACAGAAGAAGTCTAGTAGCCTAGAAGTACTCCAAGGTTGATGAACCCGTGTGAGACTTTCTATTGAAAGCTGCAGAGAGCTGTCACTTTGAGTCCTGCTGTCAGTGTGCTACAGTCTCCAGGTGGAAGCAACTGATTCTAAAATTCTGCTTTCCTCTGGGAGACTAGGATTTCCAAAGGATGCCTTTCTCATAGGCTTTTTGGTGATAAATACAGAGAGCTACAGAGACTGGAACACTCTGTGCAGCAGGTCCACTGTGGCCAATTCAGGCAGCTGGTCCAAGAGGCAGAGACCCTGGAAAATGTGTCCACTAATCTGGTGCATCACATTTGAACAATAAGGCAAGGAATCCAGTTGGCAGAATGAGGATCTCACATTGTTCTAAGCACCCCACACAGAAATAGTTCTGACTGCCCCCAAAGAGCTGTAAGTTGATTTGAAAGAACAAATAAATATGGTGACATGCACTCAGGTCAGATATTTATATATGTAGCCATTTATACAGGTGGGTTGCTTCTTATTTCTATTACAGAGACTTAAATTAACATTTTCTTCTACAATTCCCTATAATTTGTACATTTTTCTAAATCACTTGTAAGGAGTGTGTGGTGTGTGTGTGTGTGTGTGTGTGTGTGTGTGTGTGTGTGAATTGCCTTTCTAGGATAGCCTGTAAACTTCTTGAGGGTAAAAATTACATCTTTGAGAATCATTCATAGAGCCTACCAGATGGATTTAGGCTCCAGCAAAAGCATAACTGTAGCCCCATTTAATTCATAGAGAAGTTGTTTCTGATTCCTTACTTTATTACATATACCACTCAAACTCTGGTTTATCTCCTTCAAAAGCTTTATATTTCTTCCTTGTGTTTCATTTCACGCTCTGTGTATATGTATAACCAGTCAACTTCATCTCGGTTCTTTTTATTTCCTTGTGTGGGAGCCATTTTAATAGTATTTGTTTCAAGTGAAGGTCTGTTATTCAAAGTAAACATACAGAACTTGGCTGGAGAAAACTATTTGAATAATATTCATCTAGCAATAAAGCCTTGAGAATGTAAATATAAAATATAATATCCATGGTTCGCAGCATAATTCACATACTTTACTAACTCCCATTAGAAGAGGATATAGCTAATCATAGAAGAATCATACTCTATACTATAATTGTTTCTCATCTGAGAATCTCAAAGAATTTTTAGTAGAGGTAATTATGATATTTTTCCTAATAACTATTCTTGTCTCGCCAATTTTTAATGTCAAAACAGATGAGTCAAATCTGCAAGTTGGAATCTGAAGATTCCAATTTTATTTTTTACTTCTAATTGGGTGCATAGGAAATCACAACTTCTTCCTGGGAAAACATGGAAATCCAGCCCTCTCTTCATTCCTGCTCGCTCAGGGCTCTTCAAGGAAAGCTTTGTTAGTCCCCTTTACAGTCTGGGTGGAGAAACCAGGAGGTTGGATTCTTATTGTTGTTTTGCTTTCTCTAAATGCATTTATTCTGAGCACTAAGGAACAATGAGACTATTCACTCATAGATATTACTAATGGACTCATAGTAGCAGGAAACACTAACATTGTAGGGAAAGTACTTTGCATCTGGTTGAAGGTAACAGTTTGGCTGCTCGGAGAGTGCTATGAATGGCAGATTCTCATGGGAAGAACACTGAATGCACGATCCAAACACTGCAATTGGGAGCCATATCTCAGGGCTGCGTCATGTCCTGGTTCTGTGGCTTAGGCGATAATAACTACTATAACTACAATAAACATGTATATGATTAAATAGTTTTTATCTGTCAGGCACTTCATATCTACTATTCCAATCTTCACTACGCCACCCAATGGCGGCTATTATTTTCCAGAAGAGATAGCAGATTCCATGAGTTTCAATAACTTGCTAAATGGTACACTACTAATGAATTGTCAGAGCTGGGATTTAAAATAATGTCTAGGGCAGGGCTGCCTGTAATCCAAGTACTTGGGAGGTCAAAATAGGAGGGGCACAGGTTCGAAGCCAGCCTCAGCAACTAAGCAAGACTTGTTTCCAAATACTAAATAAAATAGGACTGAGAGTGAAGTTCCTGGGTTCAATACCCAGCACCAAAATAAATAAATAAATACATAAATAAATAAATAGTCTAGTTGAGACCAAAGTCTCTTCCCATTAGAACACAATGGCAACAAGGCATCATCCAGCTACTATGTTTTAAGCACTTACCAGTCAATTTAAGTACTTAACATATATTATTTTTTGATTCATGAAACACTATGAGGCCCGACTAATTTTACATATGCATAAACTGATAATGAGAAGAAGTAACTTGCTCAAATTTATAAAGTTAGTACATTGCAAAGATTAGCCAGTTAGAAAATATTTTTTTCTAAGTGTGTTACCCTTTGTTAAGTTACAGTTTCTTCTTCTCATCCACTATCTTATTTGACCTTGGTAATTCTACTGGGGAGGGGGTTCAAGGCTGTATTCCCCCCTTCCATTTTAATGATAAAGGAAAGGATTCTCAATGACTTCCTTTGGATTTTCTGCTGCCCATTGGTTTCTCTCCTGTGTCCCCTGACTCTTCTTCCTGATGGTGAAGCTCCTCAGAGTCTAGTCCCCAACCATGTCTATTTCAATTCTGTTAGCAGTATATCTCCAATGGACTCCATCTAGTTCTATATAACTTTAAACGTTAATCACTTCTCACTTTAAATCCCTATTTTTGTGATTTCCAAATCTCTGCATTGACAACAATGAGTTTAAATCTCCAGCCTTTGGTGTTCCTCCGAGTTCCAGATGTCTGTTCAGTACCTCCAATTGGATGTCTTAAGGGCATCTCATTCAATATGATCAAAACCAAATTATTGTTTTTCCAAATATCTATTTAAACCCGAGACTTCCTTGCTTTTCCCTGGCTTAGCAAAAGATGCATATGCATCTAATTGCTCAAAGCTGAAACCTAGGAGACATCCTTACTTCCCTTTTCCCTCACAATCCATGTCCAGTCCATCCCCAGCTTTTGACAGCTCTGCCTCTGGAATCAAGACTGCTTCTGCCACCTCACCTTCAGGTCCTTAGCTGCATCTCTGTTATCTCTTTCTTTGGATACTGCAATAGTCTCCTCATTGGTTTTGTGTTCAATCACTCTTATGCACTTGTATTGTTCATTCTATATGGAGAGCAGAATACTTTCTTATATTTAATAAATTGGACCATATTAAACTTTGCAGGACCTAGGAGGTCCCCACAACCTGTTCCTGCCTACAACTTATTCAGTGGGTTCCACCTTTTCTGTTGCTCACACACTCCTACCCTTTGGCTTCTCGCTTTTTCTAAAACATGCCAAAGTTGTTCCTTCTTGTGGCCTTTGCAGTTTTGAAATACTTTCTTGAGATTTGAGTAAATCGCTTTTTGTGTGTGTGTGGGTCTGGGGATGTAACCCAGGGGGACTCAAACTCTGAGCTACACCCCCTGCCCTATTTTTTATTCTTTATTTTGAAACCAGGTCTCACTGAGTTGCAGAGGGCCTCACTAAGTAGCTAGGCTGTCTGCGAACTGCAATCCTCTGATCCCAGCCTCCCGAATGCTGGGATTACAAGCATGCGCCACCGTGCTCGGCTGTGAGTAACTTGCTCTTAATCATCACTTACTGACTCTCTTTTGTAGGGAGGCTTCCCCAGTCTTGGTCAGTCATGTGATATTTTGTTACTCTATTTTATTCTATTCATAGAGCATAACTCTGTTTGAAATTATCATTTTCTTTTTTGTAAATCCTTGCTTACTGGAAATTCTTTGTCTTCTTCATTTAATGTAGATCCCAAAGGGCAAGGAGCTTCTCCCTTATTCACCATGAAACAGTGCCTCGTACATAGTAAACATCCAATTAATATTTATTAATGATCAAATCAGTGGGGGAATAAGACACAGGAGGCAGGATAGGACAGGGATACAGAAACTAGACTTTAGTTTCAAGTTCAGCTCTTGCTTACTAGCAATGCCACCTTGGGAAAATTTACTCTTTGTAAAATGAGGATAGTAATAAAAATACCTTATGAGATATTTTTGAGGATTACATAAATTAAAAACGCAAATTACTTAATAAAGTATTTGACATCACAAGACTCTGGCAGTGCTGGACTTTCTTAGTAAAGGGACCTTAAGTCTTGGGATATAAGATAATATCCTACATCATACTGGGTTTGCCCAAGCATTAAAAAAATGAGAAAGAAGCTTAATGAACATTGTATGTCATTGGAATGTAGCTGGGTATAGGTCTAAATATGGCTGATAGTTCATAGTATATTCTTTGCATCCATACAGAGATGCTGCATATAGCCGACATGTGCTGTGCACCACACAAATTTGATGAATGTCACTAATTTAGACTATGTTGTAAATAGCATTCCCATAATTGGGCAGTGAGATGGCCTTATTTTTTTTTCTATTTTATGGAATTCAATGGGGTAAGCAAGCTTATTAATGTCATCTCAAATCTTATGACTCTTGCTTGTTTTTCTCACCAAGGCCTTTGAATTTCATGTCACTTTATCTTTAGAAAGCACCAAGATTCTTCTCCTACTTCAATTTTTCCATGTTCTAGATGTTACATGTTGAAATCCGAGCAGCCTCAATTTGACCAATTCTTTAAGAATTATCTGGAGACCTTATTTTATTAATTGAAAGTCAGGACATGTTATCTGACAATGAAACAATATTTGGAAAAAGAGCTGCCCTGGAATCCTGTGTGTGGGTCATTGGATGCTACTGTGAGTGGCAGAGAAGCTGGAATGGGTCTTTCTTCACCTTCCCTGGATCCCCCCACCCTATGCCTACTGATTACAGGTGCTCAATAAATGTGTGCTCTGTGACTGCACATTGACTCTCAGTCTTCTGCTTTGTGTGTGCAAGATGGGACTGGCTCTTCCAGCAGTGTCCTGGGATGAGAAATCCAGGTGGAGAGGAAAGCAGCTGCACTGAGTTAGTTATGTGGAAGATAAAGCACCATTATGAAATCAGTCCTGGCCTAATTTGAGACACTGGCGGTGCTACTCCACATTAGACAATCTGGTTTCAAGCAGTTGCAATTTCATGCCAGATGTTTTTAGGCCACATGAGGAGTCTGAGAGTTGTTGGACTATAAGTTCCCAATACACATATAGGTCTTGACACATCATTTGAAGGTCCAAGAACAAGAAGTCTCAGGGATATCCTGAACTTCCGGAGCCCACTTGATTTTATGACACTGCTCACCTTGTATACTCTTGATTTCTACCTTCTTACACACACACACACACACACACACACACACACACACACACACACTTCTCCGGGGAGGGATCAGCATAAGTATCTCTGTATTTAATTCCTTCTGTTATTCTTTGGCTTCTAGCAGGCCACACATATGATGTGTTATACATTGTGTGAGGCTCTGGATTCCTGCTCTTGCTGCATTTTAAGTAAGTTAATGGTGTAATTCAAAGTATGAACACCATTTTCTTTGACTTCTGATAGTTTTACTTGTCTTCTTTCTGGTATAGTTGCTACCCAAAAATGAGAAGAGAAAAAGATGAGTGTGCACAGGGGGAGTTTTGTTATCAGTGGGGGCTCTTTATTTCTCACCAGGCTTAGAAACCCCTTGGTAGGGACTATAGGCAGTTATTGAGAACCCATTAAAATGGGGTGGGGTCTGTTTCTGCAGTTTCTCTGGGTCTTCTTTGCATCATCTCTTCCTGTTCTTGCTGATTCTTGGCTGGGAAGGAACTTCAGCATCCAGAGGGCTTCACCTTAATGTAACTGCTCTATTTTTAGAAAAAAAAATCTTTTCCAGAAGAGGTTAATCACACTACTTAAGGAAAATTCACAATAGTTAAAGTAGGCCATTAGGAATTCATTCAGGTGTGGCTTCTGTAAATTGACTTCCAAATTTGCAAGGGAAAAGAATGCTTAGTTCTAAGTACAGGATCTGTCCAAAAATAATGTTACATATCAGGAAGGATTATAATCTGCTGAAAGCTGTCAGATCTCAAAAAAGGATTCAATTTCTGTTTGAAAAACTTGCTAAAAATGTAGATAGTAACTTAGAATACAGATGAATATCTATTCTGCTCAAATAGAATGGTACAATATTATTAGATTCCTCTTAGATTGTATGTTCCCTGAGGCCAAAAGATATGTCTTGGTCAACTTTATTTTTCCTCTTTAGTATTTTACATAATATCTTGCATACAGAACATGTTTAGTAAATTGGTTTTGAATGAAATTGAATATTTGTAATAAAATATATGAAGGATAAAATTACAAAAGAAGACAGCCCTTTGTAGACAATTGGTTATGCTACATACGGAATATAGGGAATAATAAGAGACTGAGATGCAAGAGGCTTGGATTCTCAGGTGGATTTGCCATTCCCTTGCCATGTGGCTTTGGCTGATAAATTTTTTTTCAACCTTAAATTTATTCTAACTTCAAACAGAAGAGACTGGAGCTAAGTGCTAGTAGCTGTAGATTAATCATTTGACTATTTTACTCTTATGCTTAGCCAGATTTGGGTTTTTGCTGTAGATTACCTAAATGAAAGTATTCAATTTATCTCTTCCTTTAGACACTGCATTTTATGGCAACAACCAACTCATGCTCTGACTTTGTAGGCCCAGGATGACTTCTTTGATTGCATTAAGCAGTTCCATTGTGTCTGAATAGCTGGCTCTTAGTGTTTTGCAAACTTTCTTTTGAGAACTTGTAAAAATAGGTCAGAGTAAAGATACAAATGACTGTCCTTGTTATACCCAGTTGAAGTTTATGGTATTCTAATTACAGTGGACCTGAACCTTTGGTGAGCTGGAGTAATTAAATTATTCGGTGGGAGCAAATCATTACCTATAGGAGATGAATTTGCCCTTCTAGGATGCTGATGAGAACACTAGAAGAGGAACTTTACTTAATAGTGCCTGGAAAAGTGAAGGGCATTTTGTTTCCAGAAAGCAGTTTGTTCATACAAAATTGAGCCGGCTACTATTTGTTTTACTGTGATCATTTTGGAATCACTTCAGTTTTTCTGAAGAATCCTGATTCATAGTGGAAGAATGGTTTTGGGAGAGGTGAGAACAGATACAAATAGGAGAATGAAGACATTCCCCTACAAAGGAGAAGTGGTAAGCTGCTTTTGCTTGATTAAAAATCTCAGGGTTGCTTAAGGTGGTCACTCATGGGACATTTTGAAAAAATTATACAGGAGCCAAGGATATTCCCTTTTGTAATTGGAAATCAAGGAACTTTATGGTGGGGATTCCCCACTCTGTATTTGAGATACAGCTGGCTGTTGAAAACTCATCCCACCAGCTGATTGGACTAGGGGCACAGTCCTCATTCTGCAAGAACAGGCAGTTCTGGACGTGTTGTTCTATCAGTAGATATGCAATCTTCTGGAGAAGATGTAATCGTATCTCAAATCAGAAAGGACATTCCAGATTTCTTTTAGTGTAGAATGCCTTGAAACAGTGAGTGCTCCAGGTCCAGTAAAGGGCCATTCTACCAGGAGCACTTAGAATCATATGGCAGACTATGAAGCTGCTCCTGCAGATAAAGCCTGCTGCTAAGATGGTTCCGCTAACTGTAAAAAGGCACAAGAATTTGGGACTTAAACCACTGTAATATGCTTCTTGCCGATGTTTTTATGGAACAATATGTCTTTTTATTTTTAAAATTCTATACATCCTAGCATAAAGGGAAGTGTGCTCACAAGTTGGGAAGTTGATGGTATATAATTGCAAATTTCAGTGGCAAGAACTCCTTGTGTTTATGATTGGCACTCCCATCAAATGGAGGGTGAATTGGCTGTGGGTCCAAGGTAATTTCCAGGCACTGGTCTTTTGGGTAGAAAATGAATTAAAAATATGACAGTTCTAAGCTGGGTGTGGTGGTGCACGTTTGTAATCCTAGTACTTAGGAGGCTGAGACAGGAGGAATGTGGTTCACAGTCAGCCTCAGCTACTTAGTGAGACCCTCTGCAACTTAGTGAGATCCTGTTTTAAAATAGAATTAAAAACAGGGCAGGGATGTAGCTCAGAGGTAGAATGTCCCTGGGTTCAATCCCCAGTCAAGAAACATATGACAGTTCTGAATAGATAAGGTAACTAAGATAATTAGTTACCTACATGTGATGGTGAATATCATAGGCTTGGGAATCAGAATAAGAATCAAATTGACCTTTACATTTCACAATAAAGTAAAGTATCTTCATAATACTTGCAACATAAGTGACTACTACATAGCAAGTAGAAAGTCACAGCACTGGTCACTCGTAAGAGCTGCTAGTCATAAGGTTGCAACAGAGCTCTGCTGCTTTAGTTCCTGCATTGTGTGGTACTCAGAGGCAGGCACTGGGGCAAGATCAGCACTGCTGGAGTAGCAGGGGAGCCCTTAGGGGATTTGGAATAACAGCTGTTTACTAATAAGAACAGAGGAACTTTAATACATTTAAGAGCATCGTCTGTATAAACAGTCATGGGATTAGAAGAGATTAGGTTAAAGTACTTAGTGCCAAACCCAGTACTTAGCAAATTCTCAATTAATGGCCATTATTATCATTACTATCCTTCCTCTTTACTCCTCCTCTTTTCCTCTCCTCTTCTCCCTCCTCCTCCTATTAAATAATTCAAGAACAAATATATGCCTTAAAATTTAGAGCATATTGCTTTTATGTCCAATTTTTGATTGTTTTTGAGCTTAAACCAATGGTTTCTGAACTTTTTTTCAATAATTGTATCTCAGTAATATTTTGTGTCCTATTCCAAAAGAGATACCCAACATTGCTCTTTAGTAAGTAGGTAGGGACAAATTAAAAATATTTGTAACACTGGGAAAATAATTCACAGAAATTGAAAGGCTAAATCATATTTTTACATTTTTCTTAACCACAACTTTTTAGTAATGGGTTATGTGAATTGGTATAGCACCTCACAATTTATCAGAACCTGGAATCAGATTGGATTCGCCATCTTCATTTCTTATTTGATTTTATGTTACTTGGTTTTTCACAGACTACTATCAATGATCTTTCTTTCTAAGATACTATGTGATGGCACTGAAAAAAATATAGCAAGACCTAAATTTAGAACTATGAACATCCTTGCTAGAGGTCTACAGGGTATTTAAGGAATGTACTCAGGGGGTTCTTGAACATTTAAATCATCCATGGGCCCTGTGAATTGATGCAATGTTCCATAGTGTTTTGACACACAATTTGGAAACCATAGAATTAAACATATGGACTTTTAGAAATAGTATAACTAGAGTCAGCTAATGAAAAATGCAGTCACAACATAAGGGACCCAGTGGGCTTAGGCTTCATATGATTATGCTTGACTCTAGGACTCCTGGGGTAAATGGTGGTTTGGGCTGACTGCCAGTGAGCCACAGCCTGTCCGAGCTTATCTAATTTGTTGATTTCAAACTTTCAAAAGAAATGAGAACACCTTGAGTGGAGAATCACAGCCCTTACTTTCAGTCATTTTAATGGCCTTTATCTGCTCACTGAAACTCAATTATGCACTCAGAACAGAGTGTGTTGTGCTAGTTTTTTATGGAATTAATGTATGGATTATTGAATTAGTAGAATTCATTCATCCTCCACCTGCCTAAAATTGGATTTTTCAATCTCTGGTCCATCACTGGATTTTCTAGATTACACTTAGATTTATACTTGGGGTGCAGTGCTGACTAGTCTTCTGTCGTAGAGAGGACAGCACTGTTCCTGATGGCATTATGAAATCTAGAACAAGAAAGACTTTTTATGTAACTCTTTGGCTTGAGATCTGGAATGTCCCCAAAAGCTCATATGTTGAGGCTTGGTACTTAGTACAATGCTCAGAGATGGATATTTGGGAAAGATTGGATCATGTGAACTCTAATTTCATCAATGGATTTACCCATTGACGAATAGACTACTGGGAGATATTAAGAACCGTAGGAGGTAGGACCTAGAAGGATAGAGTGGACCCTTTGGAACTCTTTCATGTCCGTGGCCCCTTCTTCTTTCTCAGCTTTCTGACTGGCACGAGGTGAGATACTTCTTTCTGCCATGTCCTTCCTCCATAACGTTGGGACTTACCACAAGCTCACAATTATAAAGCCAAGACTATGGCCCAAAACTTCTGAAATCCTAAGCCAGAATAAATCTTTCCTCCTTAAAGTTGTTTTTTCTCAGGTATTTGTCATAGTGGTTGAGAAGAAAATATAGTAACCTACCATGACCTTCAGTGTGTTGATGTGATGAGCCAGGCGAATTACCCAAGGACATTCATTTTCTTTACTTTCACAGAACAAGATGAACCCAGTTCTGTCTCCTACAGCATTTTCTAGTTGACTCTCCGTTTCTACACAGTACCTGCTTAAACAGGTTGTATAATACCATAAGGATTCCATTTATGCCACTTAGAAGTCATAGGACCTTTCATTGTAAATGACCTATCTCCTGGATTTTCAGACACTTCCTGCTATGAAGTGTGTACTGGTCTCAGTCTTAAATACAGCAATACTTTATCATGTCCTGTAACATATCTCTGAAATGCAACAAAGTTCAAAGAGGTTCATTCTAGTGTTTTATATTTTCTTATATCAGTGGTTTCAAATCAATTTGAATTATGAATTTGTCTAATAATCTGAGTGACAGACTCTGGTCTCCTAAAAATGAATGCATGCACACATTCAAGTGTGCAGCATTTTGGGGGCTGTAACCCCTCTGAATTCCTATTGAGTCTGAGTCGAAAAAACTTCCACTGTAAATAGTAGAAAGCTTTAAAGTATTATTTACTACCAATAATTATTTTGCTCTGAATTTTTTATTAATACATGTAAATCCCAAGTATTTTATCCTTTAATTTGGTTTACTGTTTGGATCTTCTCCCAGTAAAAGGAAGAGCAAAGATTATTAATGGTTTGTTTCTAAGATTATGACAAATAATAACCAAAGTTTCTTTTGAAATAAGGGATCTGTCAGCGATCTTCAAATTCCCATGTCTTTCATAGGTGTCAGGGGATGAACTCTTGAAAACAGACATGCACAATTCCAACTTTGGCCTCACCTGAAGATCTTATTTAGGAAACATTTTTAACATGTAACAATGACCCTGATGCAGTTGATGCATGAACCATTGAAAATCCAGTTTCCTTATTTTACAAGTGGTACATGAAGGCTACAGAACTTTCAAAATCAGAAGCATACCTGCTAATTTATTGTAATACTCCTGGCTCCCTGAATCATATGTACTTTGTTTTAAAAAATATTTTTATTAGGGAATATTACTACCATATAGAATTTTCTAGAGAACAATAAAACAATATAACAATCCACTTGATCAAATGTTGACACATTGCCATACATACTTATGATTACAAAAAATATGGATATATCAACTTTATTTTGATATCTCAAAATAAATAAAATTATTTATATAAAAATAATTTTATGCCAGGCGTGGCGGCGCACACTTGTAATCCCCCGTGCTTGGAGGTGGAGACAGGAGGATCTCTCAGGTTAGAAGCCAGCCAGCCGCACCGGCTTAAGAGAACCTGTTTCCAAACAAAAAAGTATAAAAATAGGTCTGGGAGTGTAACCTGGAGGTAGAAGGGCTTCCAGGAACCTCAGTACCACCAAATAAATAAATAAAAAAATAATTTTATTATTTTTAATTGCCATGATTTCCTTGTGTTAATTCATATTTTTCTGATGCTATTTTTATTTCCTTTGTTTTTTGACATTTGATGTGGCTTGGGTTAGATATGTGCCGCAAGCAATTATTGTGAATAATGTAATATTTAGGCTTATTTCTGTGATCTTATTTTAGTCTTTTGTTTGTATTTTTGTCTTCTTCTTGTTACCTTTTGACTGATTACTTTTTCAATAGTTGTTCTATGCTCTTCTTTGCATTTTCTTCTTTCCTTTGCTCCTCCCTTTCTTTATCTTTTTGTCTTTCGATCATTTAGCCATTGTCATTAATTTTTAGAATATAGATATAAAACATAGCAAAATATAAAAATTATTCAATATTTCTATCATTCTCTTAAAAATATGTAAACTTTAATGGTCTGTTGGTAAATGTTGAACTACCAACTCTGGAGGCTGAAAGAGGCCTAGATTTGTAACATTTACTGGTTTCTCTGGTGTAAATATTCCCATTATGTTTAATCCAAAGTCTTAAGTATGATGTGAATGAATAAGGAGTCAGCAAACCATTCTCAACAGCACACCATTCCAAGTGTCCTAGGTATAACCGATTAGTCTCAAGAGCATCGAAAATACTTAAATATAACAAGATAAGTAGAAAGTTAGGAGGTTTGAATATATGTTGCTTTTGTTTTATTTCATTGTAGATTATGATATAATGGCCATTTTGGTAACTGACTTGAAAAATTCCTAAAAATTTAATAGCTGCTTTCTAGGACTATTGCCACCACTGATACCATACATTGATATTTTTAAGATACTTCTTGGCCCAGATTCATCTTTGTTTATTTATTGAAATGTCCATAGAAGAACTCAGGTCTAAGTCACCATATCTTCCATTTGAGAAAACTCAGCTTTGTCTTTTTAATTTTTTTAATTTTTAATTTTTTAAATTTATTTATTTTCTTTAATCTTTTATTGGTGCATTGTAGTCATACATCTTAATGGGATAAAAGATGGTGGAGTCATACATGCACACATCACTCAACCCTTACCCATCTTCCGCCCCATCCCCTCCTCATCCCTCCTTCCCATGCTTGGCTTAGTGATTGACTTTGATATGTTCCTTTAAGTACATCATGTGCTTTAGAGAGTTTCCCTCTTCCATTCCCCCATCCCCTCAGTTAGGTCGCCTTATTTGCTCCTATATGGAATCTCCTTCTTCATCTAGAGTTCAGCTTTGCCTTTTCAAGTTATATTTCTTAACCATTTTTTTTTCATTTTCTGCAGCACTTGCTATATATAAGATGAATCTTATCAATGTTCTCCAAGTCTTATATCTGATATTTTATGTTTAAAAAAAAGCAAATTAAAAACCATTCCAAAACAAAACTCTATACTTAAGCGAGGGAAAGTCCTCAGTTATGTTTTCCAATTTTCTATTTCTTTCTTCAACCATATTGAGTCTAGACTTCATAAAACTATGACTTTTTTTGTGTGGTACTAGGGATGAAACCCAGGGGCATTCTACCTCCGAGTACACTCCCAGCCCTATTTTTTATTTTTTATTTTGAAACAGGGTCTCACTGAGTTGCAGAGGGCCTTACTAAATAGCTGAGACTGTCCTCAAACCTGGATCCTCCTGTCTCAGCCTCCCAAATGTTGGGATTACAAGTGTGTGCCACCACACCCAGCTACATTGTTCAATAAAATATTTCTCACTTTTCGGACTTCAAATTGATTCGTTTTTGTTTTATATTTCTTATTTAAAAAGGGATTGTTCATTTGTTTTTTAAAAAATTTTATTGGTTCCCTGTATTCATACATGATAATGGGATAAAAAAATTTGTGTAGATATACATGCACACATCACCCAGTTAGCCCCTCGCAACCCCACCCCATTCCCTCCCCATCCTCCTTCCCAAGCTTGGCTTACTGCTTGACATCTATATTTTTGTTTAAGTACATCATGTGCTTTAGAGAGTTTCCTTCTTCTCCCCTCCCATCCTCTGTTAGGTTGCCTTATTTGCTCCTCTATAGGATCTCCGTTGTTACCTAGAGTTCCTCCTATGACCCATTTCTCCTTAGCTTTCACATATTAGGGAAATCATCCAATTCATTTGTAATTCATGTTATTTCTTTATTTATCTACTTGAGAATTTTCAACATGCTAACAATAAAGTTTGTGTCAGACTGCTCCATAAAATTAATTTCATTAGAATGATTTCTATTCTGAACATTTATTTTGTTAGCTACATTTCTTGGCACTATATGTGTGTGTGTGTGTGTGTGTGTGTATGTGTGTGTGTGTGTGTGTGTGTGTGTGAGAGAGAGAGAGAGAGAGAGAGAGAGAGAGAGAGAGAGAGAGAGAAGAGAGGAGAGAGAGAGACAGGGAGAGAAAAACACACACACAGAGAGAGAGAGAGAGAGAGAGAGAGAGAGACAGACAGACAGACAGACAGACAGGGAGAGAAAAACAGAGAGAGAGAAAGAGAGAGAGAGAGAGAGAGAGAGAGAGAGAGACAGACAGACAGACAGACAGACAGACAGACATTCTGCCTCTGAGCTACACTTCCAGAACTATTTTAGACTTACTAAATTGTGGAGGGCGACTCTAACTTGCTGAGGCTGGGCATGAACCTGTGTTCCTCTTGTCTCAGCCTACCAAGTACTAGGATTACAAACATATTCTTCCACTCCTGGTTTTTGCACTACATTTCTTGATATGATTTGTAATGTTTATTTCACTGCTCATTTTGAGTGAAATTTTTCTTGTTTTTATTTCTGTTGCACTATTTTTTTTCTTTTCTTCCAAGTGAACCCCTCCCATTTTTGTTTTCTTTTGTTTGGAACTACCGCCTCCTACCCATGTGACTCTAACTTCTGTCCCCTCCTATACCGTGGTCTTCTAATCTTCAGTGACACAGAGGATCTCATGATATTCGGGATACTCAGCTCCTGGATGGCTTGATTCAGGTTTTGATTAGCAATATCTTTTTGCTTTTTATATTTTGCTTTGTTTAAGCCTGACTAGGTAGTTTCACCTCCCATCTCCAAGCAGTAAGCCAGACTCTTGTTTCTCTTCTCACACCCTAGCCCATTCCCAAATTCATGTCAGCCCTGTATTTCCTATTTAACGCCACCAGGAGGGACTCCCAAGCTCCATTGCTGCTTCCAGATCTAAAACTCAGTAGATGTATAGCTTTAGCTCAAGACACAGTTTTGCATTTGGGTTCCTTTTGTGGTTCAAAGGATCCTAACTGGTTTTCAGTCTGATCATTTCCTTTTGAGTTTCTATTTTTATACTGTCCATTGTTTGTAGAAGAGGAGACTAGACAAGCTGGTATTCCATTCTACCACAATGCCTTCTGCTTTCAAAGACTTAAAATCCAATGTAGACAGAATTTAGACTGCAATTTCTAAATATATTCTTCATGTTAGGAAGACTTTCTTTTATGTTTTTGTAAAAAAATGTAGTCTTTTTGTTACTCAAAGTAATATTAAAGCCTCATTACATGATCAGAGTAATCTGGTTCTTTCTATTTTAAGTAAAGATTTAGATAAGAAACACTGCAGGTGGCTTAGAGACAATACACCATGCATGTGCTTCTCCCCTGTGGCATTATTGTCTTCTCTGCAATTTTCGATGAAAGCCAAAACCTTTTGAAAGAATATAGCATTGTCTTAAACACATTTTAGAGGTTGCTTCTGTCTGAAGCTGCTATTTTAAAAATAATAACGTATAGATTAATACGTTATTTACTTTTTTATGTTACCTTGACCACTTTTATCTGCTGGTATTTTTAATACAGACAGTTTTTCATTTTTAAATTTCATATTTCCGCATGGTTTACTGAATCAGAGAAACTTCAGATCTCATGTTCTTCCTTCAGGACCATGGAAACATTGTCCTTAGACTAAAAATGGAACTGTCGAGTTTTGTTTTGCTTCATCGTTTGGTCAGATGAACATGCATAAGTAAAAGAGAGCGTCTTCCAGCCAAACGAGAAATCATACAAAAAAACAGCCAGGTATGGTGGTATGCATCTGTAATCCTGGTACTTGGGAGGCTGAGATAGAAGGATCCCAGATTTGAGGCCAGCCTCAGCAACTTAACAAGACCCTGTTTCAATATCAAAAATAAAAAATAAGAAAATAACAAGGACTCGGAGTGAACTTGGAGGTAGAATATTTCTGGGTTCAATGGGTTCAATCTTCACTGTGTGTGTGTGTCTGTCTGTCTCTCTCTCTCTCTTGCACACACACACACACACACGAAATGAAACAAAAGCATGCCATTATAGTACAGTATACTGTGCAGTTGAATTGACAATTGATGTATCTGAATTTTGCACACTATAAATGCCAACATTGATAAAACAGACACTTATGATTTGTAGACACAATCTTAGTTGAATGAGGAGAGCAGATAAACTAACTTTTAACTGTCTGTCTTATAGTCATGCTATGACGATGTTCCTTCCAAAACTGGACTAGGACGATCGCTTCCTCTTCTCTCTTTTAGTGACTTAAGCCAAACTTGTTACATTTAATTGGGACCAATTTTAGACATTTTTTTCTGCATGTGTGGGGCGAAAATTTTTTCTTCCTGAAGTTTATGTATTTAAGTGGGGCAAAGCAAGTATTTCTGCTATGAGGCCGACTGATGGAACATGGAAGTTTTCCCCTGATGTGTCAGAATTCCAGAATCCTGGAAATTCCTAGAGGGCCGAGTTCTCGCCCTATCGCACACAGCAGAGCAGTACACATGTCCAGGGCCCTCTGTTGTGTTTTACGGCTTCCTCATGTGGTCCACACTCACTAATCCTTCTACATGAATTATCGCCGCCACACGCAGCCTTCACTAGCCGTTCGGCGGTGTGAGAAGCCTATGTGCATCTCCAGTACTGTGTGCGTTATATCTTTCTACCACCAGTTTAACCTGAGATACATTTCCCCCCTTACCTTTACCCTACAAACATGATGAGGGAAAAGGGAAAGCCTTTCTGCTCTATGTTGTGGCCTGGAGTAAGTGTTAAGTAAATTTTTTTTGAATGAATATACATATACTTACTACTTCTCTGAAAGGTCTGATACAAATATACAAATAAGGACCGTTTTTTGTACTAGGAATTGAACCCAGGGGCATTAAATCTCTAAGCTACATCCTCAGCCCTATTTTATTTTTATTTTGAAACAAGATCTTGATAGGTCGATAAGAGTTTCACATTTTACTGAGGCTGTCCTAAAACCTGTGGTTTTCCTGTTTTAGCCACGAGAGTTACTGGGATTGCAAACTTGTGCCACCACACCTGGCTCAAACCTGAACTATTGCTATTTTGGTTTTAAGTTATTTTCAGTCTTTAATATGTAAGAGACACAATGATGTCTCTGCTTGTATTGGTTAAAATGTTAGTGGTTTCACATAAGGAAAGCAGATCTTTCCCTTATGTCTTGACTTTATGTGGTAATTCTGGACTAGGATCACTCTCCCAGGTAGCTCTACCATATTTTTTGTGCTTTAGTATCCCCCATGTTCAGTCATTATAAGGAAATGAGGAAAAATATGCAAGTCTAAAGTTACACATGTAACTTTAACAGTATTTCGCCAGCCAGGACTCACATCAATGACTCCAGTTTAATTGGAAGGAAGACTTGGAAATTTGGTCTGTTTGTGCACCAGGAAGAAAAATAAGTAAGATTTGGTTTACTTAGGCTTACCTGCCACAATGCCATCTTAGGGAGTCTAGAATCTAGTTGAGCTTGTCATACAATAGTTTCTATAATTCAACCATTTTTCAAAAATCCTAACAGATTGGCCATTAGCTGCTTAGGACTTAATTGTCAACACATTTCTGAGCTTTTAGTGTGTCATTTGCTATATTTTTTTGATGTGACCAGAAGCTGACTGTAAGATTTGATTGACAAATGTATTTTTTTAAAAGTTGAGAAGTAACTTTGCCCCTTGGTGACAGAAATAAGACATATTCCTGAAAAAAAAACAATACAGAAAAAATATTTTTAAGGAGATGAAATTACCTGTGTTAGCCCACACCCTAGCAAGTAAGGCTTGTCTATCAAGCTTTATTTTCTCTAATTTTAGTCAAATGGGTATTTATAAGTATCTCACAATAGAAATCATTTAAGGGAAATAACATCATTTCTATTTCATTAAGTGCATCTTTTTTTATAGGATCTATTTCTTCTCCATCACTAGTCTTTCAACTACTAACTGGTCTGGGATGTGTTCTTTTAAATGAAACAAACCAAAGTAGGCACAATTAACTTACAATAACTAGAGTCAATTCAAATGTTTTTCCTTTTTTTATTGTGGGCAAATCTGCTTTAGCAATTTCTAAGAAATGACCAATTTAGCAATTGCTTTGAAGTGCATTTAAATATGAGTTTCAATATAAAAATGACTATTCCTTGAGTTTTGTACATGATAAATAAGGAAATTGAATTTTCCTTTGGAAGAGTCCATTTCTTTAGTTCCCCCAAAAAGGAGTCATTATTTTGTAAATAAGATATATGCCTCTATTTTATAGGTTTGCTCTGATTTCCCAGGCCTGGGTAGTCATCTGAAAGGGTTTAATCAAACTAGAGATATATAACAAACTATATAATATGAGGAATATTTTTTTAAGAACTCACATCTACTGCTGAGAACTTTATAAGTAGAGATTTAAGAGGGCAAGCTTGAGGACTGACTGGCCTCCCAGAGTTTCTCCTAAACCTGAAAGATTATTATATCAAAAGTCAGCATTTCATGGCCCCCTTATATCCATAAAGAAAATTAAAATCATATGCTGCACAGCAAGCCTAAGCCATTCAGAATGCTCATAAACATATTTAAAGCCAAAATTACAGCTGTTTCTCGACTCTCCGTACCATGTATAGCTCTGGATGTGGTGCTTGCGTTGCCGCGCACACACTGTAACAGTAATTACTGTATTTTAAGCACCATGCTATTCCGCAAAAGCATTCTTTGGTGGTGACACAGCAACTTGGTGACAAATAGTTCCTCCTGTCCCCTGGAACCCCTTTGTGAGGAAAACACTGAGTGCCCATCATGTTCTACCAGAGCCTGCCAGGGAGGGAGAAGACGAGTCACCTCAAGCACACAACCAAAGAAAGCATTTTGTTGAACACACACACCGTGTGGTAACCCACAGACCAGACATCTCTCTCTTTTTGTACTTTGGATGCAGTTTCAAATTTGGAATGGAATTGCGGGTATATCAGTTTAACTAAATATCTAAATGGTATCACCAGTAAGTCCAGCGTTGAGGGAGCACCTTTTCTTGCCGCCATGCTCTGAAGTAGGGATGAGTCAATAGCCCAACCTGAACTTTAATTAACTTCCACTAGAACCTAACATATGCTCTCTATATTAGCATTTTCACAGGTATAATCTAAAAATCTTGACCATGTAACTTAGAGGAAGAAAGATTATTAGCTCCTGGTTTTTGGGTTCAAACTATGCTTAGCCAGGGTCTGCAGATCTCAGGGCGTGTGGTAGGAAACAGAGGAAGGAAAAGGACGAGGCTTTCGTCTCACATCATGGAGATCAGAAGCAAGAGAGAGATCAGGGATGAGGAAGCATATATAACCCCCAAGGCTGCATCTCCAAAGACGCACCTTCGCCAACCACCACCCAGATGAGTCTGCTGTAATCCCACTACGGGGATTCAGCCCTCAGGACTCGGTTTCATCAACTCCAAACATCAATTTATGAGCTCTTTTTTTTTCTTTTAACAATTTTTTTATTGAACATACATAGTATACATTTAAACTATATTTGGTGCCCTCTCCTCCCCGCCCCTGTTTTCCATTCCCTCCTCCCACCAGTGGTTGTCCAGGTTAACCATGTCATATTCATAATTTTACACATGTTCAGATGTAGACCCTAATTAATCAAGATCAGCTTTCCTCCTCTCCTATCTTTCCATTCAAACTTTGCTGGTATTTCCCCTCCATTATCTGGAGTCCCACTGGTATCCTTTGTGTTTCCTAGTTTGGGCATATTAGAGGAAACATATGTACCTTCTCCTTCTGTGCTTGGCTGATCTCACTTAACATAATGTTCTCCAGGGCTTTCCATCTTCTTGCAAATGATATAATTTTGTTCTTCTTTATGGCTGAATAGAATTCCATTGTGTGTATCTCCCAAAGTTTTGCTATCCATTCATCTGTTGATGGAGATCTGGGTTGGTTCCATATTTTGGCTATTACAAATTGTGCTGCTATGAACATAGGTATGCATATGTTGTTGTATTTCTCTGAATTTAACCCCTTTGGAAAGATACCCAGGAGTGGTATAGCTGGATCATATGGTGGATCTATTCCCACCTTTCTTAGGAATCTCCATACAGATCTCCATAGTGATTGAACTAGTTTGCATTCCCACCAACAGTGTAAAAGAGTTCCTCTTTCCCCACATCCTCGCCAGCATTTGTTGTTGTTTGATTTCTTTATGCTTGCCACTCTGACTGGGGTTAGATGGAATCTCAGTGTAGTTTTGATTTGCATCTCCCTGATGGCCAGTGATGAAGAACATCTTTTCATGTATCTATTGGCCCTTTGTATCTCTTCTTTTGTGAAGTGTCTATTTAGTTCATTTGCCCATTTCTTGATTGGGTTGTTTGTTTTGCTAGTGTAGAGTCTTTTGAGCTCTTTGTATATTCTGGATATTAGCCCCCTATCAGAATGGTGGCTGGTAAAGATCCTTTCCCATTCTGTAGGCTTCCTCTTTAGGTTATTGATAGTTTTCTTTGATGAGAAGAAACTTTTTAGTTTGATGTTATCCCACTTGTTTATTCTTGCTTTAATTTCCTGAGCTTTGGAGGTTTTGTTGAGAAAGTTTCTGCCTGTGCCAATATGTTGTAGTGTTGAACCTATGCTCTCCTCTACTAACTTCACAGTCTCAGGTCTAATTTCTAAGTCTTTGATCCATCTTGAGTTGATTCCTGTGTTTGGTGAGATATAAGGGTTTAGATTCATCTTTTTACAAATGGTTAGCCAGTTCTCCCAGCACCACTTGTTGAAAAGGCTGTCTTTTCTCCAGCGTATGTGTGTTTGGCTCCTTTGTCAAAGATTAATTGACTAAAGATGTGTGGGTTTGTTTCTGTATTTTCCATTCGAATCCACTAGTCAGTATATCTGTTACTGTGCCAGTACCATGCTGTTTTTACTACTATTGCTCTATAGTATAGTTTGAAGTCTGGGATTGTAATGCCTCCTGCATGTTTCTTATTGTTGAGAATTGCTTTGGCTATTCTAGGTCTTTTCTTTCTCCATATGAAGTTTATGATTGATTTTTCTAGGTCTCTGAAGAATGTCACTGGTACAAAATACTAGTTATATGCATTCAAAACTATATCCAGAGAATAATACATCATGACCAAGTCGGTTTCATCCCAGAAAAACAAGGCTGGCTCAACATATGCAAATCAACACATGTTATTCACCACATACATAGAACCAAGAACAAAAACCACATCATCCTAGAAATAGATGCTGAAAAAGCATTTGACAAAATCCAACACCCATTTATGTTAAAAACACTGCAAAAAATTTGGATAGAAGGAAAGTACTTCAACATCATTAAGGCAATATACTATAAACCCAAAGCCAACATTATATTGAATAGGGAAAAACTGCAAGAATTTCCGCTAAAGTCAGGAACAAGACAAGGATGCCCACTATCACTACTCCTTTTCAATACAGTCCTTGAGACTCTTGCTGCAGCAATCAGACAAAAGAAGGAAATCAAAGGAATTCACATAGGAAGAGAGGAATTAAAATTACCCTTATTTGCAGATGACATGATCCTTTATCTGGAAGACCCAAAGAACTCAACCAAAAGACTTCTGGAGCTGATTGACAAATTCAGCAAAGTCGCAGGTTACAAAATCAACCCAAAGAAATCAGTGGTTTTTCTTTATGCCAACAACGAATCCACCATGAAAGAAACAAAGAAAACAATTCCATTCACTATAACCTCAAAACCAATAAAATACCTAGGAATAAACCTAACCCAAGATGTAAAAGACCTCTACAACAAAAACTATAAAACATTAAAGAAAGAAATTGAAGAAGACCTTGGAAGATGGAAAGATCTCCCGTGCTCATGGATAGGCAGAATAAATATCATCAAAATGGCCATTCTGCCAAAACTGATCTATAGGTTCAATGCAATTTATGAGCTCTTTAAATTATTGTTAGAATTAATGATAACTATACAAAGATGTAAGAAGTGTGAAGTCCATTATAAAATTGAAATTCTCTGAATCTGACAAAGTGGGGGTGAATTTATTATTACTTTATTGTCACTATTATTTTATGTTTTTGCTGTCTCTCTTCTTCCCACTTTCAGAAGTTGAGGCAATTAGGTTAACACAAACCAGGTGAAGAAAGCAAAATGCACACCAAAGTGACCTTGGACCACCTGACATGAAATGTCACTTGCATTTATGAAGTGTTTATTATGAGTTTAGGGTATTCTGTTTACTTGATCCTAACTCTAAATTATCATCTACTGTGTAGAATGTTTAGGAGAAAAGGGGCCTAAAATATTTGTTGTGGTTTCCCCTTGCAGAAAGGTAAATTGCATCTCTCTAACTCTGGTGGTGAGAGCATTAATGCATAGGGAAAAACTTGGCAGCTCAAAGTTTAACAATTTGGGATAAGGACCATCCCACAGTGATAGTTTTGCAAGGATGTTCTCAGCTTACATCTCAGCTCACTGAATTATAAACAAGAAATAAAATTCCCTAAGTAGATAAATTAGATGTTATCCATTAAAATTTTTGTCCCTTTGAACAGTAAAATAAGCATAGATTATTTATGTATACATTCATTTGTATTCTGGAGAAAAGATCTAAAAATGAAACTTGCTGAAAGTCTTTGCTGTGTAGCTTCTAGCTCTACTTCCCAGGAGCCTAGAAAAAGACAAAGTCAGTTTGGGCCTGGTGTTCACAAAGTATCTGGTAGAATCATTAGCCAGGCTAAGAAATTAGCTGAAGACTCCAACTTTGGGGTCTCCTCTCTGGCCTACAGAGCCAGTATTCATCTTTTTAGTGTCATTCTTCCTGGAATGAAGCCAATACTCTGCCTTTCAGCAGAAAAAACCTGGTTTTAGGCAAAATCTTTCACAAGCTTCTTTTGTAAAATTGATGAAAGTAGAGTTGCTTTGGCAAAGGAAGGAGATTAGAAGAAAAGAACTTCTTTCAAATAACCCCCGTGTCTTGTCTTCCCCCAATCTCCTTTCCTTTAAGAAGAAACTTAAAGCTTCTCTGATCATGGCCTGAAAATCATCAGCTCCAACTGATGACAACTCAGATTCCTCAAGTGTCCTTTTCCTTCAACTAGACAGAAGTCACTCTTAATTCTCTATTTTGTCTGATGGAACAAAGGAGAATATTTGAACAAAGGAGAATATTAGAAACTCTGTGCTTGAACATGCTAGATATTTTATGATATAGATTCCCCTCAAATAGTAAAATTTCTGCTTATGCACAAAAATAACTAGCAACACACATATATTTCCAAATATGGAAGAGAAAACTATGAATACACATATGTGTGTGTTTACAGGATCAGAGTTATGCTTATGCAGAATAAGTAGATGTTTATGCTGTGTGATTGAAAAAAAAAAAAAAAACTTCCTCAGACAAAACACACTTCCCACAGTCTCGGTTGCATGTGTAGAGTCTCCCATTTCTCACTCCTTTGGGTAATGGCAATTGTCAAAAAAGAAATAGCAGCTGGGGGATGGCCCGGATTCTGTCTTATTGGTCATTTATAGTTTACTTTCAATCAGTCCTTCAGGAAGTAAAAATGAAGCTTGAGGTGCAATACAATACAGAGAAGATTAGAAAAGATAGGAAGTATGAAGAGGTTGGCGGGTGTGTGGAGGGCATTATTTAGGCCAGATTTTGAAGTGGGGGCTCCTGATTCAGTTCTGTGGCACAGGTTTATTCCAAACAATTGTACATTTAGAAATCAGAATGCACAGATAAGAGGAGAGCGGTACTGAGGGAATCTTTGTGGCCTTTGAAATTTTTTAACTACTCCAGAGCTTATACCCTGTACATAAAATTGGTCACCAATTGACATTTGTATTTGAAAGGCAGTGCTGAGGGAATCTTTGTGGCTTTTGAAATTTTTTAACTACTCCAGAGCTTATACCCTGTACATAAAATTGGTCACCAATTGACATTTGTATTTGAAAGGCAGTAAAATGGAGAGTTAGTGGATGGCTTGAGACATACTCAAAATTTTCCAACCTTGCTTCCCCAGGAATCACTTTACTTTCCATCTCTTCATTTCTTACTGGAATATCTAGATTCTATTTCTTAAAAATCTACTCGAGAGAAGCATCTCTAAAAGTATCGACTATTTTGTTGCATTTAGAAATATACAGAATGATCAATTTCTGTATTTTCTTTGGGCAGCATAGTGTGGAGTGGGGTGCAGTAAGGATGCAGGCAGCGTGTCCTCTTTAATACTGAGTGATAGCATTCCAAAGAGGAAGGGTCTACAGTCTCCATGGGGTCCGTTTTGCATCCATTGGCTAGTCAGCTTACTATTGCCATGTGAGCCCTGGAGATTCTAAAACTGAAAGATAAGCAGCTGCTCTGGGTCAGACAAGTTTCATCTGCATACTTAAAGTATGGATCTTCCATAAGGATTCAGAGCTGAAGATACAAATATATAAATAAATCTGAAAATCCACATAAAGCCAGATGAGAAAGAAGCCTATGATGATGAATTGCAAAGTTTTAAATGGCCATTAAACTTGAGCAAGTCAAATGGCTACCCAATGGAGTTTCATTTCTCATTTTATTTATAAACATTCATGTAAAATTGCAAAGAGAAAAAAGGGAAAATCCTTGAACTCCCGTGAAAGACATTTTGTGTCTCGTATGTTGAATCACTATTAAGTATTCACCTGTCTTAAATGGGCTCTTTCTCCAGCCTCCGCATCGTACATCTTAATGTCAGTAACATCTGCAACTGAATGGTAATGTGGATCAGGAAAGATAATCACCAGCTAATAAGAGCTGCCATCGTGCTTTGGCTAGTGTACACCCTTTAATGCATTTCTTTGGATAATTTACCAGCTCAATTTTATTAAATGCTTGTGCGTGATCAAAAAGTGCTTGTGAATGAAATTAGCTGCAAATCCAAATTTTCAGAAATTACCAGCACACCGGTGGCTCTGCTTTGCGTGGTCCTTACCTTTAGCTCTCTTTTGAGCTTAGATCACAGAAGTCATCATTTGAAAATCATTCTTGGTTTCAATTTCAGCACATCAGTGAGGAAGGCATAACCTTGCTCCTTTTTTACTAAGTAGTCTATGAGCCACAAAGACGGAAAAGGTGGAAAGCTCGTGCTCTTTCCTCCATTGATAAATCTCAAGTGCATTGGGTCGTGTGGCGACACCTTGACCTTTAGTTTTTCTATTTTTGTTGCTCTTTATTTATTTTGCTGCAGAATGCGATCGGTCATGAAAAATAACCCAGGGGCGATGCAGTGGGTAGTGGCGGGAAGGTGGAGGAGTGACCTGGTTTTGATTAGTTAATTCAGATTAGGGAGTAAATTTTGATTTCACAGCTGCCGTTCAGGTTCAGTGGCACTACCAATTTTTCCATTTCAAGTTCCCATATATAAAGCTGACAGTTTCCTCGGCTAGAACCCTTTTTTAATGTTCCTCTTTGGCAGAGCCTCTGCCTTTCTCCCCTGATTTTCAGTAGCCTTCCTTCCCAGTCTGGCTTTGCCAGATCTACTCAGTTGCGAGCTTCAAATCTCCTGTAATGCCAGTCCTAGCAGGCCCTTAAAGAAGTAGCAATGCACAGATGTGCAGTGAAAATTTTAAAATGTGCACTTTCTTTTAGGAATATGAACACTGAATATCGCATAAACCTCTGATGTTCCCCTTGCTGCCTCCCAGAGCTTAGCTAACCCTTCCTTCTCTGTTTATATTCGTGGCTCTTAGGTACGTGGTCGGCCCTAGCTTTTAGTTCTCCCACTTTGCCGTCTGTTTTCTGCTGTGCCAAATAGCTTACTGGCTTTATGATGTGGGCAGGGGCCGACGAGGGAATAGTTTGAGTCCACAGGCTCCATTTTTAGTCATGGCCTAGACCCTGGTTTTAATATAGGCCTTAGTTAGAGACAAAGTCATGTTGTCCACAAAGCTCCCTTTTACGGTTTAAATAAAGAAATGATAAACATCAAAAGATCAACAGTTTCCCAAAGAAGTCAATATATAATAGTCATGCCCAGGAGCGCTGTTATAACTGAAAACCTTAAAATGAGCATTGAATTGTAGCTTTGTTCCATTTTGTTTTCCCTCCCTGTAATAGGGTCCCTTAAAAAGAAAGAGGAATAAATGGAGGGAGGGAAGTTTGAGAATTGAGACTGAAATGAGTCTGATCATTTAGATGTAATGAAGCAAAGAAACAATTTTCAGTTCTGGAGGCTTTTTGTTGTTGTTGTTGTTGTTATCGGGGGTGGGTATGTTGGAAAAATAGCTTCTTGGAATCCAACTGCAAAAAACATCTTGTCATATGAGCCAGTATTATCTTAACCAGGTGAAGGGAATATTTTGTGGGTACCTGTATAGGTATAAGCCAATAGAAACATCTTTCTAGGTGACTTCACGGCCTTTGAAGTCACTGCAAAGAATGGTCTAATAATTTTTGTTAGAGAAAAAGCATTTGTGGTGTGTGTGTGTGTGTGTGTGTGTGTGTGTGTGTGTGTGTGCAAACACGTACATGTGCATGCATGCACATACTCATTTTTTTTTATCACAGAGTATTTATGAAGTTAGGATTTCTCCTATCTTAAAAGTGGGCAGTAGTCCTTCTAATTGCGGAATGAAATCTTCATGTTTCAAGGCTGCGAGACCTTCAAAATGCCATCTTTTAAGAACCTCAATAAAGTGAGAATTCTGACAGCCACAGGGCTTTGAATCCTGCACTGGTAAGGGATGGGTTAACAGGCAGGAAGCAGAGCTGAGTGCATTTGCATTGCTCTGCCTCTGGCTTAGCTAGAAACTACAGCAAAGGATTTTTGCATATGGGTCAGCTGGGTGGGCTGCATGTCAGTTTCTAGAAGTGGTCATTTCTTCTGAGGTATTTGGTGTCTGTGTTGTTTTATTCTTTATTGCCTAGTGTCTGTGAATTGCCAGTGTCTCTCTGAGGTTGGGAGTTAGTCTGTGATTATACTGATGAGGGCTGGAAGGTACTAAGTAAAAGACACTTGTAAGACAGGGGCTGTTCTGCAGGAAATTCAAGCTAATACCTTTCTGTGTATCTACAGAGAAAAACCAAGACAACAGAAGCCAAATAGACCTGCTATGTCTTCCCAGCAAAGAAGAGGGATGATATTTCAATTTGCTGTTAAGAACTTGAGTCTGAACACCAGGAGATGTGATTTTCAACTCTTACTTTAGTGCTGACCGCTCTAAGGGCCACAGGCCAGTAGGAAGGCAAGTCATTTTCCTTCTTCATGACTTCCATGTGTCCATCTGTGAAATGGGATGACACCCTCAGCCATTTGTGTCCTTATTTGAGAACTAAGTTAGATGAAGGAGATCAGGTAAGTGCATCAGTCCTGAGTTCTTTAGGGGAAAGTGCTCTAAAAATCCAAGCCAATGTGTATTGTCTGAGAGTATGAGCCACCTGCTATGATGTGGAGGGCTGTCAACAAGCCGCAGCACCTTCCTGGACACTGAAACCGAGCATCCTTTGACCTGCCTGAAAGGCAGCATTTAGCATCATTGTGGAGACCCACTTTAGGTATGGACACCTTGAAGTAAGATCCACTTAGGCGCAAGGTGAAAAATGGCTCTATTCTTTTCCACATATCCTAAGTCTCCCGCTTGTATAGATGAAACTAAGGAGATTTATAAAACGACGGTGCAAATCTTCACGCTAATCAACGGAGTTTAGAAAAAAAAAAAACAATCAGCCGGGAACCCTGAAGATGCCCGTGGCAAGTGTACTGCTTCAGCCTACAAGAGATAAAGTGCACTAGTGTGTATCAGTTAGTCTAATTTATTCAGAGTCATTGCTATATCACAACGTTGTGTTTGATTTTCTTATAAACTAATAATTTCTTGAATGAACTAATACTGCTACAGCTACGCGTACCTCTACCTTGTAGAAGTTTTTTTTATTGTTGTGTATGCAACTAAATTGAAATATCTTTCACTTGAAATATTGACTTTAATATCTCATTTGAAAAATTCATGAAGCCTTTGATGTTAAATCCATACTCAATTTAGCCAAATGCCATTAGAATATGCAATACGCCTGAATACAGAAAGCATTATTGTCTGTGTTTCTGCAGAAGAATTACATTTTATGACTGTAACGTCAGGATCTTTTTTGGATTTGTGCATGAGGAAAAGAAAGGGAAAGGCAGCACATTAGATGCAAAATGAAAAGTGGTATTGATTAGGCTCTCATTTACCCACTCTCTGCCTCATTCCCTAAATGCATGGAAATAAGGGTTGTGCCACTGCAACTAACAATGCTCTATAATGAATGGAACAATCTTTAGAAAATTAGTGTGAGCATGTATGATAGTGCACAGATGTTGCTCCGAGTAACTGTCATACATTTCTTTTACATCTCCATTTACATAAGTCTCTTTATTTCCTAATAGTATCATAATAGAAACATGACAATAGTTAATGATTTCATAAAACATGTAATATAAAGGCTGTCAGAAAGGTAGAATGTTAATTGAAACCTATAGCTATATTGCATTAGAATTACATTTCCTAAATGAGTCATGTTAAAAAATACCCTTCTTGAACAGAGACAAAGACAGGTATTTTCTTTAAAAAAAAAAATAACAACAATAACAAAACAAAATTTAAGCTCCCAGCAAATTAAGCATCCCCCACCCATAAAACACAGACTAACAAATATTGCAAAATCCACTATGTGCAAATAGAATGTTTTTTGCCTTTAGTAATTTATGGGCACTTCCCCCCCTATCTATCGATCACATTTTAAAAAGTAAACTGCATTAACATTTTAGAGTCCATTGGCTCCAGAAAATGTTTGATTTTTATCACTACCAAGGCATCAGTCTGGTGTGCGCCTCCCTTAGCTGGTGCGGGAGCAGGGTGCTTCTGTTTGAGTGAAAGGCTGCCTGCACTGTCCATGTTTTCACAGGTATCCATGATGCCCTGAAAGAACAGGCTGGAGAATGGGGCTGGGGACAGGCCATGCAATTTTTAAAAGTACAAGAAACACATTTATGAAACTGAGGGTGGGGTGGGGTGGGGAAGTGGAGCAGAGAAAAGACAGGTCGTACAGCTTTGCTTTGTCAGATAACTGAATAGCCACACGGTTAAGATCCCTTTGCGTCCTTGATGCTTCCTTGAGCTCCAAAGACAGATTAAGCCCCAGGTTGCTGCCTGCTCTGTAGCACCATCTGGTGGTCAGCCTGCGGCCTCTGTCAGTGTGGGTCGGGAAATGAACGGTGCTGAGCTAGGCAGGTCACCACCGACTTCGATTTTAACATTCTACATGGGAGATGCAATTTATACCAAACTGGGGAAGGAGCAGGAATGACAGTCATGTTAGAGAAGGCTATGCAGAATATATCCAACTGGTTATTCACAATATATTTGTTAAGAGTAAAAAGAAAACAAAGCCCCCTCCCCTTTTCGTTGAGTGGGAAGTAAAGAATCCCCTGGATTTTTAGAACAAGACCAAACCATCTTTGCGAGAAAATTTATTCTCACCTTGATCCTTCGACATCTTGTGTATCTTCTATTCTATTAAATTAAGGCATTACTGAAATATGTTTAAAATTGAGCACCATCCATCATAGAGATTGAGTTAGGATATCTACATAATATTTACACATCTCAACAGGAAAAGTAATTTTTCTTTCCAGTAGTTATCATTTGTGAAAACCCAGGTTGACTTGTAAGCCACCGTCTGTCTCATCCCTTACTAAGCATTTCCTCAGCTGATGCATTTCACTGATTTGATCTCACTGATACGGTAATAAAATCATTGGTCACTCAGACACATGGAGCTGGTAGCCATGTGTTGAATCACCTGCTGTTAATTCAGATAGACGTATACAGATGGGACTCGGGGACCCAAATGTGTTAATCTGAGAAATCCCTGGGCAACATCCCATGGATTACAATATTGCTGAAATATCCGGTATATTACTGCAAGTTAAATACTTCTAGAATTAATTATTAAAAGTGTATTTACCAAGGTTTAGCAACTATTTAATATGTGTTGCTTCCCAATGGGAGATTAGCCTATCTAAGGGCTGTGGAATCCTGGGGCCTTTGGAATTTATTTAACAAATGATAAGCACCTGATTAAAAATAAATTAAATGCTAGTTAAAAGTATTTAAGGATCTCATTCACAGTGTTTCATTAGTAAGGAGTCATCCTATCCCATCTTTATTGTTTCAGAATTGCTAACTTTATAGAATGGAACAGGAAATAAGATGGCTGCCAGAGAAAAATTATCTAGATTATCTTAAATCTTAATGACTTATTTTTTCTGCCTTATATGATTTTTATTTTTTAAGGTGATGATTTTTTTTTTGCTCCATGAAAACAGATATCTTAATGCAACTGAAATTTGAAAGAAGGTTTAAATAACAGGTTCTCCAGTTGCAGACTATTATAAGATTTACTTGTACTCTTTCTATTTTCATCTTGGAATAATGTGCAAGTGTCCCTGACTCCATTTTATATTTTTTTTTCTAGAGCTAGAATTACTATAGATAGCACAAGGGAAAGACTCATTTCCTTTGTATAGTCATTCAATAGAGGAAAAAGAGAATCATAATTTATGACAAAATGACTTGAATTCTTCTTCTGGATGCACCGAGTAATTATGATTATTACTTGCCAGCCATTGTACTAGGCCCATTCATGTACATTTTTAAGGTCAATTTTTAAGACATTGCTACACTTGAAAGTTTATATGCATAATGTGCACAATGCCAATTTGCTTAAGTTTGAACCAGTACAGCCCAAGAGCTCAGGCCAACACCTAGTCTCCCCTTACAAAGACTTTTCAGAGAAAACAAGATTCTTTTGAGGCAAACTCAGAAAAGCAATGGGAATTGGATATCAAAACAAGCCTAAAGACATGTTTAAAGATGGAACTGTATGTTTTGTTTCAAAACTCAAATTATGGTTAGTGTGTTTGAAATCAATATTCTTGCATCTGCTCTGCTTTTGTCTTTTGAAGAGTATAAATTCTTTCAGTCTAGGGTTTCAGACTTTATGTTATTAAAAGACATGCTGACTATCAGTTCATTATGCTTAATATAAGCTAGCTAAAGTAATATTGACTTCTGAACATGGAGCTCACTCCTGTTGATTTCTAAGTGACATGGATGTGGAGAAAAGATGCTCTGAGAGGTAATCGAGCGGGGGGTAAGGAGTTGGGGCATAGTATAGAGAGTCCTGATGAAGAAAAATATTGATCTAGAAAAGGAGGCACCAGATCCTTCTAATTCATGAGCATCCTGTCAGCAGAGATGTTTTCTGAGCTGAACAACTGTAGTATCTTCAGACAACAAATTAGAGATAATTAATTATCTAGGAACATATTTTATTAAAAATATCTTATTAAAATATGGCAGATATACCAGGTTTATTCAGGCAGGAGCAATCCTGGTGTGAGTCAAGTATAAATCAAACAGGCAATAGTGATCTAAAAAAAAAAAAGACTTGGACTTTTGGCCACAGGAATCTCTCCAGCACCAAATCCTAGATTGATCAAGTGCCAGTAAATAGGAGAACCTGATCACAATACAGAGTCTGGGATTGACTTGTGTGGGTTGTGGCTAAGAGCTGAAAGTCAATGATAATAATTGAGACAGTTTATCTTAAGGATCAAGGATAATCAACCTAAAAGACAAAACAGGTTGCTTTCTTCATTTATCAACCAGATCTTGGAACCATCGATACACTCTTTGCAGTTCCTGTAGGAGGCAACTCCAGAGGAAAAAAGTTACATTTTTCTATGCACAAGTCCTGGGGGTAAGAGCATATCAAGTGAACTTTCTACAGTTAATGTGGGTAAATTTAACACTGCCGGGGGGACTGAATACAATCTAGGGAAAGTAGAATGTGTCTTGGCAATGCTCATTGGCCATGGCCACTGGTCAAGCAGCAGCTGTGGTCTTTATGGTACCAGCAAAGGCTTTGAAACCTCTCCTGGATCATCTCCCACCCTCATGGCTCCCTGAGCAATGGTGATAACAACTAGCCAAGTGACTGCTGCTATAGCTGAAATTACCTCTTTGGTCTCACACAGAGCCATCCTCCATCCATGGAGGACAGCCAGCATGTCAGCAGAGATGGCAAGTTAGGAACTAAATGTGTCTCTTTGTATGCTGGGGTTTCTTTATTCCACAGGAGACCTTTCAGTGGCAGGGATGGCTGCTGGTATTTTATGTTGCCAGGCAGTATTGTAAATGCTGGGCGGTTTCATCTTGAAGTGGGACTCTTTCAAGTTGCCTTTTGAGCTACAGGGGTATCTTGGGTTTTGACAGCTAAAGATACTGATTCTGAGTCCGAGTTGTAGTCAGTGTATATATATATATATGTATATATGATATGTATATATGCATATAATTATAACGTTCGGGTCTAGAATTGTAGAAAACCACCCATGCTAAGTAAAGGTCTGCCACAGACTCCCAGTTTACTTGATTTGCCACCCCTTCTTCAGGAAAAAAAAAATACTGTGTTCCCTGGAAACTTACCTTCTTTGGATAAATAAACACAATGATGTGATGACATTTTGCATTTTTTGTATATCTATATTTTGTTCCAGTACTTCTCGGGGGGAGTGGCATCACACACTTTGGAAATCTATGAATGGTATCTAATTCATGGTGGGACTATTTTTATGTTAATCTTTTTCTAATAATGGAAAATAAATTTCTTTCTTGTGCATTAGCACCAGAGCTGGTCCATTTTCAATTCTCAAAGAAGTTAAAAGGAACAATACTGACTTTTCTGAACCATAAGATGTCTGTTTTAAAATACTAGATGATGTGGTATTGGGTTTAAAAGGTATGGCTTTCTCTGGTCACATCTTTTGATACTGTATATTTTATCTGTTACTTTAGAAATGGAAGATGTTTAAGTAAATGTAGCCCAAAGTTAGACAAGTATTAGGTAGGTCATAGAGAAAGCATAATTAATAATTATTGTTAATGGCTAATATTTATTGATCACCCTGTATAAATCTATGCCTGCTCTCATGTGTGTGATGTAATTTGATTCTCCCAATCATCTTCCAAGTAGTTACTACTGTTATTTCTTTGTGTTTTTTTCAGAGGTGTAAAACCAACACATGGAGGAAATTACCTAAGGATTGTAGCAATAGGTTACAGAGCTAGTCTGACTAGATTAAACTGATCCAGGGCTCAAGTTCTTCATTGGAGTGCTTTGATAATTAGATCATAGACATCAAAGACCAGTGCTATAGGAAACCGAAGGCATTGGATTTTTGGTGGTACTGGGGGTGGAACCAAGGGGCTTTTTCTACATCTGGGCTATACTCCCAGACCTATTTTATGTTTTATTTGGAAAGAGGGTCTCACCAAGTTGCTGAGAGCCTCACTAGGTAGCTGAGGCTGGCTTTGAGCCTGTGTGATCCTCCCGTCTCAGCCTCCCAAGCACTGGGATTACAAGCGTGTGCCACCATGCCCGGCTAGGCATTGGGTTTTTAAAACGTGTTATAACTGTACTTATACTTAAGATCTTCCAAAAGTATGAGGACTTGTGATAGTCATGTACTCCCTAACTCTCCAATTTCAGATACAAACTTTTCCTACCAATAGAGCATTCTTTTCTAATGGCTTCGCTCTTCCTCTGCTCTGTAAGGTTAACTATAAGAATGCAATTTCCTAGTACATTTCTGGGTACTTTCTCTACATATATATTTAATTCTTAAACTATATACATTATTGTTTTGTAAGATTTAGATAAGAAAAATTCTTTGGAAGTGGGAAGAAGGCACTTAGAGAAAAAATGGACACATAGAGCACCTCTCTATGTGAATGTGTTATGGAACCATTTTTACAAATTTTCTATTAATTAATTAATTAATTAATTTACCTTTGTCCCTTCTCAGGACCCTGCAAAAGGTCTGAGTGATTTTGCCAGTGTATTTTCAGGAAACATGTTTCCAAGCCACAAGTACAGAAAACAAATCTCAAAACACTTGCCCTTTCCTGTAACTGGGGGCAGAATCCAACTCACCCTCTCGTCTGCACCGCATGGTTGTCAGAATGGCTAATTTTCTCAGATTCTGCATTCTCTGGCATTTGGAACATGTAAAATCGTCATCCTCACTTGGCACTCCGTGGCAGCTGCCTGCCTGGTGGCTTCTGGTAGTTCCGTGAAACGTGTGGGCAGAAGAACAGAAGGGCTGAGGAAGGAATAGAGTGACTGGAATAGCATTTGCCGGCAGAACGCTTGTAGCCGAAGGTGGAGTATATTCAGGGGACACTGTTAGGAATATTTTAAAATCACAGGTGCGCTTCTGCTCCTAAAATTTAAAGGCACACAGAAAATATAACTTTATAATCATGGCACAAAGCAGCTACTGGTTTCCTTATTTCTGAGTTGGAGTGGTTGTGCGCAGAGGGGAGATGAGCCAGGTCTACTTCTTCCAGGAATGAGCAGGTTTAAGGCAACTGTTTCCCTGGCACCTGGGATGAAGCCTGTAGGAATTCAGGAAAGGTTTTTGGAGGAAATAAATACACAGAAATGTCATGTTTTCCCACTTGAGACTAATCCAGTTGGGCACAAATGTTTACTTATGTCTGTGAACCTCACCACTCCTACCTGGTTTAGCTCAGAAACGAAACACAATTGTTCTACACATGCATAGATTCTGAGTTACTTGTAAAAGGGAAAGGAAAGAACTTTCTGTGCCCAGGCCTTTCTTTTACTTATTAAAACTTGAAATGCCACCTGAGGAAAGTTACTCAGAGGAACAAAAGGAGCCTCCTGAAAATAAAAATAAAAACAGCTCAAAGTTGATGTTATGTATCACATCAATAAACTTTTTGGGATACTTATCCCAAAATATGTGTATTTATAAATTATATAGTACAACTACATGAATATGTTCATACATAATGGAACATATACAAATATTTTGACTGGAGGAGACAAAGCCAAAATAAAATAATTTTAGAAATGGTACAAAATCTTTTGCTTTCACAAGAATTACTATTATGACTGTGCTTAGAAATAACTCAAAATATTTTATCAACTTGGCTTAATAGTTTGTGATGTAACTCTGATTCTAAATTCAGATTGTTTTAAAATTGGGGTTTAGCCAGGCGTGGTGGTGCACGCTTGTAATCCCAACATTTGGGAGGCTGAGACCGGAGGGTCACAGTTCGTGGACAGCCTCAGCTACTTAGTGAGGCTCTCTGCAACTCAGTGAGACCCTGTTTCAAAATAAAGAATAAAAAATTGGGCAGGGGGTATAGCTCGGAGGTCAAATGCTTCTGGGTTCCAGCCCTAGACCCGCAAAAAATAAATAAATAAAAAAAATAAAATTGGTGTTTAATGGCTGTTTTAGTTAAAAGGAAGACTTCATCAAAGTATAGATGTAATGGGAAAAAGTCTAATTTACTGGTCTGTGATATCCAGACTTTAGTGTCCTCTATTGTATACAGGTGCTTGCCTTTTCCCCTGACAAGCAAATGCCCATCTTCACTGATGTTAGACAATTATCTTTACTAAGATATACATTCTTATATTTTAGCAAATGAATTTAGACTCCTTTGAGAATTTTGATCTGTAGAATTTTTAAACAGTTTATAATATTCTATTTTAAAGTGTTAAGTTTAAAAGTTAAGTTTAAAAGTTTTTAAGAAGTGTGAAAATATGGCAGTTTTCTATAGATGACAGACATCATTTTCAGTAGTAAAATCATATTACAATAGAAATGATTCTTAAAGTCAACTTTTAATTTTCTTACCATCCTCCAACTTTTAGATTAAAAAAATACAAAATGTTCTCATCCATGATCACATCAGATTAAGCCTTAAAGATAGATTATGTTTTCATCCAAAATAGTCATCAAATTAATATCCCTTGCCTTTTTGCAAAAGAAAACATGCCAACTTATATTAAAGTTTCATGAAATTTTTCCAGTTATTGTTCATGAGATAATGAGCTAACCTCTGTGTGGTATAAAAGATTTTTATGGGCCCTTTCTATCTTATTACCAAGAAATGAAAATATTTTACTATATATTATAGGGTTTGTGCTTATCATGATTATTGTTATTCCTGTAAGACTTGGCACGTTAGCTCTGACTTCTTTGCTTATGAATGATGCTGCTAAAAAGTAGTTTTTTGTACATAAATATTTGTGAGACTTAGTTTTAGTGACAACTTAAAGTAATCTACTTAAGTAAGGCTAAGCAAACTGCTCAACGTTGCAAAGTCTGCTGGCAGCCCGATGTCCTGAAGGCACTTTTCTCAACCATCTATATTGTAAACTTCCTGTTCTTTGCTCAAGCCATTTTATGTAACCTATGACCACTTGTAAGACAGACCCAATTGGCATGCTGAGTCAATCTACATTAAATATTAGCAAGCCTATTAACTATGTTTGTGTTGTGTGTGTGTTCCTGGGTGTGTGTGTGTGTGTATTCCTGGAGACTGAACTCGGGCATTCTACCACTGAAATATACCCTGAGTCTTTCCTATTTCTTATTTTTAGGCAGGATCTCACAAAATTGCCCAGGCTAGCTGAAAACTAGCAATCCGCCTGTTCCAGCCTCCCAAGTACTGGGATTACAGGTGTATGCCACCACACCTAGCTTATGCCTTTTTAACATCCATCCGTGAAAAATACATATGAGTAGAAGAACTGATATTGTCCTTGGCTACCCAAGTATATTGCGTTATGCACCCCAGATTGCAAACTGCCTTTCTATCATTGATCCCTATTATAATGCAGATCTCTCTGGTGATGGACGTACTTGAAGTCATTATGTCACTCAGGGTGAATTAATTCAACTTTTCTGAAAACAGAATTTGATAGGTTAAGAACAGGAGGCGGGTAAAGAGCTTTGACCTTTGCGGAGTATGGGTGATTATTGGAATTCAAGGAAAGACCCAAGGACAATGGATGAACATTAACCTAGGAGAATAAAACACAATTTTGGGGGTTTTGCAATAATAAATTCTTTCTCTTTACTCCTGTGAGAATTCAGAGCTACAGTGCAGGGCAAAACAGACCCTGAAGCTCATTCCAGTTCAGAGTGTAACTGTGCACTGAGCCCACCAGAAGGAGAGGTGTTGGGCTAAGGCATGGCCAAGCTTCAACCTGGAGCCAGGACATGGCTCTCAGCCATGGCTAAGGTGTTTGGTCAAAGCACAGGTGGTTTGGAGTCAAAGAATGGTGTCATCCCATGGGTGGTTAGTTGCCAACCCTTGGATTATGATTGTAACCTGGAATTCATGCTGAGGTTGGAAGTCTCAGTGTTCAAACAGCTTTTCCAGACAATGTCATTTTCCAATGGGGGCGATGTTAGTAGCAAAATCAGTATTTTCAAACGCCCTAAAATTCCTCTGATGAAAGCTTCTTGAGATTGTTAGCTTTCTTTCTCTTATTTTATTTTGAGCCCAACAGCAGCAGGAGTGCATTCCAATTTATCCTCCATATTGCTTTCATGTCTGAGCTGGTGGCACTCTTGCAACTCTTTCTCCGTTTCCTTCTTGCTTTCATTCACACCCTTCCCTGCTGAAATGCCACCACCAGACACAAGCAATCACTACGGGTAGTTGACATCTTTATGGTATTCACTATCACAGATGATCACCATTGAACAATGTAACTAGATGCTTTATATCTGACATGGAGAGGAGTAAGATGGGCATTTTATGATATGATATTTTAGAGCTATATGTCTTTTGACATCTATCTGTTCTATAGAGAAAACATGTTTTACCTTGCTAAGTAAAAAGACATCAATGTTCTATAAATCCTGAATACCACAACAGCTTATGTTACACCCATGAGATGAAAAAATGCTACATGTAAGATAAAGTTTATACCTTATCTGTGCTGAATATGAGGCTGATGGATACACATTTATTAGAGAATTTGTTAAAAATTCACCCACAGAAAATATTACAAGCTTTAATTGTTAAGCAATCTTATCTACTATTAAAGAAATTCTCAGTAAAGATTTTATAATGTAACACATATATTTGGAAACTTGTAGATAACGGTTTTCCATCATCTTGTTCTTCTGATGTGATTTTTATTTGAAAGGCTTTAGGTGATGAATGGCTGGAGAAAAATTTTACCCCCAAATAGCCCCAAATCTGTATGCTTTTTAGATGGATATAATTCGTAGGTGAAAGTAAGTGTTGGAAAAAAAAGTACATAATCACGTTATCTTCTACAGCATAGTAATAAGTCACTCTGACTACAGTGACCTTTTGATAAATTAAGAGGACCTATAATTCATAAAAATAAATTTGGTAAAATTTTGTGAACTTGAGGTGACCAGTTTCAGTAAATATTCTGGATTATGGAGATTTATTTATGTATTTATTTATGTATGTATGTATTTATTTATTTACTTATTTATTTAGTGGTACTGGGGTTCCTGAAAACCTTTCTACCTCCGGGCTACACTGCCAGATCTATTTTTTATATTTTTATTTGGAAACAGGGTCTCCTATACCAGTGTGGCTGGCTTCGAACCTGTGCGATATTCCTGTCTCAGCCTCCCAAGCGCAGGGATTACAAGCGTGTGCCACCACACCCGGCTGGATTATGGATTTTATATATGTGCCTAGAGATTTTAAACATGGCAGCACTGTACTTGTGATGAATACAGATGTTGATCAAAGGCAACCATCAAAACTAGACTCTAGCGAAGCATGGTGTTGCACACTTGTAATTCTGGCATTTGGGAGGCTGAGAAAAGAGGATTGTGGTTCGCAGAGAGCCTCAGCTACTTAGTGAAGCTGTTTGTAACTCAATGAGACCTTGTTTCGAGATAAAGAATAAAATATAGGGCTGGAGGTGTAGCTCGGAGGTAGAATGCCCCTGGGTCAATCCTCAGTATATATAAAAAAAATAGACTCTAGAATCTTGAAGAACATGGGAAGGATTTTACTGGCGGTGTAGAAAACAGCTTCCAGAAAACACATATAATCAACTTCATAGGAGAGCATAGAAACTCACCTGGACCATTGTGTATAAAATAAGTCACTTTATTAGAAACATCAGGGACATACTGAGAACAGATAATGAACAGCAGTGAAAAGAGAGAGATGAAGAACTATTAGAGGCCAACCAAAGTATAATTTGATGTAATTTAATAAAACAAAAAGTGGTCCCCTAAGGTGTAAAATGTTTACTGTCATGATGGTGATTTTGAATAAATAAGAACGGGTTAAATTATGCTCAGTGCACTGTTTGTCAAGGTAGATAATTATGCAATATATATTTCTCAGTTCTTTCAAGAAGGATTAAATAATGGTAATTTGCACTAGCTGAGTATTTACTATGGAGGAAACATTGATCAGGGCTTTTAAACAATACATTATCTTGTTAAATCCTCAGAACAACATTATGAAGAGTTACCATTATTATTCCCACCTTATAGGTGAGGAAACTCAGGCAAAAACACATGAAATTGCCCCAGGTGCCTCCAGAAGTAGACTTGCCTTCAGTGCTCTGGTTTCATCCCTGTGTTGCACCACCCTAATTAAAATCAATAAGTATTACAGCTTAAAGTAAAAATCTCAGTTGTCTGAAATTTTTACTTGTATGAATTCCTGATGATGTGGTACAAATGCATATGTTAAAATAGATTTAATTACAAGTAGGCTCCAATTATGTTACCTTGCAAAGTCTTTACTGAGACTTTCTTTAGTGATAGATAAGGCTGTTTAACAATTAAAGCTTGGAGTGTTTTCTGTAGGTGGAGGTTTACATACAGCATGAAGATAGCTTCAGGGCTGACAACTAGCTGTCAAGATGCTTAGGAGAATATTGCATCTATCCTAAAACTTTAGATTTAGGAAATCATTAAGTCTTGTTTATGTTATTCCTTTGCTTTGCAAAATATTTTTTTTACAGACAGTACAAAGGTAAACTTCAGCTTTGCTCCTGTCAGAATTATCTAATTTCTAATTAGGAGAGCCTGATTTAATGAGATTTTCCTAAGTAGTTTGGATAAGCCTTGGATGACTGACTTTAAGTAAGTGATGTGATTTAAGGGGAAAAAATAGAAACCAGTTAATCATTTGTCGCTTTGATAATTGATCAGTCCAGCATTTCTCATAGAACTGGGTAATTAGGCACTTGTTACAGATACTACAGGACTATGAGATGCGAGAGGAGAAAGGAGAGTGCTCCCAAAGAGGAGTAAATAGCTACTGTGGTTCCTTGCTGCTCTGCAGGCTGGAAGGGTAGGGGAGTCCCAGTCGCCGCCGCGGGAGCCCTGCCCATGAGGCTTTACCAGCAAGCAAGCATCCTGCTGGCTGCCTTTCCAGCTACTGGAGCTTGTTGCACACATTAGTGTTATCAGGTTGGTGAGGTTGGTGATCACACTTGCTGCCGGTGCAATTGTGTTATTTTTCCATAGCCTCTCGTAAGTCCACAAGGGTACTGAAACCAATAAAAATCAAAGCAGTGACAACCACTTGAAATATACTAGTCCTCATATGATTTCAAAATGATGAAGGGAACCCCAGAGTAGAGTATCCTGGATGTTTTTAATAGTATATTGGAATTGGTTACGTTCAATTAAATGCTTTGAAAGTGATTGTAGAGAAAGTTAAGAAAATTATGCCAATGATCAAGTGGTTGATTGGTCTTCGGTCATTTCAATTCAACTCTTGTGTTAGTCCTGAATCTCAATAAAACATATTTCTAGAGAGTGTATGAGCTCTGAGTTCCCCAACTCACATTACATCTATGGAGTATACCAACTTCAAAAGGCAAGGCCTTTAGGGAGACCCTGGGCTGGCAGCTTGGAGGCTCTATTTTGAACATACAAAAGACAGTCCAGTACAAACTGCAGCTAAGCCCTCACACTTACAAGCACGTGCTCCCATAACCCATTTCTTTTAATGACAAATGAATTACCTCCCCTGTTTTCCTGAACTTCAGCCTTTTTCCAAAGGGCTATGCAGAAAAGTGCATTGATGTGGAAAACTGGGTAAGACGAAACAGTCTGCTCAACCCATGTTATTAAAGAAATTGGTTCACCTTTTTGATTCTGTGTCATTGTAGTTTCAACCATTCATTTGTTCAATAAGCAGTTTGGTATGTTCTGGGAAATAATGAATATTGATCATAAAATCGATCACTTATTAAGAAACAGACTAAGGGAAATTGTTTATCCAATCAATTGTAATTTTTTATTTGTTATTTATATTTTCCAATTTCTTCCACCCCTCCCCGAGGCTCTCCTCCTCTCAGGAACACCGAGGCAAAGGCATATACATACTGGATGGAACTTCTGAAAGAGCTCAAAACCCAATACATTCATTATAGATCACGCTGGCTGAAATAGCTCATAATAAAACAGAATATGATTGAGAACTGCAGACATACTGCCTCTTGCACCTGTGGCCATGGGGATGAAACTTTATATAGTAATAGGATTTGCTAAAAAAAAAAAAAAAGGATGTGTGCTTACTGTTCACGGTGTATAAGCTATGTCCTGCTCTAAAAGACAAAGCAGTTGAACACAATTGGGATATCTTTACAAGCTAATGAAGATTTTAATCAAGGCTGAAAAGAGAGGTTGATGTGATATTTGGTTGACTTAAAGGGTTCTGAGTTTCTCTTAAAAGGCTTTTGGACAATAGAGATGAAATTCATTCTTTAGAATTTTCTGAAGCTTTAAGCATTGACAATGTGCTCAGTGGAGACACGTTTGCAGTGAATGGTGCAAAACGTTGGTGGACCTTCCAGGGATAAAGGAGGCAGAAGAGGGAAAACATATCTTTTGAAGTCCTGGGAAAAAGAACTTTTGTTCTCTTGGGAAAAATATTGATGAATACTATGATGAGCTCTCTGGGGAGAGATTGAGCAAGTCGTATAGTATAAAACAGCAGATCTGATGGCCATTCTAGGAAACTTGTTAAAACCAGGAGTGAATCAAATGCAGCCTCAGAGCACACATGTTTCTGGTACCATTTTTCACTTTTGTGGAAAACCAGGCCTTGAAACCAATGTATGAACTACTCTCATTCCTAGAAGGAGCTATTCCAACTTTTTGGAATTTCCCCACAGTGCATCTATAGTACAGAAAATGTAACTGCATCCCCCAAGTGGCTAATTAATTTTCCCTGGGAGTAGGGAGCATCGGGTGAATATATCACTCATGCTCATACTTCATCTAAAATGTGATGTTGAATATCCTTCTAGCTGGCTACAGACACTGATGAAAATTGCTCGCTCTCTCTCCCTCTTTTTCTCTCTCTCCTCCTCCCTGCCTCCCTCCCTCCCTCTCTTCATGTTTTCTAGATCCTTTAAGGTCAGAGCCCTGGTAGGTGGTCTAATTTCAATTGAAGTTTCCAGTTTGGATGTTTAGTGAATATCTCAATGGTTTCAAAAGCTGGACCTCCTTTGCTAAAGAACTACAGAGATTGCTAATTTTGTTTGATCATTTGGACACCCTTCTTGTATTTTTCTTAAGACTCAGTTAATCTTTGGTCTTCTGGTTTTACCCATTACCTTTGAGCATTTTGTTTGTAAACTGGCCTTCAGTTTCATTAGCTCAAATGCCTCCTTGCTGTAAGTCAGACACCTTCTGCTTTCCCCACAGCAGCAAGAACTACAATATGCAAGGTGATTCTATTCCTATGCCTATTTTATCATGTCCGCTGGGCTGTTGTGACCCTCTCTTCAACACGATTCATTTATTGAACTGCTATTCGTCTTTTTAGCCCCTTCTCTTTGCTAGCTTCTTCTCTTATTCATTCTCCCTCTCACAGAGCCCACTGCATCTTCGGCAACTAAATCCTTTTTGTCTTTCTCCCCTTTGCCTGCAAGTCAAGGGTCTTCCTCTCCTTAAAACACTGCATTATCGGCCCACCCCCTCTGTCTACCTGCCCCTGTGCCACACAATAAAACTTTTAAAAATGATTTTTTTTGTGGTACTGAGGATTGAACCCAGAGACATTCTATCTCCGAGCCTCACCTCCAGCCCTATTTTTTATTCTTTTTTTAAAAAAATCAGGGGCTCACTAAGTTTCAGGGGGCCTCACTAAGTAGCTGAGGCTGGCTATGGATCTGCAATCCTCCTGTGTCAGCCTCCCGAGCACTGGGATTATAACTGTGCATCATTATGCCCAGCTAAAAATGATTCTTAATGACAAATAATAATTGTATGCATTTAGAGAGTACAATGTGATGTTTTAATATATGTTTACAATACAAAATGATCAAATCAGGCTGCTAAACAAACCAGTCACTTTTTTGATGGTAAAAATGTTTAAAATCTACTCTTTTGCAGGTTTGAAATGTGCAATTCAATGTTATTTATTATAATCACCATTCAGTACAAGCTCACACCTCTCTACCCGTCTCTCATTTCTGCCGAGACTCTAGTAACCATCATTCTCTTTAATTATGTGAGTTCCACTCTTAGATTCCATATATAAATAAGAACACAAGATATTTGTTTTTGTGTGCCTGACTTATTTCATGTAGCACATAATGTCCACCAGGATCACCCAGGTTGTCACAAATGACAGTATTTCCTCCCTTTTAGAGCAGAATAATATTTCACTGTGTACACATGCCACCTTTTCTTCCTTCACTCATGTGTAGAGAGATGTCGAGTTTGATTCCACATTGTGGCAGTTGAGAACAATGGGGCAGTGAGCATCAGAGCGTAGATATCTTTTCAGTGTAATTATTTCAGTTCCTCTGGGTGTGTATACTCAGAAATTGGGGCTGCTGGATCACATGGTAATTCTACGTTTAGTTTTCTGAGGAACCCTCATACTGTTTAAGCTAAAGTCTTATTTCTCAGCTTTCCATGACAAACTTAAGGAGACTCGTCACCTCCCTCTTTAGAACATGCTGTTTACTTCCTGCAATGTGCTTTCAAGTCTTCCTCATCAGTCTTTAACCATCTACATGTTGGTTTATGACTTTACCTTTCCTTTTAGAAAAGAAATAATGATTATCTTATTTGCAAGTTTTTAAAATCTCCTTTTAATCTCTGATATATATGACTTATCTGTAGCATTTGGTGTTCTTAGGCCACATCACCCTTACTTAATCTTTTACAAACATCTACTGAGTGTTTGTTCTATCCAGACACTTTCCTAGCAATTGAAATGTATGCACAAAAGAGATACTATTTATGTAATTACATATGAAAAGAATATAGACAATGAGAAATTGATACAATAAATGAGAGCAATCTCTCATCTTTAGAATTACCATCAATTTTAAGATACACAGAGTTGGGTTTGTAGTGAGGCAAATGAGATTTCTAGGTTTAAATATTAAGGTGGCATTCACCGTCAGAATTGGTACTTATATAACTTACCTCTTTAAAATTTGTGCCATGTGCTGGGCGTGGTGGCGCACGCTTGTAATCCCCGTGTTTGGGAGGCAGAGACAGGAGGATCGTGCTGGTTCAGAGCCAGCCTCGCTGGCTTAAGAGACCCTGTTTCCAAATAAAAAAAATATAAAATAGGTCTGGGAGTGTAGCCCGGAGGTAGAAAGACTTCCAGGAACCCCAGTACCACACACACACAAATAAATAAATAAATAAATAAATAAATAAATAAATAAATAAATAAATTAATTTTGTGCCCTGTCTCACATGAGCATACAAAGACAAGGGGGTAGCCAGTGCAAAGGTTGAAATGCAGACGTATACTTGATAGGTCCTAGCAGGGGCAGGAGGCCATGACAGATGGGGAGAGAGGGCTGGGGCAGGTGGTGAGAGATAAGATCAGAGAGATGTGGACAGAGTGCACAGGGACTTGTGGTTGTCACTCACTGCAAGGACTTTGGCTTGTAAGACCTGGGAGCAAGTGAAAGGAGTGTAAGAGAGAGGAGTCAAAGACAACGCCCAAATTCCTGGACTCTGCAGCAGAGTGACAGGAAACTCTCTCCTGCTCTGGTTCCCAGGAGAGAATTTGCTTCTTGCTTCTTATCCTGGGCTCTGTCCTTGCTGTTTTCTTCACTCATTTCTTTTCCTCCTTCCGCCACATTCTCATGTGTTTTCCCTCTGCTGCTTTCTCCATTCTGTCCACTCTCCATCATTGTCTCTCACCACTTCACCTCAATCTTGAATGCACTCCAAATTTATGTTTCCAGCCCTAACCTCTTTCATGGGTTAGAAACCAGGACCCCTCAGTCCTGGGTTCTCAGCTCAGATTTCAGATTTCTGTGAAAGCTACAATTATCCTCCCAGTCATTTTAGCTTAAAACCCTGTATCCCCATTGCACTAAGACCTTTGTCATATAAAATTTATTCACACTTGGAAAGAGCTTAGTCGGTATATGTGGGCAAAAAGTGCTTGAAAAAATTCCTTGAGATGATTGGGCTGCACTTGGTTAACAAATGTGGAGGCTGAGCTCCTATCTGAGGCAGAATTGATATGGAACTGAACCTTTGGCTTTTCTAGACATGACCTTGAGATTTTTGTTAGGCAAAATTGAGAATAGGATCCAGGGCAGGTCCAAATTGCTTCACATAATAAAAGATTTCCAAGTTATAAACTCCTAGGGGAAAAAGTCTAGAAATGGAAGAGAGATTAGATATTATCTGAGACAAGAAAGAGGAAAAAAAAGCAAAATAAAACTTGTGGTAACTGTGAGTGAGAAAGAATTGGGAGAAGATAAGTAACTTGTTAGAAATTTTGAAATGACTGACTACTTTACTGTGCTAATGTGAGGACCATCTTCATTTCTGTTTTCTTCATAAAAATCTCCAGTGAAGACTCTTAGGTACTCGAATTGATTTTTATGAACCTGAATCCTTTGGAGACTCCCAACAGATGTAGAATCCTATGAAGATATTGAGAAAGGTTTAAGAATGGGACATGACCTAAGGGTGAAATGACTGTACAAGAGGAATATCTGACTTCTATGCCCCACACCACACTTTTCTAGTAAAAACCTGTAATCCCACCTCAGCTATTATTCTGTACCACAGGACTTTTGCCTCTTCTGCTCTATGCCCACTAGATTTGTTTTCCCTCATCAAAAAACATGTAGTGACCTAACTGGTCTTGACTCTTGACTTTATAAAACTTCACAGTAATTGTTTAAAAACATAATTCTGGTCGTATTAGTGAGAGGGAGGAATTTAGTAGCCAGAGGTGACAAACTTTCTGGTTCTATCCTGAAAGCAATAGATCATTTGGCCAGAGCCTGATATTACAATTTTTTAAAAAATATTCTCTGGTAAGAAAGAAAGTAAAAAGAAATATTGAAATGTTATCTTTAAGTCATCAAAAGCTTGGTATCAGACAAATGAAACTGTTATGTAAGATTATCATTTTTAATTTTGGATAAATTGCTATAATACTAGATGTCAACCACTAAGCCAAGCATGGGAGGGAGGGATGGGGAGAGAATGGGGTGGGGATCGGGTGGGGGCTGACTGGGCGATGTGTGCATGTATGTCTACAAAAGTTTGTATCCCACTATGATGTATGAATACAGTGCACCAATAAAAAAAGAAAGAAAGAAACTCAGTGAGAAACTGTTGCAAAATAAAGAATAAAAAAACAGGAAAAAAAATTTTGAATGTCTTTCTGTGACTCTTGTGCTTGCCATGGTACCTGCCCTTCCTCTGACTAATGCACCTGCTTACTCCCTCAAGTGAGTTATGTCCTTGGGAAGACATTGGAATCTATACCACTGATGTTAGGGCCAACCAGATGTTAGGCAGATGTGAGTTTGAATCCATATCTGGACTCTGTGGTCTTGGGAGAACTCTAAGCCATAGTTTCTTCCTAAAAGAACAGGAGTAAAAATATCTATTTTGTTGTGAAGTTGTGATTATTATATAAAATTATATTAGCACAGAGTAAGCCTTTAAAAATTATAATAATTTTTATGTCATTTCTCTATACTGAAGATCTTACATTATCTTCTAAGTAAAGAAACCAAACTTATCATAATGGCTGGGCCCTGGCTTTGACCCTGATATATCTGTTCTAGTCTTATCTCCTTTTGTATTCAATGCACATTGTACCCATCAAACCTTTGCTACCTTCAAATGGGCCCTATTTAATCCATTTCTATGACCTTGTTTTTGCCTTTCCCATCCACTGATAAGCTTCTTAAGAAATCTTCACCAGTCCTAGATCCACTCATTTTAAAAGATCCAGTGGAAACATTGCTTTTGTAAGACGTTCTTCTTCCCTACCAGTGGAAGCCATCCGTATACCTGCCAAGACTCTGTGGTGGCCTCTCAAGGCATAGATCACACTTGTATGATTCCTCAGGACTGTGGTTTCTTCTTTCTTCAGTTTTCAGCTCTTTGAAGATGGACCACCTCTATTCCACCCTGTGGCCATCATGGTAACTGGGAGTCTATCTTTATCTCTCTCATTCACCAAACAGTTTTTCAGTGCCTAATCTATGTGGGGTTCTAACCATTTATTTTGAACTCAACAAAAATATATTCAATGAAGGGATCAATAGGTAAATATGTTATCACCAGGCATGGTGGCACATGCTTGTAATCCCAGCATTTGGGAGGTTGAGACAGGAGGAGATTATGGTTCACAGACAGCCCTGGCTACTTAGTGAGGCCCTTTGCAACTCAGTGAGACCCTGTTTCAAAAAATAAAGAATAAAAAATAGGGCTGGGGGTGCAGCTCAGAGGTAGAATGCTCCTTGGTTTTACCCTCAATACTGGAAAAAAAGAGAAAGAAAGAAAAGAAAGAAAAGAAAGAAAGAAAGAAAGAGAAGAAAGGAAGGTGTTAGCAAATAAATGGGAAGCCAGTTAAATTTGTGATGTACTCATTTTCTTTATATTATATTTTAGCAATGGAATCAGACTAGCCATCACAAATCTAAGGTATTCTATTTCTTAGGAAACCACACAGAGGGTTCTTTGGAGTTTTACGTCCTTTTAATCCACTTTGACCTCTGGTCATCTTGGTATATAATGATTTTTGCTCCCAGCTGCTGTTCTTAGCTTATTTTTCTTGCAAGTTCCCAAAGAATAGAATTCTTAGGAGTTCTTATGACCTTTGCCCTTTCTTACCTTTGTCCCAATTCTTTTGCTTTTCTAAATGTCTCTTGCTCTGCCTTTGTGCTGGTCAGTTTATTCGATTTCCTGCTGTTATATACCAATATTTTTTTAATTTTTGCATCTTCTTTAAATATGGGGAAAACTGTAACTCCCTATGGATTATGCATTTATATGCAATACACAAAATATATACCGCCATACATATATAAACCTCTAAAGGTTTTGTATATGCATCTACTTTAAGCAAAGACACTTCTCTTAGTCATCCCTTTAAATTTCAGTTTTCTAATAGATACTCCAGCACAGTATACGTCTTTGAAAAAAAGAAATTGACACACTCCAGTTGCCATGTTACTGTACAGATACAAGGGCATCAGGAGAACAGGTGCTCACTCTACCAGCTGAGCAGTGGACTCACGGAGACCTGAAACTTCACATAGGAAGGGCATCCTGCCCCTAAGCTGGTAGCAACTCTAGCCATTCTTCTATGGCATTTTCCACGTGCCTTTGCTCCTCCCTCTGTTTTTACTTACTCTTTTTACTGCATTTACTGGCAACTTTTCTCTCTGCTCTCAGTCCCATAGTATGGCTTCTTTTAATAGTAGCTTCTACTATCTAATAGGTTCTGCTACTCACAGCTTTGGTCTACTGCCTCTGTGTTCTTACGGGGTGTGGCATTCTACTCTATAGATCTCTCCACATGCCACATCCAATTTCCCCAAGGAGGATATTTGTTTGAGTAGGTTAATTTTCAGTACAAAATGACCAGAATCTTGCAGAGTCGCTGCATGGGCTTCTCAGATATATATTCCACAAGTGGCTGAATTTAGGACAGGTGCTAATTCTTGTCACAAACGGAATAAATATTTCAAGAATAAACCTTCACAATACAGAGTAAGACAGGTATGAATTGAATTTAAATTATTAGAATAATGTGGGTATTATGTATGCGTTTACTGAGTTGGCAATTAATTGTTTACTATTTTTGTATAATTTAAAATATTATCAATTATTTGTAGGTTTTATCTATTCAGGCCAAACTAAATTGGAGAGTTTAATTGTCCTATGAATTTTCTCTCCATATGCAGTAATATCTGATGATATAGAAGATATCAAGAATCACATTATTGCTGGGCGTGGTGGTGCACGCTTGTAATCCCAGCATTTGGGAGGCTGAGACAAAAGGATCATGGTTTGCGGACAGCCTCAGCTACTTAGTGAGGCACTCTGCAACTCAGTGAGACCCGGTTCCAAAATAAAAAGAATAAAAAATAGGGCAGGGGGTATAGCCCAGAGGTCGAATGCCCCTGGGTTCCATCCCCAGACCCTCCCCCCCCCAAAAAAAAGAATCACAATATTGAAAGAGTCTAAAAACCATCTCATCCAGAAGTTCTCAATTCATTGGTGTCAATCATAAAACATATTGAGGACGCCAAAGAGCTTGGTTTGTATAAGTTATATTTATTGATATTTATAGTATTAAATATTAAAATATAAAATTTCAAATGTTTATTAACATGTTTAAAATAACACTAATAAATATATTATAAATAAAATGACATTTTCATGAAAAATAACTGCATTTGTATTAGTGAGAAGAGTGATACCATTTTGTCTTTTTGGAGAAATATTTCCAAGGTCTAGTTGAATGGGAGATAGTTAGATTCTCCTATGTGTCTCTGCATTTAATGTGCTATGATACTGCGTGTTATATAACATCTATAACTCCATGGATACATGTATGAAAAATTGAAAAGATTATTATTATTATGAAAAGAGTTTTGATCTCAGAGAAAACCCCCAAAGATTCCCGAGACCTCTAAGGTCCTCAGACCACACTTTGAAAACCACTGAAGAATCTTATTTTGTAGAAGAGAGGACAAATGCTCAGGGAAGTGAAATAACTTCTGCTGGGGACACAGTAAGTTGCTGGCAGAGCTGGGTTTAGAAGTCAGGTGTCCTATTTCTTCATTTCTGTGAGAAGCAACTGCCCACATTGTGACCCAAGGAGGTGAGAAGTATCAGTCTCCACCTGTTTCCTGCTGTGAAAACTTAGCCTAAGGTATTAGCCAGAGATGAAGAGATTGGTGGCATTGTATAGCCCTCAGAAGAGAAAAGGACCAGGACACACTGTCCAGGTCCAGGAGGGCTCATCCTTCCATCAGTCTGCGTGCTGCAGTTTCAGTCTATAGCCTTCTGTACTGAAGAATTGTTATAGCAAAAGAAACCGACCGACCAGAAACTGAGAGGACTTGATTGGTTTACACCTGTCCCCTTACAGCATTTCCCAGGCCAGATCAGAAGGGAAACTCCAGAAGCACCAAGCTCCATTATTGCCTTTAATTTCCCTATGGCCTCAGACTAACATTGTCCTTTCCTTTTGTTATACTTTTGGCAGAAAGCCATTCCCTGTGGGTTAGGATTAATTGGAACCAAGCCAAGGGGGATGGAGCAGGCTGCCATGTTGTCGTACTTTTTGAGCTAGTTCTTTTGGGGGTGGGGGTTATCTCTGTTCAATTAATATAACAATGTAATACAGAGTCTATCACACAGTATGCTGTGGTAGAGGAGAAATGCAATTTTTTTTTTTTTTGGTGGTACTGGGGTTCCTGGAAGCCCTTCTACCTCCGGGCTACACTCCCAGACCTATTTTTACATTTTTATTTGGAAACAGGGTCTCCTAAACCAGCGCACGCGTGGCTGGCTTCGAACCTGTGCGATCCTCCTGTCTCTGCCTCCCAAGCGCGGGGATTACAAGCGTGCGCCACCACGCCCGGCGGAGAAATGCAATTTAAAAATTCCTTAAGGTTATATTTTAAATAAGACAAAAATGAAGAATATTTCATATTCAAACTTTTGTTTGAAAATACATGCGTGTATACACCTAGTATGGATGTGCTTAGTATATATAATGTACACATGTGAGTATATGTGTGTATATATTAATAAATTATTAATTTCTAAAAGTTCTTAATATCCAAAATTAGAATGCTGTTGGTAATCAAGAAGGTCCTCCCCCACCTTTATAATGAAGAATTTCGCTGTGATGCAATTTGTAACATTTTTGCCATATGATTTGAGGTGTAGGTGCTCAGGTACATTTTAACTTACATTAATGTTGTTGGGATACTTAGAGGTAAGGCTATGCTTTTTTCCAAAAGAAGTTATAGAAAATGACTGGCCAGTATTCTGTTACTCCATTTTATATATTCTCTGATATCCTGGAATATTCTAATCTTCTCCAAATGAGTGGAATTTCAGTACTTTTTGCTTGACAGCAAGAGACAAACACCCAGCTGTCCAGAAGATCGAGTGCCATTTTATTCCTCTGTCGGAATTCCTGATGATATGGGCAAAACATCAGGAAATTCTCCCAAGAAGGCTTTCTAAGCCTTCATAATATTAGGACTGACATTTCAAACTGAGCCAGTATACCATAAATCCCTTTTCCCCCTGCAAATATTAATAAATGTTCTTTATCAGAAATAATTAGAAAACAACAAGGCTTTGCCCAATTTCCATCTCAGAATGTTATTTTTTTCTGATTTATAGAATTTGTTTTTCGGTTTCCAACAGGAATTTAGCTAGTCCCTTATGTGCCCCTTCAAATCCCATTCTCTATGCCTCCCACCCACCAGGTAACCACTGACATGAATCTTAATTAACCATTTCGTTGTTTGTTTGTCTTTTTTTAATGTTATATGAAAAAGATTATATTCTTTGCATTCTCTTTTAACTTTTACCCTGAAATATTTTGCCAGTAAGATCCATCCAATACTGTGAATCCCTTATTTTTAAAAACCTCAAAAAATCTATATTTATCATAGAAAAGTAACTGGCCATTTCTCTGTCACCTTTTTTTTGGAAGATCTTATCAAGTTTTTAAGTCATTTGGTTGCTTATTCTTGTCAAGTTGTACATGCTATGGTTTATTTTTATTTTATAAAAGTCAATACTATTTGCTCATAATTAGTTGAGAGGCATTCAGGGCCAATCTCCATGAACCACAAGCAAACATATCTCTAAAATGCCATATTTACTTATGATCACAGTATGTTTCTTTTGATGAATTAGTTTAAAAATTGAGTGAGTCTACTCTAAGGTGTTTTCAAAAAAATTGTGAAAGAATGGAACTATTGTGTTTATAGTTATGTATGTTAAGGGCAACAGAAAAAAGTAGAAAGAAGAAAAGAAGGAATAAAAATGAGGAAGAAGGGAAATGAGAAAATGGAGGAAGAGAAAAAAAAGAAGGAGGATGAAGCGGAGAAGAAAGAGAAAAAGAAGAAGGAGAAGGAGAAGGAGAAGCAGAAGCAGAAGCAGAAGCAGAAGAAGAAAAGGGAAAAAGACCCAACAGTTTTACAAGTTTAGAGGCCTAAAAAGTCCCAGTCCTGATGAATGGTCTTTGACAGTTATGAATGGTGGACTAGTTGCATTAAAGCAATGAGGGAGCTAATAGCAGGTTTGAAACTCAGTTTGAATAAATCATCAACCAAACACATAATGGCTCTGTAAGAGCAGGCCAGACCCTGTGCAGCCGTGTGCTGCCTACATGCTTGGAGACCATGAATCTTGGGCATTGTAAAAATATTGCAAATATTTTTTCTTCTTCTTAAGTTTCCTAATCCCTTTAAAATATATAATATATTTAAATATTAAATATATTTAGTGTAAAGTTCAATACACATTTTTCTTAAACTAACACTGCCACTATTATATATAAAGTGTTCATGATTATATGGGAGGTATTCAGTAGCTTTAAAATTAGGGTATATATTTGAAATTTTAAATGGAATTGACCTTTCGTATCACTTTTGAATAAGTGCAACATGACTACTGTGCTACCTTCTAGAATCTATTCAGTGATTATATAATTCTTCCAGCACAGTATCATTAAACTTGTAGGAGGTAGCAACCAGCACAAAAAGCCCATTCAAATTTTGTTAAAACTCTTATGAAAATGATTTATTTAATTTATACATATAAATAATATAACCAAAAAGCAGGAAAGGAGTTACTAAAACATAATTCTGTACTAAATTAAAACAGAGTGTTTTCATTTTGCCTCTCTATTTATGACAGTTGAATAATATATGCTCTACCAAATGGATGTCTGGTACAAAGAGCAAAGATCAAGAAATGAGTGTTTAGAACAGTAAATTATATGTTAAAAATCTATAAATAGCTTAATAAATATATTCCTCCATGTAAAAAGCAGAAAATTGCAGGCTACAAAGTAGATTATCCAAATGGTGCTGTTTTGAAATCACCTTTGGAATAGCACACATTCTCCCTTCGAGTTTCATAGCTTATGCAATAAAACTTCAGTTTTTAAGAAAAAGGTCCTTTTGAAAATGTATTTACTTCATGTCCTGCCCCTTCTATCTCATTTTGATGACTCATCAAAATGTTTTGAAGTGACTTTAAATATTCTATGTAGTTCAGGAGGGCAGTATTCATACTTGAGGTAATTAGTAAAAAGAGAAAATATGAATAAGAAAATGAGCCAATAACATGAACTCACAGACCATGTGTCGATGGCCTTATGTATTTGTTGGAGTATTTTCTAGTGTTCTACCACAAATATGTCCCTGAGTTTCCTAGCAACCATGGAAAGGGTGGAAAGGAGCTTGGTTATATAAACACAGGTTTTGTGCTTAGGAGAAGCCAGAATTTTCTGATTCTGAAAGCTGGAAAAAGTTTCTTTCAAACTTGTCTAGTTAACCAGATTCCCTATAGTCTATTTTTCTGTGAGTTTTTTTGGTATCATCTTAATGAGTAAATATTTTAGAAAGCAATGATGTTCTCTTTAGCCTCAGGTTAGTATGACTTATCCTAAAGCCCTAGTAACCCCACACAAACATAACAGGATCTGTGTGAGCGCAAGTAAAGCCATAACCAAGACCCAATCATAAATCAGAGGCCTACAACTGTGGAAGTGTATTTCTTCTGATGTAATCATCTGAGGCAAGCATTGCTGGTCAGTGTTTGCCTCTGCTCTACATGTAGGGATCTACTCTTTCCATCATATTATTCCACCCCTCTCCCCAAAGATTTATTATCCTTACAGTTGCTGTAGTATTCCTACTTATCCTCCTTTTACTTTCCATGGTTAAAGTTACCCATTTTTAACCACAGGCTCCAAATATTAAAAGAAAATAAGAAATTCACAAGTTTTAAATTGTGTGCTATTCTGAGTAATGTGATGAAATCTCCTGCCATCTCACTCCATCCCTGGTATAAATCATCCCTTTGCCCAGTATACCCACACTGTATATACTACCCACCCATTCATCTCTTAGTAGCCACCATTATCAGATCGACTATCTCAGTGTGGCAATAGTTGTTCTCAATAACCTTTAATTTGTTTAATAATGACTCCAAAGTACAACAGTATTAATGCTGGCAAGTCAGATATACCAAAGAGAAGCTGTAAAGTGCTTCTTTTGAGTAAAAAGCTGAAGATTCTTGACTAAATAAAAAAAAAATGTATGCTGAGGTTGCTAAGGTTGATGGTGAGGATGATTTATCATAAAATTATGTAAAAGGAAAGAAATTCATGCTCACTTAAATATAGTACCTCAAGTTGCAAAGTTATGGCCACGGTTCATGATAAGAACTTAGTTAAAATGAAAAAGGGCAATAAGGTATAGTGTTGAGTACAGTCTGTGGTTTTAGGCATCTAATGGGTATCTTGGAACATATCCTGCATGGATAAGGGGGGACTAGTCCCCCCAGAATGCCATGGGATTCAGTCAACAGCAAGAGCAAGCACTGGGAAGGTACGCCCGGCCCCAAGACCTTGGCCTAGCCTGGAGGTGGATATTTCACATTTGCTCATAGTTCATTGTCTAGAATTGTCACATAGCCCAGCTGTGTCCCCCAACATTTACAAAGTTCTTATAAATAAAGGAAAATTAACCATATATTTAAGGGATAGGCAACAACAGAATTGGCAGAAAGCTATTAATATTCCTGAAGAAATATTTTCAGAGAAATATTCTGGGATTTTTTCTGCACATTATGTTTGATTTTGGTGTTATAATACTAACAGGAATATGAGGAAACTACAATTAAATTCACTTCTTCTGGTTCCCATTTATATGTCTGTTCTTTATTTCTTCCTTAATTTCCTTGAATGTCATATCCTAAATTTATGAGCTTCATGTTCCATAATCAGGTTGGTTTCTTTACCCTTTTCTTTCTTAACCTCCTATATTCAGCTCATTGCAATCTCTGAAAATGCTGCCCCTGCAATGGCGCCCAGACCTCTTTTACTTATCCATTTTCCCTGCCACTGGCCTGCGGTAGGCATTTACTTCCTCTTGGTCATTGTCTTCTGAGTAGCCTTCTTTAGTTCTAGTCTCTTTCCCGTCCATTCCCTTCTACACATTGCTACTATATCTCCCTCATTTTGGATAGAGGATCTGTTATATTCAGGAAACTGTGCTAAGGGAACAAAGATGAAAAAGATAAGAATCTACTCTCAAGAAAGTTTTAAGAATCAGATAAGGCACATATTCAAATAACTACACTATAATGCAAAGAGTTAGTGATATAATTGAAGATGGATTGTTTGGGTCATAAATTTTATAGTAGATTATCCCACACAGGAGCATTACAGAGGCATTTTTTAGACTTACTTGAAAATATAAAAAAAAGAGATCTAGGTCCTGAGTCCCCCAAATTTTGGGAAAAAGTGATAAGAGAAGAAAATAGCGACTTTATCCTTTTAAGGTGATGCCCAAGAAGACCCCTGAGGCAGGGCTGTGAATGGAATTGTCCTATCTGCTGGTCTAGCACTGAGGATTTTGTGTATGTTTCTAACAGAAAAAGTAGTTAATTTAAAAAAAAAACGTTAAATTTTGGAGAAGAAAAGGATTGGTTATTCTCTTTAATCTTATAACATCTAACGTTTTATGAAATAATTTTAATTCCAAAACAAAAAAGTAGCCAGAAATATTCAGAAGCAATAAATGAGGGCATGGAAACACAGGATGTACCCTGTGCTGTAAAAGGAAGCCCCGAGACATTTTCTTTCTGACTTCACAGGGCCTAGATTACGGAGACATGAATCCTTCTGGCACATAAGCCTTACTTTCAGGAAACATAGAAATAGTTGTTTATAATTTCTTTTCTCCTGTGTTACATGCTAAATAATGAGCTCATTAAGAAAGTGACCTCATTATCATATAAGGTAATTTCAACTGATAGTAATAAAAAAAATCCCAACTCAACTAGTTTAAACCACAAAAGAACTTACTAGTTCACATAGGAAGTCCAGAAATGGGCAGCCCAAGAATTGGTTAATGATGTCATCCAAGACCCAGGTTTTTTTTTTTTTTTTTTTTTCTTCTAACATTCCTAATGCTCCCTCAGCAAGTCATTTCTTTCAGAGTTCACTGAAGTGATGATAAAAGGAACAGATTCTGGCAGAGGAATGTCATGGTCAAACTCAGAGTTGGTAGGCCACAGGGACTGTACATAAAACAAGTTGTATATGACTAAAGCCATAAAAGTTATTGGAAACCAGATTGAAATAGCTGTGGTGAGGCCATGTATCATAGAGCCCTATTGTGAAACTAAGAAATGTAGATTTAGCCAAGCATAGTGATGCATGACTTATCCCAGTACTTGGGAGGCTGTGATAAGAGGATCCCAGTTTCCAGGCCAGTCTTACTAAGTTAGTGAGACCCAGTTTCAAAATAAAAACATAAAAAGGGATAGGGGTCTAGTTCAGAGGTAGAGTGCCCCAGGGTTCAATCCCCAGTACCAAGAATAAATAAAGATTTATTTCTACAGACCATCCAAAACCATGATTATATTTTAGCCAGGGTAGTGGTAAGACCACCCATGGTTGGTAAGAAGATGAATTCAGTCAGTAGGGCTCTTGAGGTGGCCTAAGAGGAAGTTCAAAGCAATAGTTCAAGCAAGTGAAAATGAAGGTCTAAAATAGGATAAAGAAAGAGGGAGGGTCAAAAAAGTACAGAGATACAATTGATAGGATTAGTCCATTGATTGGGTGGGATGAGTGTAAAGTGTCAATAAGTCAGAAATGTCATTTGTGCAAATGAGAAACCCAAAGTGTATGACAAACAGCCTTTGTCGAGCATGACCTCCACGCCAGGCTCAGGCACTGTGTCCTAGTGGAGCATTTCACTTCCAGCATACACTGGTGAGGGAGGTCTGACCGTGCCATTGGACAAAGGAAGCTCAGGCTGGGGAGAGGTCTAAAATCTGTTTACATGATTAAGCAATTAGAAGATGGAATAGCCAGAATTTTAACTGAGTATTCTTAATTTCAAAGCTCATACTTTATCTACTCTACCTCTAGGAGGCAAGGGGACTAATTTATTTTGATCTTTATTGATTTTTTTCTCCTCTGCTCCAAAGTACTCAAGTGGTCTACATTGCCCTGGGGAATAGTCCAACCACTACTGCCTGACATTCGAGGGCACCTAATCTCTGACTGCAACTAGTTTTCCACCCTTATTTTCCATTCTGGTCATTTGGAGTCCTACTATATCCACCCACCCAGTGATGATGATTTGGGATTCCCTACGCACATCAAATGCTGTTTTTCTCTCTCTTGGTCAGTGCTACCCAGTTTATTTTCCTGGATGCATTTCTTCAACTCTTCTTCCTGTGGAAAATATAGCTCTCTACCTCCTCCACCATTCTTTTTCTGATCATTTTAATTCTCTATATTCCCAAGACTTTACTTTTGGTTAGAGTAGTGACGGATCATTTACATTGTCTTCCTGGCAAAGCTGTAAGCTCCTAAAGGGCAGGGATTGGTTTTATTGACCTTTGTATTACATGCAGAATATTCTTATAGGAAGTGGGGGAAGAAGGAAAGAATAAAGAAATAAATGAAGAAAAAATAAAAGTTAAAAATGATACAGAAAAGAAAGTAATTTGAAGCTTACTTTTAACTATACTGGAAATTTATATTTTATACTATATGTATATTATGTGTGTATGTATGTATGTATTTTATGATACTGGGGATTGAACCCAGAGCGTTCTACCTCCAATCTACATCCCAAGCCCATTTTTTATTTTTTATTTTGAAACAGGGTCTCACTAAGTTTCAGAGGGCCTCACCAAGTAGCTGTAGCTGATGCTAGCTGCAATCCTGGGATCCTACTGTCTCAGCCTCCCAACGACTGAGATTACAAGCATGTGACACCACTCCCAACTTATTTTATACTTACTAAAAGATGGGAAATATCATAAGAAATTATCTTAAAATTTATTATATAGAAAATTAATGCTAGCTATTTTGTATGGCCAAGATGTATATGTGTGTGTATGTGTTTGTGTGTTTGAGAGTGAGAGAGAATGAATGAGAAAGAGAGAGAATGAATGAGAGAGAAACAGAGAGACAGAGAAAGAATGAATGAGAGAGAGAGAAACAGAGAGACAGAAAGAGGGAGAGGGAGAGAGAGAGAGAGACAGAGAGCGCGAGTGAGAGCGACCGACCGCTAGAGAGATATGTTGGCAATTCAGCCCAGGGGCATTCTACCACACATTGCTATACCCCACACCTTTTTAATTTTGTTTTGAAACAGCCTCACTGGATTGCTAAGAGTCTCACTAAGTTGCTGAGGCTAGCCTTGAGCCTGCAATCCTACTGTCTTAGACCCCTAAGCGCTGGGAATTCAGGTGTGCACCACCATGCCTGGCTACATAGTCAAGAAAATTTTAACAATAGTAAGTGGATTTACAGAAGGATATATTTCAATTTATCTTACAGAAAATCTAGCCAGCATTTTATAACTGAAAAGATCCTTAGTAGGCTTCTAGAACAAGAGAGCCAGAAGACAGAAATATAAATTTTCCAAATATCCCCAGAGATCTTTATGAGAATTGATAACCATCTATTCTTAGAGATTCTGTTTTCCTCTATAATTCATATACTATCCTGTACTCTATTTGTCTATGTGTCTCTCTCAACCTCACTAGATACAGAGGTGGATCCTACTAGCCTTTGTCTTTCTGGAGCTCAGCACAGTGTCTGAGACATGTAAGTGCATAATTGGCGTCTGCTGAATGGAATTGCACAAGGTGCAGCCATGATGCAGGTTAACAGGATCTGCTCATTTATTGTATTCACAGCTATATTAAACCATATAATAACCTTGATCAATTTTAGCTTTGCTTAGCCAGTGACTCAAACAATACTTCAATATGTTATGAAGTTTTTGGTTTTATCCACTGAGCATAGATCTTGCCTGTGAAGATAAGACCAGTGTGTATAGCATGGATTCTGCCTTTAAGGAACTTGTTCTCCCTAACCAAACTTAGTTGGGGAAGATATGACTACATTATAAGAAGTAAAAGTTGAACTATATGTAACTGTAGTTTGACATTGATTAGAAAATCTGCTGGAAGCCAGGGATAGTCACTCATGCCTATAATCCCAGTACCTAGAAGGCTGTGACAGGAGGATCATGGGCTTGGCAACTTGGTGAAAATTTCAGCAGCTTAGCAAGACCTTCTTTCAAAATAAAATAAAATAAAATAAAATAAAATAAAATAAAATAAAATAAAATAAAATGGCTGGGATCTTAGAGGTATAATGACCCTGAATTCAACTTTCAACTCCAAGTAAAACACACAAACACACTTGAGAAATCTGCTGAAAAATGAATTTTTTTTATAACAAAGAATACATGAATCACTGTCAACCTGATTTACATTGTGATATCAGACTATAATGCACCAATAAAAGCACAAAAGTAAATAAATAAAAAATTAAAAATTTTCTTGCATTAAAAAAGTATAGATGAAATAGTAATAAAGGTATTAAACTTCTGGACATCAAATGTCTCTGTACACGTCTTCTCTTTGTTGTCTCCCAGCTGAACTCACACAGGATTGTTATATGCCTGTGTTGGCTGGTACATGCTGATGTGAGTAAGGCTTACCTTCACAGACGATTGCCTTCTAGCAATTTAAATTTTAAGCTTTAATTAATGAAAAGCTTTGCCTTCTATTAAAAGAACTTCATGAACTAGCAAAAAGGTATAGACATTTACATAAATGCATATCTATTTCCGTCTGGCTGTCTATCTATCAACTATCTATATTTGGCTTGGTGGATGGTAAGGCCATTGGGATTCCATCCATGATCTCTCTCCTAGAATAGCATTCTTCCCTCTCATGGGAATACATGGCTCTTCCTGATGAAGCCAGGTCAGTGAGGCTTCTTGGGGAAGAGGAGGCTGTGTACATTCATTGGAGGCTCTGTCAGGGGCTTGTACTTGGTGTTGCTTGATTGTAGATATACCAGCCTGCTGGAGCTTTCTTGCATGTTTACCTTTTGCTTTTTCTTCTTTTTCTAGTTTCAGTGCATATCAAGTACAATAAGTAACTCTGCTAATACTAACAAATTATTCTCTTCCTTTCTCTGTCCTAAAATATACATGTTATGTTCCCTAGCACTTTACTTTTGTACTAGGGATTGAACCAACCCAGGGGCATTCTATCTCTAAACTAGAGCCCAGCCCATTTTTATTTATTTGCTTTTTTGTTTGTTTGTCTGATTTTGGTTGTACTGGGGTTCCTGGAAGCCCTTCTACCTCTGGGCTACACTCCCAGACCTATTTTATATTTTTATTTGGAAACAGGGTCTCTTAAGCCAGAGCAGCTGGCTTCAAACCTGCGCGATCCTCCAGTCTCCACCTCCCAAGCACGGGGATTACAAGCGTGCGCCACCACTCCTGGCTATTTTTTGGTTTTGAAACAGTTTTTTCTAGGTTAATGAAAATCTTACTATGGCACTGAGGATGGCCTCGAAAATACAGCCTCTTATTTTAGCCTCCCAAGCACTAGGATTATGGGTTTGCTCCACCATCCCTGGTTTTTAGTTCAGTGCATTTTTGCACTACAATCCCATCTATTTGACATTTTGGAATGCACATTTAAATCTCAGCATTAATTTCCATCTTGGAAATTTATTAAATCAACTGAAAACATTAACTAAAAAGACATGACCTTCTTGTTGAAGATCTGGGAAATACATTAGAAGTGTGTTATCAAATTAAAATGGCTCGTGTTAACCATGTCATATTCATAATTTTACATATATTCAGATGTAGACCCTCCCATTGGTGGGAGGGGGAAGGGAAAACGGGGGCGGGGGGGAGAGGGCACCAAATATAGTTTAAATGTATACCATTTATGTTCAATAAAAATTGTTTAAAAATAAATAAATACTAATAAATACAAAAAAATCTCAACAAAAGAGCTTAAAAATGGCTCGTGTTAACGGAGGAATTAATAATATAGTGATGACGGCTTGTTGTGTGGTACACATGCTGGGTGCTCTTGGGATGCTGGGAAGTACGGCTTGGTGAGAGTTAGCCTAATATCTTGAGGCTCTCTGGCTAAATCATTGTTATGCAAGGGTTTTGAGAGATGGATCTGAGTTTTATCCAAACCATAATCAAGAGATCATCATAGGTGTTATTGTTATTATTAATGTTTTCCAAAATGTTGCCTAATGTGGGAATAATCTTCAGAGCAGGAGTGGGTATGGTTCGATTCAGTGGCCTCTTGTTACTAGGACTGCGTGCAGGTAGATTGTCTTCCCATCTACAGATTCAATAGGGAATGGATTCAGAATACACTTGAATTATGTCTTAAGTAGATATAATGAATATACCAATTACATTCTTTTTGTAAACTAAATTAATACAGATTTAGTATTTTTATTAAAGTGCTTTTTTGGGAAGGGAGGTAAAGGGAGCTCAGCCAAGTGAGACTTTTTTTCAGAAAGCTCTGCTTTGCATAAAATAGCTACATCATAAGAAAGAATAAAATGGGAAGGAGAGCACTAGCCATGGTTTGAGAGAGAAATTGAGTGAGTGAAACTAAGGGCATGTGAAGAACAGTCAATATCCAGCAACAGCAGCAAAATAGTTTCAATTTTCTGGATTATTAATTCAAATTCACACGCACACGCCAGTTAAAATTAAAGGCCTCTTTTTACTGCACTAGTTTAAATTAAAGATTATATTCTGCTCCACAAGTCTGAATTAAATAGCTTATTTTGCACACCAAGCTCTCATTTTAAAGCTAATAAAGAAAAGACATAGCATGTACGTGCAAGCTCGAGACAGGAAGGGTCTAAATTACTACACCTGTTTCACTTGGGAGCTACTTTATTAGTGTTACAAAACTTGGCTTTCAATTTGGCACTCAGAAGCACATTTAGAACAAGCATTTCTTTGTTTTGACAGAGAAGCCGTGGTAAATGAATGACGTTTGAGCTAGGTGTGAAATGTGAAGGTACAAAATTAACTGGTAAGGTAATTACTGTTCTAATTCTGCATAAACAAGCGTTTTGAAAATCATTAATAGTTCAGGGAAATAATGTTAGTGATTAAATAAGGTGGCTTGCATCACTGAGCACAACTAAGCTCCTTTAATTACATTTGAAAGCAAGGGAAAGCAGCTAATTAAAATTAGCACAAGGTTCCTGAATGACCAGCACTGCATTGTTGCTCTAACCTGTATAATTGTGTGTTTATTAATATGTCTTCATTCTCCCTCTCGAGCATTTAACAAAATTATTTAAAATAACTAATAACCTTTAAGGAGTAAATGTGACTGAATCCAGTTATCAAAACGAATATGACAGACCTCACTTAGTGTTGCCATCAATTTCCTTCCCCAACATCCACTGACACTGGTGGGAGTTTCCTGGTTAAAACCAGAGAAGCAACTTCCTAGGCTGTGCCACCAGAGCATCGGCATCTGAGCCCACGCTTGCATGTCATCTCCCTTATGGGATCCTGACTTGGCTCTTCATTTTTCTTTTAAGGGGAGAAAATGTAACTGGCATTCAGAAATCTCACTTGTCGACTTTTTCACCGCCATTCACTCATTCATTCACTTGTTCCTCAATGTGATTCTTTCAATAAACCTTTACCAAGGTTTTAACACTGTTCTTGGAATCACAAGAGAGGAGAAACATATGTCCCAGGCAGGTCCAATTATACACTTTTCGAGTCCCAGTGCAAAATCAATACACAAGATCTTTAGTGCAATGATTATTAATAATTTCATGACAGCAACAGTAGAGCATTTAGGGGCCCATCTCAATGCTGGGCTCTGGGCAATGTACAAGTTTTGTACCCAAGAAACCCAACTCAGCAAACTCATCAAATGATTGGATAATACATGGGTAAAAAAGCCAAGAGAATATGCTTCCTGTATACAATGGTTATATATAGAAAAATGATTGCCCAGCCCTGGAAAAGGGCCTCACATATGCTGGATCCGACTGATGAGACATTATTAGATAATGAGTTGTGCCTGCCTCCACTGAGGACACCCACCTGCCAGATTAATATTCAGCCCTCAAATCAGAAACTTTGCAAAGATGATAATTTAAGTTTAGCTATCTAGACGTAGAAATCCAATAAAAGAATTAAAAAAATGTTTTGACTCTCAACTAAATGGAATTTAATTTATTATCTCTTACGCTATCAGCTAACATTTTTTGAGTACTTGTTATGTGTCAGGAACTGCTCCAAGTACTATATGAGAGTGATTTCATTTAATGTTCCTGAAACTCCATGAAGTAGGTACAATCATTTTCCACATTTTATAGATGATCTACTGGGAGACGAGAATTTAAGTTCTTTCCCCAATAAACTAAGTGACAGAGGTGGTATTTGAACTGATATGTTCCATCTCGAGAGCTTGTGTTCTTAATCACTATTTTACAAGATGATTAGGGAACAAGGATGATATATCTGGCCAGGTTTCCTTTTCCTGCATTTCAATTTGTGGGTATAGATAGACTTGGATCATCAGAGAATCTGAAATTGTTATTGCATATCAATCAAATAATTTTGGGCACATGTGATGTAGGAGAGAAAATGTCAATTATTTTTCAATTTAGGGAAAATAATTGTGCTAGTGGTTGAATGGTAATTTATAACTCAAGTGGAAATTTTATGTTAGTGTCTCTGTTATAAGCTGTCTATGAAGTGGCCCAGTAGACGCAACAACTACTACCTGGTCCAATAACTAGGGGAAAAACCCAGAGCTTCACAGGTTTCTTCTCCTGTTCAAAAAAGTCTAATTTAAGGCATTGTCACATCTACAGGAAGGCTGCAGAAAATTTGAAATGTTCTTTTGTGAGCTTTAGTTGAGAACTTTGAATATGCATAAACTTTCCAATAGTGTAGTGATGCAGTGAGAAGAGCTGCCATTGTCACTCTGTCCTCTAGAAATTCCTTTTTGCAGAGAAATGGTTACAAGACTTGACATACCCTAAGTCCACAAAGGAAGCCTAGACTCAAATAATAAACTTTGCTTTTTTATCTGAAAAAATATATCCATGTAACTGCTTTAAACAAAATTCTTCAAAGACAGACTTTCAATGTCTTCCTTCTTTTGTGTACTATACAAAGAAGATTACGCCTTCATTCCTCCCTGCCTCGCTCCCTTTCTTCCATCTTTCTTTCCATCCGTTCATTTTACTTTCTTTTCCTTTCAAATTATATTGGATGTTGGATTGAGCCAAATAATACAGCACTCAAGGGAATCATTCCTATTTAATTCATTCATACTTTACCTTTTTTTCTGCACCTCACCATAGGTAAGATGTGTTGACTCAGTCAGCCACACTCATTTGGAGGTTATGTACTGCATGCACACGTGTGTGTGTATGTGTGTGTGTGTGTGTGTGTGTGTGTGTGTGTGTGTGTGTGTGTAGTTCTGAGAATCAAATCCATGGTCTTACTCATGCTAGGCAAATGTTCTACCACTAAGCTACACCACCAGTCCTACAGTAATGCTTTATTCTATCATAGCTGAATTCCAGTTTTCACTGGCCAATTAAAATCCAGCTGTTCTCAAGTAGGATAGTTATACCATTTAATATTAGATGTTTTGTAGGTTGGTAAGACTGAAAAAATCCTAGAACTATGTGATGTCTGTCTTTCACTTTTATATCTTAAGTTGCCCAAATCCCAAATAGCAGATAATAAAGATTCCTCACCTAATATATTTAGAAGTTTTCAACTATTTGTTCAATCGAAATTTAAGCTGTCTTCACCAGCACTGGAAGGCAAGAAAGAAAACCATCAAATATCATAGATGAAAACCATTAAAAAATCATAGAATTTTTAGTGGAGGGAAGAACCATCGGAAGGATACATGCTTTTTAATGAAATGAAACATTTAAAGTGCTCGTTGATAACTGCAATAACAAGTTCCACTTTTGTTCCTTAAATCTGCTTCAGAGGCTCTTAATACTCCTCAGTGCTCATTTGCTAAGTTTGCTGACTGAACTTCTGTAATAATTAATCTGAGTATTAAGTTTTCATGTCATTTCCCTAACCCACTGAATGTTGATTGTTTCTCTGCATTTCTCCTGAAGATATACTTTTAAAGGTCTTCAGTAGCTTTCTAATCGTTGATTCCAACGTCTTGGCTTACTCTTCTTCTTCCTTTACTGCTCTGTGGTCATTTGACACTGTTGAAAGTTCCTCTTTTTCATGAAAGATTTTTTCACCTTGGTTTCCACAGTATCTCCTGTGCTCTCTTTGCCTCCCGCCTCTCTGACTTACTCTCCTCTCTCAAGTTCATGGACTGCATTGTCTTTTCCAAGTTTTTAAACTTAAGTCATGTATCAAAGTTTACGCTGTATGTCTTTATTTGTATCTTACATCAACTATCTTAAACCAGACTGATGGATTCAAGTGTGAGGTTCAGGGGCTGGCTTTGCCCTTTTAACACTTACCACAGTCTGTAGATATCTGTGCGGCTACTAAGTTCTTAATAGAGTGTTTGTGATGTGAGTATGGTGTTTGTGGTCAGTTTTTCTCCAGCATCCAGCTCAGTGTTTGGAGTGGACAACGCGTTCAATCAGTATTGATTTAGTAGATAAATAGATGGGTTAATAGATGAACAGTTCTTTATTTTCAACTTGTTATTTATCCTATCTCTTTGACTCATGTCTTTGGCTACCCTTTAAATGCCTACACTTTAAGGTCCCTTGTTAACAAAAGCCCAACATTTCCAAAGCAAAAGATCATCATATGCCAAACCAGATCTGTATCTAGTGATATAGCGAGCCTATAATTATTTCTTTTTAAACATTTTTTATTGGTGCATTATATTAATACATCATATTGGGGTAAAAAACTTGTGTGTACATACATATACACATCACTGATTTAAACCCTACCCAATTCCCACCCCATTCCCTCCCCATCCCTCCTTCCCATGCTTGGCTTAGTGGTTGACTTCGATATGTTTAAGTACATTGTGTGTTTTAGAGAATTTCCTATTATTTCTCCAGATATAGAGATTGTAAATCACAAAGTCACTCTTGACTCTTTTCTATGTGTCTGACAATGTGTTAAATGCCTTGTATGATTTCAGTCATATATATATATATATATATATATATGCATACACACATATATGTGATTTATACTAAAATTTACATTAATATATATTTATGCTGATATTCCTTTTTTCTTATTTTTATTTTTATCTTTTTATATTAAAAGATGGGATTTCACTAAGTTGTCCAGGCTACACTTAAACTCCTGACTCAAGAAATTCTCCTGCTTCATCTTCCCAAGTAGTTGAGACTATAGGCACATACCACCATACCCAGCAATATCCTTCTTTTAGAACTAAGAAAACTGAGGCATAGGAAAATGAATTTTCATTAAATTCACATAGCTACTAATTACTATATCTAGAATTTACATCGAAATATATACATCATACTCCATAGTCTATACTCTGAATCAATTTTCATTTTCTTTTATAAGTATTTATTTTTATTGCCTATTTTTTTCTCTCTATTGTCAGTTCCCAATGCAGTTCATCATCCCCTGGAGCCTGTACTATTATAGATTTTTCTGACAAACTTCTCTTTATTTCTATTTCTCCCACTTTTACAATGGTGAAGCATACTACACAGTACTCTATGTTTATATTCTTTAATTGATGCATCATAGTCTCACATCATAATGTAAATAATATTGACAGTAATATACATGGATACAGCACACGGTGCGGCCCTCCCACTGCCGCCCCATCTACCCCCCTTCCCCATCCAGAGTTTTTAGATTGACATTGTTATTTTCACATATGTCTACACAGCTGATGGTAGTAATTCCTTCAATGATTCTCACTCTTCCTCCTCCCCTTTCCTTACACCATCTCCCTGGCTTCAACAAGGTTTCTCCTTCATTATTTGGAGTCCCTCTGGTATCCTCATTACTCTTCTCTTCTGCACATTAGAGAATACATATGACCCTTGACTTTCTGTGACTGGCTAACACTCCCAATCAGAATGGCAATCATAAAAAATCAAATAACAATAAATGTCCATGAGGATGTGAGGACATAGGAACTTTTCTACACTGTTGGTGGAAGTGGAAATTAGTTCAGCTACTATAGAGATCAGTGTGAAAATTCCTCAGAAAACTGGGAATGGATCCATCATATGATCCAGCTACACCACCCTGTGTATCTTTCAAAAGGGGTTGGAACTAGAAAACTACAGGAATATATGCATATCCATGTTCATAGCAGCACAATTCACAATAGTCAAATCATAGAATCAGCCTAAGTGTCCATCAAAAAATGAATGGATTACAAAATTATGGGATATCCACACAATGGAATTATACTCAGGATTAAAGAAGAACAAAATTATGTAATTTTCAAGAAGATGAAAGGACCTGGAGAATAGTATGTTAAGTGAGTGCTTTCTATTTTCTAAGTTTGTATAACAGTCCAAATAAGATCCACTTTCTAGACTTCATTTGTAGATTCCTCTGCAACCTCATCTCCAGCTGAGTCTCAATTCTAGTTTCAAATATAGTCCTAAATCTATGCTACAGTCTTGCCAAATAGATTCCCTTGCTCCCCTCTTATCTAATCTACTTTTCCATTGCTTCCTTTTATGTGCATGATTTGCCCACTTCTTTCTCACTAAATATTAATCTTATTCTAAGTCTCCTCTGACTTTCCCTATGAAACCTTTCCCAGTTGTTCCAAATGGTAATCTCATCCTCCAAATTTCTTGAAATATCTATAATACTTATTTGATATTTGTTTACTGGAATGCCTTGCACATTGTGCCTGACAGATCTTGTTGAATGAATGCATGTATTATTTCATTTGTAAATTTTCTAAATGCATCTTCAGCATTATTAAAATTAGGGATCTCATTCTATACATGTTTGCGTTGCTAGCACTTAACAGAGGCCTGACATGTGGTAGATCTGTAGTAAATGTTTTTTTTTTGCTGACCATGAACATTTTCTTTGATTATGATTCAGTCAAGATCCTCTCAATACGTAAGTATTTTATTCTATTTATATTAAATTACTCTATTTTATATAGAATTAAGGGCACAACTTTCTTTCCTCTAATGATGCAAATACAAATAATTGTTAAGCCTTGATTATGTGCCAAGTCTTGTGGTAAGCCCTGAGAACACAAAGAAAATAAGATATGATTTCACAAAGCTCAAAGATCTCTTGAGGGAAAGAGAAGGGACTCAACTGACAATAACACAATGACAGAAGTGCTCCTGGCATGAGAGTGTTCTGTGAAGAGAAAGAAAAAGACATCATTTCTCCTTAGGAAGGTGGTGATAGGAGGTCTTCACAGAGAAGGAAACTTTTGGACACTGAAAAAGTAATAAGATTCTACCAGCTAAAAACAGAAAAAAAGAACATTCCAGATAGAGGGAATATCAGCAAAGGAGCAGAGGTGTGAAGGGGGATGTGTATATAAAAATACATAGACTGTCTGGCCAGAGCTTACAGGAGCCTTGAAAGGAGAAAAGCCTATAAATGCATGTACAGGGTTGTAAGTAACATTTAAAAACTTAGGGTAACATCAGAGAAACAAAGGCAAGCTCTCAAAGATTTAGAAGCTAGAAATGGCATAACTGGATCTGTGCCTATGAAAGATAATTCTGAATGTGGTAATGGTTTCTTCTGTAGGAGACCGGGAGCAGGGAACCCAGCTTGGGGTCAGTTTTAAGTTCAGGCAATAAATGTTGAGAACTTAAATTAGGGATATAATGGTGGGATGTTTTCCAAACACATTTCAAAGATAGACTACTTAGATTCCAAAGATGATGCATCAATAGTAGAATATTGTCAATTATTTTTCCCTCTAATCATAGTGATGGCTTTGTAGGCTTGTCTTCATCCCCTGTCATCTACTGTCCTATGTCCAAGTGTGCCCAGTAATGTCTAAGACTATGGCGAAAGGGGGATGCATTACAAAGGTATGGGACAGAAGAAATTTCAGTGGACCAAAATAAGGTTAAAGCGGAGATCTCTTACTCTCTGCACTCTTAGTCAATGCTACATTTGAACCAAAAGAACCAATAAAATAAATTATAGGATATCTCCCACTATTGTCTCTCATTGCATTTCAGGGAGTTCTGCGTCTCATATTTTGTAGGTAAGTCATATTTCACTGAATGAAATTTCTCTGATAATTCATGGTCCATCGTGTGGACATAATTTTCATTTGTATGACAACTGTGGAAGGTTGAGATTCCGGGAACCAGGGATGGGGGCTGTGAGGCAGGGGTACGAGTGGGAATCTGAGCGCAGAGTTTGAATTGGTGTTGTAGTCATCCTGACATTTTCCACCCCTGAGTACTTATTTAATTTCAGATCTCAATATCTCATTCCATTAGTGTTTTGATTTTTTAAAAAGGTGCAGACTCCTTAGCCTATTCTCCATTTCAACCATGTTCTCTTTAAGAACACAGAGCCAGCAAATTACTTAAAACAGCAAAGTGTCATGATTCAATAGTCATAACTTTTCTTCCTATTAATAATGGTTTCCCCCCTGAATCATATCTACATGTCAATCACATCAATAGACTAGAAAAATGATGTCTGGCAATGTTACAAAACACAGACATCTTGAAACCTGGTTATTTTCTATTTTTTAAACCTTTAATACCGAGCTAAAATCTGTAATAAATCTAAAAAATAATCAATAAGGATATATTACATTCTGTAAAAGATTTAGTGTAAATCTTTCAGTCTTTGCAAATCTTGACCTTATGGTGGTGTAGACAGGTGAATTGTAAATTAGGTGTTTTTAAAACACATATATTTTTAATTAATGCATGATATAATACAACAATAAATAAGCCAAGAATAAAATGCTAATTTCTATTTTATATTTAGTTATAATCAAGTCAGGTTAAAACAGACACTCAATGTTTCCCACATTGATTCAGCATTTATATCTCAGATGCAAAAGGATCCAATGAATAATAATTTACATATATATACATTTTAAATAGTAAAAATATATGGGATCATATATAGGTTTGCATTTAAAGGTAGTAGAACACTGGAAAGCAGTCTAATTGTGAGATGTAAAATCTTAGGAAATTGGTATGCAATTTATAAAGGATGTTAGTGGTAGCTCTACTTAAATTATGGAATAAGTGTTTGAATTGTTATGAGTGTATTCCACGTATTCTATGTTCATCTATCAGTGACCTTCATATTTTTCAAAGTTCATAGGTATTTTCAAAACCCATTCTTTCTTGAAATATTTGCCTCTTTTACTGCTAGGGGAGTTTGGAAGGAGGTTGAGTAAGTGAGGGTCTGGTAGAGGATCACTTGACTTTCCCCCTTTCTGTTGGTGATCTGACTTTCTAGGTATGAACTGCTGTGATGGGTAAATTTATACTGCAGTGTGAAAAAGTGACTCTGCTATAGGCTCCGGCATTGTCCTTGTATTGACTTTGTGACTTTGGGCAAGTAATTTAACCTTTCTCTACCTTGCTTTGTCATCTGCAAAATAGACTTTACTTCAGTAAGGTTAAAAAACATGAAAAAATAAAAGTTATAATATATATGAAGACAGAATAGCATAATACCTGCTACCTAGTAACCCTCAAGCACAGTTAGCTTTTATTATCACTATGGGCCTGAATCCTGCATCCTTCTTTCCTCTGACATCATATTGCATTTATTTCTGATTTTTTAGAACCTTCATGTGGGTTTGATTTCAGTTGGCTGAATCTATTTTATCTCTTTCTTGCTTTTTGAATTCTGATTTAAGTTCACGTGGTTGTCTCACTATTCCCTTTGCTTTGCCATTTAGTCACATAGTTAATTGACTCAAGAGTTTGGATGAATTAAGTCTTACAAGAGCTCAGAACTCTCTTTCCTCATTTGATTGTATTGGCCCTACTGTCTTCCAGTTGTAGCAGTTCCAAATCCCATTTTTATTTTGGGTTCCTCACCCTATCTCTCTTTCCAGATCAAATTCATCTTAAAGTTCAGACACTTCTCCCTTTATGTACCTTTGGTACCCAACTCTTTCTTTCTAATCCCACTGCCAGCACTCTGTCCCTGGTTCACACTGTTCTCCAGGTGTGCTCCCTTTGCTTCCTCTTCCTCCTGCCCACAGATGCTCAGTTAATCTTCCATAATGCTGCTTTTCACTTGCAACTTTTCTTACTTACCCCCACTTTTCCATCAAAACTCATTGCTTAATAAAATAGAGATATATTTCCCTTAATATTTAAGGCTAGCACTTCATCATTTCTCATTATTTACTTTATTATCAGGTCCATAACAGAAAGTTATGGATTTTAAAGGGCTTCCTCCTCCTCTCCCCATTGCTTCTAGTCTTTGTTTTAGTTTAAGTCCTCTTGAACATCGTTTTACCTTCGAGAAACCTTTAGAGAGTAGAACTGAATTCAGGAAATGTAGCTACTGGTTGTGTTTACCGTCACTCTCACGTATTTCACCATCCTTCCCCAATTACTGGATCCAAGCAACCAGCACTCTACTCTTCTCTTCTCTTCTCTTCTCTTCTCTTCTCTTCTCTTCTCTTCTCTTCTCTTCTCTTCTCTTCTCTTCTCCTCTCCTCTCCTCTCCTCTCCTCTCCTCTCCTCTCCTCTCTTCCTCTCCTCTCCTGTCTTTTCTCTCCTTCTCCATACTTCCTTAAACCTACCACTTTTGCAGAGTCTTATGGAGAAAGGTACAGTAAACAGCTTGACATCTGAATGTCTTTTCTGTTTAATTCTTGTGGACTTACTGCAGTTTATTTTAGGTCCTGAGAACATGGGTAAAAGCTCATTATGATTCTCTGACATTCAGCTCAAGTCTCCTGTATGTATCAAAACAAACTAAAAGTTTAAACAGTTATTGGACCTCGGAACATTTACTGAACATTATATTTTACATAAGAACCCTGCTGGTTGTTATGAGAGAGTACTGAGATGAGGGAATTTCTAGATTCTGTCTTCCTACAAGTAAAGCAGGGGGTTGATATTAATTCAATGGAGGAAAGCAATATGAAAGCAACTGGCACCTGTGTGGTCTGTCTCCCAAGCACTGCTTAATATGTATTCACTTAATATCTATTCACAATTCATATTTATTATTATTTCCAATATCCTGCCTCATTTTTTATTCTTAACTGGTCTATCAGCTTAGACTCTCACATTCTCTCCTATACCAGCCAAAGAAATTTTCTTTAAAAATAATTACATCATGTCTACTATGTCATTGACTTAGAATAAAACTTTTAATCTAGGCTTTCGAGGTCCTTTAAAATGCTTCCCTCCTTAGCCTCATCTTCTTATTTGCTTATTCAGCAAATAGTTACTAATAGCCAAATGTGGTGGTACATAGCTGCAATTCCAGCACTTGGGAGGCTGAGACAGAAGGATCACAGGTTCAAAACCATCCTCAGCAACTTAAAGAGATTCTCAGAAACCTAGCAAGACCCTGTTTAAAAATAAAAACAAATAAATTAAAGGACTGGGGGCATACCTTGGAGGTAAAATGCTCCTATGTTCAATCACCAATAACATCTCAAAAAAATGTAACTGATACCTAATATAATTACCAGAAAATAGTCTAAGTACTAAGTACAGCATAAACCTTATATTTGAGATGCTCTCTTTAAGGAGACATCGGAATAATAAATAAACAAGGAGTTTAGATATTTTAATAGTGAGGTTATTTTTCTATAAAAGACCCAAATAAGAATTTAAAAAAATAATTATCAAATCAGATGTAGGCAAGACAACTATAAAAATTTAGAAAAATATTGTAAAAACATCTAGATTTGGATTATTTTAAGATTGTATTTAAGCCGCGCGTGGTTGCACATGCTTGTAATCCCCGCACTTGGGAGGCTGAGACAGGAGGATCACACAGGTTCAAAGCCAGCCTCAGCTACTTAGTGAGGCTCTCAGCAACTTAGTGAGACCCTGTTTCCAAATAAAGTATAAAATAGCTCTGGGAGTATAGCCTGGAGGTAGAAAGCCTCTGGGTTCCACCCCAGTACCACCAAAAAAAAAAAAAAAAAAAAAGTTGTATTTAAGATTATTCTGTATACAAAAAAGTATTGAAACTGAAAATTTTTGGAAATGTAGGTATCTTGTGCCACAAAGAGAGGCCAGAACTCCACTGACAGGACTATTCTCAAAGGAAAGGTCATAACCCTACATTAAGTGATTGACAAATGATATATTTATAGTGCAAATTAAAATAAAATGCTTGAAGTTCTTAAAATCATTTCTCACCCGTACTTTAGTACCTTTTTAAATAAGCTAATCAAATATAGATTCCAAACTTTATTGCATAATGAACTTTTTATTGTACTGAAAAGAGCTGTGGCAAAAAAGACACAAGGCAATATGAGCCTGGGGTAGAAACAATGTTAGCCCTGGTGATCTGGCCCTGCCTCTGGGTTTTGAACTGGTTGTTCTTCCCGTTGCTTCAACATGCAGTGCTGTCTCCCCTGTTCCTGAATCTTTCCCCATTTTATTCTGCCTAGATTGAGTATGTCACATTCCAATCTTCCTACTCTTCCTTGGCTGGTGCTAGGTCAGACTGAGAGGTCTCCTTTTTTCTCAAATGCACACTGCCTCCCCCAAGGCTGGCTTAGATATCCTGCCATGTTTCCTCTGTGTCTTGCTGTGCTCTAATTTCTTGGGTGGGTATTGTCTGTTCTATTAAGCATGGTGAGGACAGAGTCCTGGTATATTCTATTATCTTCTGTATCCCCAGCCCTGGGCAAGTGCTGACAATACAATACTCATGAAGTTATACTCATTGGAAGAATGATGCATCATAACAGAGGGGTATGCTTGAGATGAAAGAAGGGAAAGATGTACCTAGTTAAGTGAATAGCCATGAGCAAATGTGTAAGACTCCTGAAGAAATTTAAGCAGCATTTTGTAGCCATAGTTTTCGTGTAATTCAGAGGAAGCACCATCTAATACTGTTAAATAAACCACTAAGCAACATGTTACAACTTTATACTGAAGAAGATTAGGATTTGGAGCTTAATAGTATCCAAGGAGGTAGAAGTGGAGACATATTAGTGGGATGAACATTGTTGTTGTTGTTGTTGTTGTTGATGATGATGATGATGATGATGATGATGATGAAGAATAAGAAGATGATGATGATGCTTTTGTGGTACTGGGGATTTAACCCAGGGGCATTCTACCTCCAAGCTAAACTCCAAGTCCTTATTATTTATTTTGAGACAGGATCTCAGTAAGTTGCAGAGGGCCTCACAAGTTGCTGAGGCTGGCCATGAAACTACAATCTTCCTGTCTTAGTCACCCAAGTACTGAAATTATAAGAATATGCCACCATGCCCAACAGTATTGATTATTTTAAGGATGAAACCTCTTATCCTAATTTTGACCACTTCTACCAGAAAAAAAATGTGGCACTCATACTAATTTGTTTTTGTGTGTGTGTGTGTCACTGGGGATTTAACCTAGAGGCATTGTACCTCTAAGTTACACTTCTACCCTATTTGATTTTTATTGAAACAGGGTCTTGCTAGTTTGCTGAGAGTCTTACTACATTGCTGAGGCTGTCCTTGAACTTGTGATCCTCTTGTTTCACCCCTTCAGGTACTGAGATTTCAGGAGTGTGCTACTTCACCCAGCTATAATTTGTTATTTTAATGCAATATACAAAAAATATTTATCAGATACAAATCATGTAAGAAGAGAAAAATTGCTATGCACTCTCACAAACATTGTTAAGTAAAACAGGCTATTTAGTAAATCTAAAATTCATAATATAAAGTACCAAAATTTAAGATTCTAATGTTTCAGAGTTGCATATTAGTACCTCTGATCAGCTGACCTATCCATGTAAACTGTAGGCATGGTGAAGTAATATCAAGGATTCTGCAACTCTATAATGATTTTGATCAAAAAGAGATGTCGACAGGTGTGTGCTTATATGGAAAAAAATAAACAATAACAAGATAAGAAGTGATTTTTAAGAATACATTTTAAAAGTATCCATTACACATTAGAATTTAGTATAAAATAGAGCTACTAAGACCTTCTGTCCAAGGATATTCATTTACTGATGTACTAATACAGACTCAGAGGGAGCTGTCTCATCTCTTAGGAGCCTTTCTCAGCATGGGCCCACACAAAAAGCATCATGCCAAGACTCCATCCGACACATCAGCTATGATTCAATTTACTTATATGCCCATCACCTAGTGCCGGGATCATCTGTAGAGCTCAGTTGTGAGGCAGCAAGCTCCACCATCCTCAGTATTACAGAAAAATGGGTGCTTCCAAAGCCACACGAGGCCCTGTGATGTTACCCATGTATGCTAAAAGTGGATGTTTTCTTGCTGTGATATTCTTAATTTGGCTTACATATAATTTATAAAGCTTTTTGTGAGTGGACATGGCTGCAAAAGCAAATATTTTGGGGGCTTCTGAAGTACTTTGGTTTAAAAAAATACCAGGCACACTTCTTTTATTATGTGGATCACTAATTTGGCAGGTTTCAAGATATGTAAGTTTCTTTCTCCTCAGACTCAAGAAGAAAGACCTCAGAGAAGGCACTCTCTGCTGGAATGGGGAGGGATGCAGGCGAGATCAGGCACCTTTTTAATGTGTCTCTTTTTCCACTAAAGCCCTGATGTTAGAGGACACTGACTGGTGACAAACAGAGCAATTTTCTTTGTATGTGAACTAGAGCATTCAGCTAAAAGCTTAAAGGAGCTTCTAGGTAAGATGTCTCGGCAAGAGTTTCTCCCCTGAAAGAATACAACTTAATAAATGTGCAGTGGCTCTGTTTGGACCCCTACCTGCCTGGAAATACAGACTCATGCCTGTCTGCTGACTTCAACTCCTGCCTTGCACACACACGAGCCATGCCCCCTCTGAGGCTTACTGGAGTATATTTCATTAGAACCTTTTCATGGCATGGTGAACCTGATTGTAATGAATGGGCTGAACTCTGAAAGCACTGGGCACTGACCTTCCATCTGCTGATATCCTAAATCAGGCCATTAGAGGATTCCACAAGAAAGAGCATGCTGTTTATAGGTTAATTTATCTCTCATTTGGTTCAACTAGATGTGTGCTTATAAAGGTCCTCTAATTGAATCTTATAGATGCCACTGAGATCTTTCCATTTTAAGCCTTTGGAAACAAACAGTCTGATCTCAGTTGTCTATGAAAACAGGATCCGGCCAGCATGGATAAGCATAACACACAGCTGGTCCCTCATCCTCATTTGTGTGATTACTTTTAAGCCTCCACTCCCATCAAATACTGAACCTGAGTGGCTATATCTGCTAAATTTCTCATTTATTTTGGCTAACTTCTCTCCCATCAAAATTCTGTAAACAAAGAAAGCCCAATGCTTGCTGACTATATGAATCTCGTTAAAACATGAAGAAATATAGATACTGATGGAGTCAGATGTAAGACTGGCAATGCAAAAATGCTAAGAGGCAAAATAGTTAAACCTGAGCTCTAATCTCGCTTGATGAATGACACAATGCCATTAGAAAAGTTAGTCATGCCTAAGCCAGGTGTGGTGGTGCATGCTTGTAATCCTAGTACCTGGGAGGCTGAGACAGGAAGATCACAGGTTTGAAGCCAGCCTCAGCAAGTAGTGAGACTCATTAACCTAGCAATACCCTGTTTCTAAATAAAAATAAAATAGGGCTGGGAGTGTAGCTCAGGGGTAGAATGCCTCTGGGTTCAATCCCCAGTGACACACACACACACGCACACACACACACACACATACACACACTTAGGTATTTCTAGCTGTCTACAGTATATGCACATTTTGGTAGCCTGGTACACAATGATAATAGTGACAGTGTCTATCAATCGAGTATTCACTCTGTGCCATGCACCATGATAAATAGTAACACTGAATTGGTTAGTCTTCACATCAAACCAAAGAGGTATAGATCAACTTTATTCCTTATTATAGATGGGATAACTGAGGTTTCACAGAAGTAAATATTCACTTGGCACACTGTGCTATTGGGAACTAGTAGGAACCGACAGCCAGGCATATTTAGCTCCTCTGATCACAGATTTGGCTTCCCATGTTTTCTGTTCCCAGCACAGGCTCTCAGACATCATCCTACAGGGTGGCATTGGCTGGGCTTGCTCAACATCTCCTTGCTTTGGGTTATAATTTGGCTATAGAATGGCCCCTGGAAAAGCTCATGTGCTGGCAATGCAAAAATACTCAGAGGCAAAATAGTTAAACCTGAGCTCTAATCTCGCCGGTGGACAGATCCATTGAAGAATTGATGAGTTGAATGGATTTACTTGGGGGTAACTGTAGGCAGGTGGGGCATGGATGGATGAGGCGGGTCCCTTGGGGACTCTCTCTGTTCCTGCCCATTTTTATCTCTCTATCTCTTTCTCTGCTTCCTGCTCCCAGAGCTGATGTGGTTTTCCTTCCTCTGCTTTGCCTTAAAGCCTAGCCGCTGAGTTGTTCTGCTGCCATGCGCTGGCTAACCACAGGCTGATCTCTGAAACCTCTCACATTATGAACCCTAAATAAACCTTTCCTCCTCCTAAGTTGTGCTTGTCAAGCATTTTGGTCAGAGCGACAAGAAAGCTGACTAAAACACTTCTCAACCCTTCCCTAGCCACATCTGGATTCTACATCTTTTAAAGCTTAGTTTTTCTTTCTCTGGTATTGAAACGGCATCATGAAATCATATTGACATAGGAAATGGCCCCTCTTTTCTAAAAGAAAAAATCTCTTGATGCTTGTACAAATTTTTACATAATTTCCTCCCTTTTTCTAGAGCCAATATATAAATGCTTCATTTCTTTTCTTTTAAAAAATGTTTCCACTATATAGCATACATGTCTATGTTTTACTGAACTATTGTAGTCAATAGAAAGATCCTTATCACCTGGAATGACACCTCCTTAGCATGACCCTGTCCTTGTATACCTTGCAGCAGCCAGTTTCTAAATATTGAAGGTTAGTGCCTTAGTACTTAGCTAATTCATTTATCACCTACCTTTAAGGGATAATTGTAGGTGCATAATTTTAGCAACATCATTATGCCTGTTGATATAACCCAGAGCCGTCACAGTGGTGCAGCCCCTGATTATATGTTCAATTAACTGCCACATGTTGTCAGCACCTCTCATCCACCAGGTTTTCCTCTGTTGGCTATTTATAATAATTCATAGCAAAAATAGTTATGCCAAAAATTGTCACAGCAACCCATGACCTCACAAACTCACAGGCACAAGTGGCACACAGACTTGTTTGTCAGTGTGCACTTTTTGTTATAAGCACTCTGGCTTAGGGTCGGACTACCTGATTTCTGGTTTGGGTTCTATGTGATTTGGGGCAAGTCACTTACTTTTTCCAGGAACTATTTTATGTGAGCACAAAATGAACATGAAGGTGTAAGGCCTGCCTAATAGTACAATATTATTGTTAAAGTTCAGTTGGAATACTATTTTGAATGTATTCATAAATGTGTAAAATAGGGGCATACTGTGACAGGGGATTACTCTCTCTTTATAAAAACATATTTGCTCGATGTTACATTCATACACTCTTAAGGAACAGTCTTACTTTTCACCTTCCATTTGTGCAGTTGAACAATTTGTAGCTATATTTTCATAGTAGAAATTGGTTTTATTTTTATATTTCTTTTTTTAAAATTTTTATTGGTGCATTATATTCATACATCGTATTGGGGTAAAAAAATTGTGTGTACAGACATGCACACATCACTGATTTAACCCCTACCCAATTCCCACCCCATACCCTCCCCTTCCCTCCCTCCCTTGCTCAGCTTAGTGATTGACTTCGATATGTTTAAGTACATTGTGTGTTTTAGAGATTTTCCTCTTTCCCCCTCCTTTCTCCTCCTTTAGGTTGTCTTGTTTGCTCCTCCATAGAATTTTCTTTTTCATCTAGAGTTCTTCCTATGACCCATTTCTCCCTAACTCTCACATATTAGGGAAAGCATCTGATTTCTTATTTTTTGTGACTGACTAATCTCAGTATAATGTCCTCCAGTTCCATCCATTTCCCTGAAAATGATGTAATTGAGTTTTTTTTTTTGATGGCTGAGTAAAATTCCATTGTGTACATATTCCATAGTTTTGTAATCCATTCATCTGTTGATGGACATCTTGGCTGGTTCCATAGTTTGGCTATGGTGAATTGTGCAGCTATGAACATAGATACACGTGCATTAGTTTAGTAGTTTGGTTTCTTTTCTTTTGGGTAGATACCCAGAAGTGGTATTGCTGGATCATATGGTAGATTTGTTCCAATTCTTCTGAGGATTCTCCATACTGTTTTCCAAAGTGGCTGCACTAATTTGCAATCCCACCAACAATGTCTTAGAGTTCCCACTTCTCCACATCCTCGCCAGCATCTGTTGTTGTTTGTGTTTTAAATGATTGCCATTCTAGTTGGAGTTAGGTGAAATCTCAGGGTAGTTTTGATTTGCATCTCTCTGATTGCCAGTGATGTTGAGCATTTTTTCATGCATTTATTGGCCATTTGAATTTCTTCTTTTGTGAAGTGTCTATTTAGTTCACTTGCCCATTTTGTTATTGGATACTTTGTTTTCTTAGTGTTGAGCTTCTTCAGTTCTCTGTATATTATAGATATTAGTCCTCTATCAGAGGGGTAGGTGGCAAAAATCTTCTCCCATTCTGTTGGATCTCGATTGAGGTTCTTGACAGTTTCCTTACTATATGTAGATTTCCTAAAGGCAGAGATAAAATCTCATACCTCTTTGTTTCCTCCACGAATCCTAGACCCACCGAGCTCTTTATACTTGTGATGGCTCAGCTCTATTGATTGGAGATTGTTTGGTTTAAGGAATATGCATTGTAGGCATTAACTATTGCCAACAATAACCCTTTCTATACTCTTTATGTATTAGGGTTGTAAAATTAGAGCTTTCTGGTGCTCTTTGGTGCTTTGTCATGGAGGCAACAGATTTATAATAATGATGTTAAGTCCAAACAGGGGCATTGAACCCAGGATCACAAAGGCCTTTGTTTTGATGGAACCATCTCTGCTCCAGAAATAGTAGCTCTGCTCTAATTTTTCCATTTTGCTGATATGTAGCAGTTTGGATATTATTTTTAGCTGAAAATATAAGTGCAAAATATGAAACTAATATTTATGTATCCTACAGTACAAGGTACAAAAGAATATGAAGGGAGAGGGATGAAGCTGGCTTATAAGGTACCTTACAGGAATTAATGAAATGCATCCTTCTTGAATAAATGAATTAAGAAGAGACATCACCTCTATGAAGTGAGAGACCTGTGGTAGAACATCTACTTGGAGGATGGAGTCTGCACTTATTTTAGCCTCTCCCCAATGTCTCTAATGGTGCCTCTGTATGGAATACATTATCCATGGTGATACAAGAGGAAGGGCAGCACATATTTTCTTAATGGGGAAGCAAAACCCACAAGCTCCTGCAATTGTACATAGCGGGTCCTATGTTAAGCGTGTTGGCAATACTTAGTCTTTTCTCCACCTGTATTCTCTGGTGCCCTTTTTTGGTAAAATATCACATTTCCTCTGTCTCCAATCTGGCATGTTTTTGTCTCAGGATTTTTCTCTGTGTAGGATTTTAAGAAAAGAAGGTAACCGGGCATGGTGGCACACACTTATAATCCTAGCATTTGGGAGGCTGAGACCAGGGGATTGTAGTTCGTGGACAGCCTCAGCTACCTAGTAAGGCCCTCTGCAACTTAGTGAGACCCTGTTTCAAAAATAAAGAATAAAAAATAGGGCAGGGAGTGTAGCTCAGAGGTCAAATGCTCCTGGGTTCCATCGTCAGACCCGCAAAAGAAAAAGAAAAGAAAAAGAAAAGAAGGAGTCTGTGGGTATTGCTCTGGGACCCATCAATCACTAGAGGATAGCTCTATCTATAAGACAAGTACATCTGGAAGTAGAATAATGAGCATCAGTTTTTTCCATAGGCATTTATTGTATCCCTATACTGTGCCAGCTCCCGGCACCAGGGCAGCAATGAATTATGCAATGATGTACTCTGCCTAGATACATCCTGTGATGAGACCAACTCTACCTTCTTATCCATCAGGTCTCAGTTGAAAATCCTCTTCTTCACCTACCAATGGAAACCAGACAAGTTTTGTGGTCTTTTATGCTCTCTCTTGTCCAATATTCTCCACTTTCATTATTACCAATGCAATGACATTCTTCCCTCCCAGACTTTACAGCACATGAAATTAGGGATCATGGCTGCTATTGCTCTAGAGCCTAGCCTAGTGTCTGGCATATAGTAGACCAAGAACTGGTTGAATGAATGAATGAAAGAATAAATGACTGCCAAGCATAGAGCCCAATTAATTTACCCTTTGATAAGCCTTTGTGAAAATGCTATTATGGATTTGAATGGGAGGGATATATCCATCCTTGAAATCTAATGAGCTTTGAAATAATCACTAAAGTTTCCTGCCTCGAGTTTTCCCTGTAATCTCTGCATAAAAGATCTTTTTAAATAGGAGTATTTTAAATCAGAATATCAGAAAAAATGTCTTTTCATCAGTTTTAACAATAACACGGCCATCTTATTTGACAAAAAGGGAAGCTCAGAATTTAGTTCACGGGGGTGATTTATATGATTAATTGTATCCCACTGCTGTGGTATGGCAATAGTGATAAATAACAATGTGTTGGGATATTTTAATTGTAAAACAGCTATTTCTCTGGCCTTTGATTGATCATGGTCACTGTAATCATGACTGAAACCTTTCATTAACCTTTTTATATTTAATTTCTTCTTTTGAGTTAACATCATTATAAATCCTATTTCCATGAACAATACAACATGCACTTTTTCAAGAAGCACCTAGGCTGCCTGGCACAGCATGGCTGCTGAATAAGAAGTAGAAACTAACCTTTTCCCCAAGCAAATCTGAGAAAGAGAGTGTCTGTCTGCCCTTCCAGGGAGGTCCCATCATGATGTGGGGTCACCCAGTGAGTATAAGGTTCTAAAGACCCATAAAACGTTATTTGACATGAAAATTTCGCCTCGCCTACGAGCTGTCGCTAATGAATTACATATGATGCAAGAAGCAGCATGGCTGAAATATTTTTATTAATACTAATAATATTTCTTGCTTATACAGCACCTTTCATTGCAGAAAACTGAGTTGGAAAGGAAGCTTTAAAGACATACTTGGGGTAAAATTACTGGCTCATAACTTTTTTGACTTGCTGCTCTCTGCCGCCATGCTGGGGGCGCAGCTAGTGTTGTGCACCTCAGAGAATTTCAGGAACCAAAGATTCCCAGACTTACTGATTCTGCTGGAAAACAAAGGGAAAAACATTAGAGGATGACAAATAAGTCTTTGATTCCCTGTGGAGTGAAATTAAATAAATCCACTGGAGGAAATGTGGATGATGTTATGCTGGGGTTGGAAGCCATGGGCTGGGCACTTACTGTGTGCGGGGTGTTGTCTCATCTGCTCATCTCCACAACATCTTTGTGAAATGCGAGTTATATTTATCTTGTAGATGAAATGACTGAGGCATAGAGACATTAAACAAGTATCCTCATTTGCCCAGCCTCTGCTAGGGAAGTTCCTACTTGTGGTTCCTCTGAGTTTCAGGCTGAAGAGATAACTTGGTCAGCTATAGTTGCATGCTACCAGGAGTCTGCTTCATCTCTAGGTTTAATGTAAATTCCATCGCTTCTTATTTCTTTGGTACATATAAATACTCCAGTTCCTCAACTAGATTGCATGTGGAGAAAGATTTGGGCTTAGGTTTATAAAGTGTATTAAATACTTTTAGAAAAACGAAGACATCTATTTTCATAGAATAAGTTGTATCTTAGTTCAGGTGGTTTTAGCAAAATACCATAGATAGAGTGACTTGAACAATAAAAATTTATTTCTCATAGTGGTGGAGGCTGGGAAGTCTAAAATCAGTGTGCTAGCACAGTCAGATCTGGCAAAGACCCTCTTTCTGGTTTGGTTTCTTGCTGTTCACCTTCATGGCAGAGGGAAGAGAGAAGCAATCTTTCTTGCGTCTTTTCTTGTAAGGGCACTAATCTCATACATCAGGGATTCACCCTTATGACCCAGTTACCTCCTACAGGCCCCATTTCCAAAGACTATCGCCATGGGGATTAAGGCTTCAGCAAATACATTTTGGGAGAATATAAACATACAGTCCCTAGCAAGTTGATTTCTCATGTGGACAATGAGAAAAGATTTGAAATCAGAGCCATTTTGGTAAACTCAGGACAGATGTAGCCATAACAATTGCACTTTCTTTAATAGGAGAGACCGAGAAGAGTAATTTGTTGACATTTTTTTATCTACACTTATAAAGTATGTGTATTTTGGTAGCAAATTGGGGCCCAGTACTCTGCATTACAAAGTCACAATGTCAGTATCATTACTGAATACAGTCGCATATAAATTAATCATAGTCCAGAAAGTAGAATTTATCTGTTTTCACTAAAAATAGACCATATAAATTATATCTTTATGAAATGTTTACTTATTTTTGGTATGGGGAATCTATGAAATGAAAAACCATCTGGTCAAAGTTGGAGACCTCATGTGATATCCACCCAGGCAAGGAATTATCCCTAGTTCATTAACTTGCAGAAAAATATCTCTCTGGTATTCTTTACTCTTGGGCCCACTGTATAGAGCCTAACTCTACAATGGACAGGTATAAACTCTTTTATTATCCAGTTTGTCTGTCTATATTTTTATCAGAGTCTTCCAAAAAACAACCTTGGTAATTTCACCAATAGCTAGCTCATCTCCCTCACTCTAATACTTAAGTGTTCCTCTAACAGTATTGTACACAGTCACTCTGTGCATTATATGACCTAATAACATTTGGAATACACAGTCTCAAAAACAGCATATAGCAAATCATTTTAGGTGGATTAATTCCTGGTCAGAGACCTACAAATGACAAACATTTATATTTATATTGATGTTGTTATCTTCAACTTTAAAGGGTCACTTTGCAGGTGGGTTGACAGAGGGCATCACCAAAGGCAGAGTATGGGAAAGGGGATCTGGGCCCCAAACACCCAAGTGTAGCAATTTGATTTTGGGCAGCTAACTTAGCCTCTTTGGGTCTCAGTTTCCTTAGAGTAAAAGAGACTTCTAAGACCAAAGTAGATCCTGAACGTGAAAGTACCTAACAACTGCACTGTAACTTATAGAAGGCAACTTAGTAGATAAAGTACAGTCCATTCTTCTATAACTTGGTATTTTAGTCAGCTCTCCCATTGCTGTGACCAAAATACTCAGCAAGAACAAGTTGAAGAAGGAAAGGTTTATTGGGGCTCATGGTCTCAGTTCATGGAGCTGGCTCCTTGACATAAAATGCAGTTTTACATACTATCAGCACATATTTAACCTTTACATCTTTGTGAAGTGGGCATTACTGTATGACAGTTGAACACATGAAGGGACTCTACTCTCACATCACGAAGGCTAGAAGCAGAGAGAGGGCAAGACAGAGGATGAGGGACATAAATTGTTCCCCAAGGCCACACACCCAGTGACATACATCCTCCAGCCATAGCCTATTTGCCTATGTTACCACCTAGTAAATCCACTGAAATTATTAATCTATCAATGGATTTACCCAATGAAGGGAATGAATCACGAACCCTCATGATTCATTCATTTCACCTCAGAACAATTCTGCATTGCCAATACATGAGATTTTTTAGGGGACATTGTATATCCAAACCAGAACACCTGCTTTGAAACAGAGTGCTTTTTGAAAAACAAGTCAATCCAGATGCAGTGACACAGGCTATAATCCCCATACATTGGAGGCTGAAAGATGAGGACTGCAGGTTCAAAGTCAATTGTAATTTAGTGAGACCCTGTTTCAAAATAATCTTAAAAATAAAAATTTTATAAAGGGCTGACTGGGGGTGTAGTTCAGTGATAGAATTCCCCTGGGTTCAGTCTTCAAATCTTCAGTAACACACACACACACACACACACACACACACACACACACACAAACACACACACACACCAATCAGTATGTTGAAGGCAATGGTATGATAATTAACCAGCACTGTCTAAAAGACATTCAATGTCCACAAGTATGAGTTATATATGAAATATAAAATTTTCTTATAGCGATGTTAAAAAACTAAAATTAAATAGGGGAAATTAATTTTTTCATGTAGTACTGGAGATCGAACCCAGGAGGGTTCGGCCTCTGAGCTATACCTCCAACCCTGTCTTACTTTTTGTTTTGAAACAGGGTCTCACTAAGTTGCTGCAGCTGGCCACAAACTGTTATCTCCTGTCTGCTAACTCTAGGAATTATAGCTGTTTACCACAACACTCAGCTTGAAATTAAATTTTTAATATTTTATTTAATCATATATCATAAATTTAACACATAAAATTATTAATTAGCTATTTGTCATTTTTTCTTTTTGTTCTTACCAAAGAAAAAAGGTTAAAGATTATACATTTTATATTTACAGAACCACTACAATTAAGCCAGCCACATTTCAAATTCTAGTTAGTAGCTACATATAACTAGTGGCAACCGTATTGGACAGTGAAGATCTACGGCATGGATCATGGACTCTATTATGGAGCAGGATTTCAGGTTTGATCACTAAATAATACAGATTAAGAATGGGAACAAATCAATGTACATTGAGATATATTTCTTGGAAGAAAGATAATGAAATTTGTAAAGGCAAAATCATCTTTACCATTATCAACACCATTGTCTACACAAAATATTTTAAATTTCAAGAAATTAAAATCCCAAGTCAGTTAGGCTAAATTTCATTGAAGTCAATTCTATACTTTATTCAAATAGGATCTCTTGTATAGATAGTGTTCAACTGGGATTTAAGAGATGTCATTTTTGGTCCGGTTCTATTATTAAGTAGCTGTTTGAGCTAGATACTAGAGGTCCTTGGTCTTCAAATTCTTCACTTATCAAAATTCTGTAATAGTCTGGCACAGTGGAACACACCTGTAATCCCAGTACTTCGAAGTTTGCAATGGGAGGTTCACAGGTTGGGGGCCAAAGCACAGAAACTTAGCAAGAACCTGTTTGAAAATTTAAAAATAGTTGGGTGTGTTGTACATGTCTCTAATCCCAGTGTTTGGTAGGCAGAGACAGAAGGATTGTAAGTTCCAGGCCAGCCTCAGTAACTTAATGAGACTATCAGCAAACTAGCAAGACCTTGTTTCAAAATAAAAAAATTTAAAAAGGGCTAGAGGGTGTAGCTTAGAGTTAGAATGTCCCTAGGTTCCATCACCAGCACAAAATAAATAAATAAATAAATAAATAAATAAATAAATAAATAAATAAATAAGGTTTGGGGTGTAACTCTGTAGTAAAATGCCCCTGGATTCCATCCCCACCATCACACATAAAAGGGGGGCTATATGTGTGTTTTAAAGTGTTTTCAACTCTAATATTGTTAAAATTAACTTTATCAATGTATAAATTATATATAATAAAAATATGACCTTCATGTATATTTTGAGAATTTCAACAAATTAAACATCCTTATGACTATTAGCTCAATTAAGAAATATTTCTATATCCCCTAAATGTTGCCTTGTGCCCCTTCCTGATTAACCTTATGTTGATGGAAATTTAGTTATTTCTAGTTTTTAAATCAAGAAACTTCCAGCGATGGCTGAAGTCAGGGCTAAAATGCATGTGGATGGATTTTTTTGGGTCATTCACAAAAAGAGTAGTTTTATCTTTACAATAAATTAATAAACTGTTTCAACATGTTTATTTCACTTCTTACCAGCACTGCATAAGAATTCCAGTTGCTTCACATCCTTATCAACATTTGGTATTGTCAGTCTCTTAAATTCTAGCCATTCTAATGTATGCATAGTGTATCTTATTGTAGTTTAAAAGTCCATTTTGTGTAAATGACAATATAATTCTGATGACTTAATGACAAAAATCCTCTTACTATATGCTTGTTAACCAACTGTGCCTCATCTTTTATGAAGTGTTAGCTCCAATATTTTGGCCATTTCTAAAACTGAGTTTTTATCTTCTTTGGTTGATATAGAAAATATGGTTTCTGTTTTATCTTTTTTTTTGTATCAGGGATTAAACCCAGGGTTATTCTACCTTCAAGCTACACTCCCCACCCTACTTTTTATTCTTTATTTTGAAAAATGATCTCACTAAGTTGCAGAGGGCCTAAGTAGCTAAGGCTGGCCTTGAAACTGTGATCCTCTTGTCTCAGCCTCCCAAATGCTGGGATTACAAGCATGTGACACTTTATCTTTTTTTTTTCCTTTTTCTTTCCTTCCTTTCTTTCTTTCTTTCTTTCTTTCTTTCTTTCTTTCTTTCTTTCTTTCTTTCTTTCTTTTGCAGTATTGGGGATGGAACTCAGGGGTATTCTTTCTCTGAGCTACACCCCAAGCCCTATTATTTTTTTTCCTTGTTTTGAAACAGGTTCTCACCCTTTGAGTTGCAAAGAGTCTCAGTACCTGAGGCTGGCCGAGAACTTTGATCCTCCCTTCTCAGCCTCTATGCTCGGATTACAAGTGTATGCCACTATGCCTGTCTTTTTTTTTTTTTTTTCCTTTTTTAATTTTTGGTACTGGGGAATGGAACCCAGGGGCATTCTACCTCTGAGCAACACTCCCTAGTGCTATTTTTTATTCTTTGTTTTGAAACTGGGTCTCACTGAGTTGCAGAGGGCCTCATTAAGTAGATGAGGCTGTCTGCGAACCATGATCCTCCGGTCTCAGCCTCCCGAATACTGGGATTACAAGCCTGTGTCACCAAGCCCAGCTATCTTTCATTTTCTTAATGGCATATTTAGAAGAGGAAAGACTTAATTTGAAGCTCAATTTAATGATCTCATGGAATTCATAAGTTTTGTGTCTTAATCTAGAAAATATTTGTCTACCCCTCCAAAATGTGAAGATTTTATTCCAGTTTTGTCTACTAATTTTAGTTTCACCTTTAAATTTAGATCTATTTCCCATTTTGATTGACTTTTGTGAATTATGTGAGGGAAAGATTGAGATTCATTCTATTCAAAATGGATGTACAGTTGTTCTATTTGGTTTTATCTTTTCTCCATTGAAATGTCTACACAATACATCTCTCTGTATATCTATATCCACCTATCTTCTGTGAAATGTTTGCATCATAGGTAATGATGAGGATGATCATGAAAGTGATTGTAACTCTTATTTAACAACCAGAGAATTAAATGGTCGGGCCCTGAATCCGAGAACCTGCTCTGAAAGCAAGTATGAGGAATCAGGTAAGGAAATGACTATAACCTTTACTACGCACTGCCTCTCACATCTTTGCCTAGGATGCAACTTTGTGAGGGTCCAATGCTCTGAAAGACTCACAGAGAAGCAACTCCCAGATAGACTCCTAGAGACTCTGAATTTTTTGTTATTTCTCCTTTCCTCACCTCTGCATATTCTCATCTAAAATATCCTGTGCACAAGGCCGCCATTACAATTTCAAAACACTACCCTTGGGCATATATGAATTAAGACTGAAATTTACATTTCTTAATACATAAATAATCTAGACCTGTAGGATAAGAATGCTCTACAATCATTTGTTTTAGACTTATAATGGTCAGTGTTTCCAGCTTCAATGGTCTTTGAAAATCATGAATGTGGTAACTGCAGAGAGTGTATATATTCCGTGAGTTAGAATGTTTCTTGTTTGGGAATTTCTTTGGCAGAGAAAATATGAAACTGACCCTCTCTGTCACAATTTTCATCATTGTTTGTGTTTATTTTGCCTTACGTTGAGCTGTTAACATTGCCCTAAGCGGTGGCAGATTTTATTTCTTGTAGTGCTGTGTGTTCCATTTTTGTTATCTTTCTCATTACTTCTTAGCACCCTGTCCTTGACTTCATAATACTAGGCGGACCCAGCTTGCAAATCTGCTTTTGGCAGAATAAGATATCTTCATCTTTGAGGTCACGTTTCAGGCTTTTGTTCAGTCACAAGTTCTGTTTGGATTTATCCTCGGTGTGTCTACTTGAATATTCAAAAAGTCATCAGCTAGTCTAATTTGTTTTTTTTTTAGCCATGTAAAAGACTGATTTGCTTTGACAGGTGGATCAGAAACAGAATTGGAGCTATTTTATCTGGACCTAATTAAACAACCTTCATTACCGGCAGATATATGTTTGTGACTTAAAATTAGCATGATTGGAATTAAAACTCAAAATATAAGGCATTGAATTCAGATATGGCTGGTTTAAAAATAAATTCCATACATTTTAAATGCAGCAAGTCTGGATTTTAAATATCCTATAGTGACAAATCCCCACTTAGAGTTGTGTTTGTCTGTGTGTGTATGTGTGTATGTGTGTGTGCACGCGCGCATGCACGCACATACACACGTGGCTGTGGCCATAGATAATAGTGAAGATATGGCCTATATTTCCTGAATAGTTATAGAGCAGCATTCTGAATTATGAAACTTTAATAAAATATTTTTTAAAACCTCATTTCTCTTCTTCCTATTAGCTCTAAGTATTTGAGTTCAGTGTTGAGAATTTTGTGTAGCTTTCTTCGCTTCAAAGGTTATACTCTCTAATCAAATTATTTCTATTCATCATTGTCCAGTTTATGAGATTTTTATGTGATTACCTTTTATTATATGTGTCCTGATTGTGTGCATACATACACACACTCACAGAGGAACCTCCTCAAAATGTTCTTTGACAGGTAACATTTTAAATCACATTTTTAAATATTTTATTTCTTTAACCTTTGGGGAAATATTTTAAATGATTTTGTGTGTATTTTATACAAATATTTCTATACAAAAAATACCACATCTGGCTGGAGTTGTGCATTATGGGTAATGATATGAACTTAATAATTATTAAATGATTATAAAATATAAATATATATTTTTGTCTTCCTGAGGCTTTTTTGAGGGTTATTATGTACTGAGATATATGAGCCAGATTTTACTTTATGAAGAAAAATAAAAGGTTGAATAAAACATATTGACATTTCTGTTCAACATTAAGGCTGCAGGAATTATGGTGGATTCCTTTTCCTAACAAACATTAATATGAGATTCCTGGTGTGATGAGAACTGGATATCAAGAATCTAATCCCTCCCCCTCTGCCTTTCTGCAGCAGAAGCCTTCTCCAAATTATTAAAATTCCGGGTCTTTTGTGATACTTCTTGATGTGTCACAGATTTTAACCACTTTAAAATGCAAGCAAGAGCATGCTCTTAGTATATATAGCCTCCTTGTGAAGTTCACATATTTACGAAATATAAAATAAAGCATGTGTTTATCCAGGTCCTTTGAAAAATCAAAATTTCCAGATGGTCTTTTCTATATTTTTTCCAGGAATCAAAGCAACAGTTTCTGTGTGTGTTCACCACCTTTGTTTGGATTTGCTTAGGCTTTGCTTAATACCGGGGTGGCGTCTAGTTCAACCATCGCTCCTCCTGAATGCATGTGTTCAGTCTTCCCCATCCTCCATGAATAGGAGGTACTGCCTTCACTCTAGCTCAGCTGTAGGCATTGCTTTATTTTGTGCTTCAAGTAGAGTTGTTGATTTTCTCAAACACATGATCGCTCTCTTTGGGTCCTTCTTGAATTCCCAGTTTGATAAACCTAAACTTTAGGTGGTTGATATTTAATTTCGGAGCATTCAGATGAGCTAGTTGGTCAAACTTTGAACTTTAAGCCCTTGATTTTATCTTCTTTGCTCGGGAGCTGTGATATCCATACGGTGGCATCTACCATCTCCTTTTTTTCTCTCATGTGGCAGGGATGGTGATAATATATCCACCCAGGCTTATTCATGTTGCTTGGCATCTCCTTTAGTTCTGGGGGACCTCTAGAGAACTGGCTGTATCCAGTACAAGTTTGGACAAGGACTTTCTCGATGATTGCCCTAAACACATCAATGTGTAAAAGGTTGTGGGTCAATAAAATTGTGTCAGTCTTCCTTTGGCAAACCCATCACCTCTCAAACTAAAAATGTGATTAATTTTGCCATTTTCTGAGTTAGATAGAGATAGGTAAATTATGTAATATAATCAGGCTTATCTATACAAGTGGGTAACCGTAGTCACTCATGCATAAAGTGGGGGCCAAGTGGAGACTGTTCAGCAGTGATTGAGAGCACAGCAGCTGGCGCTGACCGGCCAGTGTTTACGTTCACTCCTCCATTACCTACCATACTATCTGGGGCAAGTCATTTAGCCTTCCCACACTTGGGCTTCCTCATTTGATAATATGGATTAAAATAGCATCTCCTCACAGAGTTAGGAGGATTAAAGCAGATGATACCTTTTAAAGCACTTGTAATTATGCTTGACACGTGGGAAGCATCTAACAGATTCATCCATTCAACAATACTTATAAGGTGTATACAATACAGTAAGCGTAATTTTAGGTGCAGGAGACAAGAAGCGAATAAATGTCTTACTTTCTTTAGCTTTCATTCTCGTGGGTAGGAACAGATGAGAAAGTAACAAATACATGCATAATTCGGGGTGTGGAGAAGAATGAAGTGGAGTTGGTTCACTGGGTATATAAATATAAATATATATTTATATTTTATAATCATTTGATAATTATTAAGTTCATAAGTGTTGCCAGGGTTGGTTCACTGGGAAGACGTTACTGGAGCACAGCCCTGAACATGGGCAGGATGCAGCCTGTGGCCTAGGAGTCAGGGCACCTGAGGCAGGAGATGGGGGAGCAGAGGGCTATGATGGTGAGCCACGAGGCCCATCAGGAGATCAAGGTCCACACAGAGGCTCTGACGGGCTACTGTCACAAGTTTGGCTGTACTCTGAGTGGAATGAAGAGCCACTGAAGGGTTTTGAGCAGAAAAGTGAAAGGATTTGACACATTTTATAAGAAACAGTCAAGGATGAAGCATAAGAGGCAAAGGGAGAAATGGAGAGATGAGTTAGGCACCGTAACTATAACCGAGTGAGGGGTGGAGGTTCCTGGGCCACGATGGTGGAGGTAGAGCTGGGACGTGGCACAGAATGTGAATCTATTCGGAAAGCATCGCTGTTGGAATATTAAATGAGATAATCCACTCTCATATGGAACATTGCTGTAGAGTAAACGTTAATTAAATACTAAACTATTGTTTTTAAGGAGTAAAATGGCTTTAGTCCACGTGTGTGTGTGTGTGTGTGTGTGTGTGTGTGTGTGTGGTGTGGTGTGTGGGGTTTGGGAGAAAACTGAGTCTTCTTAGTTTCCTTTGAAGGATGTAGATGGAACACCAGGAGGGACTTACATATACAGAAGGCTTTGTGAAGTACTGGATTAAATAAAGAGGTCTTTTCTAAATCCTTTCATTTAAGGAAACAACTTATATAAAGATTTCTTAGTTGAAGCATCTACTAGTATACTTGGGAGGCGAGATAGGAGGATCACCTATTTGAGGCCAGCTTCAGTAACTTAGTAAGGCCTTTTACAACTTAATGATTTACTATTTCCAAATAAAAAATAAAATAGGTCTAGCGGTCTAACTCGGAGGTATAGTACCCCTGATTTCAATGTCCAGTACCACACACACACACACACACACACACACACACACACACACAAGGAATTTGTTAGTAAAACAGGCAACCAATGGGACAAAATCCAGCCTACTTTCTGTCCTTGTAAATAAGGTTTCATTTGGACACAGCCATGCTCACTCCTCAGGTATTGTCTATAGTTTTTACCTTCCAACATTTGAACTGAAAAGTGGTGAAACCTGAAATGTTTTCCTTCTCACATAAACACTGAGGTGTCACTCAAAATTACATACTGTTCAGAAAGTATTTGTGAAACTATCTGATGCGTAGCACTGAATGAAAGCGCCCAGAGGCGCTCATGCTCATAAAGACCAAATATGCTTATTTTGGAGGAAGAGAGCACACGTTAGAACATCTGCTTGGGAACACCTTATTGTCATATTAGTACCATTTACCACTGTGTTTCAGCATTCCAGAAGATTGTCCTAACCTCTTTGCATTACGAGGTCGAGTAAAGTTCACAGCAATCAGTGGGGAGGTATCATTACTTTTCCTATTTTACAGATGTAAAAAGTGAGGTACAGAGGAGAAAAATGGCTTGCTCAGAATTGCACTGTGGGTAACTCACAGAGCCAGCCAGGCAGGTGGAGGCAGTCTGTTTTTAGAATCCAGATCTTCTATCTCTGTGATTGACCTTCATCCAGGTAGTTCTGCGTGTGTGTGTGTGTGTGTGTGTGTGTGTGTGTCTGTGTGTGTGTGTTCTCCATCAACAGGTTTCTAAATTTGCACACTAAGCCCGACCTTGTGAGACTGCTCGGTGCACTGATCATACACTTGTCTGTTTGCTGTCTTAGTTGCCATCGCACGATACCATTCAGCCTCTGAGGGGCAGAAAAATCACCCCCTCTCTAATTGTGTCTGTTTATCTGAAGTTGAAAGAATAACAGAAGGCAGTGACAATTTTGCTGCTTGCCTCCTAAGTGTGAGGTTTCAAAGAATAATGCAAAATTTTCATATGTTTCTTGAGTTTATCCAAGCTGAGGTGTTCCTAATTCTTAAAATTTCAGCGTTGGGCTGCTAAAAAATGGATATAATTTTTTCTTTAAATAACAGGCCATTTTAGAAAAAGATTATATCTGTTGGAAGTGAAAATAGTGTATTTATACTCTGTTGTAACCTATTCATTGCTTTAAGGGCTCTAGGGTCTCCAGGGAGTATTAAAAACCCAAATGATATCCCTGAGTGCAAGATTTTGCATTTGAATCTCTGATTTTGATTATATGAGAAAGCAGGCATCGTCTGACACTCACTTATTGCCAACATCTTGAAAAGTAGCAACCATGGTTTTCTTAATGTGCACAATATTAGGGAGAAATGGGTAACAGGAGGAACTCTAGACGAAGAAGGGACCCTATAGAGGAGCAATTAAGGTGACATATCTGAGGGGATAAGAGTGTGAATAAGGGGAACTCTTTAAAACACAAGCCAGGCGTGGTGGCGCAGGCTTGTAATCCCCGCGCTTGGGAGGCAGAGACAGGAGGATTGCGCAGGTTCGAAGCCAGCCATGCTGGCTTAAGAGACCCTGTTTCCAAATAAAAAATGTATAAAAATAGGTCTGGAAGGGTAGCCCAGAGGTAAAATGGTTTCCAGGAACCCCAGTACTACCAAAAAAAGAAAAAAGAAAATTAAAAATAAAGGAAACACATGATGTACTTAAATATATCAAAGTCAATCAGGAAGCCAAGCATGGGTAGGAGGGAGGGGGAGGGAAGGGGTTAGAGACTGGGTAGGGGCTGATTGGGTGATGTGTGCCTGTATATCTCCACAAGTATTTTATCCCATTGAGATGCATGACTACAATGCACCAATACAAATTTATTTAAAAAAAAGTAGCAGCCTAACTTCTTTGGCCTACAGTCTACAGTAATTTTTAGATTCAAATGCTCCTTCTTCCCCTCATCCCGTGGCCTATTATAGAGGAAAACATGAAAATAAATGTGTTTTCCTGCTAAATTCACCCCTTCTTGGTTAACTGCCACTCTGAAGATGCAGCTGCCACAGATCAGAAGTCAGGAGAGAAGAAGGTGTCATGGCTGCCCAGGAAGCTTCCTCGTGTCTGGATTGGATGCAGACCCCTGTGCGTGTTCAAAGGCAGATTTCAACCCGGAGCCCATGAGTGTGACTTCCTGTTGCCACTTTGCTCAAATGTGCCTTTCGTTCTCACACACAGAATTCATCTCTAAGTCAGTGATCATCTTTTCACGGATTTTGCTCAGAATGTGAGACTTCAATTGACCTAAGAAAAGGAATTAAGTTGTTCTCATTTTGGATGTATAGATTTAACAAGTTGAAAGGATTCTAATGTTTTCTCATAGCTTAGGGGAAATTTCAAAGAATTTTTTGTAAGAGTAGCTGTTATGACCATGACGGTGGTGGGAAGCAGAATGCTGTTTATCTATCTTTCCTTCCTTCCTTTTTTCTTTCCTCCCCTTTCTCCTTCTCCCCTTCCTTCCTTTTCTCCTTCTCTTGTATCAAGTAGTTATTGAAAGTCTCCTGTGATAGATTCTGTGCTAGACCCCACATAGAGAAATATAAACAAGACAAATGGAGGTCACAACCTTTGTGGAATTTGCTGGAAGATACATAAATGCAACAAATAATTAACAATAAATTATGCACATAATTATGTGATTACACTGTGTATATTCTGTGTAAAAAAAAACTATAGGGCATGAGGAATGGGGTAATGCAAACCTCAGATAGATGAGCAGGAGAGCCCCTCTACCCCAGGGACAGTGCCGTGGAAACTAACACTTAATAGATATGTGGGAGATGGTCTGCTCAGAGCAGGCAGGAGAGGAGGTGGAGGCCAGGACATCATCTCTGGTAGATGAAGAAGGACCTGTGCTGATAAAGACTGGAAAATGGACAGAGCTGATTAAGTATAATACTGGATGTCTGAGGAGTCTGAGCTGAATGGGGAGTTGTAGTCAAGAACCAATATCTTGTTCTGCCTAATAGACCTTATTTATCAGCCTGCACTTGATCCTAAGAACAGTAGAAAATAACCGAAGGATTTAGTTTGTGAGTGTGTGTGTGTGTGTGTGTGTGTGTGTGTGTGTGTGTGAAATATTTGTAATATTTGATGGCTCTTTTCTCTGTGATTAAGAATTGACAGAAAATTCCGCAAAAATCCACAATTGTTCTCATGTGGGTCTTTTTCAGTAAGTGCCTAGTACTATCTCATTATGGCAAATCTAAACATTTTCTGTGTCTCTAAAAATCTTAAAAAAAAATCTTGTGAATCATGATGACTGATTTCTGAGACTGAGCACACTGGGACTGGAGGCAGAAGGTGCACTGAACAGACAGGCTGGGCTCATTCATTTCTTAGTATACCTGAATTAGGGGGGCTTTGGAGACGTGGAAAAGGGTATACAGAAGACACCTCAAGTTCTTTGTTTTCCTATTTTGTTGTTCTGTTTTACCAGTGTATTTGAGCCCTGCATATTTTACAATGGTTGCCATTTAAGTAATATTTAAGTTAGAGTTTGACTTTCCTCGCACAATGTGGCAGATTGTCATTGTTGGCAACTTGACACCACTTCCCATCATCTCTTCACTACTGTGTTGCAGGAGCTTGAAGCATAAGAACTAGGTTTCTTAAAATATCTGCTAGCAGAATTGTTTTAGACTCCACTAGTGAGAGACACTTGTGTAAGAGTTGAAAGGCAAAACAGAATCAAAAACCCTTATTGCTTTTGGATAGCACTGGCCAGGTGTTTGGGCTAGGGCAGATGCCAGAGGCAGTATATATATAGACTTCTGATGTTCTCCTGAAATTTCTTAGCACTACTTAAGTGCTGGGGATGGCTGAGATAATCAGTGGCAGTTTCCTTAAATTCACACATCTTCTGATTTTTTGAATGTTAGTGGCAGCTTCCCCAACCTTTTCTCCCTCAGCCTTTCCAACAGCTTTTAAGTCTCTCATTCCTTTAGTTGAATACATCTCTGTATGAAATACCTAGAGTATTTCTGTTTTCCCAACTGAGCTTTGAAATATATATATATATATATATATATATATATATATATATATATATAGTTAGTTCATATCCATAAAATGGAATAAAATTTCTTTAGTGAATTGACAACTATCATTCAAAATTAATGTTTAGCCGGGCGTGGTGGCGCACGATTGTAATCCCCGCGCTTGGGAGGCAGAGACAGGAGGATCGTGCAGGTTCGAAGCCAGCCGCGCGCGCTGGCTTAGGAGACCCTGTTTCCAAATAAAAATATAAAAATAGGTCTGGGAGTGTAGCCCGGAGGTAGAAGGGCTTCTAGGAACCCCAGTACCACCAAAAAAAAGTAATTTTTAAGTAGTATGTTTAAATATTTCTTTAATATTTTATTCATTGTCAATACTTCTCCATGCCCTCCTTTCAATCTCCCAGTTCTCATAAAACTTTCCGATTTATATGGCATATAAAATAAAAATCTCAGATTCCCTAATTTTTAATATACGGACTTACAGAAGCTGCTTCCAACCACGTTTTGTCTTGTCATCTCTGTTCTTGCCCTCTGGAAGTCCTAGCACTTGAGTCTCCTATAACTAATGTTTCTGGGTCTGTGCTCACTTGATTCTATCTGCTCAGATATTTACTTCTTGTTCTTCTACTAAATCCATACATATTCTTAAAGATATCATTCAAATATCTTTCATCTACTTTTTTTCTTATGTCTCTCTCCACAAAACCCCAACTAAGCCTCAAAAATAAGCTATTTGTAATCTTAATAAAAGTAATATTATTTGACAGCTTATTTTCTTTGTTTCTCACCTTAACTAGAAAGCTAATTCTTTGAGGAACGGGAAAAACTCAATAAATGGTCATGGATTTGAAATATTGAAATGAAATAATCTGTCATCAATATACCAGTTGTTAAAAAAAATACAGCAAGAAGAGCCCCCAAAAAGCTTTTTAAAAATTTTTAAAAATACATCTCAAATCGATCTAATGCCTTATAAGTAGCCTGGGGAAAATTTTGACTTTACTTTTGTCTTGCAAAAAGAAAACTACTAAAGGAATTTTCTTGTTTTTCAAAAACTGATGTTTTGAATATGTATTTTTTCAAGCTATAAAAATGTAACTCCTGCTAAAGCCTTTGGGCATATGTACAGTTATAAATATAACATTAAAATACAAGTATACATCATAATTTAGTTGCACCATACAGCACAGGGAGGGAAAGACAGCGGCATATGGCTTTCAGCAGAGGCCTCTCATAGATGACCAGTGGTGTGGGGTCAGAGGTGATAAAACAGTATTAGAGGACAAGTGAAGAGTGTGATGTCATGAAATAATAGGATGCACTGAAGAAGAGCATTGTGGGTGCTTTGTCATGCCATCTGGCTCAACAAATACCATGAACCAGATGTTGCCATGGTTAAACCTCAGAGTTGGTTGTAGATCTTGAGTCCTGATGAGTTGGGCCTATACACAAGAGGACTGCTGAAGGCCAAAACCCTTTTCAGTCACAATTTTAATGCACCAGAGACTCCGTTCTCAATTTGTGTGTGCTACTGGTCTCATGAAATTGTGAGTACATCATTCAGTATATTTGAGCCTTAGGTGTGGCTTCCATTTATAGGGATAATTACGTGTGACTTTTACTTTCTTCACGAGATTTTTTTCTTCTAGGCATTTACATATTCAGTTTTGAAGCTGACTCCAGGCAAGATAATGAAGTAGAGAGAACTGTGTTCTTTGTACCTTGCCATCTTCAAAGTTGAAAGTCCATTCTTTTTCCCTTCCTTTCTTCCTTCCTCTCTCCCTGTTTTTCTCCTCTCTTCCGCACCCCCCTTTCCCTCTTTCTCCCTCTCCACCTCCCTTTCTCTCTGTCTGCCTTTTTTTTTTATTTTTTGCTTTTTGGGGGCATTGTATTATAGAATGTAGGGGCCCTTATCACTAAGAAGGACCCCTAGTCTTTTGAACTTTTATTTTGAAATAGAGTCTCACTAAATTGCTAAGGTTGTCCTTGAATTTGTAATCTTCCTGTTTCTGCCTCCCAAGTACTAAAATTATAGGCATGTACCACTATACCCTGATCCATTCTATTTTTTGATTCCTAATATAATCTGAGAGATATCTAGCTAACTGCATTAAGGAGGTATTTGTATAGCATTTTATAACATATATGGGAATTTAGTTTACCCTTACAATATCTTTCATAAATAATAATTATTATGATTGATACTTTTTTCAGACCAGGAGACATAGAGACAAGTAGATGTTATAAATCTTGTTCTGAACCATATGTCCAATAAGTGATGTGTGATATCTAGATACGGGATCCAAAATATTTTTTTCTTTTTTTTGCGGGTCTGGAGATGGAACCCAGGGGCATTCGACCTTGGAGCTAAACCCTCTGCCCTAATATTTATTCTTTATTTTGAAACAGGGTCTCACTGAGTTGCAGAGAGTCTCACTAAAAAGCTGAGGCTGTCTGCGAACCGCAATCCTCTGGTCTCAGCCTCCCGAATGCTGGGATTACAAGCGTGAGCCACCATGCCCGGCTCAAAATATTTTATTCAACTCTCCACCCCCAATATTTCCAAGGGATGCATAAATTTTAATGAGGTTCTTGAAGATTTAAAATTTTGGAACAAGACAGGCATGGTGGCACAGGCTTTTAATCCCAGCATTTGGGAGGCTGAGACAGGAGGACTGCAGTTTGCAGACAGCCTCAGCTACTTAGGCCCTTTGCAACTAATTGAGACCCTGCATCAAAATAAAGAATAAAAAATTAGTGCTGGGGTGTGTGTCTCAGAGGTAGAATTCCCCTGGGTTTCATCCCCAGTACTGCTAAAAAAAAATAATTGGAACATAACTGCTCTGAAATTATATAAAAGTTCCTTGAGAGCAAGGATCATATTTATCTTTAATTCTCAGCCTATAGTAAAATATCTCCTATGTAGTAGTTACTATTTCAAACATAGTAGATGATTAATATATGAAATTATAAATGAAGAGTAGAATGACCATGATTAATATTGATCTATATATTTATGATACATATCTGAATATATACATACATATGTGCATGTATAAGCATGATTGCACTTAAATATGCATGTGCATATGTGTGAACATGAATATATATGCAGAAATATACATATACATAAAATGTATATATAAGAGATAAATCAAAATATAGATATTAATGTATGTGGTTTTTTTTCTTTTTTGTACTGCAGGTTATTTTGTTCTTTTTGTGTGTGTGTGTGGCCTTGGGGATTGAATCCAGGGGCATTCTACCTCTGAGCTATAATACCAGGCCTATTTTAATTTTAATTGTAAAACATGTCTCACTAAGTTGTTCAGGGCCTTGCTAAATAGCTGAGGCTGACCTCAAACCTGCAATCCTTCTTCCTTGTCTCAGTCTTCCAAGTTCTGAGATTACAAATTTTTGTCACCATAACCAGCCTGTTTCATTCTTTTTCTTGACCAAAATTCCATATTCCACCTTTTATTCCTCTACAATACACAATTTTTTAAAAAAAAGTTTAGACTTGCAATTATAAAGATACAATTAGATTTTTCAAATGAACTTTTCCCTTGGAATTCTTTTAGAAGAAGAATATAGAGAATATAGAGTCCCTGCATATTCCTCACCACCTTCTCCTAATATTAACACCTTACATTACCAAAGTACACTTATCAGAGAGGGTAAAGAACCCAGGATTAGCATATTACACTGATGGAACTCAAGACTTCACTCAGACATCACTGATTTACCCACCAAAGTCCATTTTATATTGCAAATCAAACTCAGAATGCTTCATTGCAATGACACCAAGTAACTCCTTAGTCTTCTCTTAGTGGCTTGGTCTTCTTAAGTTTTTATGACTTTGACAGTTTTAAAGTTATTTGTAGCATGTCTTTTATTTGGGGTCTTTCTGATTTTTTCCTGATTAGGCTAGAGTTCTATGTTTTGGGGAAGAATGTCACAGATTCTCTTCTTTGCTCCATTCTCTCAGGGTATATGTTATCAGCAGGACTTAAGGCCGGTGATATTAATCTTGATCACCTGGTCCAGGTAGTTCTTGAGAGATTTTTTCACTATGAACCTATTTCTCCTCACTTTCCTTCCCACACAGTACAGTTTTGGGGAGCAAGTCATTAAATCTCATGCATGTTCAAGGGAAGGGAAACACCAAGCACTTTCTCCTAAAGGGGAGCCTATCTTCATAAGTTATTTGGACTTCTATGGAGATCATTTTTCTCTTACTAGTTTTTCTTCATTTACTTGTAACAGTACTTAATCATATATATTTATCCTTTAGGTTATAATACAATACTGTTACTTTTGTTGCTCAAATTGTTCCAGCTTTGTGGATATTTTTTAAGGTTTACCTTTTGGGAGTCTCTCACTAAAATGGGATCTACCATATTAACCCAGCACCTTCAACATTAATAGGTTTTCTTTTGTGCATAATCTCCTGTCCCTTCTCAAGACTAGTGATGATGTTTTCAGAACCATGATACTTGGTTTTCCATCTCTGTTTCTGAAAAGCAGAAAAGTAGTGGAAGCTGTAAGAGGCCATGGCTCTGACATTTCAGTGCTTCAGCCTGATCTTTGGGAATGAGGAGAGAAAGGGGGAAATAAATTCCCAGGAGATCCCCTTCACTGTCTCCTTGACTTCTTTGATTTCAGTAGTAGTTGGAAGCATAAGACAGGTGATGAATTTGGTCCCTAGTAAGGTTAGTTGAGAAGGAAATGAAAGTAGAGGTTTAACAGGAAGATTAGTGGACTTTCTACCTCTGGGCAATAAATGTCTGCTTTGGTCCTCACTAATCAGTTTTCCACATGCCTCATGCCATTTGCTTTACTTAGAATGAGTTCTTAGAGCTCCATTAGGAAGTGTTCAAATCACTATTTTGAACAGGCATTTTTTCCCAATGCCCTCCTTTTAACCCACTTCTTTTTTTCTAAGTGTATACACGTAGAAGGCTGGTCAAGGGGGAAATTATGTTGATTAGGAAGCATGGTCCAATTAAAGTAGACATGATGGGGAAATTGCTTTGGAGTACTGATGTATAACTCCAGGATAGAGAAGCCTCTTTAACACCTGCATAAAGAGTGTACAGATTTCATAGCTTATAGCTCAGGGCAAAGAGAATGGGCGTCTCATAAATTGCATGTAAAAAATGATTGGAGCCAGCTAAACAATAATATGTACCTTGGCAGAGAGGGAAAATAGTGTGGTTTTCTTTAGCTCTGTGGTATTTAGAAAATATCCACTATTTTTTTTTTTAAAGAAGAGAATTAGAAGTGGCTGAGAAAGGGCATCCCTGGCCCTGGATTGGTTCAGTTCACACTGAAGTCACTTATTTTCTTTCTCTCCCTTTACTCCCACCCAAATCCTAACAGTTTTGTCAGCCCTCCCCTCAATTTCTAAAGAGTGTTTACTTCATATGGTTAGTTTTCAGCAGTATTACAAGTCTAAAATTATTTCTGCTTTAGGAGAGAGAACAGCAGAGGGTCAGAGGACATGAAGGAGAAATTGCTCATTGTGCAATGGGTTTTGAAATGCTCCTCATACCGTCTCTGCCTAATTTTGAGAGAGTTTCATAATGGTTGACAGATTATGTAATCTGCTCACCCACCAATAATTTTTTGGCATGGGGAGATTGTACAGGTATTTCGATTTCAGCCAGTCTCTAGTTAATAATCAATAGTCCTGTTGTTTAATGAAGTGATGGCCTTGACACCTTGCCCTTTGTGCAGTGTTAAAATAACATTGATCGTTATCATTATCATATGCCCTTGATATACTGAATAAGGACATGGATATCAATCTTAGAGCAAAGCAACATTTCATAAATCTTGTAGAAATAACCAAGATTGTCCAACAGGCATATGCTCCTTGACAGCTGTGTGACAGAAGAGTGTAAGACACAGATAATTTATAATTTATCTCTAAACCCAGATTGAAGAAAAACCTAAAAGTAGTGTTTAGTATAGAAAGTATTTATTTACATGTCACAGAGGACAAGGAGCCCTTTGACTTTATTTTTTTATAGGAGATGGCTCTGGGAGAAAGTCTCCTGGAGCGCTTCTGGGAGCAGGGTGTTAAAAAAATTCCTCTTGGTTATCCCTTTGTGCATGTTATTTTAAATCCTGCACTATCTTTCAGTGTCTGGATGCGAGAATCCGTGGAAGCCACATGGAGAGGAAGACGACGGACCGGCTTTATCCAAGCTGGTTGAGGAAGTTTTAAGTAAGAGGATTCATTTTCCAACAGATCTTCTTCATCAGAGTCTCAGGTGTCAAACTTTTTTTCACTCAGATTGGCATTTTAATCACTGTAAACCTAGGTTCTTACTGAGAAATGCTAATTATCCATGTGATTATTCTGATTAAGCTAATATTGCGGGGTTAGCTTATTCATTATTGCCGGATAATGAATGATACCAAATCTAAAACATGGGATCAAACTTCCAAGGTCAAATGTGGTCTTACTTTGGTAACATTCTTCATCTAAAGCAATAGATTAATGATTCCGTGACTCTTACAGGCACCTTCATCACAAACACAAAGGGGTATGTACGGAAAAGAAGGCCTTCTCCCCAACACTTTTCCAGTCTGGAATAGTTACTGAAAGTTGTGTGAACATTCTGGCAGTCGGAGGGTAAATAGTTTACAACAGTTACTTTTGTGCTACAGAATTTATCTCTGCACAGTCAATAGAATTTTGGAATGGGGAAACAGAAGGAAATAATGTAACAGTTCCTTGAAATTTGCTGAGATCCAAAATGAAAGCCATTTAAAAAAGATAAAAGAGGTCAGGAGCCTTTACCAGGAAGCAGGCATATGAATTACCAGGATGTTTTACTGACGTTAATTTAAGATGTTCTATTATTTTTATGTTATTTAACCATATTTTAATTTTAATTCTATTTTATTTTTACTTAAATGTGTTCATTGTCATTAATTTATATAAAAATGTCCAAAATCACTAATTTATAAATGCAAAGGTACTATCCCACTTAAAAAGAAAACGTCTGTTTTGTTTTTTAAGAAGAGATCTTGTCTTTCCCTATAAAAGCAAATAACCCAATCATAAGATGGGCAACTGAATTGAACAGACATTCCACAAAAGAAGATAAGCAAATGGCCAATAGATACATTAAAAATGTTCAACATTATTAGAAATTAGGAAGATGTGGATCAAAACAAAGCTGAGATTCTATCTAACCTGAATCAGAATGGCAATCATCAAGAAGTCAAATAACAATAAATGTTGGTGAGGATGTGGGGAAATAGGAACTCTTCTATACCCTGTTGGTGAGATGGCAACTAGCTCAGCTGCTATGGAGATCCATGTGGAGATTCCTCAGAAAACTGAGAATAGATCCATCATATGATCCAGGCATACCACTACTGGGTATCTTTCTAAAAAGTTTGGAACCAGAGAACTACAGTAATATATGCAGACCCATGTTCATAGCAGCACAATTCACAGTAGCCAAATTATGGAACCAACCTAGGTGTTTATCAACAGATGAATGGATTACAAAATAATGGGAAATACACACAGTGGAATTCTACTCAGCAATAAATAACAAAATCACATAATTTACAAGAAGATGGAAGGGCTTGGAAAACATATGTTAAGTGAGATTAGCCAGTCACAGACAGTAATGGGTCATGTGTTTTCTCTAATATGTACAGGATAGGGAGTAATTAGAATGCTAGAGGGACTCCAGATAATGGAAGAGAAACCTCATTGGAGCCAGAGAGAAGATCTAAAGGTAGGGGAGAAGAAAGACTGAGGTTCCTTAGTGGAAATACTACCATCGACTTTGTGTATACATATGAATATACGAATGTCAATTTGGGTACTCCATATTGGAAGGGACGGAAATGGAGAGGTGGTGGGGGCCCACCAAGTACTGTGTGCATGTATGTCATTGTCAACATGATTTGCATTATGATGTGAGACTATAATGTACCAATAAAAGCACAAAATTTAAAAGAAAGTAAAAGAAAGAAAAAAGAAGAGGACTTGCTAACTGAAGGCCAGACTATGGATATTTTAGGTATATGTTATGTGAGGTTGTGTAGTGTGTGTGTGTGTGTGTGTGTGTGTGTGTGTGTGTGTATGCACACATGCTCTGTATATAAATTTATGTTTGTTTCCATTATCATACATACCTCCTCTCCAGACAGGAAAACATACTTTCTTATAAGCTGAATGTGGTCTGAAAGTAAGTTTTAATTACTAAAATCCATTCTGATATGTTAATATCTGCAGATTCTTATTCTGGCTGGTAGTGATTTAAGTTGTACTAAACCAATCCAAATATAAAATTATTCTTTTCCTCTCTTAGAATTCCTTATAAAATATTATTTTACAATTTTATTTACAATATAATTTTGCATGTCACATTTCAAAAATCAAGCAAAAAAAGTAAACTAATCATTAGTTTAAAAAAAACATCGGGGGGTGAGTGGGTCAGGGTGAGTGGGAAGTGCAGCTCTATATGTCCACATATAGGTGTTTAGTTGTTTGTATCTTTCTGGAGATTCTTCTTAATTGGAGACACCCAAGAAGAAAACAACTAGCATTTGAGCTTAAATGGTTGGGGGGTAGGCACTCACATGACTAAAGCCAAGAGCCATTTTAATAAATGATTTTCTCCCTGTAAACAAGGAGGAGAGCCTCTGGCTGTGTACAACCTTTAGTTGCTAGTCTGCCAAAAATGTAAATATTTTTACAAATATATTATTTACTAGGCAGGGAGCTTTTGAGGAGGTGGCAGGGTAGTAGAGGAACACAGATGAATGTGCCAGCAGTGAGAGCTTTATGACCACTCCAGACCCAACTGTCATTCCTTCCGTACCTCCTGTCAGTCTGACTAAACTCTGTCATCCCTCAACCCGGTTTAAATTAACAGGTAATTTGTAAATGTCACTTCAGGTTAGGCCGCTCATTTTGTTTCTACTCTACCAATGCAAAGTCTAGGACTAATTTTTCTTGTCTTCTTTTAATAGGATTTTCATTTATAAATAGAATTATGTTCTGAAAATAAATTACTGTAAGTGATGCACAGAACGGGAGGCAGTGGCACTCTCGCAGAATTTCAAGCACCTACATCAGAAGAGATTAATAAAAACACTTCAAAGGCTAAATTCTATTTAAGCAGAAGACAGCTTTTGGTTAATATTTAATCTGAGTAACTGAGATCTTGGTGGAAAATATAATTTTTTAATATCTAAATTAATTTTCAAAACAAAACCATTAATTTTGCTGAGAGAGTTTGTGCAGTGAGAAAGTTTCAGTAATGTATTTGTAGAGGGAAAAGTTAATCAATTAATTCTGTGGTTGGAAAAAATAGCTTTTAATATTGTATTTGTTCTAAATGAGTTCCTATTATTTGATCAGGTGTGGTGCTTTAGGATTTCTCTTCCTTAGCCTTTCCCATCTCAGTAGGTGAGGGAGAAGGCTGTAAGGGAGAATCTTCTTTTCTCATTCTTTTCCATGATGGCTCAGCTTTTCATCCAGGTCTTTGCAAAAAAGGTCTCCAGCTTGAACTCCAGCTTGGGCCCACTCCCTAAGAGTGGAAGCCTGACTAGTGGACTTTTTCACCTGTGAGGTTCAGGAATGTCACTGTAGCCGGTCTATTGTGATCATGGAATTTTTTTGCAGAGAGGAAATTATGGTTGTGAGACATGTTAGGTGATCATGTCAGGCTAAAACGGAAAATGAGGGAACGTCTTCTCTAAGTCACATGAGAAGTATTCATAAAATAGTATTTGAGACAAAGATATCTGTATCTCTGTAAATCTGTCTCTGCATCCCAAGGGTTGGTTGGAGGAATGAGCAGTTGATTATTTGTCTTGCCATTCATCTCATCACATCTGTCACTGACCAGCTTTGTTGTCTTAGATACATCCTTTTTCCTTTCTGAGTTGAAATATGCTTTTCCAATTTAATATCTATGCCTGGGCTAATTTACCAAGAGTTTGTGCAGCTGAAATACATTGTGTGTGCTATAGTCCTGTTTTGTGACAGCCACGGACATATCCAACATCTTAGCCTTTACCAGTGTTGGCTCCCAACCAGCGTTGGCTATGGTTGGACGAGAAATCCTTTCTTCCTTCTGTCTTTCATCCTGAGTGGCGCTGTTTGAACATAAAGATGGAGGAAATAGCTAGTGCTTAGAATCTGAAAAAAGTGTAATAGTGCCTCCAGTTTCAGACCAATGCTATATTCTCCTACCTTCTTTGTCTCCATCCTATTTCTTTCTCTCCACCCATAATCTTCTTGGACTGTTCTTTGCATGTTGAGTGTGAAATGTAGAGAGAAAGAAATTCAAATTTATTTTGTACAAACCTTCATGAAACATCTTCTCCCACTCCTAGACAGTAAACATGTGAACTGTGGGTTCCTCAAGTTCCCCAAATGATTCTGTTCTTATTGGACATAGACTTTCAATAATCAGAGTCACATGACCACATTACAAAAATTTGGAAAATGGGATAACTATTACTCATAATTCGGCTATTCTGACACATGGGTGTCATATTTTCTTCAAGTATTTTTCCTTGTATAGCAGCTTTTTAAATCAAATGCAATTTTAATCAGTATACTTATTATTTATAGCATTTCTCTTAATGTGTCATTTCCTTTCCTATGTTTTCATTTAGTTTTGATAGTAATTATATTTCTAAAAGATTATTAATTAAAGGAAATACAATCAGAACTCACTCAACAAGTATTCACATTACTTTCCTTTTAGAATAGTGACTTAGAAAAACTGATGTCTATTACATTTTGCTATTAATAACCAATTTTTGCCAATGCTGAACAATTAATATTTTCTCTCTGAGTGTTTCCATGTGCATAACTCCATTTGCCTAGTGTACAGCTTCTCTTCAAGTTGCTCACCTGAAAGAGGTGACGTCTATATTCCCCACAAAACACTTTTGTCTAGAGTTTAAGCTTGTCCATGTATATAAGACCTTCTCGTTGGTTGTTTTATTTACCATAAAACATTTGACTATGAAGCAATGCAGAAAGTGCAGGGAGAAGAATTGGGGGAGAATCAGGCAGAGGCTCTTCTCTCCCTTATTTCCTTAAATAATAAGAAAGTTCTGTCTTTATAATGGATATAACAAAGTGATGTAGAATGTTAGGGGAGAGGGCTTGGGATGCTGCATATTGTCTCTGGGTCAATATGTGAACTTTTAACAAGTTCCTACTAAAAACAAGAGCAAATTTTAATTGATATACAAAGAATAGAGGATTACTTCCTCCATTTGTACACACACACAAACATACCCCAAACACATGCATTCACACTCACATGCACTTACACACAGGCATGGAACACACATACTTCTCAGTTGATTAATTTCAGTCTAAGCTCCCATTAGGATCAGAAGCACCATTAGAGATAGTAGGTGACCCTCATACCTTTGAATAACTTATCATTCTTTTGAAAGTCACAAATTTCCTGTGGGATTTCATTAAGACTCTAAGTTAAAATAACTAGAGCTCCAAAGGAAAAATTTAGGGCTGGTGAGAGTCAATCCTAACTTTGCCATTATTTAGCATGCTAGCTTGTGGCAAATCATATAACTCTCCCCTCTCTACAATATTCCTACTTATTACTAGAGGAAGTAATTGGTAAGGTAGAGATGTATCATTACCAGTCAAGCTTCATGAAATTGACTGAAGAAATATGAAGCACATGTTTAAGAATAATATTAATTACATCTCAGGCATTTTGCATGTGTTTTTTAAAAACATGTAATAATAATAATAATAATAATAATAATAATAATAATCCTGCTTTTTATTTACACAGCCCAGTACTTTGAAATTTCTCACAGCGGAAAGCAGCCCTCCATGCACATAACCTATGAATTATCCTTGAAATAAAATGTTTAATTACAGTTGACATTTCTGAACCCATTGCAGGTGGTGCCCATCTGAAGAGTGACATTGTTTACTACACTACAAGGCTCCAGGCCTAGTGTCAGAGATTATAAACCAATTTCCATCCCTGCTTTAATGCTGGTTTAATATCAGAAGAAGAACTTTACTGTGTAAATATTAAACATTTTGTTTAAATATTAAGTACCAAAGGTCTTTTCCTTTTGATTATTAAAACAGGAAGAGCCCCAACTTTGAAAGAGGTGCCTTGTTGTATTAAGAAAATGACTGGTTCTTTACCTTCAGGTTAATTATCACTGGCCAAGGATGCGTGGGAAGGCAAAATGTCAGATGTCTGCTTGTGCCATAGTGACTCTCAGTCATTAAGCAGCAGTAGCTGACCAGGCACCTGCACCACTAATAATGAGCTTATTTGTTATTGTAAGATTTTTTTTTATTGTTGTTTACTGGAGAAGTGAGCCTCTGACCATTTCTTTCTCTCTCTCTCTCTCTCTCTCTCTCTCTCTCTCTCTCTCTCTCACACACACACACACACACACACACACACACACACACACACACACTTTCTGTCTCCTTTCTGGGTGCAGGTAAAGCAGGATGACAAACCTCAAGGAAGTGACCCATGAGTAATTCAACAATAGCATTCACTGGATTTGATCACATTGAACTGCAAAGGAGCTAATCATCAAAAGGGTTGGCAAGAAGGGGGCCATTATGAGACAGATGTCCATTTACCTACCTAAGACTGAACTCAAACCAGGGAAGTGGAAGTGTTTGAACACTGTCCCACAGAATACCCAGGATGGATGAGAACTCTTCTCTGAGAGATAGCATTTCCCAAGTAATTGCAATGAGAGCTACTATGAGAATAGTCACAGTTTCACTTGTGGGAAAATGAGTTCTGTTATTCATAGTAGTATGTCAGATTTGCTAGATTTCTGTCTGTTCTCTTATGTATTGTCTTAAAATTCTTGATCAGGACAGTCAGCAGCATGAGGCAGGTGCAAGAGATCCAGATGTTGCTCTTGAATTGAGAGCTATTGAGTCGGCATTATTGAAGTGCTTACAAGAAGGCAAACAAGCTTGGGTTTTAGGCTTTTGGTATTCAAATAAATTCAACACCTCTAAAGACCGAGTGTTTTTAGAAGTCTGTCTGAGGTGAATCTCAATAGGGGACTGTTTCAGAGCACAGTGGTTTTGATGCAAATAGGAAAGGGGCCATTGTTGACTTTTTTCTTAGAACTGTTGAACCTATTGATATTTGCATATAAGTTAGATGGTAATAAGCAGCATCAGTTAATCAGTGCCTCACAAGCACTATTTTTATGGCTTTTTAATCATCTAATCAATTGACACATGTTAGTTGAGCATCTGTTTTATGCCTGGCATCAGGATGAACATTCAGATATTAAGGATAGACCTGAAAAGAAAAAATTAACTTACTTGATCCACTTAGAAAAGTATTTGGTATATTAAATCATTCAGTAGAAGAAAAACGAGGTTGGCTAGTTAGGATGTGATTAGATTTTATGGACTTTAATAACTAGGGAAATGAGGTCAGGAGTAGTTCTTTGAGCTGCATGAGTTGGGAAGGCACTCATCAGGGTATGAGCTGGGACATTTGCTCAGGGGAGGGACTGAGTTGCAGAGTCATGCTGGAGGCTGTGGCCATGCCATGGTCCTTTGATCATTTGAAGAAGACTTAGGTGAATGAAAGGAGACAGAAGGTGGTTTTTAGGAAATTTCAAATGTGGAGATTACCAACATTTCTTTAAAAGTTATGTTGCTCATTATTTTTCTTTCTATGAGAGGTATAAAAATGGGCCAAGACAAGAGAAGGTGTTAAAAACTTGGAAGGCACACATTGTTTTTGGCCAGATTACTGACACTTTGTATAACTGAGGACTTAACTATGCCTCCTGGCTTCCATGCCCCTAAATGCAACATGGTGGTAATAATAATCAAACTACCAGGTCATATTTTAACATGTTTTGAGTCTCTTATGTTAAACCCTTTTTGGAATTATCTTTAATGCACTTGACTTAATTTTTTATGCCAGATTTCTGAAGGGTAGAGGGTAACTTGTGTTTTGAATCTAACCTCATATATTACTAATCTTTGAAACAATAGTTTGTCTTTACCTCATTTATGTGTGTTATTTCTTGATATCTTCCAAGGTTTCCATTTTGAAAGATTTAGAGACCTGCTTATTGAATGTAGTGGTATAATAGGATTCCATTTTCAGTGTCTACTATAATGAAGTTTTGAAATATTTTCTTAGTTAAGCTTTCTTAGTTTTACAGTGTTACTTCCTGAGTATAAATATACTTGAAAATATGAGGAACTTTGGGTGTCAAGAGTATCCATATCTATTACTAACATTAGCTCATACCTACTTCTCATTCAAAAACCAATAATTGACTTACTATATAGACAGGAATATTTGCCCAACATGTTAGATGCACTATAGTGAAAGCTACTTTCTATTCTTTTAGGTATTTATGATCTAGTTGCAGAGATGGATGTTTAAACACAATGTCACAGTTAAGTGTGTTGTTACTTATAAAATAACCAGTGATATGTATTCATTAAGGAATAGTGTCTATTAGATAGAAAGTATATCCCAAGCATATAATGCTAGGCCATAAAAGGGAGTCTTCAACAGCCCTGGAAGAAGGTAGAATTATGATATGGAAAGAGAACATTCTGAGCTTGGGGTGCTCCATCTACAAAGACATCAAGACACCAAAGCGCCGGCTGTGGCCTGAGGAGACGAAGGAGACAAGGAGGCTGTTTTGAAGTCTGTTTTCCATCCACAGTGAGTGCACAGTGCACACAGATGTGTTTAGGAGTGTTGTGAAACAGAAAAAAAAAAACCCTACTTAATAGGCATCTAAAGGGAGAGGGAACAAGACTAGTCAACTAATCTGGCCCATTGCCTCTTGAAGAAATTTAACTATTTGGAATTGCACCATGGATTTTTCTTTCCATTCATCCCATGAGGCAGATAGTTTTCTGGCCTGTGTTCTGGCCATCTCTGGCTCCATGGTCAGAGTTCTCCGACTCATTAGAAGTAAATGAAGCAATCGGCCTCCCTTGCTACTGCTTTCTATTTTAAGGAACCTGGGAAACATTTTCTATTCTCAAAAGTGTCATTGATAGACATGTCTCCACTTTACTTCTGGGCTCCTTTACAGACCATGTCATTCTTAGAAGTCTTTAAAATAGTGAAGCCCATTCAATGTGGAGGCTCAGGGGTAAGTTCCATGGAGATTCTTAAAACAAGCATACTTTTGAGCCACGCGTGGTGGCACATGCTTGTAATTGCAGTCCTTGGGAGGCTGAGACAGGAGGATGACAGGTTTGCAGCTGGCTTCAGCTACTTAGTGAGGCCCTTTGCAATTCAATGAGACCCTGTTTCCAAATAAAGAATTAAAAAATTAAATTAAAAACATAGGACTGGGATTGTAGCTTAGAGGTAGAATACCCCTGGGTTCAATCCCAGCACCACAAAACAAAACAAACAAACAAACAAAAAAAAAACATACTTTTATAGGATGCAGATGTACTAGTATTTTGGGTATATTGATCTGTAATTACAAGTCACCACAATTACAAATGGATACCCCCTTTTCAAAACAAAATTGTTTCTCAGTTCTTAAGAAGAAAAAGACCTTCATAAATCCACTCACCATTTAGGAGAAAGCACTAAAAACATAACATTGATATGAATATTGAGCAATTATTTTTCCAGAGGAGCACAATCACATGAAAGAACCGATTATGCTCTCCCAAAGCTGGCTTTGTGTATATACTGAGCTCCTTCCACTAGGTGATATGCATCACTTCTCACTTTTGAATTTTCTCAGAAAACATGCAAAATGTGCTATTTTCAAGATATTTTTTCATTTAGCTTCTGGTTACCAGGATGCATTAGTAAAAAATCACCTGCATTTGTTGAATAGAAGAAATGCATGTCTTCTGAATAGTTTTGTTTAAAACTTTGTGGATTGAGATTTGGACAGTTGTATGTTTCACAATGGAGATGTTGTTAAAACCTCTTACACAGCAACTTTTTAATTGTGACGATTATAAAATAAAAACTTAACTCCTCACTAAGCACATCAATAAAACAGCACATGCTTTGGCTTATTAACATAATTTGTTTCAATTTCTTCCATTTTCCATTTTGCTTAAAGCAAACTTGCAGAAAATATTCTATTTTCTAACTAAACATATTGATATTATTTTAGGATGCCAAATTTTAAAAGTCTAAGACTGACCCTCTATCAAAAGGACTGTATAATAGCGAATGTTACCTTGGCTATTTTATTGTTTTTCATGCACCACTGACAAAAATCAAATTTTGTTTCAGAAATGATTTCAAATAGATCCATTTCTGTTCTCCTGACATTTTAAACTTGCTTATGTAAAATTATTTCATCTTTTTTATTGAAAGGTACTGAGCATTTCAAAAGTCATGATATCTCCCCTGGTGTGGAATGATTGTTGAATCAGATTTTAAAATATGGAAGATAGTAACATAGAGAAGTAGAATATTCTGTAAGCTGGGCACGGTTCTTCTGTGGCCTCGCTATAAACAGTACCAGTTGAATACAGAGAACATGCACAAAAAAAGAGGCTGCCCATTTATTTTCTAAAGAGGCAAATTGCAGAAACTTAGATCATCTTTACTGATTATCTGCCCACATTTAAAAAGATGTACAAGCAGTTGTTTATCAGAAGACTTAAAGAGAAATTCTTCCAAGGTAAGTAACAAATTATATCAAGTAAAGAGGCAAGCAGGTCAATTTCTTTTATTTTGCATCAGAAATAAAACCTAGAATGAGATTTATTGATAGAATTTGTGTGGGCTGGTAATTTTTACAACCTACTTATAGGGGAATAATACATATTCCAGTTATTGAAATAGTATCTATATATTATAGAAATGTGATGGCAAAGAGATGATTCTGAAAGAACTACAGCCAGATGTACTATTCATTTGAAGTGCATGGGAAGGATCCACTGGTTAGAGTTCCTCATCAGAATGATTGCTGTATCAGTTCAAGTCTATGAATTATGGAAAATGGATTCCTATATTTCTAGAATAAATCACTCGCATATATATATATATATATATATATATATATGTGTGTGTGTGTGTGTGTGTGTGTGTGTGTGTGTGTGTGGTGTGTGTGTGTGTGTGTGTATGTGTGTGTGTGTGTGTATGTATTTATTACTGGGGATTGAAGCCAAGACTTCACACACTTTAAGAAAGCACTCTATTATGGAATTATACCCCCCACACACTCATTTTTACTTTATTTTGAAACAGATCACTATGTTACAGCCCAGGCTGGCCGTGAATTGGTCATTTTCCTCCCTCAGATTCCCAAGTAGCGGGGATTACGGGTGTGTGCTATCCTGCCTTGCTGCTGCTATATATTTCTAATTCTCAGCATTACAAATGAAAAAGTTTCCTTTCTATTATCTGAAACCTAAAACCTCATATCTGTTTGGCCTTTTGAGAGGTCTATGAATTGGAAATTACATTTCAGCACATTGAAATTATTAGAGGCTTGATCCTAAGGGGTAAATTTTTAGTGTATGGCAGTAGGATTTGGCCATGTAACTCCTGTTAATACCAATAACAGTCAATTACTAGACTCTGGCATATACCTGAAGAATTTCTCCTAAGTACATGAAAATAATTTTTTTAGTCAAACTTTTTATCAAACATAGTGCAAATCCTCATGGGACTATAAAAGAAGAGAAAATATGAATAGTAAAATAAAATCACAATTACAAAAAGATTACTTGAATTTATAAAACAAATTTGTATTGCTTCCATAACTTATCAAACTAAAGGATTGGTGGGAAACATTGAAAGAGTAATTTTTTATGTAGCGCTTACAGAAATCCAGTCAGTCTCACATATGTGACTTGGAAATGAATATGATACCTTCCTGCCTTCCATTAGTAGGCTCTTCTCAGATCTCTAATAATTTGGGTGGTCTGGACTCAATTCAATATATCAGGCTCCACTGAATTTAGTTTACTTTGGTCCTCATTCCTCTTCATCTGACTCTCCTATTTCCAATGAAATTGGTAGCCAATACAAATTAACTTCCCAATAATGTTTTACCTTACAAATCTAGCCTTGAGAAAATGTCACCTAGGGAGAGGTTGACCTTAGACAGTATGGCACCTTGCCAGGAATTTCTGATAGGTACTCTTGGGATTAGCCATGACCTGTTTTGCAGATAGTACTCTCTTCACTCTCAAAATTCCAAATCCCTCATTCCCACCCTCACAGAGCCCACTTTAATACTTTGAGCATCGGTTCATTTCGTTAACCAGGCATCCATAGCCACAAGTCACTGAATGCAAGATCTGTAGCAAACATGTGACTCTGGGTAATTTCATTGCCCTCTCTGGGCTTCATTGTCTTCTTCTGTAAAACAAAGATAACAGTAGTTATCTCGTAGGGGAGATTTAAAGAGAGAATTAAAGGAATTAAGGTATGTAAAGCTTTTGAAACAATGCCTAGCACATGGTAAGCACTAGTAAATGTCAACTACCATAATCCCATAGATCTCTGTAATATCATCTTCTTGTAATTAATAGAGATATTTTTAGTGTTTCCTCCCTCCCTCTCTCACTTTAAAAGGCAGATCTTGTTTCTGTCTGCTCAGTTGTTGGGACCTTGTTTTATACTGAATGGAATGGAAAAAAGAAGACTGAGGAGAAACTAAGAAAGACCAGACTGACATGGCTTAGAAAGAACAAAAACAATGCAAAAGAGAAATTAACTTCTTTAGGAGATGGGATGAAGGGGTGAGAGGAGAGGAATCAGGAGGCCAGAGAGTCAGTCCATGAGCTAGAGACTTAGGTAGGCAATTCATGTGATGGGAAGAGGCCAGGAAAAAGGAATGGAGGAGGGCAGGAGGAAGAAGAGGAAGAAAAAAGAGAGGAGAGGATTCACCAAGCTGAAGAGAAGCCTTAGCACAGCATGTGTGGATGGAATCCTGAGCTGCAGGTGATGCTGTGCACTCTGGCGTTATCCAAGATACTGTAGTGGAGGTTCCAGTCCCCTCCCCTCTTCTCTCCCCTTCTTTCTACCTTCTTTCCTCTATCCCCCCTTTTTCCTTTTTCTCCTTTCACTTTAGCATGGGATTTATTTCGTTTGTACCAGTTGAGGATGACAAGTGAAGTGTCTTTCTTCCTCACCAGAAGCTCCCTGCACATACAGAGCCCCACAGCATTCTTTCCACCATGTCCTTTGGTGCCCTCCCTGAATACATGTGCCACAGCACCTCCTTCCCAACAATACAAACACTAAGACCAAAGCTCTTTGTTGACACACGTTTTGTTAAGCTATTGTTTTACTTCATTCCAGCAGCCCCAACGAATGTATCAGTTTACATGGCACTTTAGATCCCTGTAGTGTTTAAATGATCTCATACTTAGGATCTGTTGTGCAATCAACCGAGGAGGCTAGAAGTTGCTAGTTCGATCTGGTTCATCTGAAAAAAGAAGCAAGGCCTTGAGTGGAGTGAGACATGCCTTTATTCCATCTAAAGTGGGCTGAAATAGGAGCTTCTGCTCTAGGACCCAGTGGCAGCCAGCTGGGTATAAAAGTATTCCTCAAGAGATTTCTACAAAGGGCTTCTTCACGGCGGACACAGTCTCTGTCCAATTTATTTACCAGAGCAGGACAAAGATGCCAGCATGCAGGGGTACAGAGTGAACAAAAATGGGAGTGTACTGGGACATAGGGCTAAAAAAAGGTGGCCATGTGCAGAGAACCAAGACGGCAACATGCCAAGTAACAAAGTTAACAAAGACGGCGGCTATTTGGGGGCAATATGGCATCTTTAAGGACATGCTTAGTTCTTTTTCATACAGCAGTGATATTTACCAGAAAGAGACAAGGAAGCCTAACTAACACCATGTTAGAATTAGATATAAAATGGCCCCTTTAAGAGCTCATAAATTGATGTTTGGAATTGATGTAATTGAGTCATAAGAATTATGATTCCAGAATTGGATAAATCCATTGTGGATTTATCTGGGTGGTGACCCAGGCCAGTAGGGTATGGCTGGAAAAGGTGGGTTCCTGTGGGGGTGATTTGGGGATTATATATGGTTCCTTTTCCTCCTGATCATTTGCTTGTTTCCAACCCCCATGGTGTGAAGAGTGCAGCCCATGTGTTCTTTTCTCCACTTCCTGCTGCCATGCCCTAGGATTGGTGGTCCCCAGCCTCACATGGAATGAACCTGGACCCATAAGATAATATAGCTTCTTTCCTCTAAGTTATATGGTCAATCTTTTCTATTACAGCTGTAAGAAAGCTAACTGGAACATGCCATGTTCTAGCTGTTGCCACAGGGTCTCAGTTGTATTTCTTAAAATAATTTCACATATTTACTGACCAGGAGCTCATTCATATTTTATAGAGGGTGAAACACATGGCTTATGCATATGCTTGCCCTAGAACTGGTAAGGTGACATGGCTTGTGTCATCTATTCATTCTGCTCCATTGCAGCATGTTGGGTGTAGTGGTGCCACAAGATCTCTCTGTTCTGGACTTCTGGAATTCCCTGTGACTTTTTGTCAGCATTTCCTAGATTTCCTTGATTGATGTACTAATTGCTTTAGGTTTGCTTAGCCTCCATGCCTCATTTATAATAGCTTCATTTGGCAAGGGACTGAGTTTCTTCAGGATGTACACAGCTTATTCTTGAGGCTATGAGCCTCCACCAAGTTTCTCATGCAGGAGACTGACACTTCAAGTGTTTAACATTAGTTTTCAGTTCTAGGAAACCTTGCCTTAGGTCATACAACTGATGTGGGGATTAGAACTCACAACTCTGAGTGACCTGTCTGTGGTTTAGCCCTTTGAGCTATACTGCATTTAGGTTTAGTAATTAGCACTTAGAAAACCATTGAGGTCAATCCCCATAGTGCCTGTGCAAAATTTGGACTCATTTAACTGTCAAAGCCTCTCAGAGAACATTTCTGTGTAATTCAGTGCATTGAAAAGTAAATTAAATGAATGCCATTATCCATATTCCCTTAGAATGGGATATAGCAGTATTATATGGACAGAACAGGAATCTGTAATAGTCACAGGTATGGAAGGGTGACATTCAGATGCATCTGTTTCGTTTTAGAAAGTCACCTGCTGGAAGCTACTGAGTAAATGTTAATGAATTTGGGTGCACCTTAGCTGCAAATGGATCAGATCTTCCTAATGTAACATTACAGCAACCTGGATTCACTTGGATTATTCTGCTGATTTAAATTAAATTGAACACCAAAGCCAGCAAAATGTATTAGAGAGGAATTAGTTGTGCTACAGAAACATTTAAAGGGTGTTCTTAGAACCCAAAGAAGAGGAGAAGAGGAAGAATCATAACATCCCTTTGTATCCTTCTAGCTTACAGCCTAACACACATATTCGGAGAGAGGGACATGATGATTATGTTATATGAGTGGAATTTGCCATGTGACCTCCATTAATGTTTAAAGGTTGCTCCATAGTTTAATCTTTAAAACATCATGCTAAAAGCATGCCATCAAGTGCCTGCCAAGTTCTGTTTTAAAATTTAGATGGTTTTTAGCTAGAGGTGAGGAAAAAATTGAAGATTTTGTTGTTGTTTTTGCTGTTTTAAATAAAATTAAAATTAGATTTGTATGTTTGATCAATTATTTAAAAATAGTATGCAATTAACTCTCAAATAAAATTGAAACTCATCAGTGGAGGTTTAAAACGTCTCCCCTGTATCTGCCTATCTCACTTGTCTACAATATGTCTGCAATCATATTCTGAATGTTAGTCTGATATATTTAATTAATTCCTATACATATCCATTAACACTTAAAACCAATTACTTTGTGGATCATCACAGGTGACATCTCCCAAACATAAGAATGTAATTTCATATTCAAATGTATATTTCATAGGTTTTGCACTTGATGTAGCTTCTCACAATGGTTTTTAAGCTTTTCCTTCTTTTTTTCTTTTTTTTTCTTTTTTTTCTTTTTTGGTGGTACTGGGGTTTCTGGAAGCCCTTCTACCTCCGGGCTACACTCCCAGACCTATTTTTACATTTTTATTTGGAAACAGATTCTCCTAAGCCAGCGCATGGCTGGCTTCGAACCTGCGCGATCCTCCTATCTCTGCCTCCCAAGTGCGGGGATTACAAGCGTGAGCCACCACGCCCGGCTTAAGCTTTCCTTTCTAATTCTGTACCTTGTAATACTTGCTAACTTATTCATCTAATTTAGAAGCTATATATGATCAATTGCCCACAAATACAGAGACCTTAATTTTTACTAACTCCTCTACCTGCCCAACCAGAAAAACTCCTGTGTGTGTGAAAAGTGATATAAGCAAGGTTATGGTTGGCAATATTGGTATCAGCTCATTTATACAATTGTGAATAAAATGAGTTGTTCTACTAGACCTTATAAAGGTTCCTTTCTATTCTTCCTTGGTAGATACAGTCTCACTAGAAGTGACGTTTGACCCAAAGATTCTGTTTACACCATCATATTTTCTGAGGGCCTTTTTAGTACTCAGCTCTTTTGTGAAATGATAATATATGATAAGTATTCTTCAACACCTCAACAAAAAGTGGAAATTGCATGTGGTAAATGGTGATGTTTGGCCAAACTTTTGACAAGAATTCCCGACATTTAAAATATTTCAGTATGATTTTTTTCAACAAATCTGAAGAATTCCACTGCCAGTAGTATAAAGCAGTTAACTTTGTTTTATAGTTGCTATTGATGGACAATTATTCTGAATTCTACATCAGATTGTGAAATGAATTAATATATTATGGGATGGCCATTTCTGGGAACATGTGTTTTTTGGTCAGAGTAATAATTTTACACCTTACTTTTTTCTTCCAACAAAGGAAATATTCTCAAGTAATCTGCAATTTTCTAGTAGGCACTTTAAAACATAAAAGTAATGCTAAAATAATCTTAATAGTATATCTTATCTCTAAATTCTTAAAATATCATTTTAACATGTAATCTCATACAGAAGTATGAGACTTTAAACGTATTTTTATCCTAAATTTTCCAAAGGTTTTACATTTTCAGCTCATTCCAATTTGGACTAGCTACATTTCAACTGTTCAAAAGATACTCAGCACCTACCATATTAAATTGTGCAGGTTTAGAAATACCATTGGTAGAGGTTAAGACTACTAAGATTCTATGGGTATGAATATCACTTTTGCCTCTGTTTCTCTATTATCATAGATAATTTGATTAAGCATTTTAAGCCTCAGTTTCCTAATATGTAAAATGGGGGTAAAAATTGGGCCTACCTCATTGAGTGGTCATGAGGATTAAATGAATTCAAAATACCTGATGAATACTAAATATATAGTATTAGAGGATTCAAAGGAATGATATTGCTGAGGAAATTACCAGAGCCTATAAAGGCATTTCAAAGAGATGCATAATATCAAGATTTTACTTTCATCTTCATCATATTTCATTATCCCAGCCATCCAATCACACCATTCTCAATACTTTATTAGTATTTTTGTTTTGAGTTCATTCTACATGTGAAATATGATCCTGCATTCTTTGGGGAGTAGCCTTTTCTCACTTCAAGCATTCATGTAAAATGCTTCTTCATGTTTGTTATTTTTTTATTTTTAAAACAGTCTAAGGCAAAGTAAGAAGTAAAGACTAAGGCTGGCTTGAGCTATTTTGAGAGTCTATGTGTTTTCTTGAGGATAATAACTTAGATGAGTAGAAGGCAGTGATTTTTCCATAATGATCACTTGCTGAAAATACACACAAAAATACTGAAATTACTTATGCTCATAGTTGTACAAATGTTCTGCTAAAATCAGAGGAAAATATGACCCGTTCTGTCAGCCTACACCATGACTGCAAAAGGTGGAATTGTGGTGTTTAGAGCCTTCGGAATTCATGGACACCATGACAATGTTGTTGAAAGCCTATCATAAGTTCCGATATGCCAACCTAAAAGGAATTCCAGACATCAACAACAGTACACCTTGTGGAAATAGTAAGGACAATTATCAATGATACTACAACCAACACTGTTAATTGTTAACGAAAAGGGACAATATTAATTCGTGACCATGCTCTCCTTTAAAGCTAGCCAGAGGAAAAATAATAATTCATCCAGGCTGACTAAGGCTCGTAGAGATATCAAAGGCTAACCAAAGCTTCAGATTACCATTCAGGCCTATGAGTATGGAAAGTAAGGATTATAGAGTATGTTCTCTGCTACAGAATTTCAAGGCTCCTTTTGGTCCTCCTTCTCCTAGTAAGAATCAGTTAAAAGGTTCTTCTAGAGATATGAGGCTCTTGAGAGTTCACTTTCTCCAGTTTCCTAAATGAGATATGAAAGGATTAAAGGCTGGAGAAGCTAACTGATTGCTCAAAGTCAGATTGCCACATCATAAAGATGTCCTGGACTAGAAGACAGATCTGCTCTTCTGGCCTCCTGGGCATTAGTCTTTCCAAGCTTTCTCCTTCGATTTTTCTAGAGAAGGAATCAGTTTTTCCTCCTGATTTTAGCTGCCATCCTAAAAAGAGAAGAAGCACTCAGGATGGTAGTGGCAACAGAATGTTTCTTCCTTAGAGAAATCCACTCAACCAGTCTCCCAGGCCTTGATTTTACAGAGTATGGTGCTGTGATCCAGTCATCTGGACATCGTGGTGACCTCACTGCAGGTACTGTTTAGACTTTCTACACTGTTCCCAATGTCCAGAGTCTGAACTCTTCTATGTTATCATGCTGAACTTCATGCGAGTTCTATTAAAGCTTCAGCAAATTCCTAAAATATAACCAGACATATCTTGAAGTCCAGGAAAATATAAGTAATTTTAAATACTTGTTTATATTTAGATATTTTTCAAATATAGACATCTTCCCTTCTGTGTTTCTACCAGATCTAAGTAGCACTCTGTTCACAGAGAGGTAAAAATCCTCAAATTCTCAGCTACTGTAAAAAAATTAATTTGTTTATAAACCATAATTTATTCTAAGTTTTGCAGCAGCTGAGGAATTGTGCTAAAATCTCTGGATTTGGAGTTACAGGAACTGAAATATTCAGGCTCTCGCTGGCCTCGTATTAGCAAACAGTATCCGCCTAAAATGTCTACTATTAGGATTAAATAAAATAACATACATGCAAGCCTCACAGAACTAGAGAACATTGTACAAATGCAAGTGCTTATTATTTTGCTCAAAATCTAATAGGTATTTACATTTCTATATTGAAATAATTTACATGTATATAATTTATTTTCTATATGCTAGGTAGAGATGATACCCAGATTGGAGATGTTTATTGATAAGCTTCCGACCTAATTTCTGTTACCCGTTTATTTTAACAAGACAGTTACCTTAAAGGTGACTTGAAATTTGCCTCAAATATTCAACTGATAGCAGCTACAGCTACCAGATTCACTGTTTATGGTGCAAAAATCAAACTAAACATTTATAAAAATTTCTGCAGAAGATTCCAGCTAATGAAAGCACCATTTGTGGTGTGCTAAAACATGCGCACACATAGGTATTGCCCCATTTATCAGACATGAGAGCTAATTACCTCATATACCACTATATCTCTTCTACTCTCTGCATTTCAATTCTCAATATTAACACATAGGTGGTCAAGCTGACCATCGAATAGCCTGCATGAGCATGAATGCATTAAATAATTTAATGTTGGAAGAGTTTATTAAACTGCCACATTCTAATCAGCATGCGTACCTGCCTTCATTAATTTTGCACTGGTCCATGGTGTGTCTCTACAGCCAACACGGAGAGCACTAATGTTAATAGGAGCTCTTAACAAACAGGACCAGTTAATCAAGGAAAATTTACTATTAACCACATGACCATGCATACTGCAATCTAATTACAATCAGATTTAACCCTCACCCTGCCACACCCATTTAGACATCTTTCTTATTATTTGTCAATGAAACTGTGGAAAATAGGATATCATTATTTCATTACATGGAGAAATATTTGCATCTGAACACGATTATGAATGTGAGGGAGTTTATGCTTGGTGTAGTCCCAGGTTGGAGAGATTTAATTTTGTTAGTTTTAAAGATCACTGTAAAGAGAGCCATGATTCGGGCTCCTAAATAGTTTTTTAATTTTTTGGAAATAATCAGTTACAAAGAGAGAGTTTCTCTAAATGAACACCAATACTCTAAATTGGTTCCAGTGAATTCTAGCATTTGGCAGATTACAGCCATTGGTATGTAAATGGTGTGACTATAATCGTCATCATTTAGATTGTTCCTTTAAATAAATAATCTAGGACATTGACATTAAATCTGTTAAGACAGGAGACCTGTTATTTAACCTCATTTGATTACTTTAGTACCAGCATCCTGGAGAAATTTCTGCCAGAGCCAACTGATTTACACATCTAGAAGAAACACATGAAAGCAAAATGAAAATGTGCCTAGTTTTGTTTGTTTGGGTGCACTGTAGTTACATATCATAGTGCAATTCAAAGTGATACAACCATAGAGGCACAGAGCACCTGGGCATTGCCTTCTGGATCCCATCTCGCCCCCCTCATACGTGTTGGTGAGATTGATAGCAATACCTTCATATACAGACGGAGCATTATTTGAACTATTTCATTCATTCTTTTTCCCGTCCTCACCTCCTTCCTCTAATCACCTTTCACTATTCTACTGGTTGGCTGGTTATTGTTTTTGTTTCCTGATATTCTTCTGGTGCCAATTGTATTTACTAGTTGCTTTTTTATTTGTTTCTTGGTTGGTTGGTTTTTGCTTCTCCATGTGGTCCTGATGCCTGTTCATTCCTTTGATTTGTGTAAGTTTGTGTGTCATTCCAGTGGATTTCTTTTTGGGTGATGATGCCATTTGCAGTGACTGTGAATTAGTTGTGCCTTTCTGAATGAAAGTAAAAAAAAGAGAACTTTAAGAATTTGAAATATCGATGCTGATATTTATAAATTTTCAAAAAAAAAGAAGTTGCAATACTTTCTGTCAATATTTTGACTTATGATCACCTTGCTCTCTGGCATATTGGCCCACGCTAAGGAACGAGAGAAATATTTCAGGAATTTGCTAACAATTTCTGTTTGACAATTGAAAGGACTTTCAAAAATACTTTCTTGAAAGACTCTAATTATCCTATTTTAGACATTTCTTCCTGATGGGGCTGATAAAGACTGTCTCCTCAGAGTATATTTTATTTTATTATAGGCCAAATTATCTTGCTTTAATGACACAGACAATTCCATAGGTGTCAACTATGGGTTAAGAAGAACTATGTGTTTGTATGGAGAGTATGGATAGAGAATTTATTCTGCAACAAAATACAGTAATTCTGCATCTATATTATATTTTTTTCTTGTGACTCCTGGGTTAAAAAAATATTTTTATAGTTTTGGCCGGGCGTGGTGGCGCACGCTTGTAATCCCCGCGCTTGGGAGGCAGAGACAGGAGGATCACACAGGTTCAAAGCCAGCTGCGCTGGCTTAGCAGACCCTGTTTCCAAAAATAAAATAGGTCTGGGAGTGTAGCCCGGAGATAGACAGGCTTCCAGGAACCCCAGTGCCAACAAAAAACAAAAAACAAAAAAAAACCATTTTTATAGTTTTACTTCTAGAAAGTAGCAATGAGAGCTAGGTTTTATTGAAGCATTCTATAGCAGTGTCACCTGTTAGAGTATCAATACTCTCCAATACAGATTTGATTGGATAGCCTTCTTTTTTCAGAGGAATGCTTCACAGGAGCCTTCAAGTAGAACGTAATCTTGGAAGAACATTTAAAATGTGATGTAAGCTGGGCATGGTGGCACACGCTTGTAATCCCAGCATTTGGGAGGCTGAGATAAAAGGATCATGGTTTGAGGACAGCCTCAGCAACTCAGTGAGACTCTGTTTCAAAATAAAGAATAAAAAAATAAGGATGTGGGCATATCTCACAGGGGTAGAATGCCCCTCAGTTACATCCCTACTACTGCAATAAAATAAAATGTGATGTGATGTACAAATAAGTAAATACATAAATAAAAGCAATGCATGTGACTTACCATGAACCTGAACATTCCTTCAGGTAATAGCAAATTCTTTGTTTCTTTAACTCCCCACTCCGTAGCAGGCAGACCATGGTTGGAGCTGGTAGACCAGGCCATATGAGTGTAGCCCCCTGGGAGAAGTTGTGACAGGAATCCTGAAGGGCATATGCTACACTTCTCTGTGAGTTGTGACTTAAGAAGGGGAGATTAAAAAAAAAGTATTTGTCTTCCTCTATAGACCCTAAGAAATTTTAGAATACTATCAGAGTCAAAGGGAGAAAATTGTTTTGAATTTAATTTTTTAAAATAATCTGGCTTGAATGATAAAATGCATTGCACCATGGCTGACAAAGTATATAATTAATGTTTTGGAAGCTAGTACTTCCTTTTTAAAAATATTTTTCCTTGCCTTACTTTATGTGTTGTCATCTTGATGCTCTGATCAAATCTTGTTTATGTAGATGATTATCTATGGAAACTGTAAGGTTAGGCAGGAAAGCAGTGTGTGGAAAGCTTGGCAATTTGAACTGTGTTTAAACTGTGTTTAGAGGGAACTCTGCTTAGTTCCCTCATCTGTAAAAAGGAAGTGGTCAATTAACTCATCTCCAAGGATTTCTAAACACACTAACTTTAAATGTACAAAGAAATAAAATCTAGGAGACAACTGAGAAAATAAGACTCCCTACAAAGGTACAAGAACCTTAGATGAACCATCAGGGAATGTTACATGGAAGACTTCCCCCTGCCCATTTTTAATTCTTAAAGTCTCATACTGAAAAAAAAAAAAAAAAAACACACATCTATTTCCTAGTGCCTTTCTTTTCTTCCACTCCTAGCAAAATGTACAAACTCCACACTGACGGATGATAATGCAATAGTACTCTATATGACTCATAAATATAATTTAGTTTGGAAATGTCATATGATAATCCCACATAAAACCCTATTCATCAAAGGCCTGAGCTGTCAGTTTCTGATGGTACTTTGATTATTTTACACATTATTTACACAAGGAAGAGCCAAAAGGCATATTCTACACATGATTTAAGAAAGAAAAAGGGCTCTTTAAAATTGAGGATTTATCCTTTTCACAAATATAATTAATTCTGAAAATGTGAAAGGATATATTAAATTGTCCAGGCAATGGTAAACACACACACAAATTATAAATGTTCATGCATATAGATACACAAATATACATATACATACATAGATTGTTATTGAACATGAGGAAAATGTTCTGATCCCAATAAGTACAAGAAATATGCACAAAATAAAATAAATAGCCTTCACCCTGAGTAGTAGTACTTGTCTAGATTCACACAAAGTGTTCAGCAACTAAGCTCAAACACTACAAGTTGATGTGACATTCGCTTTAATAACCCCACAAGGCTGGGGTCAGAAACCAGAAAAGGGAGCAGGGTGACAAGATCCTTGAGCTTGATGCAAAGTTCACATCCTCATCTGCATCAAGGGAGGCTGAGCCTCAACCAGAAACAATGACAGCATCCACTGGTAAAGGAGCATGCCTGTGTGCTCGGCATTCAGGCAGACATGTGTACATACACCCTTAATCACATCAGTAACTGGTGTTCTCCTGGGGGAAGGTAAGACCAAAAGAGGGAGGGACAGAAAGGACTAGGTCTCTGATTTGCTCTATCTATGTGTGTTTACTTAGCCCCGTATGCCATTGGCAATTTTTCAGAGACACAGACTAAAGGAAAATTTTCTCTTTCTTATTTTGAGAAAAAAAAATATCTTGAATTATAGAAGTGAAAATTTAAAAAATGGTTCCATTTCTTTTAGGAAATTTCCTTGTATCTTTTCCTCTTTGGTAGCTACAATTTATTATGATCTTCCTATCTCTGGGAAATAGATAAGTAGTTTGAGGTGGAGCTCAGAATGACACTTGTCTGTGGGTCAGACTTTCCTGGTAACATGGCATCCTGTACTGTGTGACTAGTCTGACAGTGTCCGGTGGCTCGGGCTATTTCTGGGCACCAATAGATGAGCTACAAATCTGAGATTTACTTCACAAGTGGAAACTTTAAAAATTCTACTACAAAGATCCAACTAACAATATTTTTCATGCTATTTTACAGTGCTACTATTGAGAAAAGCACGACTGAATCAAACTCTCATCCAGGAGATGAGAGAAGATTAAACATTTTGCTCTTAAAAAATTGGTTCCAGCCAGGCATGGTGGTGTACACTTGTAATGCCAGCATTTGGGGGGCTGAGACAGGAGAATCACTGTTTGCAGACAGCCTCAGCTACTTAGTGATGAGTGAGACCCTGTTTCAAAATAAAGAATAAAAAAAATAGGACTGGGGGTGTTGCTCAGAGGTAGAATGCCCCTGGGTTCCATTCTCAGTACTGCAAGCAAAAAAAAAAAAAAAAAAAAAAAAAAAAAAAAAAGAAAGAAAGAAAGAAAGAAAGAAAGAAAGAAAATTGGCTCCAAAATAAGAAGAAAACCACAAATTGAATTTTAGTAAATATTCTATGAACTAACTTCCTGATGTGGCATTACACCAATTTAATTGTAAAATTTAGTCTTCATTAAAACTTCTCTGCATCTGAAAACAATTTTTAGTTTATATTTTCTCATGCTATAGTTTTGAACTACGCATGATAATTTCTGAGGACTCATAACAAATTGTGAATCCAGTGAGTCATTTGTAGCCAAATGATTTCAAAGAAAATTTACAAACACTGTATTTTTTTAAAATCAGTATTTTAAGTTTAATGTGGGTCATATGTAGACTTTTTTAAAGCGTTGCTGTGAGCATGACTCTAAGTATAAGAGGGTCTGAGACCAGTGAGAATTAAAAAAAAAAATCCTGGGTGAAGAATCAACTGAAAAACAGCTTTATTTAAAGCAGTTTTATTGAAGGTACTGATGCTTTAAGGAACTATTTCTGGAAGAATTCCCTCAAGGTGACAAAGCAGCGTTCTTTATTATCAAGCACTCTCAATTGAGGGCATCAAGCTGGTCTTGAATATCTGCAGTGATGGGAGATGATTATCTGAAGCCCTTGCAGCAGGAAGGCTCTCCCTGCTGGCTTGAAACAGCTCTTGGACACCCGGCACTACCTGGAACACAGTTGTTAGCGATAATGATACACTAGACTACGGCTCACTTTGACTTTCTAGACTCTTCACATGAGCTTTGTAAGCTGTGCTCTACTTTCACATAAAGCTGTACAGCTGAATTTTTCTCTTATGCTGCTCTGAGTATCTTGATGAAAATGCCCCTGTTCTCTCTCCTCTTTCCCTCTCACCCTTCACCCCTCTCCCTTCTGCCCCATTCCTTCTCTCCTCCCTCCCCTTCCCTTTCTCTCTCTCTCTTTCACCCTTTCTCTCCCTCTCCCTCTCCCCTCCTTCCTTGAGAGAGCAGCTGCATTAAGAAGCTATCCCCAAGCCAGGCAACACCAGTACTTGAGAGGCTGACAGAAAGATCACAGGTTCAAAGAGAGCCTCAACAATTTAGCAATGCCCTCAGAAACTTAGTGAGGCCTTGTTTTGGAATAGAAAATAAACAAATAAAAAATGCTGAGGGTGTAGCTTGGAAGTAGGACACTCTCAAATCTAAAAAAAAAAAAAAAAAAAAAAAAGTTTCCCAAATCAACATTAGACCATTTCCTGGAGGAACTCCTTTCCTGAAATTCTATTAATTCTTCACCTAATAATCTGGGATAAATTAAAGAGCTGACTAATCTTTATTTACCTCAGAATAGCAAAGTAAAGAAAGTGGTGTTCTTAGTTACATGAACAACCTCCCCCTTGAATTTGAGACAGAAAATTTAGTAAGGCTGGTCATTGTTTAAACTTTTTTTTTATTGGTACATTGTAGTTGTACTTCTTAATGGAGTACAAGATGGTAGAGGCATATATGCACACATCACCCAAGTAATTTTTAATTTTTTGAGCAACCACATATCTGGCTACTGATGAAACTTGTTGGGTTGTTCAAAACTGTGTTATGCACTAGACTGGATTTCCCCCCACCCTGAATTGTACCAGGTAGACAATTGCAGTTCACAGTCCTGTCTTTTTGAAGGGCACAGAGCTCTCTCTACTCTTTCCCCTCATCTTCTCTTCTTTGCCCGCTCCTTCCTTTTTTCTCCAGTCTTACTTTCTACTTTGACTTGCTTTTGGGCAAACTGCTAATAGAAATCTTTGTCTCTCTCTCTTAGGGTCTACTTTCTTCTAGAATAGGCTCATTCTTATAAAAATCATGGTAGTTTGACAGGCTGAGGGCAATTACCTGATCAATATCAGTCAGAATGAGAAGCCCATGATGGATGCCCCTTTGGATTGAAAGAAAAGCAGCAGAGACATATTAAATTAAGCTAGTCTCATCTGGCTCATCACAAGAAGATACTGAAGCAAGGTAATTTGACCTTTAAAAAAACTGAGAGACCGTTTGCATCACTCTGGTATGAAGAAAGGTCTTAGACAGGGTAATTAGAGAATTTCAATAATTGCAGGGTTTGCAACAAAGGACTTTCTCAAGTCTTTTTGGATCTGGAACTACAAATTAAGAAACATTAGTGGGCCCATTTCCTCAGTTCCAATAGAGTAGGTGGGGATATTCCTTAGAGCAATGTGGGCATAAGAAAAAAATAGGAAATGAGGTATTGCCAAGTCTGCAGACACCATAAGTTTTAACCCACTCTTTGAAACTTGGCAGGTTAATAAACATTTTAATTATACTTTTAGCTTGATACTTCTTCTAAAGCCAAACAGTAAATCTCCTTAGATTATGTTGTCATTGGCTGTTAACATAGCAAACAAGGCAATAGATCTCGGGTATTTAGCCTTCATTACTTCTCATTGGCTCAAACCATTGTATCCAGAGGAATTAATATACCCTCAAATTCAAACATAGCTATGAAAGGTAACCTCCACCCAGTAACTATTCACACCATTTAAAGCTTAGTTATAGAAATGAGCAGCATTTTAAATTCTCTCTTAAATCATCTCCCTGTCCTGGGGACAATATTTTAAGACGTGTTTCTCAACTCTTTCCTCTTCGTCTGATCCAGAGATCAGTTGACCCTATGATCATTAGCAAAACATTTCAAGAATGAACATCCTGAGGACTGGATGGGAAACTGTCCATAAAAATCCAGAGTCAGAGACCCCCCTTAAGGAGCTGTGTTTCTGTTTTGTGTCCTCACATTTTAGATGCTTAAAACTTATCTGGACAGCAAATGCCTAGGTGTTGTCATGCTTGTCCTCAGGTGAGACTCCACCAGTGGTCCATGAATCCCCATCCTGAGAAGCACTGCATCAAATCCTCCTTTCCTGGAAGCATAGTAAGTACACCAGCTTAAAGTGATGAGAATAAGTCATTTTCCAAAGGCTCCTGTGGAAAAGGACTATCTTATTGAGCCAAGTAACATAGTCCAGGGCTCAGATGTTCTGTCACTGGTCTGTTAAGAGCTGCCACTTCTCGCTGGGCATGGTGGTGCACACTTGTAATCCCCATGCTTGGGAGACAGAGACAGGAGGATTGTGCAGGTTCAAAGTCAGCTGCGCTGGCTTAAGAGACCCTGTTTCCAAATAAAAAAGTATAAGATGGATTTGGGAGTGTAGCCCGGAGGTAGAAGGGCTTCCAGGAACCCCAGTACCACCAAAACAACAACAACAAAAAAGAGTTGCCACTTCTCTTCTTTCAGATAGAAGTCCTTTGTTTTGTTTCAGTCCCGGTGGTATAAAGGCGCTCTACTTGTGAAGGTATTTCTAGGGATGGTTACCAGTTTTTTATTTTCATTTTGCACCATCAAATATGTTCCTTCCCTTTTACACAAAGCTGACTTCAGTAACCCAGACTTCCAGTCCCCTCCAAAGGGTAGGACACTTTCTTGCCAGGAAGAAGAGACATCTGCCTAGGAATCTGTTTCATTCAGAGCAAAATCCAGTGTCCTTGTGATGGTATTGTCTCTGTTCTGCCTCGTTTCCTCCTTGTTGAGCATACCTGCCAGCTGCCCTCTTATTTTAGGGCCTCTATTCCAGCCTTTTTCTCTTTTTAGGAGCATCATAACATGATCTCTATTTTTCTGTTCCATCTCTCATAGCACACATTGCCTTCTAGCATACTACTTAATTTTTTAAAAGAACATTGTTATTTATTTTTGCTATCCCTCCTCAGAGTATAAACACCACAATGCTCAGAATGTTATTTTTTACACTTATGCAGAAGAGGTACCTGGCATGTGCATGAAAAAGTCTCTTTACTTGTGATAGTTCCTTCTCACAAGAATTTGCATCGATATATAAGAAAGGCTAGAGGAAGCAACAGTCAGAGGGGTGGACATTCACATCAGAATCACATGTTCAGACACGATCCAGAGAATGCATATGATTAGTCATTATCCTAGATGGGACTTAAATTACACTACAAAGAGAATCAACTTCTCAGCCTACCTCTCCACTCAACTGTTTCAAACTCGTTTACCCGAATATCGATTACTGCTATAATCCCTGAAGACAGAGTAATCAGAGGAAGTAGCTAACTTTAGGGGCAAAAGTTGAATGAGTGAGAGCCATCATTAGGAGGATCATCCAAACTGTGTTGGACATAGATTGTTAGAGACTTGAAGTGACCTTGGCATGGTGGACAATTTTTTATTGGCATATATTTTGCCAAATTTATAGAAATTAACTATCTTTATGAATAACATAATGTGCCATACATGAGGCTAAGTGCTTCAAAAACATTATCCCCCTGTTTCTTCAAAACAGCCCTATTAAATGCTATATCAGGATTTATTGGCTTGTCCATAAAAACAACCAAATTTCAAACTATTTTTATCAAAAACAGGAGAAAAAGAGAGTATGTGGTTCATGTACATAGAAAGTCAAGAGAAATACTGCTGCATGTTCAAATACTAAAACTATCAAAAATATACTAAAATAACATGAGCAAAATTCAGATGTAGTATTAACTATCTGAGCATTTAAAAATAACAGAGGTTAGCCAGACACGGTGGCTCTCACCTGTAATCCTAATACTCAAGAGAATCAGGCAGAAGTATCTCAGGTTCTAGAACTGCTTCCACAAGTTAGAGAAACTCTCAGCAACCTAGTGAGAGCCCATTTCGAAACAAAAATCAAAAAAAGGCTGGGGTTGTGATTCACAGGTAGAATGTCCCTGGGTTTAATCTCCAGTATTAAAAAGAAAAAAACCAACGATGTTGAGTAATTATTCTAGATTTATATTTGCATACTTTAACCAGTTTTACCCATGTCCTTCTTACCCTGTTACAGATATGCTTCAGAATAATGTGCCTTTTAATGTGTGTTATCTTTTTATTTTTCTCATAAAACTTCCTGCAGTTTTCTTCCAAGGTATATTTGGAAGGGGTTAGTAAATTTTAAATTTTTTACATCTCCAATTAACCTTTCTAAATACATAATGATATTTTGAATTGAGGGAAATATTTTCTATATAAATGTCGAGGTATCAATAACAGCAGAGCATATTCTATAAACTAGAAAATGCCCTAAAATCTATTTTTTATATTGAAATATGTAAATAGTTCAGACCAAATATTTTCACAGGTACTCTCTTTTAAGGCCTTTCTTTGACAAATATTTTTACAGGGTAAAACTTGTCAAATAAGTTTTGTCTATTTATGACTCTTTTAAATGTTTTGCCAGATATAGATAATGTAAGATTTTAAACCTTTTCAAATTCATTCAATTCTAGTATATGATATTGGCTCATATAGGGATTTATTATAAGAATCTTCCTTAAAATCAGGCTATTCTTTTTTCCAGGGGCATTCTACTTCTGAGCTACATCCCCAGCCCTATTTTTTAGTTTTTATTTTTAAACAGAGTCTCACAGAGTTGTAAAGGGCCTAATTAGCTGAGGCTGACCATGAACAATGATCCTCCTGTCTCCGCCTCCCAAATGCTGGGATTACAAACATGCACCACAACACCTGGCTCAGGATATTCTAAAGAAATAAATTTTAAAACAAAACTTATTTTTTTCAGTACTAAGGATTGAACCTAGAGACATGCTAACTCTGAGCTACACCCCCAGCCCTAATTTTTTTATTCTTTATTTTTGAAACGGGGTCTCATTAAGTTGTGGAGAGCCTCACTAAGTAGCTAAGGCTGCCTGAGAACCTGAGATCCCCCTGTCTCAGCCTCCCAAGTACTAGAAAAAGTGTGTGCCACCACACAGCTAGAACTAAGTCTTAAATAATGCTAGGCAATGTCTCAAATCTATAATTCCAGTTACATAGGAGGTTAAGGCAGGAAGATCACAAGTTCAAGGCCAGCCTAGGCACTTTAGTAAAACTCTCTCTCAAAATAAAAATAAATAAATAAATGAAAGGTTGATAATATAGCTCAGTGGTGGTAGACCTTTAGATTCAACCCTCAGTACTATAAAATTTAATTAAATAAATTAAAAAATTTTAAAAAGCAATATTTGAGATTCAGTGGTTTGATTTGTTCAGTTTCTTTGCCTTTTTAGGAATAATATATTTATTTTTAAATCTCATAAAGTGAGTATAATTATATAATCATTAGAGTCATTATAATTTTATAATTAAAATAAAAAATAATTTTGAACTAAATATAATCAAAATGTGAAGTTATTTATAAAAGTGCTCAGTATCTTTATAATTTAAAAAACAGTTCTTCAAAGGTGCAAATATTTCTAAAACCAATTTGATAATGGATAGCAAAAACAAAAAACATACTACCATGTTTAAATACATTTTTATAGTATTTAACATTAGTGCCATTACATTTTGTTGTTTTGTTATAGTGTACAGTATTGTGTACACACATGTGCATGCACAGCTTCTACTTTCCTTGGTGAAATATCCACACTCATTTAAACATAATTATGATTTACATATAGATCACAATCAACTCCAAGTACATATACACATGTATATACATATACATGTGTGTGTATATATATATATTCCATAAGCTTTTGCTATTTAATAAAAACTGTTTTTACCAGAATACTGTTTTTTCTACATTTTTATTATCAAAGCAAAAAAACTAATCATGGCTTAATGCTTAACTGATAGCATGCACAGTGATTTCAAATGTTTTGCCTTTAACAGAATTTCCAAAGCTTTCTTTTGATTCAGTGAAATCACTTGAATACATTGAATCATTACTGTAATAGCTGATTTTTTTATTTGACTAGTATCCCTTCTCCTGTTAATAAACCTAACATGTTAGCAGCTACTGCTTCACTTTAGATTAATGCAAAAACAAAGAAAAACAAAAAATACTTGGAATTGAAAACAAACACAATTAATTTAGTACAATAGCCCTTTGAGCTAAATGAAAAGTCATGGTTTACAGAAAAATTTGTAAGCATACATTCTGAAACTGCATCAATTAAATTATCTTTTGGGGGTGCAGGCTTTAAAATAACCACTAGATTTTGCAATAGATACTGATGTTTTACCAGCAGTTTTATATCTTTTGATATTCACATGTCAGCAATATCACTTATGGTCTCCAACGTAAGCAGTAAATGTTGATAAATTGTATAGGCAACTTAAACATTGCTACCAAAATAAGGATAAAATGTGAGCCCTTTCATTTCTATGTAGCATACATTTCTTAGCTTAGTGAGATCACAAATACTTTATTTCAAAAATTTAAAAAATTTTCAAAAATTAAAAATGTTTAAACATTAAATCATTGAAGATAAACTAAGTAGTAAACTTGTGTTCATCCTGTACTTTTTAATGCTCTGTAAAAGTCTCAGTTTCCATGAGACTGTATTTCATATAAGCCATAATTTCTCTTCTCACTAACCTTGACTGATAAGCTAGTGACTTCATACATCTTAAAGCCTAGTGTTCCAATATACCGAATGCCTGGCAGAGGGGGTAGGAAGATGTTTATTTCAGTACCATCTCAGATAGAAAAAGTGAGTTGCCCCCTCCAGGCCTATGAGGCCCAGAGGAAGTACGGTCAGCGGTAAAGACGGGACCTGGCTCATTGCACACAACTGCAGATGTGTGCTTGATTATAAAAGCAAGACTGACCAAGCCGCCACAGGCCTGTGCACGCTCATACTGGTGTGGATGTGTTCCATTTTTACCAGAACTCTATATAAGAAACAAGTCTATAGAATAAAGTGACTTGTTTTTCTCCTGATAGTGACTCTGAAGATCTCTCCATAGATACTTTCCATGCAACCACAGTTGGGCCCTGACAAGGCCCCTGCACATTTCTCTATAGGGGAGATCTAGGTAACACCAGACTGGGGATGAGGAGGGGCAGATGGTTCTTTGTCATTTTTTATATTTCATCACAAGTGAAAGTGAAAACTGAGTTTGGTGCATGTGTATCTCACACACTACTAGACAAGATGATACCAAAAGCTGGAATTACAAAGTGGAGGCCTATCAGATAGGCCTACTTCTATTTATTTGAATAAAACTGGAGTCAGGGATTCATAATGCCAAATCAAATGAAACATTAGAAAAGCTGGCATCAATTGGCTCTAGGCAAACCAGGATGTGCGGTTACTCCAGGTCCAGCCAGCAACAAGTGCAGAGTGAGAAGCAGACCTGGCTAGTAGTGTTCAGTAAGCTCAAGGCAGAATGCACACGAGAGTAATGGAAAGAGAACCAGAGGCCAGTTCATACAGAACCATGCAGGCCATGACAGTGACCCTGCATTTGAGTTTGAATAACCCTAAGAAAACCTTTGGAAGGTACTGATTGATTAATGTTGGAAAGCTATCCAGCTAGCTGCCATTTGAAGAATGGATGATGTGGAGTTAAGATGGAGGCCAGCCAGTCTGTTGGGAAGCCATGGCTATTATCAGTGTAAAAGGTGATGGTGTTTGGACTGAGATGAGCTATGTGATTCTAGTGAGGACTGGTTCAATTTGGAAAATTTTAAATGTGTATACAATAGAGTAGGTTGATGAATTGAATGTGGAAAGTAAGAAAAAGAAAGCAAGGAGAAATCCAATATTTTAGCATGAGCCTCTGGAAGAAGAGTAGTGGCCTGAACAGATCAGAGGAACATTGCAAGAGCAGTAGTGATGGGAGAAATTAAGAATCCAGTGTATTTATAAATGTTAAGTTTGACATGATTGCATAACACTCTCACTAATTTCCCCCATTGCTCATTGGGCCTGCTGTACAATTACCTTCTCTTTGTATTGCCCAGTGTTAATACCATTTTGCTTCACTTTTAGGTCTTATTCTTTTCAGGATCCCTGTTTAGTTTTGCTAGAATGAATTCTCAAGGAATTTCTATTTGTCTGTTTTCTTTTTAAAAAACTTGAGTGATCTCACCACCAAAATTGATTGCCTGGCAAGAGGTTTAATGTTACCTGGTAGTTTTTGCTCCTGATTCAAAGTTATGACACCAATCTGATTGTGTGTGTGTGTGTGTGTGTGTGTGTGTGTGTGTGTGTGTGTGTGGTACTGGGGCTCCTGGAAGCCCTTCTACCTCCGGGCTACACTCCCAGGCCTATTTTATACTTTTTTATATTTGGAAACAGGGTCTCTTAAGCCAGCGCAGCTGGCTTCGAACCTGCGCTATCCTCCTGTCTCCGCCTTCCAAGTGCGGGGATTACAAGTGTGCGCCACCACGCCCGGCCCAATCTTTTTTTTCTTTCCCAGACTTCTAAGGATTTCTCATTGATTCTAAACTTTAAAATTTCACCAAATTGCATCTTCAATTTCAATTTGCATGATCAAATATGTCATTAGATCAGATAAAATTTCCTAAATAATTTGTTTCATTATATTTGTCTTTCCTTCAACAATTTGTTTAATGAAAGTTTTACTATTACATTGTAAACACACATCATAGTGAAGTTCAGAGTGATATTCAGAGTGAGAGAGACATATGCACAGCACTGAGTGAGGTACACACCCTCCTCCATCCCACATCATTCTTCCCCTTCCCCGTACATGATACTGAGATTGGCATTTGGGCATTGATAATTTTGTATATGTACATGCTATCAATTGAAGTTTATCCTTCATCAGGCCTCCTTCCCCCACCCACATCATTCCCCTAGACCCTCTCCATCACTCTAGAGGGTTTCTTCTCATTTATTTGGAGTACCTTTTATATCCAACTTTTCCTCTAGCTTTTACATATAAGATAAAACATATGATCTTTTATTTTCTGTGACTAGCTTATCTAACTTAGCGTAATATTCTATAGTTCCATCCATTTTCCTGAAAATGGCATAATTTTGTTCCTCTTTATTACTGAGTAGAATCACATTTGTATATATTCCATAATTTTATATCCATGCATCTGTTGATAGACAGGTTGGTTCCATAAATAGGCTATTGTAAATGGTCCTGCTATTAGCATGAATATGCATGTATCCCTATAATATTCTGGCTTCTTTTCCTTTGGAAAGATACCCAGAAGTGTAATGAATGGATCATATGGTAGTTCCATTCCCAATCTTCTGAGGAACCTCCACACTGATTTCCAAAGCTACTGCACTAATTTGCAATACCACCAAAAGTATATGTGAGTTCATATTTCCCTGTATCTTTGACAACATTTATTATTGTTTGTGTTCTTTATGATTGCCATTCTAGTAGGGGTTAGGTGGAATCTCAGTGTAGTTTTGATTTACAAGAATCTGAATGCTAATAAAGTTGAATAAATCTTTTTTTCTGGAAGAGAACTTTGATAAAAATTGTCTCATAGTTTCCACCCCTTTGTTGTTTACTTCTGGGAGATTTTTCTCAATCTTCTCACCCAGATAAGCCAAGTTTCTTTTCAACCATGTTCACTTATTACTGAATTCATCTATTATTTTTTACATTTAAGAAATATTAATTAATTTCTGAAATATCTGTCTTGCTTCCTGATTACTTCTTTTGTGGAATGATCTGTGTTTAGCAATGTGATATCTTTTTAAATATCTCCCAGAATACCACTTAGATTTTTTTAGGTCCTCTTCCGTTACCTATATTAGCTTTATTTTCCTAGGGTTCTACTTGTTTATTTTTGGTAACCTCATCTCCTATGCTATTAAGTGATTATTAACCTGTATGAATGGAAGAGGACTATGTTTTGATGGCAGAGTTTTTGTTTTGTTTTGTCATTCTCCTATTTGGTGAACCTAAGAACCCCTTCTCTTCCTGGTAAAACCAATAGGAGACTGTACTTCTGACAAGCAGGATTCTCCATGCAATGTGGGCAGGGAATAGGAGGTGAGTTCAGTACTCCAAACACAGCCCTTGAAAGGGAAAGATTACTCTGAGGACAAGTGGTTTCTTTACTTTATTCCTGTGCCCACTGGAGCTGTATTTTCCTCCCTCCTCTAACTCCATCCATGCTTTGGTTCATTGTCTTTGATGAGAGTTATTTCTAGCCTCTTCTTTCTAATCCTAGTCTCCCTAGTCCCCCAGTAAGAACTATCTAATGTAAATCTAATGCTTTGTTTAGAAATCAGTTCTCAAGGACTTAATTAAGGTGGAGGCGAATAGTATTCTGGACCTTAGTGGGTAGTGTAGGAATCAACAGTCTGCTGTTTTAAAAAATTTCTTCATTTAATTGTCCTGAAAAGTACATCAAAGCCCATTACTGATCTTCATGCCTACCAACTCCAGAACTGAATCTATCTAAAGTTTCTTGGGAAGAATGTCTCCAATTTCAGTAGATTGTAATCAGTGTGAGAAAAGAGATGAATTCCTATTCTATGTACTAAGAGCCTGTAAAAGTATCTGACACATATTTTGCACTCAATAAATATTTGCTCAATGAATGGATGCCCAAACAAATGAGCTAATGAATATTGATGTACTCTTTTTAATGTATATTCATTGTCATGTGAATATACTATTAGACCACCATTTTCTACTTGGTAGAATTTTTAGTGCAGTTATAACAAAAAATTTTGTACAAAGTTTATGACATAATATTACATAAAAGGATAAAAATGCTTTCTTGTATGCATACTATGATTACTTCTCAGATATTACTCAGTTTCTTTGTGTGTGTGTGTGTGTGTGTGTGTGTGTGTGTGTGTGTGTTACTGATAGAGACAAGAAAAACCACATAAACTGGAATTTAATTTGTTATATTTAATTGCTAGATACTGAGGTTCGTGTTTTCTTTTTGTTTCAATTTCTTGTAATATTATTTGTGTAATAACAAAAATATCAAATTAAATTAAATGCCAAAGGAAAGAGATGCCACAATCTTCTGGGGTGAACTAACATGAAACAAGATAATTTACCCTGACAATTAGAAAGGCCTTCCAATATATTATGTGAGTTTAACATTTTCTTAAGAAAAGTACTACCATTCACTAAAGACACTTTCAGTCAGTTTTTCTTGGCACTGTGCTAAGATTTGTATACAAAAAATTTTAAAAATTCTGTACATTTTTAAGATCATAATCTAGTGCTAAGTCTATGGGCATTCAGAAGGGTTTTTAATAGTCATCTTTTGTGTATTTTCTGAACTTTGAGACACTCTCCTCAACTTTCACTGTCTTTTTTTATAGCTCTCATTATAATCATTAATGTCTGACCTTGGAATTTCTAAGAAAAAAGTGCAAAGTTAAGAAGTATGGAAGACTAAATGGATAAAAAAACAAAGAAAAAATAAAAACAATAATATGAGTCATTTTACCGAATTAAGGAATTTAAGGAAAATTGAAGAGTATTCTCAGAAAGTATAATCAAACCAATGACAAATGTATGATTTCCCATACATTTGCCTTTTATACTGCAAGTTATCCATGCTCATTTATTTTTATATTCTAACTTATGTTTCTGTATGGTCATTCATTTGTTTCTGTATGTTGCTTTATGACATCATTTTTATGATTCTATAAGTGCTATATGAGAAAGTCCAATACATTATGTTTTCAGGAAGAGTGAGTAGGTAGTTTTGACTCAGAGTTCAAGTGACTTTCCTATATTAAAGTTCACATTTTATCTCATGGATTTAGTGAGATTTATGTGGGCTCTGACGAAAGTGTTATCTCTACTTGACTAAATTCTGTATCAATGAGGCTTCCAGAATATTAAGCTACCACAATAGACAGGGGATTAATACACTTTTAATAGGATTTCCTTGTGGATTTCTACATTAACCAGAAGCTCAGGTAGTTCAACAGTATCTCTATCCATTTAGGTTCTCAGGCCCAAGCCTTGGGAGTGGTTTTTGACACCTGCCTCTCTCACCACCCATATATTCCACCTGTCATGGGTCTTGCAAATCCTACTTTAAAAATGGACATTGAATCTTTGTAGTGCCCTTGACGTCCACTGTCAGCACCCTGGTGTTGACCCAGGCCTCAATCATCTCACATTTGGGTTAATGAATTGCTTCCTCATTTCACTTCCAACCTGTCTCTCTTTGATCGCTATAATCCATTTCCAAAGTAGCAATCATATTACTGTTTTTAAAAACTCAAGTTTAACCACATGGCTTACCTGCTTAAATCTCTTAGAACAAAACCTTGAATCCTTACTGTGCTTCTCATGAAGTCACTTCCGTAAGTCACTCCTCTTTTTTGTGAGTAAACATGCCCTGCACTGTTCTTCCAAATCTTTGAATATATCCTTTTCTTCCTCCATTAGTTAAATGACTATTACTCATAATTTAAATTGCTAATTAACTGTAATTATTCAGAGATGTATTCTTAGACTTTCTCTTTTCCAAATTTTCTCTATGATTAATATATTTATAGTAGACTATTTTGGGGGTTACTTATTTAAAGGCTATGTCTTCCACAAACCCTCAAGACCCATGAACATACAAGTCATGTGTATTTTGTTGGCTATCATATTTTCAATGACTCAATGTCTGACTTAAGGTAATTGCTCCAAAAACTATCTGGTGAGTCAATGAATAGTGATGGTCCTTGGCCTGGCAGATGTGGCAGTGGAGAATTACAACTGGCTCCCAAAATGTTAGTCATCTCAGTCCCACAGAGGCTCCCCCGGATGGCTTTATCTTGTTACTCTGATTATTTTTCCTCTAAGATATGTTATCAATCTGGCCACAGAGGTTTCTTAACCCCTGAAATTAGAAAGGGCTTCATGGCTCCTATGGATATCTTGAAAAATAAGACATGATATTTCAGTATCAAGAATGAAGAAAGATGACCCAGTACAACAAAGTAGCAGATGCCTGTTCTTGTCTTTTAATTGAAAAGGCAGCATGCATGGGTAATACACAATAACCATTTATAAGTGTGCTAACAGTGTTTGAAATTCTATTAGGTGACATGATGAGGAAGCTCAAGATGAATGTAATTGTTATATATTTGGTGTCTTGATGGTGTTTGCCAGAGCCTTTAAAGTCAGTTTAGTGGTCTATTAATGTGTCCATTATGAACCCAATTTCTTACCTTAGTCATTTAAAATCTCATCTGTCTATAACTTAGTATATGTTATTAGCCTAAATTCAAACATTTTATATCAACTATAATTCCTGGTTGTTAAACTGGTTTTGACTTATTGGTGCCACATTAAAACCTTAATAGGTGGAATAATTGGCTCCCATAACAGTTTGGAGTAAGAGAAGTTCCTAAGTGAGCTCTGTTTCCAGATACCTGAAAAGCTATGTACTAAGTCTCTTTTGCATCTCCCACCCCTGCAGATTACACACTCTCTCAGTCCCTGAAGCTGGTCCTAATTGCATCCAAATAAGAACCATTAAACCTGGTATGCCTCTAGGGAAACATTTTCCAGGGTTTCATAAGGGAATCTTTCCTCAGGAGCAGCCAGCATCTTTGTTGACGGTACAAAATGATGAGCTTTAGATGTTCTCACTTCAGAGGGACAAGCCTGAGGCCATCCTCAGGGAGAAAAGTGATTTGCCAAGCCTTGTGAGCACTCTGCAGTCCTGGAGCTTTCCAAATCTTTCTTTAAATTTTATCAGAATGAATGAAAATCTCACTTTCCATCCATTTGCATGCCTTTCTCACCTGCTTGGGAAATCACCTTGCAGTTCACCTACTATTGGGCAAAGTCAGCTTTCTCCCCCTAACTGGACTCCTGGGCACAGGTCTCTTTGAATTTTAGGCTTTGGGCCTAATATCCACCAAGCCAACGCATGTCTAAGTGCTGAAGAGTCAGATATCTCTGTTCTGGGGCTCTTGAACCTGTTTATCCTCTATGCCTACCTACAAAATCTCTGGTGCATCCTGTATGTCTTTGAGTGCTTCTTCTCTTTGTAATTGAGAGAACCAAAGCCTTCTGGGGTGCAATAAAATTGCTTTAGGAAGGCAAGAAACAGATGGAAAATAAATGGGTTCAGGTGCTCCGGGGACCTGGGAGCTACTGCAGAAGGCAAGCCACATCTAAACAGTAACAGAATATTTGATTTTTTTGTCTCTTAAATTTTGCATTTGGGCAGAGAAGTTTACGAGGTGAAGAATCAGAGGTTCTCTCCTCTGTGCAAATGAAACATAGGCTGAATATGGTTAAAGCTAGCTGGTCCAAAGATTTTGGGAGACATTTTTTGATGACTCTTGCCTGTGTGCACAACACAAAATGGTTAAGTGATGTGTGAAAGAGCCAAACAGGTAGAAGAGAGAATGGAGATGCCAACCTTGGCTGACAATCTCTAGTATATTCATCCTTCGCCACCAGGAAGGGCTGTCATTTGAAACACAGAGAGGGGATTTGTCCTGGCTGCCTGGACTTTCTAGCTAAGTATAAATTTAGCCTCATGCTGAGCAACAGGTCCAATATAGTTTTACTGATACACATTCTGTGCTATAACTTATATACAATGGCTTGGGGCAATGGGGAACATATCCGCTGAGGTTTATTGCCTGGCAGCCTTAGATTTATAACCTACATATGGTGGTGGTATGTTTTTAACATCCCCCTCATGTATATTTTCTTAGTGAGATAGTAAGTTTCTCAAAGTTTGGTGTTACAGCCTTTTATTTCTCTTGCATATCCTTTACTTACAACTCTTTGGGGGCTCCGTAAATGGTTTTGATTGACTGCCTGAATTTTAGTGATTTTGCATGGTGGTCACAATGACTGTATTTGCAAATGTAAGAGGGTTCGGCGCTTGGTTTGGCTGCTTAGGAATTTCATTTCAAGTTCTGGGACTTTACCCCTTATCCCGGTTTTATAAGACAGCGAATCAACAGATATTCAGTGTGTATTTTTTTGAATATTCATCATCAGCAAAGACCAGGGCTAGAGACTATAGAGACAAAGGCAAATTAGGTCCTGCCCTCCAGAAACTAGCAATACAGTGGAAGTTAAATAACAAATATGCCTCCAGAGGAGTGGAAATCTAACTGGAAGAATCTGCATAGGCTTCTATGAGGAGGTGGGAGAGTGTGCAAAAAAGCAGTGAGAATGTATGGAGCAAAGAAATTTCAAGAATTCTCCTTTTGCCGGTGAACAGAGGCAGAAATGTAAGCCTAAGTTGATGTACTCACCTCAAGAGAAAGTTTGTACTATTTCTACCCTAGAACTGTAATGAGGACTAATTATTTCTTTTTAAAAAATCCACAGAATTTAGGAAAGAGAGAACTGATATTCTCATGATTCACTTAGAATGGGGATTAGAAAGACTAAATCGTTAACTGCTTTATGTGTGCTAAGCAGTGTGTTGAGTGCTTTAAAAATAACATTATGTAATCCTCATATCAACTACAAATGAGTCTTAGAGGGGAAAAAAAAGAAACTGAGTCTCAGCATAAGGTAAGTTGTTCATCACCAAGCAAGTAGTGAAAGGCATAGCAGAAATTCATGCCAGGGCTGTCTGACCCTAAAGTTCATACATTTGTATAAAATATACTTCATCCTGTCAAATTTCCCGAGCCTCATCCTGCTGTGAGTCCTTGTTTATTCTTTCCTGTGAACGCTGCATTTATAGGAAAATAAAAAAAACCTTCACAGTCAGAGTTTACTTTTATTCAGTGTGTATCAAAGTTCCACATCAGCCTCCTATTTTTCTTTTCTTTTTCACCCCAAAGTTTTTCTCTCTTTTTATTTTTTTTAGCTAGCACTCTTCAACCTTCTGTGATCTCTTTATAATTCCCTTTAGAATGCATAATTGTGCTCGATCAATTTGTTAGAGGCTTTTGAAGTGTTAAAAAAAAGCTACGTTAAAATTATTTTCTTTCAGGTTTTATGTTAATGAACATAGGTGCTATTCAGAGCAAAGTCAGAGTGTCAAGGGAACTTTAGTTAAAGTTATTCATACATAAACTAAAAAAGGAAACATCTTTAGTAGAGGAAAAATACATTTAATGAGTAAGTACGGCACACAATTCCTCCTTTCAAAAATGTCAGCTCATATTGAACCTCCACTCTAGATATCTTACAATTACTTTGTCAACAGAAGGTAGCGTAGTGATGGATGACGCATTGGTTCTTGAGACCAAACTTTCTGTGAGTTACTTAGGCTGAAACTAAGTGCTTTTACATTCCAGTCTTATTGATGATAGTGGTTTTATATTTATCACCCTGTCATTTCAGTTGACTGTATCAGCCCTTTGCTGTAACAATATGGACACTAATGGAGGTGTGTCCTTCGTACTCCAAAGGGTCACAGATTCATTCCAGAGCATTAGTCAGGGCACATACCGCTTCTCCTAGAAGCACGGAGGCAGCTTTACCCATTTCAAAAAGGAATCAGGGGAAACTGCCTTAAAAGGCCTTTGGAAACCTTGTTCTTATTGGCTGTCTTTTGACCATGACCCATCTTTGTGGTGTTGGGCACAGAGGCTTTGGGCTCTCACTAATGGAGCGTTACTATTTTGCAGCCTTGCCTATAATAGGAAGAATTCTACCAGGACCTTGGCAAGTCCGGGACCTGATTGCAACACTTTATTTATAAGAAATTCTGTCAAGAATCAATAATAGTCTTGGGTCTCAAGTTCTTTCTTTAATAATACTTTGATATGATTTGTCACAAGCCAGCCCAGAGTATCCACCAGATTTTATTACTTAGCTTGCAGCACAGTGTCTTATCTTTGAGTCATGAGATCAGCCATGGGGAGACCTTTAAAAAGCTATATTCTTTACTGTTTGGTTATTACAGAAAGTCTATATTACTCAATAATACCTTTTATAGGGTGTGCTGTCACATCTTCACACAGATGTTTAACCCCAATGTAGATATACTGGATGCCTTGAGGCCATTTTAGTGACATGGACATTGTTTTTCATGATTGGATGCCTGATGTATCAATAGCAGTGAAAATAGAAAGCAAACAGAACTGTACCTAAAGAAAAAACAACAACACTACCACTGTATCGAAAAATGTTGACTTATTTTTCCAGCCTGATGTTTTTGACCGGAACTCATACTAAGCATCCATTTTGACAGAGATTTTGTTTAGGGTCCAGAGTGTTAGGTTTTTATTACCTGAGAGTAGCAGAAATTTGGAGAAGTCAATTTAGATGCCTTTGTGTGTGGGAGCATCTCCTAGGGTTTCACTGTACATCTCAATAAACACGATCCTACTGCATCAGTAGCATTCTGAAAAGTATTGCTCTAAATATGTTTTATACCTCTTAGCCACAGAATTCATATTGTTACAGCTAATGCCTGTTGGTAAATGCTTGTATTGTTACATGTTGTATTTACAAAAGGATATATTGTCAGCTGAGAGTTTTGTCTCTCCAATCTGTTTTTCCTCTTTGGAAGAAAATAGCATAAATGTACTAATATGCACTATAGACAAAACACACGCATACGTACACACTGGAATACACTCATATACATAGAGACACACAAATGAAGGTTTTAAAATGGTAATCATGTTGAGGTTTTGAAATTAGAGGAAATGAGGGAGAAATATTCCTTGGAAAGTTATTATTTTAGATCATTCATCTGTCTCCAAATTGGTACTAATTTTCAATGTAGATTTAAGAAAATTGTCAGTATGTGAGAAAACATTTTATTTAAAAAGTTTTCTATTTTTCTCTTGTGTCTGCTGGTGCTGATGTCACTAAAGGGGGTTGTCCATGGGAGACCAACTGGTTTCCCCAGCAATGCCCATCCTGGCCTACTGAGCTCAGGATGTGAGGGATATTTTCTGGACTCAGCATGGACCACACTACCACCGCCTTGGAGTCACTCTGGCTTTTCCTTGCCTTCTTTAGGTGAAAGAGTTGTAAAACCAGGAGGCAGTGATAGTCTCTGCTTCTGGCCATGACAGGCTGCTCTCAGAACTTTGTCTACTCTTGAAAGGAAGGCATACTTCCCAATCCAGAGTCTGAGGATGCATCCTATCTCTGATTTGCATGCTGTTCTCACACAGGGTCTCCATTGTGGCTAAGGGCTAAAAGGCCTCTCCTCCTATATTACCTATTTCTGCAGCTTCTCAAACACTGAGTAGGCATCAGAATGCACAATAACCAGCCTTAAATTTGACCCATGAACTTCTGCTTTTCTTTGTAGTATCAGGTCCACAGGCAGGAGAAAGAAGTCTGTATTTACTAAGTACCATGTGCTGAAATCTGAATATAGGCTCAGACAGCAGCTGCCTCAATCCTATCTTGCAAAAAGCTATCCTGTCCTCCTTGATGCAGCAAAGAAGCCTGGCTTCAGAAATTGGAGAGAAGATACTGTCATCATACAGATGACAGCATAGGACCAGGCCAGAAAAGTGAGGGTGATTGAACTCCAAAATTCATCCTTTTTCTATTGAAAACCATGTCATCAAATTACTGAGCCATGCTGCTAACTACTTCCATGTTAACATGGTAGATTGTTCCTTGAGATTCTCTTAAGCCTACTTTCCAGTCTAACTCAGAACACCATCCATGCACTCTTCTCCCCTCCTACCCAAATCCTATTCATCTTTCAAGGCCAAGCTCAATCCTACCTCTTCATGAACTCCTCTCCAGTAAGTCCATTCAGCCCATTTTGTTATTTTTCTCTAAACTTTTTAGATTCACATGCAATTGTAAGACATAATGCAGAATGATTCTGTACATCCTTCACCTAGTTTTCCTCAATTATAATATTTTAATATTGTGTCACACCTCAACACACACATTTTTATACTAAATTTTGATTTATTTGGTTCAAGCATTATTGCATGCTCAATGATAAAATTATATAGAGAAAGCATTAAACATGAAAATCACTTAAATATAACTATAGTTAAAATATTGGTGTAAAAATAAGACTTATTTTAGTATTTTTATATCAGAATGTATTTGGGAAATTTGATTTTGAAACATTGGTATAATATTTTATGTATTCACTTTTTTATTTAATATCATAAATGAGTTTTTTCGGTGTCATAAAGTTTGCTTTGAAATTCTGATTTTAATGACTCTCTTCCATTGTGTGCCTTGTTGAATCTTGATTTCTTTTGAATATGTTAACTTTTACAATTTTACCATTGGAATATATTATATTAATCTGTTCTCACATGCTTTATCATATGCAATAAACATATTTTCATTAAAAATAATAATATTTTATGACTATAGCATGATAGCACAAAGATAATGTTGACACTAATGCATTCCCACCAACCTTGCTCAGAATTTAACAGCCTAACATGCATTCCTGTGTGTTTGTATGCATTTAACTATATGCAATTTTAGAATGTTGTAAATTTGTATGATTATCACCAAAATCAACATACAGATAATTCCATCACAAGGCTCCATTGCAGTATTCTTAGATTCTCACAGTCCTCTTCCTCCCCACACCCACCACTACTAACCTTTTGCAATAACTGTTTGGTATTTCCATAATTTTGTATCTCAAAAGTGTGTTATGTAAATAAAATCGTGTAGTAGGTCACCTTTTGAGAGTGAACCTGTTATGCTTTGAAGCTTCTAACCTTGACTGAAATGTATATTGAGGGAAACCATCTATTCATTCAAATATACTTATAGGCAATCTACAGTATGCCAGGTACTGTCTGAGATACTAGAGAGGCAGTAATGAAACAAACTGACAAACGTCTCTATGTCAGTCATATGTCTTGGTCCTTAGTCATGGTGACATATATTGCTTGTGAGGTATTTCTTGTCTACAGCATTAGAATGGAATTCTAACAATAGATTGCAAGCTTCTGAAAGCTTAGAACCCCTCACGTAAGACTATTGTGTTTATATTTAAGGACTAGAGGGGAAAACCTTCATCAAGCACATAGAACTTAGACTAAGCCTGTTGGGAGGCATCTGTGGTTGTCATCTGCTCCACTCTGCTATCAAAAGACTTTTAAGAGAATACATTCCATTGTTTTCTTATTAAATGTGAAGGGCCTTGCCCTGAATGATGATATTTAAGGAAATCTAAGCATACCAGTGCTTTTCCTCATCCCTGTACCCATTAGTACCTTTTTTAGTACCAGATGCCACATAGTCAATCTTGATTCCTATCACTCAGTGTATCTCTGGATAAAGATAAACATTGGGAAAGGCAAGGTCATACAAATATCAGCATCATTCCTTTTGTGTATCAGCTTTGACTATATCTGACACAGTCTTCCTTTGTGAACCAGGTTAGTTCTTTGCTTATGCAGAGGGCAAAATAGTAAGTCTTCCTCTGTTCTCAATCATAAAGATTCTAATAGGACTTTTCTTTAGGTGATTCTGTGATGGTTTTCTCAATATGGTCCAAAGGAAAGCAAAAAAGAACTCAGTGAATTAGGTAATGGTCTGTTGGCCTTTGGAAATAGGTTACCAACAAATTCAGACCTGTAAAAACAACTTCCAATATGAAATGTGATTATTAACATGTTCCTAAAGATACCTCTTGGGCAATAAAATAAGAGGAGTGGATTGTAGGTTTCCCAAGTGAAAATATTGTGAATACAGAATTGAATTCCCCAGATCTAATTGTTTAAATTGAGAGAGTTTTTTTCCTGTTCAATCACAATCCTAATCTCTCTTTATTATATAACAATTGTTGACAAAGAATGGAAAGTTAAAGCCTCATTAAAGAATGTTATCCTCAGTTTCCTATGTCAAGGAATTTGTAGAAACCCCAGGATGCACAGTTAATTGGCTAAAAAAAAAAAAAAACCCAACCTGTTAGCTTGATTGTATGTTCAAAAGGAGAATGCTGTTTTAATCTTGGTACCTCCAGAATATTGACTTGGCACAATAACCATTTAATAACCCTAAAATAACTGAGTGAATCCTCTTAACAAGTGATCACTGGAAAGAGTAGAAAAGATTCCTTTATTTAAAATGTCATGTGTTTGAAGGATTGAGTTGTTGCCACCAGAAACAGCAGATAGGTTTGTTATCAAGGTGAAGCACGTGACCCTTTATACCTGGTTATTGACAAGATGTATCCAAGCTGACCTTGCTTGTCAACCAGTGTGCATTTTCCTCAGATTTTGCTTTAGGAATCCCAGTTTCACTGGGCATAGGGTAGTAGAGTAGGCTGAAGTAGCCTAGTGGCAGTGAAGGATTCTTATGGCCACTAAAACACAAGGGAAATTTTAGTATAACAATAGGTTAGCCTTTGATTCTTTGAAGTGTAATTTCAAAACAAACTTAATTCTGAACTGGCCACTAGTTTCCATACGTGGCACATTTCACTTTCTATCATTCAGGGAAGAAAGTGAATAACTTATCTGAAAATAGGCTTCCTTATGATAGAAGTATATATGGCCTTCCCGTTTTTCAGATCTCTTCTGATTGGAATTTTTTTTTTTTTTTTTTTTTTTTTTGCGGGTCTGGAGATGGAACCCAGGGGCATTCGACCTCTGAGCTATACCCCTGCCCTATTTTTTATTCTTTATTTTGAAACAGGGTCTCACTGAGTTGCAGATGGCCACACTAAGTAGCTGAGGCTGTCTGCGAACCACCATCCTCCGGACTCAGCTTCCCGAATGCTGGGATTACAAGCGTGTGCCACCACACTGAGCTTTGATTGGGATTTTGAAGGAATCAATCATCTCTGTCATGATGGGGTGAAGGTAGTTAATGCCATTTTCTCAACACATTCACAGGCCAGGTAGAAAGTATTGGTTTTGGCAATTTAAATAGAATATGATGAAGAATTAGCAAGCATTAATGAGTTATTTGGCTCCCATTTGTTTGGAAAAGATTGTGTGAAATAAAAATTTCCGAAATAATAAGCAAAAAGTAAAAGCCATTGGAGATATTTTTGGCAAATTCTTTAACTCATGATTTACAAGAAAATAAGTATAGCATTCCAGAAATATTTTTAAACATGTTTTAGGAAGGAAAGTAAAACATTATAATAGTCAAGTTAATCATAATTTTCTCTTAGAAGGAAATGAATATTTTTGCCAAGTTCGAAAGGGAAAATACTGAAAGAACAATGGGATGCTTACAAAGGTTAGAGCTAGACCATACTGAGGCTATTACATTTTAAACAGAAATTGAATGTCTTTTTAAAAATGAGGCAAAAACCAGCCTTAACTGATAATAATGTAGACAAGATGAATGAAAATTTTCAAACTTTCCTAGTGTAATGTACATAGCATGGTTATTATTATTAATTCTTCTTCTTCTTCTTCTTCTTCTTATTATTATTATTATTATTATTATTATTATTATTATTTTATTATTACTATCTCTACCCAGCTGGTAGATTGAAAATATGTACCCCAAGGGGCAAAATGAGCCTAGCACAGTGGTCCTAAAATGGAATAGTTGGGTATTTCTTATTGAAGACACAATTTGAATTGCCAAGTGCTTGTTTCACTCTAAACACTTGTAGGCGAGTAAGAACAGGCCACCAGATTTTTGGTGGGTGAATTCTTCATATATTGTGGTAAACATCCTATATTTTCAGTAATTGGTTATGACTAAGCTGACTCAAATTTTCTTTCCTTTTTTTTTCTGTTTTTTTTTTTTTTAGTTATCATGCTTTTTGTATACTAAACATCTCATACACATTTCATCTTTCACCTTTCTAATGCCCAAATGATGGCAAAATTTTGTTTCACCTCCATTTTCTTCAATGTTGGAAAAGAAAGAGCTTAAGTTCCTACCACACACAGAACTGGCTATCTGCATCATGATTTAGCCATAGTTGTTTTAGGTTTTATTTTATATGCAACTAAATTCAAATCTATCTGAAATAAGAGTCAAAGGAAAAAGGGAATTAGGCCAAGTTTATGTACTAGGTGGTTTTCATGTAATGAGTTATGTAACTATTACTCCTAGAAGGATTATATCTCCATTGTTATAGCTGAGAAATGAAAGTCTCAGAGAAGTTAGCTTACTTTAATAATAAGGACATTGGAATCCAGGAAGTTTGTCTAATATCATGTAATACTGAATCAGTGGTCAAACACATTTATCTCTCTAGTTCCAAATCCCACGCTTTTAACAATGCTCTATTGTCTCCATATATAGAACAAAATTTTGTCTCTTTAGCTTCTATAACATGACCTCTTAAGTTAGTTGAAAAAGGAGAGAACAAATATAATTTTTTAATTGTCTACAAAAAGTAAAAACTATTTTTTGAACGAAAGGCAAAATGGATGATATTTTCTTTTATATTTGTTCTGCCAATGGATATACTTTATTAAGAACAACAGAACTCTTTAAAAAAACTGAAACTACCAACATAAAATAACAACTGTAGGGAGGGCTTGGGGATACTGAGAACAGAAGAGAAGAATTGAGAAGGCTGGGAACTACAAACTTTATGACTAAATGAAATTCTCCATAATAAAATTATGAATCTTGTTGATACCACCTCTCCTACCTTCATATCAGCTTTACTCTCATGCTCAACTTCAGATCTGGCAGGAGAGGGAAACCTGGAAGGTCCTACTTCATGAATATTAAATCAGTACAGATAATGATAGTTGGGTGGTTGAAAGAAAACCCAACTGGTCACCAAGAAGCCTCTAGATTAGCAGTAAACATGACACACATGGTTTTTATCAATTTTTAAATGGTAAGTATGTATGAGGACCCAGAACTATCAGACACTAATAAAAAGAAATAAGCAAAGAACAGAAATGATAAAAATATAGACAATGGAAAGAATGAGTACCTTTAGAGAAGATTAGCCAGCAAATGAAGAGTACAATGCTATGAAATAGAGAACAATCTGAGAAAATAATGTGCTTAAAATTTATATATGAGAGATGAAATTTCAATAAAAGAGACTATGTAGTTGAAAATTTCAGAAAGAAAACTGAAATAAACATAGGAAATGTGAAATAAAAGGATAATTTGAGGAAGATCTAAAAATGAAGTCTAATATATTATGAATAGGCAACCTATAAGGAGAGAACAGAGAAAATGATGGAGAGGGAGTTATTTTTAAAGGAACACAATAAAATTTCCTCAAAATGAAGAACATACTTTCAAAATGAAAGAACCGTTCCTGTATCTAGCAAAATGATTGAACAACCAATCACACCAAAGTGAATAATGATGAAATTTTGAAACACTGAAGATAAAGATACGGCATTGAACCTCTAGACTGCAATATTGCAAGCTAGAGAAGAGTGAAGTGACAACTTAAAGTTCTAAGGGGAAAAAGATTTCTAAATTCACTTTTATCTGGAAGCTACTGGAAGATATGCCCCAAAAGAACATGGTGCTAAAAAAAAAATAGATCTGACACTGGAGAAAGGATAAGGCAATTCTCAAGATGACTCCAAGGGAACAAAACAGGAGGCAATTACTATATAGTAGGAACAGAAGTCACCAGTACCCACTGAAACCAGAGAAACACAGAAGTTCAGGAGTATTGACAAGAAAACAGAAATACTACTTATCAGATTTAACTGGGTTGAAAACTGTATGAAGACACACACATCTGAGCCTGAGTCAATAATTATAGATAAAGGAAAAAATTATATAATTATTAATTGTATAAAATAAGTAATACAAGAAAATAGATAGAGACAGAGTCAACTAATTGATTCATTAGGGAAATACCCATGTGTAGTAAGAAGAATAACATTATAGATTTGTTCATTTTCGTAGGTAATGCCTTTAAAAGTAGTTAATTTCTGAAATTATGTTCTCATTGTGCTTTGCTCTTTAAAAGTTTGTCGAATTTCCCCTTGATGCTACTTGATCATTCCTCAGTCTATTAAATGCCTGACTCACCTCAGCTTTGTAATGCTACAGCTCTTTGTCCCTAAATCATGCCTTCAGTAATCTAATGGGGCTAAATCGGTATTATGCATGCTCACAGTTCCTAGAAAGTTAAGAATTTATTCCCTCTGCGATGCTTCTTTTTCAATTCTGAGCACAGCAACGACATGTTACATAACTCCGAGTTTCAACAAACACCTGGAAATCGGGCTGCATGTATCGCTCAGATGAGACCAGACATGAAGAGATTGGTAGTGACAAGTGTTGTCACTTCTCTCTCTGACAGCAGGCAAGTGGCAAGCTGTATATACAAGGTCTGATACCATGCTCTCAAGATGAAAAAGGAAAAAAAAGAAAAAAGGAAAAAGCAAAAGCAAGTGAAAAATAACATCTCAGGAAGAGCTATCTGGGAAAACAATGGCAAATTACACATGATTTAGCTTTGCTCTTAGCTTTTATAAAGACCTAAGAACTATGAACTGAACAGTTGAGCCCTAATTAAGTCTCCTCTTGATCATCTGCATCGCATACCCAATGCGCAGGCTGTATTTTAAATAGGCATCATCCTCTAATTCAATGGCTCCTTTTCCTGCCTGGCTTTTTTTCCTTAATTCTCCAATTTTTTTTTTTCCTTGAGTAAAAAGAGGTTAATGTGAATCATTAAGAATTAAAAAACAATTACACAATGAAAAAATAGTTCAGATGAATTTTAATTAGAGCCTAATTTAATGGGATTTGAATCCAGCACACCGGAAATATATAGCAGTAACTTTAGCCATTAAATTGCATGGCCTTTGATTAAACTCAGTGGGAATTTAGAGAGATTATTTTGGCTGCTTGAAGACACCATGTTTTTTCCATTAATGCCAGAGAAATATATGAGGGACTAAAATATTACTAATAAAAATAAATGTGAAAGTTGTAAATTTCAAACAATGTAAGACCCACAGTTCATACCTGAATTTCCAAATGTGTATGTGACATTTCATTAGCTTACAGCTGAAGACTACACTGTATTATGTCTGACCTCTTTTAAAAAAGGAACCTAAATATTTCCACAATTTGTCATCCTTTGAAATTGAACAATAATAAGCCAGTGGACGCGAAAGGGTCTTTTCTACGCTGAGAGACAGCCCCCATGAACACGCTCTGGCCTGAGGTTGAGACAGAGACATCGCGGTCCCCTCCAGTGTCCCCAGCCACTCCAGGCTTTGCACGGGATTGTTTTGTATCCCTAAAATGTGAACCATGAAATATACCAATTTATATGGAAGTCTGTGAGGTTTATTAATTAAAATCAGCACTTTATGATGAAGTTTCTCCGAACTTAAGAAAGAAGCAGGACTTCTACAGGGATCTGAACTTAACTGTCTCAGAAATGCGTGCTTCCATGTTGAACCACTAGGCTTCATGGCCTTGGTTGATACCCCTGTCTTTCCCAGGAACTCAGTCAGCCACTGGAGGGAGCCAGTATGACTCTTACACTGCAGTCGAGTATGTTGAACTGGGAAAGCGAGAGAGAATTTAAAAACGGCATGCAAAGATGACAGAATTTGAACAAAATCCTTTTTATTTATTTATGCCAAAATCTGTGTGAATGTAAAATGCCATCTCGATCATGCTTTATTTATGGTGTGGCTTTTTCTTTCAGGGGGAAGAAAAGGAGGAAAGAAAGAAGACACATGTTGGCAGGAAGCTCTCCTCAGACTAAGCTTGGTTCCCACTGGCAAGCGAATGGGCGCTGAGCTCAGAGATGCAGCAAGCCTTGGCATTGCCTAACCTGCCCTGACTCTGCCTGCCTGCCCTGATTTGGGCAGGTTTTTAAAGGCTTTGCTTGTCATTTAGTGCAGCTGAAAATCATGCCTGTGCTGTACCATGAATAGAGGGGATGTGCAATATGTAAAATTCCTAAAGACAATTTTATTTATAGCTGTTGCAAACAATGTTTATACAAAGTTTATTAAATATGTCACCCACATTGATTTATCCCAACCAATCTCTTCAATCACTAATATTTATGTGATGGGTTCAGTTGCAACAATTATTTTATATGCTGTAGAGTGTGTTATAACTAGGGATTCACCCTGGCAATTATATCAAAGATAAAATGCTTCCTGAAGACCTCAGGGCAGGCCAGGAAGTATATTATTGGACACAAGGTACTTTCAACTGAATGCCACAGCACTAAATTTAGTGCAAGGAATGCGGAGCATCTTATGCTTAAAAATTAAAGCAAGTTTTGTTTCTTTCTGGATTTCTCTCATCTCTGGGAATAATAGTAAGCTCCTCTGCGTGTTCCATTTACCATATCCAAGCCTTGGGGATTGCTTCTTTTGAATCTCTTTCTTAGAATTTCTGTTGGCTCCTGCTCCTTGGCAGCATTTATCTAGTGCCTAAAGTGGGCAGAAGAGTCTACACTGGCATTTACAAACACCTGCACAAGAAAGTAGACACATGTTACTTGGAGGCAAGGAATTAGCATCTTCTGTGAGTGTTGAAAGCATTGTTAACAAAGAAACCAGAGTTCTCTAAAGAGCCCAAGGTAACCATTGAAACCATAAGATGACAAACTCAAAAGAAAAAAAGACTTAAAACCACAATTGAATGCAACTTCTGTTTCCTAAGAAAGGCTAAATACCCTTTGTTTGGCAAAATTAACTTGACAGACCCACTTTGGTTTAGAGCAAGCGAGGCCTCAGGGCATGGTATGAAAGTAGAAATAAAACAAAGAGGTAGCTAAACTATTCTGCAAAAGAAGTTAACATTGTTGGAGGGAGAGGGAGGACAATGCTTGCTGTTGAAAGGAGAGAAAAAAAGAGTTTGGGATCTGGGAAGAAAAGAGGGAGTGAATCAGGAGAAGAGGGTGATTACTGAGAAGAGCTGTGTTCTGGTAAGGCCGGGTAAGGGGCTTTAAGCCCAGGAGTACATCATATTTGGATTAAATATGTTTGTTTGCCTTGTAATGTCAGCTTCTTGCCTTGTCCCCAAGTCAGTGATTTGGAAGTGGAGAGTTCAAAAGGAAGCCAACAGTGTCAGAAATCAATGAAGTGAAATATCTTGATTGGATCAAGAATGCAGAGCCAGAGGTAAGTAGAAGCGGTTTTTACCCAAGCTCACACTGACTCCAAGAATGTGTGGGGAGGCCAGGAGGGTTCTTCACTGAGAGATGGGGCTCATACAAAATAATTTAAATCTCAGAGCACAGAATGGACCCTCACCTCCACCAAAGGGCTGTGCAACATTTGCACAAGTTGAAAGCTCTACTATTTAATGACAGCCTGGCTCTGCCTTTTATTTTAAAAAGCTATAATTTCTTGTGTTGTGTTTTTCTTCAAAACATTTATTTCTATGCTAGGGATTTTTTCACTAATTAAATCTTTCTCATTAGATGCCATTGAATTCTATTTTGAGACTGCCTTAATTTACACAGCCTTTTCTGGTGATGAGAGGTACAGATCAGAGAAATGTTTGGCACTTTGGGTTGGAGAATACTGGCTATGTAAGACCAATCACTTCCGAGTTCAGCCTGTTAAATCTATAAAAGTTTTGTGGCCATCACTTCTTAAGAAGCTATTGCTCATAAGCTCCAGGAATTCACTGATTATTATTTATTGAGTGAACCTGGCAGCAAACTAAATGAGAGACTCCAGAAAGACCTGCATCTGTGGGGAGTCTGCCTTTTCATGAGGGAGGGAAGTGAATTATGATCATCTAAGGAAGAATCCAAAACAGCATGGCCTGGTTCTGATCTTTTCTGTTCAATTTATAGGATGCGAAAAGGAAAGATTCAACTTGAAGTTGATTGTAGAAATTTTGGCTTTGTCTTATTTTACACAATCTAAGAGATTTGAAAGCTTTCATTTCGACTACAAGAGTTGCAAACTTAATATTAAGTTGATATTCAGGAGAAAATATATAATCTGAGGGCTTCAGAGTTGAACATGGTATACTGCTATTGTATCCCTTGATGCTCTGCCTATGGGGATCTTGGTTAACAAACTTGACAAAAAATGCTGATTCAGTAGAGCTCCACAGAGTCAAATTTAGAATAATATTGCTGACAAAATAAGATTCCTCATGTTTCTGTGTCCTGAAGGACCATGGTGATAAAGCTTCTGAGGTCTACTTTATATATTCCCTTCAAATTCCAAATTCCACTGAATTGCCAATCTGCATTGCTATCTAATTGCCACAATTCCTAGATCTATGAAATCATGGTGGAATTTCCTTAGAATTATATATCTTAAGCCATGATAGCATTCAATGACTTCCAGATGCCTTGACAATGATGGTCCACTGCGTAAGGAATTGCCATAGATTATCTCCCCTTTGATTTATCACAGTTTTGTATGGAATTTATTACCAGTAGAAATATTAACCTAGCCTTCTACAGCTGCCCGTTCATGAGATCTTTAGACCATATTACCAAAAAGGAATCAATTATTCTTTTTATTGACATAGAAAGGAGTCAATGATGACTGCCCCCAAAATCAAGTTAAAACCATGCTCCTTCTGATTTGCATCTTACTAACCACCAAGCAAATATCCAGTGCACTGGAGACCATCCATTCTCTTCCCATGGACACAATGAACAAGAAAAGACAACAGTGCAACACAGGGCCAAGCAGGAGCTCTCCCTGTCTGCAGTCTCCCCTGTCCTTGATACTGCTGCCTCACATGTGATCTCAGAGACTGCACCACAGATCTCCACAAAACTAATTGTTCATGTGATTCCCTTTCTGAGCCACTGCAGATGTCCCTTTCTGTAACAATTTAATTAACACTTTAAAATAATGATGCATTAATTAATGCCAAATTACAATGAAAATCCTGGAGAATTACACTTTATATCAACATTAATGCAAAATGAGTTCCTCCTGGATAATTTTTCTTACAATGAATACAAAAAGAGATAATACTAATTAGGCCATCAATTTAAATTTACCATCATTTCAATCCATGTCATTTATCTGTTCCCTAGCACAAAACAATGTGGCCTACCATACGCTTATACAGCAATAGGGATGATGCCTGCATAGCAACCAGACCAGGGTCATCTTTACAGTATTGTGACATGAGCTTGAATTTTGCATTTTGGGATCTGGGGATTTGAAAACATGGTGTGTGTGTGTGTGTGTGTGTGTGTGTGTGTGTGTGTGTGTGTGTGTGTAAGAGAGAGAGAGAAAGAGAAACGGAGAGAGATTTCTTTAGTAAAATAAATGAATAAGTGTTCTGACTTGAATAAAGTAAAATAATCATATAACAAGCAAAACACAAGCATCAAGCTCTGTCAAGTTTCACATAGTTTTTCTTATTACCCCTCTTAGGGTTATGATTTAGGGGAAGATTAGAAGCATCTGTGGAGACATTTTGTTCATGAGCAGACCAACATCCTATCTCCCTACCTCCAAAGGTAACATGGTTTAAACTTGTCACCGTTCATTTCTCTGCTTCTTATAAGGAGACTTTCTTTTCATCAGCAGCAAGAGAAGGGCTAGAAAGGTCAATTTTACAATGTTTACTGAAAAAGAATGGCATGGTGGTGACTCTTCTTTCTATGGCAAACTATTTTCTCTCTGAAGTGGTCCTTCACACTTACCTTTCATACTGAGTCACATTTGGTATGTAGAAAACTCTGGACCAGCAAAGCATTTTATTTCTAAGTCAAAGTATGGCTAGCTAAATATTTTCATAAAATCTCAAAAATTTTATTCTTGTAGAAGTATCTCAATGGTAAGAACATGTTGAACACATTGCCTTACAGATTATTCTCAAATTCTTTCCTCTTTTTGACAAGGACCCCCAAGATGATAGGATTCTTACCTCTCATGTTTATGAATCTCAACATACTTTGCCAAAGGTCCCTGAAAAACATATTTAATAAAATGGCCAATTATATTATGTAAGTAGATATGGAAACTTGCCCAAAAAAATCAAAGAATCTTCCAATAAGAATCTCTAACTTCAGAAGAGATAACATCAAATTATTTTCATGACCCTGATACCTCTAGGGCATTTCCCTGAGTCTTTTGCTCTTCTTAGCCATCTTAGCTAGCAAAAACACCCCTTTGTGAAAATGCCTTTTCCCTTGTATTAAAGGACAAGAAAAATTTGGCTCTTTATTGTTTAGTTTTTCCACATTCTAAATCAGCCATGGAAATTTCTGCTTGCCCAGGTGCTCTCCAAGAAAGTAGGCAATGGGCCTAAATGAAGTCTGGCAGAAAGAAATTAATTTAAAAAAATCAATAAGCTCTGCCTTTGTTTTTATTCAGCTTTAGGGGAATACATATCACTGACATTTACCTTGGACTATGTCTCCATGCCTGAAATAACAAGAGCATGGAGTGTGGATCAGGTGGTCCGGGTCATCCAGTCCATCTTCTCAGCTTGGTTGACTGCCAGGTAGTAGATGATGAAGGCAGTTGAACATGCCCCCTTGCAGGGCTGTTGGTATCAAGTAGTTACCCTTCAACCATATGTATCTTCTAGAGGTATTAGGCTGATGCGATTTGACATAGGCTCTCAATTTGAACCTGTAGAGATTTTTGAAGATGACAAAATCAGTAAGCTAGTTCATCATATGTATCATTAATTAAATACTCAGAATTCTTGAGTCAATATCAGAAAGTAAGGAGCACATATTCATCGCTTAGTCCACTACCTCAAGTAATATTTGTACTTTTTTTCCCCACTTTTAGTACCACCCTTACTTACATCCTCCCCCTACTTCATTTCCTCACCAGGAAAAAGTAACAAAGAATATATAAGCTTAGGAGCCATTTTAAAAGGAAATGGTTAAGGGAAGATATGGATTGTGTCCTAGTATAGGCAAATGTATGTTTTCAGGTCAGTCTTGTCAATAGTCTCATAGCAAGATTATTATACAAAGAAACTATTTAGGCTTATTTCTTGCCGGTGTTGATATAACTTTACCCTTCTAGTTTCAGGTTTGTTTTGAAATAACTGTATAGAGAAGGTGATGCCTGTCGAATATTGGATTATGTTAGATTAGAAATTGTCGCTTCACCAAGAAAAATACCAAGTCTCTTTATTGAGTAATAGTCTTGACTTTCTCTACCCATATTCTTCAAAACACAGAACCAGCAGGAAACTGAGATCCTAGAGCTTGTCTCAACTCTGGAATTGGATAAGAATTCAAATCCCAGTTGTAACTTGGGCAAACTACTTGATAGCTCTAAAGCTTCAGGTGTCTCATCTACAAAGTGAAGATAAACAGCACATTTCATTTGGAACGAAAGTGCTTAAAAAGTACACACAGTTTATGTCCCATATAACATTTGAAAATTCATTCTTTATTTCGCTAACATTAATTGATCACCTAATGTGGAACCACTCACAAAGCCCTTTCAATCAAAAGATGATCAAGATCGCCGGGCGTGGTGGTGCACGCTTGTAATCCCCGCACTTGGGAGGCAGAGACAGGAGGATCGCTCAGGTTCGAAGCCAGCTGCGCTGGCTTAAGAGACCCTGTTTCCAAATAAAAAGTACAAAATAGGTCTGGGAGTGTAGCCCGAGATAGAAAGACTTCCAGGAACCCCAGTACCACCAAAAAAAAAAAAAAAAGATGATCAAGATCGAACTCTATCTCAAAGAATTTCACAAGGTAGGGACACAAAAGTAGATGATTAAAGTACAGTGTGCTATAATAGATGTGTGAGGAAAGTACCATCAAATAACAACAGTAATAAAAATAAGAAACTAACACTGAGGAATTTGAGAATAGATCCACACAATACATAAAATTGAGTTGAAATCCAGCAAAGAATGAAAGCAACACTCTTCAATAAGCAAGGACAGATGCAGGAAAAAGGAAGGTTTTTTTTTTTTTTTTCCTGACAGACGGTCTGGTGTGGTTGGTTATGGCACACTCGGGTCCATAACAGTCTGTTTATGAAGTATCAGATTGTTCAGACAAGACTGGATGTAAATTACCAAACAACATATTTATTCCTATTTATAAGTATGGACAGTTTGGCAAACATGTCAGAAGCCTTACATTTTTAGGTATGCTGCACCAACGCATTACTATAGCTAGGAATTTATCCTGGGGGGAACCAATATGAATATGAATTAAGATTTTGTTGTGAGCTTCTTGTTTCTATTAAGTTGGAAAACTAGAAGGGCTACTGGATCTCCCTGCCCAAAATCAATCCTGGAGACACTAAGAAAATGGGAGACAGATTCTAGGAACACACTACAAAAAACTATGGGAGAGCAATGAGGAGTATAAATGACTTTTGACTTTGGAGTTTTGCAGCGGTGGTAGATCTAACAAAGATGACTGGATATGGTAGTGAACATAGGAACTTCAGATGAAAATTTTAGCTTTTGTTTTCTTACTTTCCGTCCTGTTGTCTGAGGATCATTAATGTCTCTCATTTTGTAGATGGCCCAGACTGTGGATATCTGGAACTGTAGTTCCGAGTCAATGGAGCAAAGCAAAAATCCCCAAAGACATGAGAAATTGGGGCAGATAGGCTCTAGTCTACCAGATTTCTTCAGGCACTCACCCCCAACACACACACACACACACACACACACACACACACACACACACACACCCCCATGGCTGCTGGACTACATGCTAGAAGTCTTCCTGCTGCCACTCCAGCTTAGTGAAGCTTTTCCCAGAGGACTTGCAGCAAAAGAGAGTGGTCAACAGGGATTACATATCTTCTCAGGCCTCTGCTCTAGGCTTATACTTCCTTTTCTTCTTAAATCAGCTCCATGGTCTGGCCAAAATTTGGTACTTGAGCTCTTTCACTGCACAGATTACCAGCCAGTGCAGCTAAAATTCAGAGGAGAATAAATGAGTCCAATGTGACATACATTATTTTGAGTCCAAAATAATGAGTCCAATGTGACATACAACAATATATGAGAACAGCAGGGAAGAATGAAGAGGTGGAACAGAGAAAAGCAAAGAGTGACAGAGGACAGAAATGCCAGTATTTGAATAAAAGTCTCAGAAAGAAAAAGAAAAATAGCATAAACTAAAGAAATAATGGAGAAAATATCCCAGCATTTTTGAGAAGTGAAAGATCCAAGAGCAAGAAGAACTTGTAGAATACCAAGTAAGAGATAAAGAAAGTCTCACACAAAGAATAAATAACAAAGACAAAAAGTAAATTCTACTACCTCCCAGAAAGAATAACTGTTCATCTAGAAGGACAGAAGAATGAAAACTAAGAGCATATTTCTCCACAGTTGCTTTGGGTGGAGCAAAATATTAATAAGGTAATATTTTTAATATTAAGAAAAAAGATTTAATTACAAGGATATTTACTGTGGTATTCATTGTAATGGTAAAATATTGGAAATGATCTGAATGTCTATGCAATGGCACATAACCAATTACTTAAAAATTATGATGCAAAAATATGTATAAAAACGTAAAAAGATGTTTTTTAAAAATATATTTCTCTGCAAATAAATAAGTTAAGCAGTTTCAGAGTGATTCCATTTTTACTTAAGTAGAAAGAATGAAAGAATATATGTGAGAATTTTAGCTTTTATATCTGAGGGATAGAGAGGACTATGAATAAAATCATACAATTTTGCATTTTCTCTCTTCCACATTTTCTCTGATGAGCTTTTATCTCTTGCTTTTTTTATTTTTAGAAAAAAATTATTATGCCTACAAATGTCATTCTGATAGAACTCAAAGACTGGATACTAACACAGAATAATTTTAGACCCTGGGAAGCTGCTGCAGATATCATGGTGAAGTGTCACAAGGCTAGAGTTTATCAGTGACAAGGGGATGGATCCAGGAGGTTCTATTGCATTGACACCTAAGAAAGACCAACAGTTAGTTACCTGTTAGCAACTGGATAGAGGACATGTGGAGGATGACTCTGAAGTTTCTGGCTTCTCTGATATGTGACTTATCAGTTTCTAAATTTAGGCTTGAAAGCACTATTAGCTATATATCCTTCTACAGAAATGTTGTAATACAAAAGGCAGATATTTATACTATGCATCCAGCAGCTCATTCTATGAAAGCATGTTTGAAGCTGTACCTACGCCTGCATTGCGAACCACCTATATTTTATTTTCAAGAAAAACATGTTTTACAAACTCCCCACCTGTGTCATTAAGCGAAAGCAATTGCTTTATTCACCACTAGCCTCTGCCTGAGTTCTTTTGAATGCAGGTTCAAAGGCACATTCCATGAATATATCTTTCTCTCATGTGTGTTGAAACCTGCTGGTAAAATATGTGTTATTTCATACTTCTGTGGAAACATGAGCCAAGAATAGACAATTCACAATAGAAACAAGAGCCAATATCCATAAGAAAACATGTTCAGCTACCTTATTAAAATTAAATATAGTCAGTTTTAAAATGACAAAAATACCCCTTTAAAAAAACAATACCCCATAGCAGCAACATGATGGTAAAATGAATGTTTTATCACCTGATTACTTTCTTAAAAATCTTTATCACTACTTTGAAGCATACTAAAACTATCCTCTTCTTTTCTTCCAACCCAGAACTGCATTTCTAGAAACCTCTATGAAGAAAATAATTAGGGATGTACCTAAGGGTTAATTAATGTTTAAGATAAGTATGACTCAATAAATTGTATATCTACCAAAAGCACATTTAAAAACACACTTAAGGATGTGGAATAATACTGATGCTAAAGAGTGACAAAACATATGCCACAATTTATTTCTAATTAAAAAAGAACTGAGTAGAAAGAATCTGAAACATAAAAATTGATTATCTTTACACAGTAAGAGTATTGATGATTTATTATGACTATGATGATGATGATGATTTTTCCAAATTCTCTGAAGTGAAACATGAGGATTTTTAAATCAAAGGCATCTACTAAAAGAAAATAACTTCCAGTATACTTTAGTGGTATTGACCATTCTTTCAACATCACTACTGTGTATGTGCTACACATACACACACAGTATAATACACTACTATTTAGTGTATAAACACAGAGAGAGAGAGGGAGGAAGAGAGAGAGAGAGAGAGGGAGCGAGAGAGAGAGAGCAAGAGCGAGTGAGAGAGCGAGAGAACAAAACAAATATGAAAATCAGTTTAGTAACTTAGGAAAATTACCACATGGCCATACGCATATGTTTATTTAAGTACAAGGTTCTCTAGGAATCATACACCATTCAGTCAACATTTACTGAGAAGCATAAATCTCTAGCAGGTCAGAGATAATAAAAGGACCAAGAAACAATATAGTCTGAACCCTCATTTTACAAATGGGCTTTGTGAAAATTTACTTCCATTGAGAGGCACTGGGAAACGATTGAAGGCTCTCAAGAGCAAGAGTGAGGTAACGAGATAATGTTGTTAATGGGGTGCATGGTTGATTGGCAAAGTAATAGTTGAGAGACAGGACACCCAAATTAGAATAATCCAAGGAGGAAGTAATAAAGCCTAGAATTGGGAATGTGAGGCTGAATGCAGTTGAGGGTTTGGAAAATATTTACGAAGTAGTAATAGAGTCAAATTAATTGTGGTGAAAAGAAGAGAAGGACATAAATGTAACTGAGTTTTCAAGATTTGCAAAAGGGGATGTTATTACCTGAGATAAGCTATGAAATATTTGTTCAAAATCTTACCACAGTATGGGCTTTTTACTAAATATCAATTAATTGACCAGTTTTCTAAATTCTTTTGAGAAAAACAGTTTGTATCAATAAGTGTTTACTTTTACATTCATGTAGTTTTGATAAATATAAAACAATACATAGGACATACGCATACATTATAATCTATTTTAATTAATCTCTACCGTTTCTGCCTAGGCTATGATTTTCACAGTCAACAACACAAAAGCAACTCCTAGAGAAATAGAATTATTTTTTTTAAGTTTTCTACTTCTTATCAATTAGAAACTAATTTGAAATATTCTAGTGTAAAGGTGGAAGATATTTCTGGTCCAGTCACCAGCTTTAATTAGTTGTTTTTAAACCAATATATTTTCTTCCTTTCTTTGGGCTCCATATGTTCTCCACTGAGATATGAATTTATGCCCTTGCTGAGATAAAGGAGACAGGCATAGCCATAGTGTATGTGTGTGTGTGTGTGTGTGTGTGTGTGTGTCTGTGTGGTTTTCTTTGCAAACATGACCTATTGACCTCCTATGCATATGAGGATGCTCTTAGAAAAGAGAAAATTACAAAAGTAGTGACTTTATGAGTTGCATTCTTCTGCTTTTTATTAAATTTGTTACAGATCTGACCATCTCAATACTGAACTAATCTTAAAAATATTAGACTCTAGCCATCCACTAAGTATTTCTGCCACTCTTACCAGGTGGTCAAGTTCTTCTCTGAAGGGCCCACAAAAGAGCTATTTTTTCTGCAGATACATTGTAAAATATCTTATTTAATTAGTCATTAATACATTGAAAAATTAAAAATTTTATATTATCTTTAAAGAGCCTGAAGTATTTTTTTTCTGTAGCTTCTATTTATAGATCCTACTTCTACCTTATGAAGCAAAGCCCCATTTTGTATGATAGTTCTTTAATTACTAAGTCCCATCTTTGTGTTTTCTTTTTTATTATCTCTTGTTTTTTTTAATATGGATTGATCCCTTTATCATCCTGACTGTTCTTTTCGGAATTTGTGGTACCTTGGTCGATATCTCAATTGTTTAGATCAGTATATTCACTAAGCTATGAAAATAAGAATCTTCTGTGTTTATCTAGGTTTCCATCAGTGTCAGAAATAACCTGATATACATCACCTTAAAGGAAGGAAGTGGGTGGGTATGGGTTATAGGGGTGCTTTTGAAGGGTTAGTTTGTCCCCATTTTTTCCTTTCTTTTTCTTGCTGATTCCTGACTGCCATGTGCTGAACAACTCTACTGCATCAAATATTTCCACCATGATATACAGCCTCACCATAGGCCAGAAAGCCACAGAGCCAGCCAACTACGGACTAAAACTTCTGAATCCATGAACCAAAATAAATCTACTTGTTTTAATTAGGACTCACCTCCTAACAGCACCATGAGCTGGGGACTAAGCCATTAACACATGGGCCTTTAGGGACATTTAAGATCTAAGCTAGAATACCTTCTTAACAATTTCTAAATTTGATAAACAGCTATTTAAAACATATAAAGAAAGATCTTGCAACTAATATTTCTGCCTCCAGATCTTATCTTTAAAAATTTGTTTTTCAATCAGGGGTTGGAGTAATCTATCAAAGCTGCATTCCCTATTGGATTAGTTCAGGTCCTTTGATAAACAGATACTAAAGCAGAATTAGAAGTTCAAATTATTTGTGGGGAGGCCTTTATATGCCTTTGGCCTATAAAGAGGCAGGCAGCAGTATGAACCTTCAGATTGAGTTGCAGATCTAAACTCTAGAAAAGAGAGGGGGAAAGAAAGAAGATTGGGTAGAAGTCTCAGTCTTTGGCACTGCACAGAAACAAAAAGAATACATACCATTTATTAAAAGGCATGCTACTTTCTCAGGGTTTTTACTCTCATAAAACAAAATATTTTGGAGTTATGTACAGAATTCTGAGGCAAATGAAAAATATTTTAAACAGAGTTAATCAAAGATTGTATAATTAATATATATATATATATATATATATATATATATATATAGTCAAGGTTCATTTGGGAAAGCAAAAATTCATTATAGGTATTTCCAACAGACAGAATTTTTAAAAATAAGCATTTGTGGGTGTGTGTTGGAAAGACTGGTATAAAGTCTAGTCTGAAATGAGCTCCTTATAGTTCTAGAGGCTGGGATGCCCAAGGTCAATGTGCCAGAAATTTGCAGTAGTGAGGGTACACAATTCTGATACATAGATGGTATCTTCTCTCTACATTTTCACATTGTGGAAGGAATAAGGGCACTTGGGCTCTTTCATAAGGGCACCAATCCCACTTAGAAGGGCAGAGCCCTTATTTGTAATCATGTCCCCAGAGCCCCACCTCCTAATATTTTCACACTGGGTATTATATTTCAATATATAAATTGGGGGAGAGGTGCACAAAGATTCAGACCACATCAGATAGCAAAAAGAAGAAAAAAATAGAAGACCAAATACATGTAAAGGGCGATGGCAAGAGATCAGAAGTTTTTGAGACAGTTGGGCAGGAGTCCATGAGCCTGCCTGTGGTTACCTGTTGAAGATGATGTTGCAATTGGGTATGAATCTGCCAAACGTGTGCTATTTGGACCAGGGCTTGAACCAAAGAAAAGGTGCTACATGTGTCTACTATATTGGAGACTGGAGTCAACCCACCCTCGCTGCCACCCCAACTACTGACAGTAATTGCCAGCAACTGACATACTAAAGATCCAGAGAAAGGAAACTTTGTTGTTCCTTTTGTCTTCTTATCTTCTACTAGTGTCTTCTGTTAGTAGAACTCATCGTGAAGGAATCTACAAAGAAGACTGAAAAATAGCTTCCAAACTCCTAGCCTTCCTTCATATATGAAAAAGCACAGAACAGAAATAGGCAGTGAGGACATACAGACAAATGACTGGCATAGTATGTATGCAGGTTAACAATGCATTCAAGAACCTGAAAGTTACAGTCTAAAATGGAAGTGAGAATTTAGACTACATAAACAATTTCTAGTCTTATTGCTTTGTGATAAGGATTCCCCCCTTATAGTTTATGCTTTTATAAGTAATAAAGATAAAGTTTTTGTTTTAGGATATGAATTGTTATAATTTAAAAAAGAACCAGAATCCTGTGCCTCCAGAGTACAAAAGATGCAAATAATACACACACATACACTTATTTATATTTGATATCTATTGCTTCATTAATCTTTTTTTTTAAATTGAGACAAACGCCTCTTTTAAGTAAGCAGAAATATGAATCACTATTTTCAAAGGAGATTTTGGTCAGTTGGGTAAAGTCAGAGGATGGAAAAAATTAACCATGGCTGTACAGATCATACTCTTGGAAGATCAACCAAAGGAATACCAGACTCTTCTCTAGGTCAGCATCCTCTGCCTCACCTCTGATTTCCTCCATAGTCACAACAGACAGTAAATTGAGTCTCTGACTCACCTTATGCTGACAATGTCTTACTCAAATGCAGAGCTATGTCTGCATATCTTTTACTTTCTACCCCATCTTCTCTCCCTTTGTAGAAACTGAAGGAGCAACCAGCCTGTCAAACCAACTGGTGCCCAGGAGTTAGTGCCCTGGTCAACAGGGAACAGAAGCAGATTATATATATATATATATATATATATATATATATATATATATATATATATATATATATATATATATACTGGTTAATCCTCTGTTACATTATTGTGAGAGATATTTTCTATGCTCCACAGAAAGTTCAGTGGAACTGAGTCACATTTGTCTTCCCTGAGGTCCTGGACAAGGTAATCTGTTATCATCTCCTTCCTTCTTCATTCTTGGCCAGTCCTCATTCCTCTTCTTGGAGATGACCTCTTCAACAAGTTATGTGCACTGAGGAATTTATTTTAGATTTTGCTCTCCAAGGAAACTTGAGTTTAAGACAAATTGATGGCAGATATCTAACAAAGCACCATTTTGAGAAATCTGAGGAAAAAAGAAATGTTATACACTTGATAGAAACCAAAGGTCTCCAGTGAATTTGGAGTAGGATAGGAGAAATGAGGTCTGACTGAGCCTCTTTAGCTTTTTTTTTTTTTTTTGGTCATCTTTTACACTGGAAACAAGAGAGCTGATAACAATGTTTTAAAAAATGCTGCTCTCCTCCTCTTTTGCATCTTTGCCTCTCCTCCATCAACTCTGCTTGACTGATTATTCTGAAAGTAAAATGATTCACACATCACACACATGCTTGAGGATACATGGGTGCCCAGGAGTTAGTGCCCTGAGTGTCAGCTATCTATGACCTACCATTTACTGATATTCACACCTATAAACAAATGCATCTAAAATGCAACATGTAGTATATACACGTATGTATGTGAAAACATTCTTTATTCTAGATTATTTGTGCATTTAACTTTGATTGAGTAGATTTCAATATTCCCTATAGACTAAGCAGCATCTACTCTTTCTCTCCATGGTGATAGTCTATTTATTCATATAATTCTATGCATTTGGTTGATTTTTAAATTAACATTTTTTAACTTGTTTTTTTCTGAGATCTGATTTTGACAAAATATCTAAATTATTCAAAGCACTCCTTTAAGCAATTTTCTATGAAGTGTAATTTCTTAGACTTTGGAAAAACTCAAATTTTGGTTTTGTTTTCTTTGTACACAAAGGGCAGCTTATTTATTAATGCAATTTGGGGGTTGTAAAAGTTTTTGAGATACATAGCATTTATTTTTAAAACAATTTTTTGCAAAGGAGCAATCTGAAACCAATGTAGTTTTAATTGCTTTGCTGAAAACATACTAAACTCTACCTATTCATATACCAATAACCTTAGCCAAATCCTAACTTAGAATGTCTATTTTAAATTAATTAAAGTTGTCTCATTCATTCAATAACATATACTGCATATTTACTATGTAGCAGTATTTTATGTAGAGGTCATACATAGCAGTAAACTGAAAGACAAATATTCTACCTTTAAGATACACACTCAACCCATTTATTTATTTATTTATTTATTTATTTATTTATTTATTTTTGCAGTACTGAGGATGGAACCCAGGGGCATTCTACCTCTGAGTGACACTCCCAGCCCTAATTTTTTATTCTTTATTTTTGAAACAGGGTCTCACTGAGTTGCAAGGGGCTTCACTAAGTAGCTGAGGCTGTCCGCGAACCACCATCCTGGTCTCTGCCTCCCAAATGCTGGGATTTCAAGTGTGCACCTCCATGCCAGGCCCTATTTTTTATTTTGACACAAGGTTTTTTAAGTTGCCTAGCCTTGAACTTTTCATCCTCCATCACAGCCTTCCAAGTGCTGAGCTTACAGGAGCTCTACTGTGCTTAACCAAAATAAACATTTTTTTGAACGTTTGTCCTTATGTGATCTAATTCTAATCATCTGAATAATTCATATTTCTGTACTTCAGATTTCATTTTTGTAAGTTACGTGTTGTATTAACATTTTCTGTTTGTTTCTCTGTGAATGAACATATTTCTGTTTAGTGTAAAGGTTTGGGGACAGTCAGATTATAAGGAATAGACTCTGTTCGGTGCAATTAACTGAGGTACTGGCAGGTTACCCAACTACTCAGTGAAGCCGGAGTGCAGCTCAGAAGGCTGACTTGGTGGCCTTGGCTAAATCATATGTATCCATTCCATTATTCCTTTATTTGTTGTTTTATTGGTTCATTCAACCAATTTTGTAATAGAGTCCAATTCGAAAAATAAGAGGAAGGGCGCTTAACAGCTTATCTATCTGATTTGGGACTTTGAAGAACAGGAAACGGAAACAAACAGAAAAGTTAGACAGAGCATCTTGTTGGTGGATTTCCTTTAAAAGTGAACACTTAGAGGAACTCGTGGGGACTGGCAGAGAGCGAGGAGCAACCTGAATCAATGGCTCAAATGGTCTACTTGACAAAAGAATTAAATGAAAACAATGAAAGGTACAATTTTTTTAGTCCTGATCCATTAAAATTTGAGGCTTGAAAAATTGCTTCCAGAACTAGAGTTCCATTTCTTATCTCATAGTGGTTTTCCATTGAATGTGGCTCATCATTCTATAAACATTCTATTAGCTGTTAGTCTTTCAAATCCCTAAAGGAGAAATTTTGCACATGTAAGGTATAGAGCTCCAAACTATTTTTTTCATCATTTTGTCATGAAAAATGACAAATATAAAGTAAAACTAGAAGTCATATCAACACAGCAAACAGTTACATGTTTGAAAGTAGCACTTCACTACACTTGTTTTCAAAATCACATTTATAGTCATTCATCCATCCACCCATATAGCTATTTATCAATTAGTCTAATTTTAAAAAATTAGACATAAGTACATGTCTTTCTAAACACTTTTTGCATTATTGAATATAAAATTTATGTAGAAATAAATGTACTTATCTTAAGTATAAAAATATTTGGTAGAAGCAGGGCGTGGTGGTGCACGCTTGTAATCCCCACGCTTGGGAGGCTGAGACAGGAGGATCGCTGTGTTTCGGAGCCAGCCTTGCTGGCTTAAGAGACCCTGTTTCCAAATTTAAAAAATATAAAATAGGTCTGGGAGTGTAGCCTGTAGTAGAAGGGCTTCCAGGAACCCCAGAACCACCAAAAACAAAACAAAACAACAACAAAAAAAATTTGGTAGATTTTTGACAGATTCTGTGTAACTCAAGATTTACTGAAACACAGAACATCACAAAGTTCTTTCAGGGACTTTCCAGTTAATTCCTTCTTTAATGCTCTCAAAGCCAAAAACGTCTTCTTATGATAGTCATCACAGATTAGTTTTGTCTGTTTTAGATCTACAAATAAACAGAAAAACCCAGTCTGTACTTTTTGTGAAAATATTTCTTATTAAACATATTATTTTTTGAAATCCATGCATGTTGTGTTTCGATAGTTTATCTCTATTTATTGACAAGTAATGTTTCTTTATTTTTATATTTATGTACATGCTAGCTATTTAAATAGTTGGCTAATTTGAATTAATCTAAAGTTTGATTCAAAAATATTTTGTTAAGTATTTTAATGTTCCTGAAGGAAATTATTCTGTAATTTTCTTTTTTGTAATGACTTTGTCAGATATCAGTATTAGGATTATACTGGCCTCATAAAATGAGTATTTCCTTTTACTTTGATTTTTGTAAGCCTTTGTATACATTTATACTATTTCTCCTTATATATTTGCAGAATTCAACAATGAATGTACAAATTAACCATGTTGTATTCATACTTTTACACATATTCAGATGTAGCTCCTCCATTATTCAACCTCAGCCTTCTTCCTCTCCTATCGTTCCATTCTAGCTTTGCTGAGGTTTCTCCTTCATTATGTGGAGTCCCTCTGCTATCCTTAATACTCCCCAGTTTGGGCATATTAGAGAAAACTTATGTCCCTTCTCTTTCTGTGCTTGGCTGATCTCACTTAACATAATGTTCTCCAGATCTTTCCATCTTCTTGCAAATGGCATGATTTTGTTCTTCTTTATAGCTGAATAGAATTCCATCGTCTGTATTTCCCATAATTTTGCAATCCATTCATCTGTTGATGGAGACCTATCTTGGTTTCATATTTTGGCTATTATGAATTGTGCTGCTATGAACATAGGTATGCATATGTTACTGTAGTTCTCTGATTTCAACCCCTTTGGAAAAATACTTAGGAGTGGTAGAGCTATATCATATGGTGGATCTATTTCCAGTTTTCTAAGGAATCTACACACTGATCTCCATAGTGGCTGAACTAGTTTGCACTCCCACTAACAGTGTGAGAGTTCCTTTTTCCCCACATCCTCACCAGCATTTGTTGTTATTTGATTTCTTTATGCTTGCCACTCTGATTGGGGTTAGATGGAATCTCAGCATAGTTTTGATTTGCATCTCCCTGATGGCTAATGATGTAGAACATCTTTTTTTTTTTTTTTTTTGGTGGTACTGGGGTTCCTGGAAGCCCTTCTACCTCCGGGCTACACTCCCAGACCTATTTTTACATTTTATATTTGGAAACAGGGTCTCCTAAGCCAGCACGCGCGGCTGGCTTCGAACCTGTGCGATCCTCCTGTCTCTGCCTCCCAAGCGCGGGGATTACAAGCGTGCGCCACCACGCTCGGCAATGTAGAACATCTTTTCAAGTATCTATTGGCCATTTGTATCTCTTATTTTGAAGTGTCTATTCAGTTCAGTTTCCCATTTATTGTTTGGGTTGTTTGTTTTGCTAGTGTAGAAAATGAGTTATTTAGTGGTATCATTCTCTTCAGCCTTAGAACTTCCTCTGGTAACTCTTTTGTCTGTTGGCAACAGATTCTCTTGTATTCTTCCATTTGAAAATGTATGTTTCTTACATTTGGGAAGATTACTATTTCTAGGCCTAGATCTTTTCTTGAGTATTTCGTTTATTTACTTCCCACATTCTAATAATATTTCTACACTTTCTTTGGAACTCAAAGTTTTCTGATAAGTAAACAGCACACATATTATTTTCCTTTGCTTGCTTTCAAAAATTTTCTTTTTATTTGGTTTTATGAAGTTTTATCTAGTCTACATAGGTGTGATTCTCTTTATAAGTTTTGTTTGAGGCTCTAAGAGGAGGTCCTTAAATCTACAAATTATGTCTTTTACCTGATTTTGAAAATTTTTAGACATTACACCTCAAAATATGTTCTTCTCTATTCCCTTTCTTTTCTTTTGATACTTCAATTACATATATAAAAATCGTCTGATATTATTCCATAGACTAATAAAGCCCTATGTGTTTATCTTTCAATATTTATGCTTTCTATTCCTGGAAATAGATCATTCTATTGATGTATTTTTGAGTTAACTAATTATTTCTCCTGTCTTCTCTGTTCTGTTAAATGCATATAGTGCATTTTACATAGCAGACATGTTTATATCAGATAGTTTTGGTGCTAGAGTTTCTGTAGTTTTTTGTTGCAATTTCTATTATTTTTCTGCTATGAGTTCCTGTCTTTTTATTCATTGCAACTATGTTTGTACTTACCCCTTTAAAAATGAGAAGCATGATGACTGCTCTAAAATACATATATGTTGTCTGGGCAGGGTGGTGCATGTCTGTAACCTAGACTTGGGAGGCTGAGACAGAAGGATGGTAGGTTCCAAGACAGCATGTGATAATTTAGTGAGAACCTATTTCAAATAAAAAAAATTAAAAAATAAAAATACTTGGATTGTAGTCCAGTGGTAGAGTGCCTCTGGGCTTAATCCTTATTAACTCTGTGTGTGTGTGTGTGTGTGTGTGTGTGTGTGTGTGTGTGTGTGTCTGTCTGTCTTCCTCTAAGTCCAATAATGGATGTCTTTTGTCTAAAGAATTGGTCACATATTCCTCCTGATTTTTTTTTTTTTTTGAGGTAGTGGGGATGGAACCTAGAGGCAGTCTACCTCCGAGCTACATCCCCAGCCCAATTTTTTATTCTTTATATTGAAACAGGGTCTCATTAAGTTGCAAAGGGTCTCACTAAGTATTGGCTGAGGCTATCTGAGAACCGCGATCCTCCTGTCTCAGCCTCCCAAATGCTGGGATTACAAGCGTGCACCACCACACCAGGCCTCCTGCTTTTTTTTAAATGTTGTATAAATTTGAGTGCCATTTTAGGCATTTTGATTGTTATGTTGCAGAGTGTCTGGATTTTCTTTTATTCTCCTTGAAGAATGATTTTAGTTTTACTTTAACAGGTAATTAAATTGGTTACAGTGAAGGTACAAATGGTTTTTATTGGAGAGCAGCCCAAATGTTAGTTTTTTTTTTCCTTTGTATTTTTAATCTTCATCTGTGCTGTTCTTTATCTGTCTCAGGTATGCATTGGTCAGGAACCGGCTAGCATTTGAATAGACTTTACCACAGAACCTGGATCCCCTTTTCAGTGCTGACTTTCTCCTTTCTAAACCTTCCCACCCACTTTTCAGTAGTTGTGATTTCCCTGGACTCTATCTTCCAGATATTTAATATGGAGAAAGTATAATTATTATTAATTATTTGTGGTACTGGCGTCGGAACCCAGGGGCATTCTACCTCAGAGCTCCACCCCCAGCCCAATTTTTTATTCTTTATTTTGAAATAGAATCTCATTGAGTTTCAGTGGGCCTCACTAAGTAGCTGAGGCTGACCCTGAAACCATGATCCTCCTGTCTCCACCTCACAAATGTTTGGATTACAAGTGTATGCCACCACACCCGGCTAGAAAGTACAATTTTTAAAATTCAACTTCAGCTTGTCCTCAAGGTAAAATTTTAAAACAGAAAACTCAATTCATGGACATCACTTTCTCGAAGTTCACAGTCTACTCCAAGAACTGTTTACCTTTGTTCACATGTTTTGAAGATTGTTGATTTTGTTTTTTTCTAGAGTTGTATTTGATATATTTAAGATGTCAGTCTGATCATATTGATTCACCTTTCAGGAATCAGAACTTGCTTTAAGCTATTTTGATTTTATGTGCCATTAGTTTTAAGAACATGACAAGATGCACCCCAATAAATTTTATAATAGTTTTATCGCTATATAAATTATATACCCTAAACTTTATCCTTTTGAAAGATAGTTAAGTGTTTTACATTGTAGTCCTAATTACACAAGCATGACAAACCACTATTTAATTTTAGTATACTTTCATCATTGAAAAAGAAACTCTGTGTCCTTAGTAGTCATCTTACCTTATATTTTTTTAAAGGGGGGGGGTCGTTTTTTATCTTTTTTGACTAGAGATCAAACCCAGGGCGGTGCACTTGCCAGGCAAGTGCTTTGCCACTGAGCTACATCCTAGCCCCTTAGTAGTCATCTCCCATTCATTCTTCCCCAGCTGCTAAATATCATTGCACTGCTTTCTTACTATGAAGATTTACCTCTTTTGAATAACCTATAAAAATGGAACTATAGAATATGTTTTTTGATGGCTAACTCAGCCATGAAAAAAAACTCAATTACATCATTTTCAGGAAAATGGATGGAACTGGAGGACATTATGCTAAATGAGATTAGTCAGTCACAAAAAATAAGAAATCAGATGCTTTCCCTCATATGTGAGAGTTAGGGAGAAATGGGTCATAGGAGGAACTCTAGATGAAAAATAAAATCCTATGGAGGAGCAAACAAGACAACCTAAAGGAGGAGAAAGGAGGGGGGAAGAGGAAAATCTCTAAAACACACAATGTACTTAAACATATCGAAGTCAACCACTAAGCTGAGCAAGGGAAGGAGGGATGGGGAGGGAATGGGGTGGGAATTGAGTAGGGGTTAAATCAGTGATGTGTGCATGTCTGTACACACACTTTTTTTTACCCCAATATGATGTATGAATATAATGCACCAATAAAAATTAAAAAAAAGAATATGTTTTTTGTGATTGTCACCTCTCACTGAGTATAATGGTTTCAAAGTCATCTATCTTGTACATGTAGTGTTATTTCATGCCTTTTATTGTGAAATGATATCCCATCATATATATATACATACATACATATGTATGTATATATATATATATTACATCTTTTCTATTCATTCCTTAGCTGATATATATACATATATATTACATCTTTTCTATTCATTCCTTAGCTGATGAACATTTAAACTATTTCTAGTTTTTTGCCATTATAAATAATACTGTTATGAATATTATCTGTAGAAGCTTTTGTTTGGACATATGTTTTCATTTCTCTTGGAATAAGAAGACTGGTTTGTATGTTAATCTCTTGGTATATACCTAGGAATGAGAAGACTGGGTCATATGTTAGTACAATGATTAACTTTTTGAAGAATTGCTAAACTTTCTGAAGAGGATTTATTACTTTATATTCCCACCAGCAATGTAGTACAACTCCAATTTCTCCACATTTTTGGCAATACTTGTTATGATCTGTCTTTTTGATTATTGCCATGCTAGTAGGTGTGAAGGAATATCTCATTGTCTGTATTTTTCTAGTGACTAAGTGACTAGAGATGCTAAGAATCCTTTTGTGTGCCCATTGACCATTTGTATGTATTCTCTAGAAGAATTTTTATTTAAATAATTTGTTCATTTAAATGAGTGTCCAGGTTAACGATGCTATATTCATATTTTTAAACAAATTTGAATGTAGCTTTTTCATTAATCAACCTCAGCCTTCTTCCTCTCCTATCCTTCCATTCTAGCTTTGATGAGGTTTCCTCCTCCATTGTCTGGAGTCCCTTTGGTATTTCTAATGGTTACTATTCTAATGGGTTGAATAGATTACAAAATTATTAAATGTAAGCAAAATGGGATTCTACTCAGCCATAAAGAAGAACAAAATTATTCCCAGAAAGATGGATGGAACTGAATAATATGCTGTGAGATTAATCAGTCACAAAAAAAATCAAAGGTCAGATGTTTTTCCTCCTATGTAGAAGGCAGGGAGAAGTTGGGATACAGGAAAGACCCTGGACAAAAGTGATAGATAGTGAAGTGATAGAGAGGACCTATGGGAGGGAATGGGACAATGCAGAGAGATTCGATGAGCGAAACATTTTAGTGGACATGATGTACATATACAAATTTGTCAATGCTAATAACATTGTGGTACACAGAGAGGGTGAGAGATAGAGTGGGAACTGGGAGAGGGCTCATCGAGTGCTTTACACATGTGTGCCTCTATCACTCTGAACTTCATCATGATGTAGGATTACAGTGCATCAATTAAAAAATTTAAATCAGTAAAAAAATCTTGATCATCATGATCATGGAATGGCTTTTTGATTATTCTGGCCTTTAATTCCTTTCAACAATGTTTTATAGGGTTTTTTCAAATTTTATAATTTTATGAAATTTATTCCTAAATTATTTTATTCTTTTGTGTGTGTGGGGGGGGTACTGGGGATGGAACCCTTCTACCTCTGGGCTACACTCCCAGACCTATCTTTTATATTTTATTTGGAAACAGGGTCTCTTAAGCCTGTTTTTTATCTGTAAGATCATATACATATTATTATTTTTCTTTTTTATAAGATAACTTGTATTTTTTTTTGCTAATATCCCTCATTATAATCTTCAATATAATCTTAGGTAGAAGTAGTAAAAGTGGACAACACTTCCTTAGTTCTGATTTTAGAAGGAAAATCAGTCTTTCAGCATAAAGTATGTCAATTATGAATTTTTCAGATGTGCCCAACCATACCGAGAGAAAATTAAAAAAAAATTTTAGTTTAATTTTCATCATGAAAAATTATTGGATTTTTGTCAATTTTTATACTTAGATGATCAAGTGGTGTCTATTTATATGACAGTATATGGTTTATTCTATACTGATGTGGTAAATTATATTAACTGACTTGGGAGTGTTAAGCCAACATTTCATTCCTGAAATGCTGAGTAAGCCTTTTTATATGTTGCTATATGTTTTTAGTAGTTATTTGTTTCTAACATTTCATTGAAGTTTTTCATTTATGTACTTAAGAGCAATTGGTTTGCAGTTATAATGTCTTCTTCTGATTTGGAAATAAGGTAATACTGATTGGGTTTTTGGTTTTTTTAGAAGAGTTCACAGGAAATTTCTGTTAAATTCTCTTTAAAATGTTGGCAAGATTTATCAGTGAACATTGTAAGATATTTAAAAATTACTAATCGTATCTTTATTTTAACTCTATTAAGATTTTCTATTTCTTCCTGAGTCATATTTAGTAAGTTGCGTCTTTCTAAAAAAATTTTCCACTTCATCTACAATATCTAATTTTTTGGCATAAGGCTATTCCTAATATTTCCTTATAATAGTATTTATTTGTATAATGTCAGTAGTGATGTTCTTTCTTTCATAACTAATTTTAGTAATTTGAATCTTTTTTTCTAGTCAGACTAACTACAAATTTGTCAATAATTTTGATTTTTTAAAAAGATTAGCCTTTGTTTTTTTATTAATTTTCTATGTTGTTTTTCTATTTTTTATTTAATTCAATTATACTCTGTTATCTTCTTTCTCTGCTTGTTTTGGTTGCGTTTGTTGTTCTTCTTTGTCTATTTTTTTAAAGGTGGAAATTTGTGTTCTGATTTAAGATCTTTGTTTTTTAATGTAGGCAGCTATAATGATAAATTTTCTTCTCATTACTGCATTAGGTATACCCTACACGATTTAGCCTTTGTGTTTTAAATTGCATTCATCTAAAATATTTTCTAATTTTAATTATGATTTTTTTCTTTTACCCATTTGTTAATTAGGAATGATGAAATATCATATTTTCCCTTTGGTTTAACTTTTATTTTGTTCTATAAATTATAATGATTTAAATTATTTTATAAACTACTACCTGGGTTCCTTCAGAAACAGTTTCTATTGACTATCTTCTTTTCTGTGTAGTGGACACAGTTTTCTATTTCTTCATGCACCCTGGAATTTTTCATTGAAACTTGGCCATTTTAAATAAGATGGCATGGCAACTCTGGGAACTATATCTCTGATCTTCTTCCAGAGTTTTCTTGTTGTTATATTTGCTGTCCATTTGTATATTTGTTTAGTGACCATCCTGGATGAATTCTGTAATGTCTGTTTTTGTTGTGTGCAGCTGCTGCACTCTTATCACTTCTTAGTTATTTTTGTAGTCAGAAAGTGATTAGACAGAAAATTTTGGTAATGCCTTGAATCAATATGTTTTTCACTCTTTGCTGAAAGGCCCAGTGTGTAGGCTAGGGAGCTCTTTCAATATTCTCCTAGTTTACAACTGTATTTTAGCCCTTTCTTCTTGCTTGCACAGAGTCTCAGGTCATCCATGGATAAGATAGTAGAGACTTTATCTGTCTTTCCAGAAAGATAGATGTTTGAAGGTCTTTACTTTGCCAACACTATATTTCAATAAATTTAATAATTTATTTAATTTGCAAATATTTTCCTTTCCTATAATACTAATACTTTAAGTATATTATCAAGTATTTAGAAATAGACATGTAAAATAAGTGTGATAAAAAGTAAATATAGATACCAATTAGAATATTCCTTATTATACCTCAATAGATCATCTTCCTGGGATGTGAGCTTCTAATTTTGGAGACTTATGTCAAATTTCATTTCTAGTGTAGCTGAGATTCCAAAAGATTTGTCAGAGCTTATAAATCTTATTGATAATAAATTCTTATGATAAATGTAATCATCAGCATGTTTTAAAGGCTTTGAAAATATATAAGAGATACATGTTTAAACCTTCAAGCATGACAGAGTATTGAGAAATTCTTTACTTTTAAAATCAAGGGCAATAGGGAGCATAATACTTCATGGATGCTTTATCCCTTGCAGAGAACAGCAGGAATCAGCAAACCATAGACGGTGGGCCAAAGCCAGCCCACTTGGGGACAAGGCTGGCCAAGCCTAATTTATAAAGCTGCTACTATATGGCAAAGTTAAGGAGTTATGACGGAGACCATATGGCCCACAAAGCTGAAAATGCTTATCATGTGGCCCTTTACAGAAAGGCTTCCGACACGTGGAGTAGAGCAAAATTAAATTTGTTCAGTTTTCCCTGGACCTTAATGACTCTCAACCCTCCGGATGCATTCAAATAATTAACTATACCTGTAAATAGGGAATTTCTAGGTCCCACTGTATGAATCCTAATATTACTGAGTTACTAGATCTCTGATTTTCAATAGAATTTTGTAGATGAGAAGCACTGGTGATAGAATGGAGGTGGATATAAAAGTGAGACCAGAGGGTTTAATCCCCTTCTTTCTTCTCTGCCAGCTCCTTGTAGTTAGGTGGCTCTCTCTATTCGTCCTTCTCTATTTTCCTCATAATCAGTTCCTCCCTTAACTTCTTCAAGTGTAGAGGGAGTAGTTGAGCACTTTTTATTCTTTGGGATATTTAGCAATCCTTTGTGGTTTCCATAAACCCTGTCCACACCTTTGAAAATAATCCTTTTATTCAACTCTTTGAAATTATATTAATTTGACTGTGCCTTCCCTTTTAGTTGGAAATCTAATACTTCAAGTCTTTCTACTTTTCTTAGGCCAAACTTTCATTCCATCTTTCCTTCATATTACACTCTTTGTTTTCAGAAATATTGTCTATCTTTCTAAGTGTGTGCTATCTTGAAATTTAATAATTCTACTTTCTATTTTAACCCAATTATTAAAAAATTTTAAACAGTTCAAGGCTAAGAATGATAACTTATAGATATTAACTAGAACACTTCTTTCTGGTTGGTTTGATCTATGTATAACATTTCTTAATGTTACTCAACTAGTTACTAATCTACTTAGAAAGTTTTCAATCCTCAAGACTGAAATTGACAATTTCTGAATTCCAATGCCATCTGGTTTTTCCAAAGTTCTATTACAAGAGTTTAGTGATTGCAAAATATGTAGCCTCTTTCTGTTTTCCAGCCTTCAGCCTCTGCCAGGCAGCATAGAAAAATTCAGATGATTGATCTGATTGAGTATTTTGGCTTTTTCAATTTTGAAGCATTTTATAGGAAGAAGCAGCTTATGCTCTTATGACACTTGCCTCTTTACACTCGATCATACCTGTTGACTTTAGGTATATATCAGCCTAAAAATAACAGATCTTCTTTTTTTTAAAGGGGAGAGCACAAATGCATTTTCCCATTACCACAAATTATGCAGTCAAGTTTCCCACATTTGGGGAAATCACAGGGGTCAGTACATCCGGAGTGCAAATGATAAGCCTTGCCCTGAGAAAACCACCTTCGTGATCATGGTATCTCCTCTGCCAGGTAAGTATATAACCGATCTTTTTTTTTTAAATCTATTTTTATTGGTGCATTGTAGTCAAACATCACAATAGAATACAGGATTTGTGAGGATATCCAAGTATACATCATCCAATTAGCCTTTATCCAATCCCCATCCAACACCCTCCCCCTCCCTCAATCACATGCTTGATTTAGTGATTAACTTTGATATATTTGTTTACATATATCATGTGTTTTAGAGATTCCATCTTCCTCCATCCCATCCCCTCTGATTGGTCACCTTAATTGCTCCTCCCTAAGGCCTTTCTTCCACTAGATTTCCTCCGATTACCCATTTCTTCCTAGTTTTTGCATATTAGGGAGAGCATCTGATTTTTTTATTTTCTGTGATATTTCTCTGTGCAAGTTCTGATCCCACTCTTGAGACCCCAGCACCGGCCTGGCTTAAGGCAAGCTTCTATCCCAGCCTTGCTGGCTTCAGCTATGGCCGCACCACATGGCAGGCACTGATCCTGGCCTTGCTGACCCCAGCACTGGCCTCACTTCTCGGCAGGCTCCAATCCCTGCCTCGGAGGCCCAAGCACCGGCCTTGCCTCACGACAGGCTCTTATCCCGGCCCCACTGGTCCGGCACCAGCCTCACCCCTTGACAGGCTCTGATCCTGGCCTTGGAGGTCCCAGCACTGGCCTTGCCAAATGGCAAGCTCTGATCCTGGCCTCACTGGCCCTGGCACCAGCCTAGCCGCCCGGCAGGCTCCTATCCTGGCCTCAGAGGCCCCAGCACTGGCCTTGCTCTTGCTCAGGCTCTGGTCTCTGTCACTATGACCAGGTCGTCTACAAATGTTCCCTTTCTTCCTTTTTTTTTTTTTTTTTGTTGTTGGTACTGGGGTTCCTGGAAACCCTTCCACCTCCAGGCTCTACTTCCGGAGACCTATTTTTTATTATATTTTTTATTTGAAAACAGGGTCTCTTAAGCCAGCAAGACTGGCCTCGAACCTAGGCGATCTTCCTGTTTCTGCCTCCCAAGTGCAGGGATTACAAGCGTGCACGACCACGCCCAGCATTCTTTGATTTTTTTTTTTTTATATGAGAGAGCAGTACATGTATTTTGTGAAAGCTGGGACCCCAAATACCTAGTGACAATGAATTTTGTCCTCCTTCCAAAGGCAGAGGTCCACAGCTTCACTTCAGAGAGCAGGCTATGCTACTCCACATGTACCCTGGCCCCCAGCTCTGCTCAGAGGAGCATGGTGGCCATGAGGGCTGTTGACTCCCAGAACACACAGCATGGCAGCCCATCCCAGCTATGCTGAGCTCCCTCTGAACCCCCCCAGACCCTTTTACCACTTACTATGTTGTCCAGAATTCCCGAGCATGTATGGCAGAAACAGTCTACTTTTGGGGAGATTTCCTCAAAAGTTCAAGGTGGACTGGACTGGATCTGTCTGCCCCCTTTAAATTCTGGTCACCACCACCACCGCTGCCACCACTGCCATCTCAGTTCTCTCCTGAACACCTTTTCCACACAGTTTGTTTTCCAGAATTCCTGAGCATGTACAGCAGTAGCAGTATATCTTTGAGGATATTTCTTTAAAATTATGAGGTGGATTGGACTGAATCTCTGCCTCTACCAAATACTGACCACCACTGCTGCTACCACAACCATCTCAGTTCTCTTCCATGCACCTTATTCACACAGCATGTTGTCCCAAATTCCTGAGTGTGCATGGTGGTAGCATTCTTCCTTTGGGGTGATTTCTTCAAAAGATCAAGGTGGATAGAATCAGATCTCTGACTCTCCTGAATACTGGCCGCTGCCATCGCCACTGCCTCCACCATCTCAATTCTCCCCCCAAACATGTTTCCCACACTGCATGTTGTCCAGAATTCCTGAGCATATGCAGTGAGCATTCTACCTTTGGGGCAATTTCTTCAGAAGATCAGGGTGGGCTGGATCAGATCTCTGCCTCTCCCAAATACTATCCTCCACAGCCACTGCCACCACCACAGCCTTCCTCCTGGTTCTCCACTGAGCTCCTTCCTTACATGATATGATGTCCAGAATTCTTAAGCATGTGCTTCAGGAGCAGTCACTTTTTCCAAAAGTTCCAGTTGAATTGGATAGGATTTGTCTACATCTTCTGAATCCTGGCTGCCACCACTGCCGTCTTGGCCCCTCTCCAGTATTTTCTTTTTTTAATAAAAGAAGATGGTATGTGTGTTTTGAAGAGGTTGTGGGATTGAGCACTCAGCAGCAATTAATTTTATTTCCCCTCCAAGAGCGGAGGCCCACAGCCTTACCGCTAAGTGGAGGATCTGCTGTTCTGAGTACAATAAGAACCCTAGCGCAGCATAGAGGAGTGGGGCGGCCAGGTGTGCTGAGCTCCCTGGGACTCACGGCTCGGCTTCCTGCCTAGTGCTTCTGGGCTCCCTCCACCACAACCGGATAATTTTTTATTTTTTTTGGTGGTACTGGGATTCCTGGAAACACTTCTACTTCTGGACTACACTCTCAGATCGAAAATATATTATATATATATATATATATATATATATATATATATGTATATGTATATGTATATATTATATATATGTTATATATTATATATTATATTATATATTTATTATAGATATTATATATTTATTATAGATATTATATATTTATATATAAATATATAAATATATTATATAATTTATAATATATAAATATATAATATAATAAATATATAAATATATTATACTTGAAAAAATATATATATATTTGGAAACATGGTCTCTTAAACCAGCGAGGCTGGCTTCGGACTTGTGTGGTGATCCTCCTGTGTCTGCCTCCAAAGCGTGGGGATTACAAGCCTGTTCCACCACGCCCAGCTAACTTTTTTTTACAAGGTATGTTGTTAAGCATCTTCAGCATGTGTAGCTGAAGCAGTTTTTTTCTCTAATCTCTTCTGGGATGTTCTTCCAAAAATCACTTTTCTTGTGTGGTGGGCACCTCCTTGTCATCTTGCTTCTTTTTTTTTTTTTTTTTTTTTACTTTTATGTACTTTTATTGGTGCATCAGAGCCTCATATCATAATACATATCGTGTTGGCAGTAACATACATGCATTTGGTGCCTTCTCTTTTTGGTATCTCCCCATTCTTCCCTGTACAGAATAGTGAAATTGGCATTGGTCTTTTCACATGTGTACACAAAGCTGATAATAATAATTCATTCATTTATCCTATTTGCCTCCTATTCTCCTAGACTACCTCCCTGGCTCCACTGAGGTTCCTCCTCCATTATCTGGAGTCCTAATGTCCTAATTACTCCCTAGGTTATGTATATTAAAGAAAATATATGATCCTTTACTTTCTATAACTGGCCAGCTTCAATGAACATAATGTTCTCCAGGTTCTTCCATTTTCCTGCAAATGATACAGTGTCGTTCTTTGTTATTGCTGAGTAAAATTCCATTGTGTGGCTATCCCATAATTTTGTAATCCATTCATTTGTTGATGGGTACCTAGGTTGGTTGCATAATTTGGCTATTGTAAATTGTGGTGCCATAAACATAAATATGCATATTACTATAGTTTTCTGAGTTCAGTCCCTTTGGAAAGACAGCCAGGAGTGGTATAGCCAGTTCATAAAGTGAAATCATTTCCAGTTTTCTAAGGAATTTCCACACTGATCCCCATATCAACTGAACTAATTTGGAATCCCACCAACAGTGTAGAAGAGTTCCAATTTCCCTACGTTATTATTATAATTACTTTTAATTATTATTTCATTTAATCAATTACTGTTTCTTTTCTTTTAACAATTTTTATTGAACATAAATAGTATACATTTAAACTATATTTGGTGCCCTCTCCCCCAACCCCGTTTTCCCTTCCCCCCTCCCACCAATGGTTGTCCAGGTTAACCATGTCATATTCATAATTTTACACATGGTCAGATGTAGACCCTCATTAATCAAGATCAGCCTTCCTCCTCTCCTATCTTTCCATTCAAACTTTGCTGATATTTCCCCTCCATTATCTGAAGTTCCACTGGTATCCTCTGTGTTTCTTAGTTTGGGCATATTAGAAGAAACATATGTACCTTCTCCTTCTGTGCTTGGCTGATCTCACTTAACATAATGCTCTCCAGGGCTTTCCATCTTCTTGCAAATGATATAATTTTGTTCTTATCTATGGCTGAATAGAATTCCATTGTGTGTATTTTCCAAAGTTTTGCTATCCATTCATCTGTTGATGGAGATCTGGGTTGGTTCCATATTTTGGCTATTACAAATTGTGCTGCTATGAACATAGGTATGCATACGTTGCTGTATTTCTCTGAATTCAACCCCTTTGGAAAGATACCCAGGAGTGGTATAGCTGGATCAAATGGTGGATCTATTCCCAGTTTTCTTAGGAATCTCCACACAGATCTCCATAGTGGCTGAACTGGTTTGCACTCCCACCAACAGTGTAAAAGAGTTCCTCTTTCCCCACATCCTCACCAGCATTTGTTATTTGATTTCTTTATGCTTGCCACTCTGACTGGGGTTAGATGGAATCTCAGTGTAGTTTTGATTTGCATCTCCCTGATGGCCAGTGATGAAGAACATCTTTTCATGTACCTATTGGCCCTTTGTATCTCTTCTTTTGTGAAGTGTCTATTTAGTTCATTTGCCCATTTCTTGATTGGGTTGTTTGATTTGCTAGTGTAGATTCTTTTGAGCTCTTTGTATATTCTGGATATTAGCCCCCTATCAGAATGGTGGCTGGTAAGGATCCTTTCCCATTCTGTAGGCTTTCTCTTTAGGTTATTGATAGTTTCCTTTGATGAGAAGAAACTTTTTAGTTTGATGCTATGCCACTTGTTTATTCTTGCTTTAATTTCCTGAGCTTTGGAGGTTTTGTTGAGAAAGTTACTGCCTGTGCCAATATGTTGTAGTGTTGAACCTATGCTCTCCTCTATTAACTTCACAGTCTCAGGTCTAATTTCTAAGTCTTTGATCCATCTTGAGTTGATTCCTGTGTTTGGTGAGATATAGGGGTTTAGATTCATCTTTTTACAAATGGTTTGCCAGTTCTCCCAGCACCACTTGTTGAAAAGGCTGTCTTTTCTCCAGTGTATGTATTTAGCCCCTTTGTCAAGGATTAATTGACTAAAGATGTGTGGGTTTGTTTCTGTATCTTCTATTCTAATCCACTGTTATTGTGCCAGTACCATGCTGTTTCTACTACTATTGCTCTATAGTATAGTTTGAAGACTGGGATTGTAATGCCTCCTGCATGTTCTTATTGTTGAGAATTGCTTTGGCTATTCTAGGTCTTTTATTTCTCCATATAAAGTTCATGGTTGATTTTTCTAGGTCTCTAAAGAATGTCACTGGTATTTTAATGGGAATTGCATTGAACCTATAGATCAGTTTTGGCAGAATGGCCATTTTGATGATATTTATTCTGCCTATCCATGAGCACGGGAGATCTTTCCATCTTCCAAGGTCTTCTTCAATTTCTTTCTTTAATGTGTTATAGTTTTTGTTGTAGAGGTCTTTTACATCTTGGGTTAGGTTTATTCCTAGGTATTTTATTGGTTTTGAGATTATAGTGAATGGAATTTTTTTTTTGTTGTTGTTGTTGTTTGTTTGTTTCTTTCATTGTGGATTCATTGTTGGCATAAAGAAAAGCCACTGATTTCTTTAGGTTGATTTTGTAACCTGTGACTTTGCTGAATTTGTCAATCAGCTCCAGAAGTCTTTTAGTTGAGTTCTTTGGGTCTTCCAGATAAAGGATCATGTCATCTGTGAATAAGGATAATATTAATTCCTCTCTTCCTATGTGAATTCCTTTGATTTCCTTCTCTTGTCTGATTGCTGCAGCAAGAGTCTCAAGGACTATATTGAAAAGGAGTGGTGATAGTGGGCATCCTTGTCTTGTTCCCAACTTTAGCAGAAATTCTTGCAGTTTTTCCCCATTCAATATAATGTTGGCTTTGGGTTTACAGTATATTGCCTTAATGATGTTGAAGTACTTTCCTTCTATCCCAATTTTTTGCAGTGTTTTTAACATAAATGGGTGTTGGATTTTGTTGAATGCTTTTTCAGCATCTATTGCTATGATGATGTGGTTTTTTATTCTTGGTTCTATTTATGTGGTGAATAACATGTATTGATTTGCGTATGTTGAACCATCCTTGTTTTTCTGGGATGAAACTGACTTGATCATGGTGTATTATTCTCTTGATATAGTTTTGAATGCATAAAGCTAGTTTTCTGTTTAGAATTTTTGCATCTATGTTCATTAAGGATATTGGTCTATAGTTTTCCTTTCTTGAGGTATCTTTATTTGGTTTGGGGATTAATGTGATACTGGCCTCATAGAAGGAATTTGGGAGAGTTCCATCTCTTTCAATTTCCCGGAACAAGTTCTGAAGTATTGGTATTAGTTGTTCACTGAAGGTTTTGTAGAATTTGGCTAAAAACCCATCTGGGCCTGGGCTTTTCTTTGGTGGAAGAATTTTTATTGCTGTTTCTATTTCTTTGGTTGTTATTGGTTGGTTTAAGCTTGCTATATCCTCTTGGTTGAGTGTAGGAATGTTAACTGTGTTTAGAAATCTATCAATTTCTTCCAGGTTTTCAAGTCTGTTGGAGTATAAATTTTTAAAGTAGTTTCTGATAATCTTTTGAATTTCTTCACTATCTGTGGTGATATCTCCTTTTTCATTTCTAATTTTGATAATTTGAGTTGATTCTCTTTTTCTTTTGGTTAGGTTGGCCAGGGGTTTATCAATTCTATTAATCTTTTCAAAGAACCAACTTTTTGTTTTATTGATTCTTTGAATTTTTTTTGTTCTCTATTTCATTTATTTCTGCTCTGATTTTAATGATTTCTTGCCTTCTGCTGGCTTTGGGAATAGACTGTTGCAGAATTTCTAGGTCCTTGAGTTGTGTCATTAGGTTCTTTACTTGGTGGTTCTCTGTCCTTCTTATGTGGGCACTCAGTGCAATAAACTTTCCTCTTAATACTGCCTTCATGGTGTCCCATAGATTTTGGTAGGTTGTATCTCCGTTTTCATTTGTTTCCATAAATTTCTTTATTTCTTCTCTAATTTCTGCTCTTACCCATTCATCATTCAATAGTGTATCATTCATTCTCCATGAATTTGAATACTTACTTTCAAGTTTCCTATTGTTGATTTCTACTTTCATTCCGTTGTGGTCTGAAAAGATGCAAGGAATTATATTACATCTTTTGAATTTGCTGGTATTTTCTTTGTGTCCCAGGATGTGGTCTATTTTGGAGAAGGTTCCATGGGCTGCTGAGAAGAATGTGTATTCTGTAGTTCCTGGTTGAAATAATCTGAAAATGTCTATTAGGTCCATTTGGTTTATAGTTTCCTTTAGTTCTAAAGCATCTTTATTCATCTTTTGCCTTGAAGATCGATCCAGTGGTGTGAGAGGCATATTAAAGTCTACCAGAATTATTGTATTTGGGTCTACTTGGGATCTTATGTCCAGAAGAGTTTGTTTTACAAATGTGGTTGCACCCACATTTGGGGCATAAATATTTACTATCGTTATATCTTCTTGGTGTATTGTTCCTTTTAATAAAAGGAAGTGCCCTGATTTGTCTCTTTTGATGTGTTTTAGTTTAAAGTCTGTTTTGTTGGATATCAGGGTTGCTACCCCTGCTCTTTTTTGGTCACAGTTGGCATGGTATATCCTTTTTCATCCTTTCACTTTCAGTCTGTGAATGTCTTTGGCTGTAAGGTGAGTTTCTTGCAGACAGCATATATTTGGATTATGTTTCCTAATCCACATTGCCAGTCTATGTCTTTTGACTGGTGAGTTAAGTCCTTTGACGTTAAGAGCTATTATTGAAATATGATTTTTGTTTTCTGCCATTTTGTGTTCTGTCTACTCTTGGGTGGTTTGATCTTTCTTCTTTACTTAAATGGCCCACTTATTAACTTCCTCTCTTCTCTGATTCTGAAGTCTGCTTTTTTTTTCTTCCTTTGGTTTATTTCTTTAAGAATTTTCTCTAGTGTTGGCTTTGAATTCATGAATTTTTTGAGATTCTGTTTATCCTGAAAGACTTTGGTTTAACCATTGATCTTGAATAGTAGTTTTGCAGGATATATTAGTTTGGGCTGGAAGTTATTTTCTTCCAGGGTCTGAATCACATCGTACCAGTCTCTCCTGGCATTTATGACCTGGGTTGTATAGTCTGGGGTCATTCTTATAGTTTTGCCTCTATATGTCACCCATCCTTTTGTTCTCACTGCCTTTAAGATTCCTTCCTTGGCCTCTATGTTGGTCATATTGGTTATTATGTGGCGTGGAGTGGTCTTTCTTTGGTCCTGTCTCAGTGGAGTTCTGTATGCCTCCTGGACATGAAGGTCCAAGTCTCTTTCCATATTTGGAAAATTCTCTGAGATTATTTCCTTGAAGAGATTACAGAAGCCCTTGGTCTGTACCTCTATTCCTTCTTCAATGCTTATTATCCATAAGTTAGGATGCTTCATATTATTCCATATTTGCTGGATGTTTAGGTTTTGTTGCTGTAACGATTTCTGTATATCGCTGACTGTGTTTTCAGTTTGGGATGTACTGTCTTCTAATATTGATATTCTGTTTTTCATTTCATCTAATCTTCCAGAATTTCTTTCTATTGCTGTCTTTTACTTATTGCCTCTTTCATTTCATTCAAGACCTCTTTCTGATTCTTTCTTAGTGTTTCTATCTCACCTTTCACCTCCTCTAGACTTGTTTTAAGTTCTTTCATCATATTGTACATCAAGATTCTGAACTCCCCTTCTTGCATTTCTAGTAGGTCAGTATTCATGATTTCTGCTATCTCTTCATTATTCCTGGTTCTCATATTTATAGCATTCTCTGTCCTGTTTTTCTGATTTCTACCCATTGTTTGTGAATATTATACTTAGTCCAATCTTATTATTAGGAGTTTAGGGGTATCGGCAAGTCAGCAGAGCTTTTCCTCATCTTGCTTCTAATTCCACCTTTATCCACTCTCTCTCCTGTATTCTAGATATGAAGTCACAGCTGGAAATGTATCCTTATGTTGCCTCAACCAGATATTAAACCAAAATCTGGTGTCCGTGTCCAGGGCTTCTCCAAGGAATGCATGTCCTTTTGGGCGGCTGCGGTCGCCAATGTGACCTTGGCTGCCGCCATCCTGGACCTCTTCCCTATAACAGATCTTTTGAATTTTGCCTTTTAGGCAGACTGTACCACACTGAACACAGTGGGCTACAGAATTAAGATCCTCCTGAGGTATCTGGTGAAGCAACGTATCTGGTGACATGACAACATGCAGTATGTTATTTAAATTGCATAATGCATGCCTGCCTTCCATTTGTAAAGTTCCCTGTGTTTTGGTTATGGATGAGCATAAGAAAAGATAGATATTTCAAAAATTTTCCATGTATAATTTGGTCATAATTGCTTTCATGGAATTGCTCATAAGAAATCTGTCACTATATCTTCTCCAGAGAGCACGATGCAAGTGATCCGAGATAAATTGCTGTTATTATTGTGTGTGAAGATATGTACTTATATGTATAATTATTTTGAGGTCTAAGTATAATATTTTTATGAATCAAAGTCAACTTTAAGACATATATCTTTATGAAATGGATATATAATAGCAGAAAGAGAAAAAAGTATGTAGATTTCAATTTTCAGTTTTGGGTTTAAACTTTGATTCTGTGTATAATGAGCAGGGAACCTGTGCAGACTCATTTCACTACTTCTATTTTCTTAAAGTAACACAGTAGTAAACTAATGAAAAATAAGTCAGTAGAGGACCACAAGTTAAGTAGGAACAGAATATTAGTACTAGCTAATCCTAACCCTCTACCCTTACTTGCTGGTGCCAAAATGTGCTTCTTTAAAAATAAAATCATTGTGACCCTCCAGTCTCAGTCCCCTGAATGCTGGAAAAAAAAACAGGAGTGGATTGTAGTTCAGAGGTACAATGCCCCTGGGTTTCATCCTCAATACTGCAAAAAATAAAAAATATATAAATAATAAAAACATTTCGGAACATCTCTTTTTCTGTAGTTTGAAAATGATAGAAGTTATGATAATATTAATAATAAATATTTAATAAGCACATACTGTAGATGGCTAAAGGCCTAGGAGCATATATAAACATGCTTAGCAAATGGTTATTGTTGAATAGACTTGCCTGATATATTCAGTAGCTTGTGTTTCATGATGCTGGTTAAGACTAACCTCAAATAAGCTTTGTAGTTGCATCTTGCACAAAGAACACATGTTTAGGAATTCTTTGGAATGGTTCTGTAAAGGTCCTCCAATTCATTGGATGCTTGGCAAATTGACCTCTTTGGCTGGTTCATGGATCATGTCCTTTACTGTTTTGGAAGTAGATAATTGTTCATAGAAGTTCATCCTATACATGGACTATATCCTCACATTTTTTTGGTTTGTTTTGGTGGTACTGGGGTTCCTGGAAGCCCTTATACCTCTGGGCTGCACTCCCAGACCTTTTATATTTTTTATTTGGCAACAGGTCTCCTAAGCCAGTGCGGTTGACTTCGAACCTGCGCAATCCTCCTGTCTCTGCCTCCCAAGCGTGGGGGTTACCAGCATGCGCCACCACGGCTGGCTTATCCTTTCATTTTTAAACCAACTTAGTAACTGTCCTTTGGGAAGTAGCAGCTCTTCTAGTATGACATTGGATGAAGGATTCTGATATTCTTATTTTAATCAGCTCTTTCACCTAGTTAATCATTTATCAGCTCCGTATGTTCATCTTTTTTCAGTATTAAATAATATAAAATAATGACATCCAAATTTCAAAAGTTTTAGTCTGACTTCCAGGTCATTGATCTGTCTTGTGTTGACTCCTGTGGAGGGTGGAAAGTAAGGATTTGGTTCCATTTTTCTACAAAAAGATAGCCAGTTTTCCCAATATCATTTGTTGAAAAGGCTGTTTTTTCTCCAACCTATATGTTTGGCCCCTTTGTCAAAGATCAATTGGCTGTAAGTGTGTGGATTTGTTTCTCTATTTTCTATTTCTGTTCCATTGTTCTATGTGCCTGATTTTTTGGCAATATCATGTTGTTTTAATTACTATAGCTCTGTAGTATAATTTCAGGTCAGGGATTGTGATGCCTCCTGCATGGTTCTTCTTGCTGAGAATTGCTATGGCTATTCTGAATCTTCTGTTTCTACATATGAAATTTATGACTGATTTTTCTAGGTCTATTAAGACTGATATTGGTATTTTGATATGAATTTCATTGACTCTGTAGATCACTTTTACCAGAATAGTCGTTCTGGTATTTATTCTGCCTATCCAACAGCAAGTGAGATCTTTCCATCTTCCAAAATCTTCAATTGCTTTTTTTTTTTACTGTTTTATAATTTTCACAAAAATTTGGGGATCTCCTTTAATTTTCATAACAAATCTATGGATTATATTCTACTATGTTTCTATTTCACATAAAAAGATATAGAGGCAAGATCACAGATGTAGTCAGTGGAAAATTAAGAGTCTTAAATTTTCGAAAAACAATTAAAGAAAGAAAAGTGAATAAAAATACTATGTTACAAAGTACAAATAGTTTGCTATATGTTTATATACTCTGATTAGTAGTTAACATAACCTGTTTTCTGGCTAGGATATTAGATATCAGACTTTTGAGAAATGTCAAAATGTTTTCCAAGGAGCGTTCCTGATATACATACTTTTCCATGGAAGTGCTTTGTGACCCTAGAAAAATCTTTAGCATCTCTGTGCCTTCAAAAGACAAAAATGATTATTTTTGCTGCCTGTCAGGTGAGTTGCTATTTGAGAATTTGAACATAAATTGATTTTTTTTAATTTCCTTGGAAGAAAGTTACACTATAAAAATAAATTTGGGCTATTATAATGACAAGTGTGTGAGTGTACATTAATTTTCCCCTTATGTTCTTATTGCCAGCAGATGGAGGTCGAAATTGAATTTCTGCTGACTGTTGTCCCTTGTTATGGCCTGTGGAGATATGACAATTGAGGAAGAACATAGAGGAATGCCAAGTAACAGAGCATGAAGTGGTGGGTGTGACCCAGTGCCTTGGACATTTTATGGCTGATAGCTTTTGGCAAGGAAAAAATGCAGCCTTGATTGTCTCCTTGCAAATAGACTTCAACATCAACCCTGCCTCCACACGCACCTTTATTTGATTTGTTCTCTAATACATTTATTTTTCCAAAATATATTCTCTAAATACTTATCCATCTCACAAGTCCCCTTGCAAAATATTGAATAACTAAATCATATCTGAAGAATTATCTTTGTTTCATTGCAAATATGGACAGCAAAAATAAAGGCAGGGCACATTAAAATTATTGTCCATCTTACATCTGATTCCTTTTGGGCTTGCTCTTTTTTTTTTTGTTCATTTGACCAGAGGCTTTGACATAGGATATGCTTGGGTAAACTTTCAGGGGTACCTGACCCTTGAGAACTAGAAGCGCAATATCTATATATGCTACCATGTTCATTAGGAGAGAAAGGTGGGGGGAGAGACTGACTCTGACTGTAGCTTTTGCAAGATTCTCAAAGGGGCCTAGGACTTCAAAAAGCTTATGAATTCCTGTTTTGGATCTTTGGTTTATGGGCAGTAAAACTTTGTATGTTTGCTTTAACGATTGAGACACAGCATTTTATGCGCCTGAAAACAAGGGAGTGGTGGAGGAAAACAGCTTGGAGGGCATTATTACCTTTCCTGATCTTCATTTCTTGTCATGAATTATTAATCATGAGGTAACACTTCATCTGATGCTTTGAAAACTCTCCCCCTGGTAAGAACAGCCTAATTGAATTGGAGGAAGTGAAGCAGGAAAAACTAAATGTGGACGTTGATGGTTTCACCAAAAGCAATTATACACCCTACAGCCTTCTCCACCTGTTTGAAAACCCAAGGCCCACTAATTCTCATGCCACGAGGGAATGAGAGGGAAAGTAGAAGAAAAATTAAATTGTTGAGCTTCAAGTATATCTTCCTGAGAGTATTCCATTATGCTGAGGGATAATGGAATATAGGGACTTTGAGGCTATAATGACTATAGGGACTTTGAGAGAAAGTGGAAGGTCTGGACAGGGGTCTGAAATTCTGGAGATCAGAGGACAAGTCAGTCTATCCTTGCTCGAGGGCAATGTGGCAAAGTAATAGAAACCTTAAAGCGGGCAATACTGCTATCTAGTCATTCTAGTTTTAGAAAGGCTAATTCAGCAAAGTGCATCTATTTAAAAATGTGAAGTAATTCATATATATATAACAGAATATGAAGGAGTCATCGAAATCATGATAAAACAATTTTTATAAGAAATTGTACATTGATTTTTCTAAAGAAAAATAATCAGCCAGTGTATATATACACAGTATATAATATAATCTCACATTGATATAAAATGTAATACTATGGAGTGAGGGGCTATGTGTCTTAAGGCACATTTATATGTAATATAAACAGGAAAAACCTGAGAAGATATGCATTAAAGGATAAAAATGTCTTCCAATGGGTGGTTCAATTGTAGTTAATTTGTTTTTGTTCATCTTTATTTTCAACTTTTTTTCTTTTTTGCTATAAGCCTATGCTACTGTTGCCACTAAATGTAGTAATAAGAGTTTAGACAACATCTTTAAAAATATCACACACTCCTGGTCAAAAAGTGAACAGTTGTATCAGCAAAGGTTCAATCCTGGCCAACCCCGGAGACTGGGCTTTACTCAGCAGAAGCGGAGCAGACAGAAGTGGCACAGGGTGTCCCTCCTCCCTCTAGATAGCAAGGGGAGGGTGTCCTGGGCTACTCCCCAGTGTCTCAATCACTCCTTTCTGTCTAAACTGCAGGTCAAATCAAGAGAATTTCAGTAAGTTAAGAAGAACATAGAAAGGTTTTTAAAAGGTGTTTTAAGGAAAACAGAAACCAGCCCATACCCTAGCAGAATTTCCTGTTCCTGCCTCTTACATATTGATTTCCTCTAGCTCATTCTACTTTGGGTGTAGAATTTTCGAAATTGTGCTCTAATTATCCTATTTGTCTTCTTTATAGAATACAAACTCTTTGAATCTTGGTTTCCACTGTACCCCTAATCCTAGCACAACACTCCATCCAGAAGTGTTGAATGAGTGAAGGGTTAAATGAACCCACAAATAAAGACCATCAAGGGAAGACCAACCTAGCCACCTGGGTTTCCCAAAACATGAAGCTAATGAAATTCAAGACCAGGAAATAGATATTTTGCCACAGGTAAACAGAATAAAAGAAGCATCCCAAGGTAGTAAAAAAGTGATGGTTTAAAACTGGGCAGATTTGAGCTGGGCGTGGTGGCACACACTTGTAATCCCCGCGCTTAGGAGGCGGAGACAGGAGGACAGCGCAGGTTCGAAGCCAGCCTCGCTGGCTTAAGAGACCCTGTTTCCAAATAAAAATATAAAATAGGTCTGGGAGTGTACCCCGGAAAAGGGTTCCATTCCCGGTACTATAAAATAAATAAATAAATAAATAAATAAATAAATAAATAAATAAGTAAGTAAATAAATAAAATTGGGCAGATTTGGAAGAGCTAAAAGGAAGGGAAGGACGTGTACACAAGTAGAACTGAACTGAAAGGCAGAGGTGGGTTTTTGTAGCTAGCTTTATCATTATAAACGACATTACTGCAAGAATGGAGGAACAAAGCTTGTTTAGTTTGCAGGGAAGTGGATTCTTGAATGAGGGAAAATTAAATCTGCAGGATGATTTGAAAGGGGAGTCAGCATACAGGATGATTTTAGCCACAGAAACTAGAATGGCCATGTGCAATGATTTCTATTCAACCCCCCTGGCTTCCTGGCCTAAGCTGATGATTATTAAGCATTTATGTGGCATTTCATATGTACAAGTACTTTACAATCATTTATTATTTATTCCTCACAACGTGAGAAAGCCACAAATCAAGGGCAGGGATAAAGTTAATACAATTTTATTAAACAAGAGGGGTGTGCCTAGCAGCAGGCTCAGCTACAACCAGGGAGTGTGACCTCACAGGAGAGAAACAACATGGCAATTACTTCTTTTTTTTTTTCTTTTTGTGTTGCAATTTACACTTTTAATCAGTATTAAGTCAGGTGACCCTGCACACCTGGGAAAACTCCTGGAAGCCTGGCAACCTGGTGTGCCAACTCAAGAGAAAGCCTGCCTGGGAATCTGTCATTTCTATCACAAATCTCTTCCTCCTCCCATCCTCCCTCTCTTCTTCCTGCTGTACAAGTTTTATTCCCTTTGTTTTCTATTTTTCTTTTATTTCTTTCATGTGCTACATGTCTCCTTTTTTCCTTCCTATCACATTCTCTTTCATCACCATTTTCTTCCTTCCCATCCCTTTCTTTCTTTGACTCGACTCCACTCCTCTTCTCTTCTCTTCTCTTCTCTTCTCTTCTCTTCTCTTCTCTTCTCTTCTCTTCTCTCTCTCTCTCTCTCTCTCTCTCTCTCTCTCTCTCTCTCTCTCTCTCTCTCTCTCTCTCTCTCTCTCTCTCTCTCTCTCTCTCTCTCTCTCTCTCTCTCTCATATACACCCGCACAGACAGACAGGCACACATGTACAGGCATGCATGCACACTTGCACACAGACACTAAACAGAGAAAGAAGCCGAATCTAATTGCTGGGAGATGCAGAAGGTCATTTCCTTGTGAGGCAACACTCCTTCACTGCCTTCTTCTGAGACCTGACACGTGGACACGTGGAAAATTTTAACTTGATTTGTACGGGGAGAATAATGCCAGTGCTAATCCAAGTTGCTCGGAAGGTCATTTAAAAACCATTTCAGGTTGTTTTACTCCCTCTGCTAGTGTTCTTCAGGCACTTCTCATAAATGCTAATGAATAATTCACCTTGGTAGTATAGACAAACACAGACCGGTGGTGTTATTTGGAAATCATTCAAATTGACTAATTAGTCATTTCCTTTAGATTTTATTTAACAAAGAAAAAAGAGACTTTGAGCTATTTGGCGAATCATACATCATTACATTGCTAAAAATTTAATAGTTTATATTAATTTGGGGAAGGGCCAACCTAATTTGGTAAAAACGGCTGAATAGTCGCAATGTTTAAAAATTGCATGTAAACTTTCTACATTCTCAACAGAATTTTATTAGACAGTGAAAAAAAATATCTTAGAGATTTCACTAGCACAATTTTAAGGAATGGATAAGAACCACTGTTATTAACCCATGTATGGAAAAAATAACAGTAGATAAATAGTCCCTATAAAATATCTTTAAATACAAGTATTTGTTCATGGCCACCCACTGTGTGCTGGTTATACTGCTCTGCATTCTGGGCATAGAGAGGAGAACTAACAAAAAATATTATTTTTCTCATAAAAGTTAGATTCTAGTGGGGATATTTGAGAAATACAGAGAAGAACAATTGTTAGATTAGATAGACCTAAGTAGAGGGAAATATAGAATGGATTTCTCATAATTATGAGTGCTAGGCAGAAAAAAAAGTATACATTTTGGGGGGTTGTATTGGATGTTATTTTTAGGTAGAGGATCCAGAAAAAATATTTAGAGAAGGTGGCATAGCAGAGAGAAAAACTTGAGAAGGAGCCAGCTATGTGAAGATTTGAGCATTCCCGGAAAGAGTAAGGTGTAAGAGCCCCAATACAGAAACAGGTTTGGCATGCTAAAATCCATGTCTCCAGTCTATGTAATAATAGGGTGGCCAGAGAAAAGGACATGTGACCAGTGTCCAAATTTCATAGTTCTTCCTTTTGATTATCAAACTTTTCATAGAAAATGAAGGAAGTTTTCATTTCAACAACTGAATCATCACAATTCTCACTGATATAAGCAGAATGTTTGTTAAACTCTGACCAATGGTTAAATATAAGTGGTTCTTGTTTATTCTTTATACACATTTCTCTTTAGTCCTGTAGTCTTTTATTATTCTGATAAATAGATGTTTCTTCAATATACCAATAAAGAGAGAACTCAAAGAACAAAAAAAACATTTTTGGCTTTTCAGTTCAGTGAAAGGCATATATAGAGAGAGTTAGATGATAGATGATAAATAGATACATGGATGATAGATAGGAGAGAGAGAGAGAACTCTTTTGGATTTTTCTCCTCTACGTTGATATTAAGATCTTCCTAGCTGAGTAGTGAGAAGATATCTGCACTCTTCTTGCCCTTATTCCAACCCAAGTCAAATCCAGGAAAGAGACAATAGAGGCCTGACCTGACCTGCTGCTAGGCACTTTGCCAAAACATTTTCCCCCTTACTCATTTACTAGGAAGCAAGAGTCAGTTGAAACTGGCTCCCCTTTTAGCTACATTGGGAGTCACCAGCCAATGGCCTAAGATGTAATATATAGAATTAGTAGCTAAGACATATTTTGGAGCCAGGAGAAGAGAAGGATGGATCTTGAAAACAATGTTGGATGTTGTGTTGAGGCTTTGAATTTAGCGGTTACAAAATATTAGAGACTATATCTATGTCAGAGATTGAAACACAGCTTTCTACCTTATTCTCCTCCTCCTCCTCTTTCTCCTCCTCCTCTTTCTCCTCCTCCTCTTTCTCCTCCTCCTCCTCCTCCTCCTCCTCCTCCTCCTCCTCCTCCTCCTCCTTCTCCTCTCCTCCTCTCTCCTCCTCTCTCCTCCTCCTCTCCTCCTCCTCCTCCTCCTCCTCCTCCTCCTCCTCCTCCTCCTCCTCCTCCTCCTCCTCCTCCTCCTCCTCCTTCTTCTTCTTCTTCTTCTTCTTCTTCTTCTTCTTCTTCTTCTTCTTCCTTTTCTCTGTCTCTGTCTGTCTCTTTGTCTCTCTCTCTCTCTCTCTCTCTCTCTCTCTCTCTCTAACCTCCATTTATAAGAAAAGTTCAATGACTATTGTTAAAATCCTTAGTCATTACTAACTCTAGAAAAATTCCATTTGTGTTCTCTACCTAGCTTCATATCCATACTATGCTGAAGATATCCTTTCTTTCTAATTTTACACCCTTTCTTTCCAATTTCATACCATATCTCCAGGTTCACTTGTAAAAGAAGAAATGGAGAAGGCTAAAAATATATGAAAAAATGTTCAACATCTCTAGCAATTATGACAAAATCAACTCTACACTGAGCTCTCATCTCATTCCAGTTTAATGGCAATCATCAAGAATACAGATAAGTGCTGACAAAGGTATGAGGGAAAAGAAACATATATCCACTCTTGGTGGGATTGTAAATTAGTACAACCACTATGGACAGAAGCATGAAGGTTATTTAAAAGACTAAAAATGGAACCTCCGTATGACTCATGTATACAATTTCTCAATATTTTTCCAAAGGAATTTAAGTGAGCATACTATACGGATATATGTATATCCATGTTTATAGCAGTACAATTCACAAAAGCCAAGTTATGGAATGAGTCAAGGTGTCCATCATTAAGTGAATGGATAAAGGAAATATACAAATAATGGAGTTTTCATCATCCACAAAGTGAACAAAACTGTATCATTTACAGCAAAATAGATGAAACTGGAGATGATCATACTAAGAGAAATAAGCTAAACTCAAAAAGTCAAGGGTTATATGTTTTATTTTTCATATGTAAATGTTAGAGAAAAAAGGGGGCTCTCATTAAAAGAAGGGCATCAGGAGACAAAAAGAAGGGTTTGGGGGAGAAAGAAGGGAGGTATTAGGATTGAAATCAATCAAATTATATTCATGTACATGTATGACTCATCACAAATACCACTATTATGTGTAATTATAATGCACCAATAGAACAATTTTTTTAAAATTCTAATTTTCTCTGAAGGCAGAAATTTTCTTATTTATCTCTACTTTTTAGTTTTGTCTTTCATTTCTCGAGATGAACCAGGAGCCTGAGAGGTGCAGGCATGTGCGTGTATGAATGCATGTATTTCTGTACATGTAGCAGAAGCATGACTCAGTTTGAGAGATCCAGTATGACAGAAGTGAAGGGGAAACTGTTTTGTCAATCTGAACAAACAAGTGTTTAAATTTTTATGATACTCAACCCATAGGTCACCTTTGTGTTTTAATGTGAGGATTTTGCGGGCAATAAAGAAAGGAAACTTGCCCTTCTCTTCTAGGCTTGCCCCATCGCTCCAGAGAGAATTAATATGTGATGACTCCAAAGAACTACTGAGCTCTTCCTCCTCAAAATAGGAAGGCTATATTCATGGAAAATGAAAATGATTGAGTACAGGTATATTTCAAATTTTCAAAAAGTGTTTTAAAGTGTAGTATAGATCTTTGTATTTGTTTTTGAAATAATGTACAGTGTTGAAGAATTTATGAAAAAATAAAGAGTAGATAAACCCAAGTCTGTCATTTCACAGAATAATTTCAACTGTGAAATGCTGCAGTCTTAGCAAGTCACTCTCTTGCTAAGTGTGGAGAATAATGTGTGTGCCACTTATACTTGACCTCACTGTTTTCATTACATGCAAAGTCTCTGATTGGAGGCATATTGATAATAAGAAAGTGTTATCGAGAGATTCTTTTATTCTTGTTTTCAAGGTCTGAGCTTCTGTTTGTTTGTATGAATGTCTGTCTGTATGTCTATTACTAGAGGTGAGCTTAATTAAAACTATGCATATATAAATGCATACATGTACACACATTTATCTATGTTAAACAGCTTGAATTTGCAAAACAGACAAATAAAAACAATGATTTATTTTTGTAACACATATATGAATTGCAGCTAAAAGCAAGGCTTTTCTGGCTGAAGTGGGTACAAACATTAAATGGAAAATAGAAGAGAAAACTGGAACCTTGCTGGGCCTGAATCTTGACTCTTGTGCCAGCCTCTGACCTCTGCAATTAGGCCTTGTAAACTAATAAAGTAGAAGGGAATTGTATATACATATACAGTATACACACACACACACACACACACACATATACACACACACACACACACATACACACACACATACACACACACATACATACAGCAGGAACAATCTTCAAAGTGTTGTTTTAACAATGGTATTCTGAGTTCATTAAAATATAATTCAATATATGCTTTGAAATCCTACTTATTCTAATAGGTTACCACTCCATGGCATTCTCCTCATGCTCTCATCAGTGGGAAGGAATTATTAGTGTCTAAATGTTCCATTAGCACTTGGTTCCTACACCTCATAATACTAGCTACATTGTCTTTCACTATACAGTGGGCCTCTCAAAGCAAGATTTTCTTCACTTTTGTGTCTAAGAGCCTGACATAGTGCCTTGATCAGAGTTATGTGTGACTAGTGGATATACCTACCTTGTTGTTTGTACAAAAAGTGTGTTTTAAATAAAAGATGTCAGGCTCATGTGTATAGTAAAGAATAGAAAACTTTGATTTTAGAGTTCCAAATCAATTTTCTATTTCTAGCTATTTCTCCCCTTCAAATTCAGTTCAAATAGACTGGTGTGTTATCAAATTAAATAAAATGCTCTTCAGTTACAGAATAAATTCAAATTATTTTTCCTAATGCTTAAAATTGTATGTGCTTCAATGACATAAGTAAGATATTTGAGAGATTAGGATCGTAGACCTGTCGGATAATTAGTGTTAGAATAATTGAAATATTTTTTATTATTTTAATATGTTTCAAATTAGAAATTAAAAGGAAAAAGTGGATATGAGGAAGTAATAAGATTAAAACAATCCTGTAATCAAAATTGCAGCTTCTTTATTCTGCTGTCTATGTAAAGTAATGGAGAAAATGTGAAGATAATTATAAGAACAAGAGGTTTAATAGATTCTAAAATCATAGGGTTGAAAATTGCCTCCCAAGATCCCTCTTTCACGAGCAGTTTGAATGAAATATGGCTTTGATTTGCTTTTGAATCGAGAAGGTACAAAACAACTGTATTTCTAAGAGTTTGGAGGAAGGAGCAGAGAAAATAGGGCTGACCTGTGCTTTCCTTCTCATGGTTGTCATAACCAGTTTTGATTTGCTCTGAAAAACCTCATTTAGTTCATTTTAAAATTTTTTAATAGTATGAAAGTTTTTGGCCAAAGAACAGTAATCTGTAGGGATTTTGATACCTAGTTTTGATTTGCTCTGAAAATCCTCATTTAGTTCATTAAAAAAAACTTAATAGTATGAAAGTGTTGGGCCAAAGGGCAATCATCTGTAGGGGTAGGTGTCATTGCTAATGTATCGTCAGAGAAACTAGTCTTCTGTGATGTATTGTTGCAACTTGCTAGGAGTGTCCACTGTGTAGATCGGAATGTATTTTACAAACTGACATCCCATACTATTTCCATTTCCTGTCATTCTAAAGAAAAAAAGCCGAGAGATATATGCTTCAGTCTTGTTTAATAATTAAACATAAAAGTATTTCTTGCAGATAATTTTCAAGTAATCACAAGGGTGTTTTGAAATCTCAGTAAGGGAGTGCCCCATGCATTTTTTTCTTCTTTTCTGATTCCATGACATGGAAAATGGGATAAAAGAAACACCCTTAAGTAGAAGGGCACTGCAACTTTTGACCTTCATTTTTTAATGATTATGAAAGCTGAGTAGCCATTGCCAATCAGAGAGATGCAAATCAAAACTACTCTGAGATTTCATCTAACTCCAACTTGAATGGCAATCATTCAAAACACAAACAACAACAAATGCTGACGAGGATATGGAGAAGTGGGAACTCTAAAATATTGTTGAAAATTAGTGCAACCACTTTGGAAAAGAGTATGGAGAACCCTCAGAAGAATGGGAACAAATCTACCATTCGATCCAGCAATACCACTTCTGGGTATCTACCCCAAAGAAAGGAAACCAAACTACCGAAGTAATACAGGTGTATCTATGTTCATAGCTTCACAATTCACCATAGCCAAACTATGGAACCATCCAAGATGTCCATCAACAGATGAATGGATTACAAAACTGTGAGATATGAATACAATGGAATTTTACTCAGCCATAAAAAAATATAATTGCGGTATTTTCAGGGAAATGGATGGATCTTGAGGACATTATACTAAGCAAGATTAGTCAGCCCCAAAAAGTAAGAAATTGAATGCTTTCCCTAATATGTGAAAGCTAGGGTGAAAGGGGTCATAGGAGAAACTCCAGGTGAAAAAGGAGATCGTATAGAGGAGCAAATAAGACAACCTAACTGTGGGGATGGGAGGGGGAGGGAAACTCTTTAAAGCACATGATATACTTATTCATATTGAAGTCAATCACTGAACCAAGCATGGGAGGGAGGGACAGGGAGGGAGTGAGGTGAGGACTGGGTGGGGGCTGGCTGGGTGATCTGTACATCTATGTCTACATAATTTTATTTTTACCCCATTATGATGTATAAATATAATGCACTAATAAAAATATTTTAAAAATGTACTTACAACTTTAAAAAGTTAGAGAAGATTTGAGAACTAATTTGAAGCTTCAAGTTCATACAAAATTTAGGAAAAGGTCTAAATTAAAACTTTTAGAAAAAATCTTAGTCAAACTTTGTATAAAACATTCAAATTGATAAAAAAGTAGTGAATATTTACTGTAAAAAATACCAACCCATGTAGATGTGTATTATTCTCTAAATATCTTCCTTTAGTATTACATGCTTAATTAAATGCTTAGCATTTATATTATTTAGATATTTAACTTATGGGTTTTATTAAAAAGTAATTAATATTTATTTTTATACCAGCCATAATGCACCTTCACAGAGGTGTGTGTACACACACACACACACACACACACACACACACACACACAGTCTTTGGCTCATTTGCCATGGATGAAAACCATTGGTAGTGTGAATAGCCAAAGTATTACAATACAAGAGTACTTACAAGAGTATTTGTAGGAGAAGAAAAATATTTCTTGGATGCCAATACTAAAAACTCAATCCAAGTGTAAGTTTCTGGGCAGAAGGAATAAATACAGCTTCTGAGTTTTTCTGTCTGGCACCTGCCCTGGCTCCCTGGTGCCTTTCTGGTTGGCCAGTGCCCAGGTTATTTTGATTTTTGACATTTTAAAAGTGCCCTTTCTGGAAAACTGTAAAATTATAAAGTGATAGACAACTCTAAAGTTCTCACAAGCTTATTTTCATATATGATGGCAGCATAGAAAAAGTCTTATTAGCATGTTCACTAGAATATTCATCATATGAACTAATGGTTAATATTCCACATCATTAATATTCTACCAACACATGGGGGGGATGACAAACAACCAACAATTCTCACTGATGGAGAATTAATAAACTTTGCATACCTTCACTTTGCCAGATCCTGCAACATTAAAAGTAAATGCAGTAGATCTATTTATATTGTCACATAAAATCTATAAGATGCATTCTTTGGTAAAATCAAAGATTTCAAAAAGTGTCTACTTTTTTTATTTACTTTTTGGTTGACAGACACCAAAGTTGGTTCCATGATTTGGCTATCAGAAAGTTAAGGGTCACATGTCTTCTTTCGTATGTGAAAACTAGAGAGGAAACAGGAAAAAAAAAAAAAAAAAAAAAAAACGAGACTTCTTAAAAACTAGGAGAGACCGGCAGAATAAAGGAAGGAATTTGGGGAGGGTAGAGGAAAGGGCAAAGAGAAGGCTGGGAAAAGAAAACAGACAAAATGATATTATGTTCATATATGAAGGGATCACTACCAATCTCACCAACATGTCCAGTGAGGGCAAAGGAAATAGTGGGGTGGATTACAGAGGGACACTCTGAAAGAAATGCTGTGTGCATATATGAGTGTGTCATGTTGAATCTCACTACAATGTATAATGACATTGCATCACCAAAATTAAAAAATTATCTGCAGAATAATTTGTGAAAAAAATAGAGAAACTAGTTACACACAGGTGTATATGTGCATTTAGAGAAATGTCAGAAAGATATCAAACCAGTGACAGTGGTTACCTCCGTAGATGGATGGCACATAATATAGAACTACCAGGGTAGTCATTGAGGAGGACTTTGATCTTATTGCCAGTGTTTTAATTTTTACAAGAGGAATGCATTTGGGCATTATTTGTTGAATTAATTTTTTATAAACTCATTACAGGCATTGGAAAAGAGGGCAAAGGGGCTATCTCGGTACACCGTGTGGCGTTCTCCTTTACTTGCAGCTGCAGTAGAGCATTGGGTAAGGAGCCACATTTCTCCTTTACAAATGGAAACCTGTCTGACACTGTTTCACTCTAGATTTATATATAAGAGCCTATTTGGGTATATCTGATCTTTTATTTTCTGCCCCAGTATTTGTGTTTTTTCACTAACGAGTGCAAAACACATATTTTTCAGAAGATGTAATATATAGGATATGTAAGATATATTTTTTCAGAAAAAAATATATATCTTTCAGAAGATACACATTCATCCAAGCATGTGCATGTCTGTACACACACACACACACACACACACATACACACACACACACACACACACACAGTTTAAATAAGACAAAGTATAAGTCAATACATTACAGAGTTGGCTTTGGCAATTGGGACAATGGATCCATTAAATATAAATTTCTCCATTCTGGTGTATCAACATTCTGGATGTTTAAAGGATGGATTGAACTACCAGATCTTGCTTGTATCATGTTTTCTGTGAAAATCCTGGCCTACTCTTGCTCCTGTCAAAGGGAATAGACTTCTTGGTTATATATTAATGCATTCTCATACAACTGTGCTTTTTACTTCAGTTTGAATAAGAAACTATTGTCTCTCAACAGACAATATGTTTTCAGAGGGCAGCGACCATACACCAGGTTTAACTCACCTTTCATCCATGCAAAATGCCTGGTAAGTAGTGGACAAATAAACCAGTGACTGAATTAAATCAATGCAATAGCTGAATTCATAGGCAAGGGGATGTCAAATAATACAAACAAAAATTTTCTTAAAGTTTCTATGACTTAGAAAGCAGAAATGAAGCCACTTTGTAAACTGAAGTGCAATTTCAATGCCATTATTGCTATGTTAGTGAAAATAATGAAAGTTCTTCCTATATGCTACTCATTAGGCTACCTACAAGGGATAGGATGTGATGGATGGGCTGCTCCACAAGTAACTGAAATCACTACATGGAATTTTACCCAAGGGCCTCCCACAAATCTGACCAACTACACCCAACAGCCTAAGGCTGAATGATTGTGATACTAACGCTGATGTCTTGACTTTGATGTATTATTTAGATGGTACTGGCAGGGCCCTAGCAAAGACTCTTCCTATGAATGAACCCATAAGTGAAGCTCACCCTGGGTCAGCACTCTTCTGAGCTTTTCACATGTGTTAACTTCATCACATTCTTTCGAATTAAAGAAGTAATATTGTAGAAAATTGGAAAATAATTTCTAATTACCATTAGCACATCTTTCATTTTAATGCATGCAAAGTTATTTGTTCTCTAAGGATTACATCAACTTTTAAAAATATCATTCTGAGAAGTAGGATACATAATGTATTTACATATGTTTTCCTAACTAATATATTTGGACTCAAACTTGCCATGTTTTATAAAATATTCTCATTTGTTTCTTTTTCCCTACTCTGCTATTCCTTTATGTTTCACTGGAAAGACTACAGGTTGGTTTTTTTAGCCTTCTATATTCATTTGGAAAACATTTTATTTTTAATTCCACTAATAATTATCTTGTAGTTTGTGGCATATGTTATTCACTCATATTTATTTAATTATCATAAGTATGGACAAAGGGATGATACTCATTCTTCTTGATATCTAGTGAAGAATTTTATGGGTTGGTCGATGTCAAACAACATCCTAACCTTTGTTAATTACCTATGTTTGTAGATTCAACACAATTATACATTCTTTTTTTTGCTTTCTAAGCCATTCCATTAGTATTATTTTGATTTATTACTGAACTTCATAACCACTACTTCAAAAGCAATTTATATCCTGATTTGTAAACATATCTAATAATAACAGTAACAAAAAGATGCTGAATTCTTTGAGATTCTAAACACAGTGCTACATAAAATATTTTATCATATATTTCCAATAGTTATTTGAATAAACATCTATTTTTTTCTTCATTTTTTGCAGAGAAGCATCTGAAATTCAAATATACTAAATAATCTACCCAGGTCAGTAATTTAATTTTGTTAAGTGCTCAAGCTGAGATTTGAATCCAGCACTTATTTTAAGGAAGTTTGAACTTATAGACCACACTGCATCACTACATAAATGTTTTATTTATCCATCTGTTTTAATGATGCATTTCATTTATTTAATACATAGTTATGAAGTATGTAATGTGTAATAGACAATCTGTTGGATAAAGTATTGAATCCCTGCCCTCAATGTCCAAAATGTGATGCTGAAGGGATCCAAAGAAATTCTGATGCTCAAGTATCATAGATGTTGTGACAGAACTACAAAGTTCTATAAGGTCTGCTCCTATACCAGGAGTCAGGCCAAGCACTACAGAGAGAGGAAGTTTTTTGGTTGAAATCTGAAAGTTGAGGAAGTTGGTGGCTAAGAAATGGGAAGGAGGTGAATACAACCAGAGGCAGATCATTTGTCATTTTTATGGGAAAAAATGAAAATAACAGAAAAAAGAGAAAAAGAAGAGATGAAAGGTAAGGCTAACGAGTTATACATAGACTAGTTAGGAGAACTTGTCTCTGCCCTGGATGTTTGCTATTGACTCACAGGTTTTTCCTGTCTTCGTTTTGAGAGCTGCCGCTGGCTTGTATTTTTTATGTTTGTCTATATGCCTTAGCACGTGATATAGAGAAGGCACATTGGACACTAGAAATTTTCTGTCATGTTCTTGTGAAATTTAAAATGAAAACTGAGCTTCTAAAAATGTTTAATATGTTGAAAGGAAAGCCTAAGATGGCATTTCTGAATTTATGTTTGTTGAGCTGTTGGAAATAATGAAAAAACTCAGTGGAGCTCAAACCCCCATTAAGTTATTAACATGTTCCTGTTCGGTTTAGAGGGACAGTCTCTGAAAAAGTCATTGGAATATTAATGAAAGTTTTATGATGAGATAAAAATCCTACAATTAGATCAAAAGCCGTGCATTAGCCCAATGTAATGGTAGGGTACAATTTACATGTCTACTAAAATGGCGTTCTGGTTTTCATTAAGCTGAGAAGTGAAATGGATATCTTGAAGAGAGGTAAATGGAGTTTAGCCTACTTGCATAGGTTTAGGGACAAGTCTCTTTTTCATTGTCTGCCATAAACAATGATGAAATAAATCATAAATATATGACATAAAAACTCTAGTAAGAGTATTTGCATTATAAATATGATATAGGAGAAAAATATCATCCAAATAGAGTACAATATATACAAAGATGCTATAAATATTCTGCTTTAACAAGGATAGAATTCATGGATTTTAATATTTTTAGAGGTGCAAAACTAGTAAATGTAGTGGATAGAAATCAACTTATTCTTTTCATATATTTGCAAAATAAGTATAATTTAGCTTTATTTATTTATTTATTTATTTATTTATTTATTTATTTATTTATTTTTGCTGTACTGGTGATTGAACCCAAGAACATTCTACCTCCAAGCTACATCTTTATTCCTTTTTTTTTTTTTTGGTGGTACTAGGCTTCCTGGAAACCCTTTTACCTCTGGGCTACACTCTCAGACCTATTTTATACTTTTTAAAATTTGGAAACAGGGTCTTTTAAGCCAGTGTGGCTGGCTTCTAACCTGCGAGGCTGGCTTCTAACCTGCATGATCCTCCTGTTTCCACCTCCCAAGCGTGGGGATTACAAGAGTGTGCCACCATGCCCCGCCCTATTTTTTTATTCCTTATTTTGAAACAGGGTCTCACTAAGTTGCAGAGGGCTACACTAAGTAGCTGAGGCTGGTCAGAAGCCTGAAATTTTTTTTTTTTTTTATCTTAGCTTCCCAAGTACTGGGATTACAAGTGTGCATCACCACTCCCAGTGGCTTTAAACCAAGTCAATAAATACAAATAATTGAAGGCCTGACTTGAAAGGAGTGGTATATACAATAAGAAAATGTGGAAGCCGGGTGTGGTGGTGCACGCTTTTAATCCCAGCATTCAGGAGGCTGAGACTGGAGGATCACGGTTCGCAGACAGCCTCAACTACTCAGTGAGGCTCTCTGCAACTTAGTGAGACCCTGTTTCAAAAATAAGGAATAAAAAATAGAGCAGGGCAGGGGATGTAGTTTAGAGGTCAAATGCCCCTGGCTTCCATCCCCAGACCCACAAAAGAAAAGAAAAGAAAAAGAAAATGTGTATAGTTTGTGTAATAAAAATCATAAGTATGTATATCTCTTATCCTCACCATCTTCCCAAACCCCAAACAATACTCTCATCCCTCAATAGATAATGAGAGAAATTCTTGGGGGACCAAGGGTGGAATGGAGGTGATATTTTATGAAGCATACTAACATCTAAAGAAGGAGTCTAAATATTTGGGCATCTGACAGACTATTGTTCCAAGAGGTGGATAAAATTATTATTTTTGTTTTTAAAAAAAATAAAATTTCATGTATTAAGAGTAAGCAAATCAGAGCAGGGGAATAGTGAAGATCATACATTCTGGATTTCGACAGCCTGGAGTCCTGGCTCTGCCATTTACAACCAAGCACTTCAGCCACCCCACCAGTCTTGGTTTTCTCATGTAGTAAAATAGAAAAACTCTCTCAGATTGTTGCCCAGATTAAAACAGATTAAAAGTGTGTATGAAAAGATCTTAGTTCAGTGGTACCTGTAGGTAGACTCTACAAAATGTAATTATATAATGAAGATGCCAACAATGCCTGTATAATAATGATGATGATGTAGGAAGAAAGCCTCAATTAAGGAGGCTGTGTAATCATCCTTTATAAATGGTTGCCTGATGTTCTTCTTTAGTTCGAAATAATTAGAAACTAGAAGGTGTCAACCTGAAATAATAGTAAGAGCTGCTGCATTCAGGAAGAACAACTGAGGATAAGCCCGCAGCAAGTAACCTGTGGCTCAAGTACCTTAGGCAATGAGAACCCAAAGCAAGAAGCTAGGCAGCAGATGTTGACACTGGGAGGGCTCCTCTCTCCCTCTGTCACCAGAGCCGTGGTTACTGTTCACCTGCTTCTTAATCCTCTTTCCTTGAGAAACAGTTTATCCTCTTGGCCTCCAGGGCACTCTTCCCTCTTTGCTTTCCTCCTACTTTTCTTACTGCTGTTTCTCAGTCTCTTTCACTCAATTATATTTTATACGCCTGACCTGTGAGTAATAGAATAAATGCTAGAGAGCTCCTTAGAATTCTTCTTTCCTTATTCTGCATTCACTCCCTAGATGAACTTACCTTGTTTGGTATTTTAGATACATTCAACACCGTGAGAACTCTGGTATTTACTTCTCAGCCCTGACTTCTCCACTGAAGTCCAGATTCCCATATTCATTCATTTACCCATGCCTTCATCTTTCCACCTGTATGTATAATCAGCATCTCAAACTCAAGTATGAAACACAGCCCCACCTCAAATATCCTCTCATCTTTGTATCATTAAACTCCAATTCTTTTCCATTTACTCAGGCCCCAATCTTGGATTCATTCTTGATTTGCATGCTTTTTTTCTCTTATTCTCTAAATAAAATTGGCCTAAAATTCCATCAATTCTATATCCCAGTATATCCAGAAAATTATCTTTTTCATCATTCTATTTCACCCTTATCCTCCTTCCCTCACCGCAGTCCAGGGCTGGAGGCCACCATACTCTTTCTACTGGAGTATTACTATAGCTCTTAAGCAGTGTCCTGGTTCCAATCCATAACTCTGCTCTCAAATGCAAACTACCTTTTAAAAAATAAGCTAGATAATATCACTTCTCTTCCCCAAACACTCTAAGGTGTCTAATGTTACCCAGAATAAACCAACCCATTTACCAGATTCCCTACTTGATCTTACTCACCTTCTTTTACTTTCTCTGTAGTCACAGTTTGAGAGCCACACTGCCACCTTGATCACTCTTCAAACACATCAGGTCTGCAGAGGCTGTTTGAACTAACTTTCAGCTCTGCCCACAATGTCATCTCCCCATATAATCTACAGGACAAACCTGCTCACTTCTTCTGGTGCTTCTACTCAAGTTCTACATTCTCATAGAGGACTTCCTGGCCAATTCACTTAAACAACATCCTGTCCATGTCCTTACTACATTATCTTGAATTCTTTTGCTTCATAAAATATCACATATTCTAGATTGTTTATTACCTTGTCTTGTTTAGTTCAGTGCTATATTCTTTTTAAAAAGTACTCCTTGCCAGGCATGGCGGCACATGCTTGTAATCCCAGCATTTGGGAGGCTGAGACTGGAGGATCGTGGTTCGCGGACAGCCTCAGCTACATAGTGAGAATATAAAAATGAAAATAAAAAATAAAATTTTGTTTCAAAATGAAAAACAAAAAATAGGGCAGGGGATGTAGCTCAGAGGTCGAATGCCCCTGGGTTCTACCCCAGACATGCAACAAAAAAAAGTATTGCTGTTAAATTTATTTAACAGCATTAACAGTATTACTGTTATATTTATTTTATTGCTGTTAAATTTATTTTATTAACATATATTAACTGTACAAAATGGCATTTGTGACATTTCCATCACACTAAGGCATTTCCATCATGTATGTATCATTTATCAATCATGTCTGCCACTCTTCTACCCTCTATCTCCGCTTTCCCCAGTCCTATTTCAAGTTCCTAATAGCCCCTCATCCGTCTTCTAATTTCAGGTGGTTTTTGTTTGTTTGTTTTTAGTTTCCACATATAAGAGAAGACATGCAATACTTTCTCTGTCTGACTTACTTCACTCAGCATGATGTCCTCCAGTTCCATCCATTTTCCTGTAAATGATAGGACTGCATTCTTCCTTGTGACTGAATAATACTCTACTATATATGCACTTTATATTTCTTTTTTATTTATCTCTTAGCAGACACATAGACTGATTCTATGTCTTGGGCTATTGTGGATAATGCCACAATAAACAGTGTTGTGTAGGTATCTCTTTTGTATGCTGCATTCATTTCCTTTGGATATGAATGTTAGTTAGATCATATGGTAGTTCTATTTTTAGTTTTACAAGGAACCTCTATACTGTTTTCCATAGCAGCTGTACTAATTTAAATTCCCACAAAGAGTGTATAAGGATTATTTTCTCTTCACGTCCTCATCAGTATTTGTTAGTTCTAGTTTTTGAAAGCTATTCTAAAGGAGATGAGATTAAATCTTAATGTGTGTGTGTGTGTGTGTGTGTGTGTGTGTTTGTGTGTGTGTTTTAATTTTTATTTTTATGTGGATCATATTGAAAATGGCATACATTCAGACAGTGCTTGGTGCCCTCCCTCCACTCCTCATCCCTTTCCCCTCTCCCAAAAATGAGTGTCCAGGTTGACTATGCTACATTCATGCTTTTACACATATTCAAATGGAGCTCCTCCATTACTCAACTTCAGCCTTCTTCCTCTCCTACCCTTTTATTCTAGCTTTGCTGAGCTTTCCCCTCCATTATCTGGAGTCCCTCTGGTATCCCCAATACTCCCTAGTTTGGGCATATTAGAGAAAACATATGTCCCTTCTCTTTCTGTGCTTGGCTGATCTCACTGGTAAAGATCTTCTCCCATTCTGTGGGCTGTCTCTGTAGGTTCTTGATGCTTTCTTTGATGAGCAAAAACTTTATAGTTTGATGCCATACCACTTATTAATTCTTGTTTAAATTTCCTGCACTGACTTCAAATTATACTACAGAGCAATAGTAGCAAAAACAGCATGGTATTGGCACAACAACAGGCATACAGACCAATGGAACAGAATAGAAGATACAGAAACAAACCCACACACCTATAGTCAATTGATCTTTGACAAAGAGGCCAAACTCATACGCTGGAGAAAAGACAGCCTTTTCAACAAATGGTGCTGAAAGAACTGGCTATCCATTTGTAAAAAGATGGAACTAAATCCTTACCTCTCATCATGCACAGGAATCAACTCAAGATGGATCAAAGACTTCGAAATTAGATCAGAGACTGTGAAGTTACAATAGGAGGGCATAGGCTCAACACTACATCATATAGGCACAGGCAGTGTGTGTGTGTTTTAGTAGGATTGAAACTAGGAGTGCTTCACCACTGAGCTACATTTTCAGCCCTCTTTATATTATTTGATTTTTATTTTTTTATTATTTTGAGACAGGGTATTGCTAAGTTGCCCAGCCTGACCTTAAACTTGTGACCTCTCTCTAAGCCTTTCTAGTCTCTGGGATTGCAGACATATGCCACTGTACCCGACTCCATGTAATTTTGATTTGCATTTCCCTAATGATTAATAATATTGATAATTTTTTCATAAACTTATTGGTCATCTATCTTTTTTGAGAAGTGGCTATTCAGTTAATTTGCCCATATTTTACAGAATTACATGTTTTATTATTGTTATGTTTTTTTAAATGAATGTATTCTGGATATTATACCTCTGTCAGATGAATAGCTGGTAAATATCTTCTCACACTGCAGTTTACTCTTCCCTCTATTGTTTTCTTTTTCTATGGAAACCTTTTTAACTTTATTTCATCCGATTTACTATTTCCTGGAATATGGGGAGTCCTTGATATCATTACTTGTATCAATAACTTGAAGTGTTGCACTATCTTCTCTTTTAGTAATTTTGAAGCTTTAAGTCCTACATTAAAGTCTTTGATTTATCTTGAGTTGACTTTTCTACAGGTGAGATACAGGATCCTAGTTCAATCTTTCCTATGTGAATATCTTGCTTTCCAAACACTATTTCTTGAAGATGTCCTTTCTTCAGTGTACATTTTTGGCACCATTTTAAAAAAATCAGTTGGGTGAAGATGTATTAATTTGTTTTTGTTTATCAATTGTTTCATTGAACTATATGTCATGCTGTTTTTGTTATGATGGCTCTGTAGTATGTTTTGAAATCATGTGTTGTGAAGCTTCTAGCATTGGTCTTTTTTTTCTCAGGATTACTTTGGCTATTTGGGACTTTTTTGTGCTTCCATATAAATGTCAGGGTTTTTTTTTTTACTTCTGTGAAGAATGTCATTGGTATTTTGATGGAGATTGCATTAAATCTGTAGATTATTTGAGGCAATATGTCCATTTTAACAATATTGATTCTCCAAATTATGAAAATGAGAGATTATTTTCACCTTTTAGTATCTTCTTTGATTTTTTCTTCAATATTTTATAATTTTCATTGTAGAAGTGTCTCAAATAAATAAGTTAATGATACATTTTATGGCCTTAAAATAAAGAACAAAAACCCAAATCAGTAAATAGAAATAATAATAATCAGTAGAAATAAATGAAATAGAAACTAAAAGAATAATGTAAAACATAAATTAAATAGAATTCCTTGAAAAGATGAACAAACTTGATCTGCCTTTGTCCAAATTTACCAAAAGAAAGTGGTAGATAACTCAAATAAGTAAATTAGAAATAAAAAGGAGACATTACAATACATACAAGTATAACTCAAAGAATTATTATATAATATATTAAAAATGCATATGCCAATAAATTGGAAAATCTACAAGAAATGAACAAATTTTGGGGCACATATGATCTACCAAGATTGAGCAAAGAGGATTTAAAAAACTAAATAGATAAATAAAAACAATGAGATTGAAATAGTAATGAAGTGCCCAGAACAATATGTTTTCACTGTCAAATTTCACCAGAATTTTAAAGAAGAATTAGCACCAATGCTTCTCAATTTATTCCATAAAATAGAAAGGGAGGAATCCTTCTGAATGGATTCTGCAAGGCCAGCATTATATTTCTGCCAAAACATAAGGACACAACAAAAATCATGAAAACTACAGACCAATATTTCTGATGAACATTGATACAAAAGTTCCCAATAACATACTTGAAAATAGAATTCAACAACATGTTAAAAAGATCATTCACCATGATCGAGTTGGTTTCATTCCAGGGACACAAGTATGATTCAACATATGCAAGTCAATAAACATAATATAGCACATAAATAGAATCAAGGATAAAAATCAGATGCTCATCATAAAAGATGCAAAAATAGCCTTTGATAAAATTTAACATCCTTTATGATAAAATTTCTGAATAAATTAGGTATGGGAAGATTATAACCCAACATAATAAAGGGTATATATGATAAACCTAAAACTAATATCATACTAAATTGAGAAAATCTGAAAGCATTTTATAAGATCATGAATATGATAAGGGTATTCACTATCACCATATTTGTTTAATATAGAATTAGAAATTTTAGCCAGAGCAATCAACCCAGAGAAAGAAATAAAAGGTATACAAATAGGAGAACAGGAAGTCAAATGATCCCTGTTTACTGATGATATGATTCCATGCATAGAAAATTTAGAGTATGCCACCAAAAAACTTTTGAATATGATAAACAAATTCAGTAAAGTAGCAGAATACAAAATCACCATATAAAAATAAGTAGCATCTCTATACATTGATAATGAACTCTCTGAGAAAACAATCAGCAAAGAAATATCACTTTTAATAGCCAATGTTATTTTCTTGATACTTAGGACAGTGCCTAGTTCATAGAGAGAAATGAATATTTATTAAACAAATGGATATCTATTAAATAAGTAGGAGTTAAAAATGACAGTTTTATCCCATTCATGGAAGAAGAAAACTTCCAATCCTTGGTTGAAATCTTTGGAACAAAAGCTGAGTTTCAAAATAAATGCTTAGAACACAGCCTATGCTTAGTAAGGATGTAATAAATACCTGATTTAAATGAGACTGCCTGATGGTTTACAAATGTCACTACCTTGTGAAACATTTCCCCTAAAGCCATGCTCTTTTGAGTCAAGGAGAAGTTTTAGTATCATTTTTAAAAAAGAAATAAATAAATTCCCTCCACATGCTACTCCTGAAGTAAATTTTTCTTAAAAACATATTCATGTTATTTTGGGATGGAAGATAATTTGACCATATATTAAAATAAAATTTTTAGAGACAAGGCACTCTCCTCTGTTCTCTCTGTGGTATCTACTCAGCCTTCCAGTAAGATGTCTTGGTATAAGCCTTGCTAAACAAAGTAATCTGCACATATATTAATAGGAAAACAGCTGCTGCAAAAGCAATATCAGCAACCAATATTAGGGCAATATATTTCAGTCTCTGAAGACAAAGGGCTTTTCAGTTCACCTTTGCATTATAACATTTGCACATTCATAAAAAAGAGAAGGGGAAGGTACTTCAACCCAAGAATTGAACCCCTTCAGATAAGAATTCAGATCATTCATACTAGAACGGAGAATAATAGAGCCTAGACTGTGTTAACCTGTATTTGTAAAGCATTTCTGCTAATTTGCCTGTCTGTGGTAACCAGCATAACCAGCCCGATTGTCTTACATGGCACCAGGTCTAACTTACCAGATTCCCAGGCTGCTCTCCTCTGCTTTCCCAACTGAGGAGATCTCTATCTTGCTTCCTTTCTCCCTGTCTCCAAAATTTTTCTCAATCCACCCATTTAAAATCCTCCTGAATCCAAGAACCTGCCCTTTACATTTCCAATAGATGTCTATTTTGGCCTTCTTTGGAATACAGGCCACTGATACCTTGCCACCAGTCAACTTGCACGCTCCTCTCTGTGTATGTGTAATGATTGTGTTCATTTGAGTGTGTGTGTGTGTGTGTGTGTGTGTGTGTGTGTGTGTGTGTGTGGTCTCTCCCAGCTAATTTGTAACTTGCAGAGAGAAGAGGTTTTGTTATGTTGGGTTTTCTTTAAAAATTTTTCTTTAAAATTTTTTCAAAGTACGTGGCGTGTCTGTCTCCTATTGCCTTTCCTCCCAATGTACTTAACACTGATCCCCAGCATACTTTTAAAACCTGACAACTTTATCTGACTTAGTCACTTTCCTTTTCTTTCTAATTAAGCATTTGGGATCTAAGAGTTCTGAGGAGTATTTTTTCTGTTTAATATACTAACTTCTACTTGTCAGTATATCTCTTATATCTCTTCAAATTCTTTGTTTAATTTATTAATGTTCTTACCAATTGCCTCGAAGATGTCATAACACTGTTTACCCCCTCAGATGCTGTTAGTGAAGATGGCCCAATAAAACAGAGTTAACTTGATCCCCCATTATCTGATTAGCCAGTCTGCACATTCCAACCTGACATCTTCCTATATTATATTCATCCTGTGTTTGCTATATTCAGATATTTAAGAGCTACATATCCAGCCAATTTAAATTAATTTAGCTATCAAGATTTCACAAAGATGCTGTATCAAGGACTTTACTACATGTACTATCAAGATGCAAGATGAAATAATCATCCACCATGTTCCCCTTGGCTAATACGATCTTTGTGATTTCAGCCTCAATGTTTCTAGTTAGTCTAATCTGTTTTATTCCTTGTGAATGTAAGATATTTATTGCCAATGGCCCTATTTTCTCAGAGTTGAATTATCTCCTAGAAGTATGGATAATTTTTTTTCAAAATAGAGCTAAGAATATAAAACTGAGAAGGCCCAAAGTTTAGCAGAAACAACTTAAGCAAAAGAACAGTCTAATTCTAATATTAATCAATCAGTCAAGCAACAAGTTTTTATTCAATCAGGGTGTGGTGTGGGCTGACTTAAAGTCATGCTTGTCTTCCCCTCTACCTCTTACCTTTAGATATCAGCATCACTATTTATTTATTTGGAAATTGGTCACATAACTATGAAGGCTTACAAGTCCCAAGATATCCAGAGAGAAGCAGCAAATGCAAGCCTAGGACACAATGATTTAGTTCCCATCTGAGACTGAAGACTAATGGAGCTCATGAAGTTCCAGTCCAAAGAACAACAGGCTCGAGACTCAGGAAGAGCTGACGTTTTAGTTTAATTCCAAAGGCAAGAATTAAAACCAGTATTCACATTAAAAAAAAATCAGAATTGTATAATTCTCTCTCACTCAGGGAAGATCAGCCTTTTTCTTCTTTTCAGAATTTTGACTCTGGATGGGGCCCGCTCAAGTTTTGAAGGGCAGCCTGGTTTGCTCAGTCTATCAGTTCAAATGTTCATCTAATCCAAAAACAGCCTCACATACACAACCAGAGTAGTGTTTGACCAAATATCTGTGTGTTGTGTCCCACTCAAATTGACATATACAATTAACCACATAGGATATATCTGCTATCATCGGGGAAGTCCTGTCCTAATAATTTGGAATAGATATGAAATCTTCCCTTTCTTACTGTCTCCCATTTGGGAAATTTTAGATATGAATGTTTATTAGTAATCCTATGAACAAATCACCATAATTGCCAGAATGCAGTATTATTATTAATCTAGACTTGATCATTTTTTATTTCTGTGCTGGAAGGAAGGGATGGGTGAACTATTGTAACTAGGTATCTCGACCTCCAGATCAATGTAGCTAAAATTGAGTTGCTTCCTCCAAAGAAATGAGGATAGAGCAGAAAAGTGAAGCCAAAATAATAAATAGCTATCCCCCATGCAGACCATGCCCTGAAAAAGCTTGAAAGCTATTTACAGGAGCAAATCCAACACAGCAATTCATGAGCAGTTTATAATGATGCACCCTACATTGACATATCCAAAAAAGTGCACAGTAGTGCATAGAATAGAAAGGTCCAGAAAGTCAGTTATAATCAGGAAATGCTTCATAATAGAGAGAGAACTCAAAGTAGGCCTGGAAAGATTTAGATGTAGGTAGAGAGATTAGTGGAAGCCTTTGAGGTGAGAACAATGAGATCAGAATGAGTAGGACATACTATTGAGGTGAATTTTCAGAATGGAAAGAAAAGTAGTGTTGTACAGTCAGTCATGAAGGGATTGAGAATCCAATTGTACAAATATATCCCCAGAACATCATCTCATTAACCTCCCTACATCCTGTACCTATTCACAAATTACATTGCCCATCTCCTTTCTAGATGAAACAACATGTTTCTTAAAAATGCATTTTCCTTTAGATAGCTGGAATACTGTGTGTGTGTGTGTGTGTGTGTGTGTGTGTGTGTGTGTGTGTAGAGTACTGGGAATTGAACCCAGAGGTATTTTGCCTCTGATCTACACTCTCAGCTCTATTTTATTTTATTTTTTATTTTGAAACAGGATTTCCCTAAGTTACTAAAACTGGCCTCAAATCTTCCGTCTTCTTGTATCAGCCATACCTAACTTACCTCCTTTTTCTCAGTTGTATTGGACATAGTATTTCTTTGGTCTTCCTCCAACCTTGTGGCTTTAAGTTGACTCCAAATCTTTATCTGCCTGCTGAAGAGTGCATGCCTCTACATCTTTACTGCAAATATTTTCTGCCTTTTCTTTTTTAGGATCTCCTTTGAAGCTTAGAAACATATTCAAAATTTCTTCCATTGTTCTCATATAACTTTCTTCTTATTATTCTTTAAAAATGTGCAGACTATTCTCCCTTCAGGATTTCTAATTCCCTCCTAAATCCTATGACAACCTTCCTTATTGACAAATCTAATGTACATTTTCCAAGTCATAAGTTGCCAAACCTCTGCACCTAAAACTTTTATTGTTATCACTTTTTTGCCTACTCTTTTTGGTTTGATTTGATCTTTTCTTTTTTATATATAATTTTTGTATTCCATTCTTCTTCTTTTTTTTTTTTTACATTACTGGGGGGTGGAACCCTGGGGCATTCTACCTCCAAGCTACATCCCCACCCCTATTTTTTTATTCTTTTTTTGAAACAGGGTCTCACTAAGTTGCAACAGTCTTCACTAAGTAGTAGCTGAGGCTTTCCATGAACCACAATCCTCCTGTCCTCCTGTCCAAATGCTGGGATTAGAAGCATGCGCCACCACGCCCAGCATATTTTCAAATTCTTAATGTTCTTCCAGGACACAACTCTCAGACTTATCCGCCTTCTACTGTGATTTTACATGCTACTTATAGGCAGTGATTCTGAAATCTACAAATCTGTATTTTTTATAAGAACCCTGCTCTAAGTTTCAAATCCAAAATCTATTTCTTTCATAGACAAATTTATGTGGGTATGCCCTTAATGTTTCAATACCAATAAGTACAAATATGAATTAATTACGTAAACCTGCTCCTCCAATAACTTCAGTCTCAGCTTCCAGAATCTCACCCAGGCTTTCGTGCAAGTTAGAAACTTGAGAATCATTATAATTTTTTTTTTTTTTTGCTACCACACTGAATTCTTCCACAAGTACTATTAAGTGACTATCCAGAATATTTTGCGATTTGTTCCTTAGTCTTATCTCCTGTACTACTTCTTTAGTTCATTTCTTTATTACCTTTCCCCAGGACTACCATAATAGCCTTCTAAATGGCTTCTTAGTCTTCATTTTTTCCACTAACTCATCCCCCAAATTTATCATTCATATAGTGAATAAAGAGATTTATCTAAAATCCATGTGTTATCACCTCCTCTTTTTCTCTTTTAATATCCATCAATGACTTTTTCTATTGCCTTCAGGTCATTTAACTTCATGTACCTTCATATTGGACACAAGATTTCCTCTCTCTAATCCCCTTAATGGGGTACACAATTTCTTATTTATATTCCCAGGCTCATTTTCTATAATTTCAGCAGAGGGAATTTAATATAGATCTCCATAATTCTGTTCCTTGCACATGTGCTTTTCATCATTCTATCAACTCTGTCTAGAACACTCTTTCTCTTTTACTTATTCTATTCATTTTTTAGGCATAGCTCATTTTGTGAAAGACATCCCTCCCAATCGCCTCCTGATTGGGCTAGGCATCTGTATCCATCAGGTTAGTGCAGAAAATATTAGTCACTATAAGTATTTCAAGTGGGAATGAATTTAATACCAGAGCTATAATTTTTTTTTTTTTTTTTTTTTTTTTTTTTTTTTTTCACAGTATTTTTTTTAATTTTATTGGTGCACTGTATTCATACATCATAGTGGGATACAAACTTTTGTAGACATACATGCACACATCGCCCAGTCAGCCCCCACCCGATCCCCACCCCATTCTCTCCCCATCCCTCCTTCCCATTCTTGGCTTAGTAGTTGACATCTAGTATTAGAGCAATTTATCCAAAATTAAAAATGATAATCTCACATAACAGTTTCATTTGTCTGATACCAAGCATTTGATGATTTAAAGATAACATTTCAATATTTCTTTTTGCTTTCTTTCTTACCAGAGCATATTTTTTTCTGTTTTTTTAGGTGAAACTATCATATAATTATATATTTATTTTTCAGAAAAAAATCTATCCTAATATGGAATATGAATTCTAGATACCCAAAACAATCTTGAAAAAGAACAAAGCTAGCAGATATATATTTTCTGATTTCAAACCATATAAAGCTACAATAATTGAAACAGTGTAGTACTGTTCTAAAGGCAGATATATAGACCATTGGAGTTAAATACAGGCCTAGAGCTAACTTCTTCCCTATATTGTCAAGTTATTTTTGACAAGGTTTCCACGAAGATTTGGTGGTGGAAATAATAATCTTTTAACTAAATATTGTTGAAAAATAATAATTACATGGAAAAGAATAAAGTTGGACCCTTACCTAATCCCACATACAAGTATTAACTCAAACTAGATAAAAGACCTAAATATAAAATCTTAAGACTATAAACTTTTAGGAGAAAATCTGGGTCATAAAACCTCACAACATTGAAATTGGCAGTGATTTCTTGGATATGATTTCAATGGCACAGGCAACAGAAGAATATACAAACTCCCTAAAAAATAAAAGAAAATATTGTATATCCAAAGACAATGTAAACAGAGTTAAAAGTTACTAATAGAATTGGATAAAATATTTCCAAATGCTATATCTGAAGGTATATTAATATTCCAACTAGAAATCGTAAAAATTAACAACAATAAAGGCAAACAATACAATTTAGAGATAGGTAAAAGACTAACATAAATAATGAATCTCCACAGATAACCAATCTTAGTTGTCTGTTGGATGGAAACTCTTGTTTCTCTGGTTCTGGTGAGTGTTACCTATTTCTTCTTTGTAGTTAATCTCTTTGAGTATTTTCTCTAGCGCTGGTTTTGAAGACATAAATTCCTTCAGTTTCTGTTTGTCATGGAAGCTTCTTATTTCTCCATCTAATTTGATAAAAAGTTTTGCTGGGTAGGAAATTTTTGGCTGGAAGTTGTTTTCTTTCAGAGTTTGGAATATGTTACTCCAGGCCCTTCTGGCTCTCATGACTTGGTTTGGGAAGTCTGGAGTGATTCTAATTGGTTTGCCTCTGAATGTCACTTGGCCCTTTGTTTTTGTTGCCTTTAAAATTCTCTGCTTGGCTTCCACATTGGTCATTTTGACAATTATATGGCGTGGGGATCCTCTTCTCGGATCCTGTCTAAAGGGAGTTCTATAAGTTTCCTGGATCTGTGTATCAACCTCTTGCTCTATATTTGGAAAATTTTCTGCTATTACTTCCTTGAAGAGATTGTTGATCCCTTTGGTATCACTTTCTTTTCCCTCCTCTATTCCAATTATTCTTAGGTTAGCTCTCTTAAGATGGGCCCATATTTCTTCAATGTCAGATTCCTGCTGTTGGATTAGACCACATGGAGAACAGAATCTCGCTCTTAGAAGATGAGCAATCCAAAAATGAATGCATAGTTTCTAATCCAGAGCTATAATTATAATATCACTACCAATGTTTATATTAGGAAAGTCTAGGCTATGTGGTAGAAACAAATTAATCTCAATATACATTCCTTAGGCTGAGACAGGAGGATCACGGGTTTGCAGCTACTTAGTGAGACCCTCCGCAACTTATCAGACCCTATTTCAAATTAAAAAAAATTAAAAAATAGGGCTAGGGGTATAGCTCAGAGGTAGAATGCCCCAGGGTTCAATCCCTAGTACCACCAATAAATAAATAAATCTAATTCTTAGCATAACAGAATATTGCCTTTTTTTCTCTTGCTACAATGTCCAACTTGAATTGGTAGCAGGGAGTTTATTCTTCTCTACTTAGTCACCCAGAGATCCAAGCTGGCAGAGACTTGGTGTATTAAAACATGTGGTCTTCTTGATTGCTATAGCCAGGGAAGAGAGATTTTAGAGACTCTCACATGGCTCATTCTAGAAGGGACACTTTTCACTGTTGCTTCTTTCATTGGCCAGCTTTTGTCACATGGTCTCAGTCCCATCCAGCTGTGTACAGTTTTCTATTTGCCCAGAAAATGTGATGGGAGGGGCTGGATACTGAGATTTATTACTGTGGAGATGTAGAAACTGAAGTTCAGGGAGGTGAAGGAATTTCCCCACATTTATGTAGGTAACACTTGGCAGAACTGGAGTTCAAATGTTATCATCAAAGTGTTCATGGTCCTTATCATTTGATCTCTCCTTATTAATTTCCTCCCTGGATGAGAAGTCTGCTTCTACCTCCTCTGTTGTTGATGTGCAGAGCCAGGTGAAGGTGAGGGGAGAAAGCACAAGCTCCCAAGAAGAAGACTTGGCAGGCACTGTGTCACTGTGATTGCCACACTGTCCTTTTGGTCTGCCACAGTGTGCCCATCTCCCAAATTGAAACTTTCTTCAACCTAATGAAGAGGATGTAGTAGAACTTCAGACAACCCACAAACTACATTTAACACGAGTAAGATGGAGATTTCTCATGTCGTATACCATTCAGACTTCAAGGTTGTTACTTTAGTGTAACCTAGAATAACCTAATATAATCAAGGACCAAACAAACACTGAACAACTCACAAAACCCAAACAAAACATTGATCATCCTGGATTCAAAAAGGACTGGAATCTAGGAGACTATACTGAATCTTAGAGTCCAGAGTTGGACTCTTCATGGCCTTGAAATTAGAATAATTTGTATCAAGCTCCTTCTGACTATGTGTGTACCTTTGATCAAAATTCAAATTTCTGAAGTTAGAAGAGCGAGAGCGAGAGCGAGAGCAAGGGATTATGACAGACAGACAGAGAGACATGCTTATTCCGGCTCTGAATTGTCACATGACTATCTAACCCTTTGCCAAAGAGAGTGGGAGCTGCTGGAGGACAGACCAAAACAACTAATAATCCCATAAGACTACAAGGAGTGGAGAAGTGTAACTCCCCAAAGCCAAATAAGTTGCTGATATCTAAGATGAAGAGAAAAAATGGCATCCTTAATAGCAGTCCACGGAAATAACAGTAATTATTCATCATCGGCATGGCCCCTCTATTGCTCTCTTTCTTTTCTTCCATAACCACATGAAACCATCTTCCCCCATCTCTGCTTCCCAAACCAAGCATCTTTAATAACCTTGTAGAAGTCTGTTATTTGGCAGGGCTCAGCTTCCCGTTCCCTCTGCTTGAATCAATGGGAAAAAATAAAGATAATCTACATTAATTTGGTTGCAGTTGTTTTGCCATCCCCTGAAACCTTGAAGTTCAGCATACTGGGCCAGCTTGAAGAAAACCTTTCTGACAGGAAAGCGAGTTTCAAAAAAAATGTTCCCCAGTTTGCTAGGCTTATAAGCCTAGGGCAAGTTTAATTAAACTCAATGGAGCATTTTAAAGTGAAGAAAAAATTAGGACAGCAAGAAAAACGTGTTGATTGTTTCCTAATTATGCTGTGGACTTTCTCTCTAATGCATCCCCCCTCCTTCCTCTCCCTAAATAAAACAACTGGCACGTTAAGTTTGCACATAGAAGATTACATCTCAACCAAGCATTCTGCACCAGCCAGGCATTTCCCATTCTACTACTGCACTTGCTTTTCAGAGAATCTCATTGTTTTGTTATTTCATAGAGATATTTAACAAAATACAAAGCCAAACAAAAGACAAAAATGCAAGAAACACATTAGTCTCCAGCAATTTCCAACCTTTTCAGCAGTGTGGCCTCCTTTGATCAGCCCCTCCTCCAACAAGGACTCCATACTATGGAAGATGTAGTCTACTGAACAATCTGTATTTTTAAAGACATGATTAATTTACTTCTCTATTTTTATTCATAGAAGGCATGCATTAACGCAAACTAATCTTCTTTCCAGTAGAGGATAGCCACGCTGCTGATATAATCACATCCAAAAGCGAAGAAACAAGACCAGCAGTTATAATCCATTCATTTCATTGACAATGAGTGGCCTACTATGTGCCAGGCACTGTACATCTCACCTTGTTATGAATTAGTGGGTGATTTTTATCATGATTTGAGTAATAAACTCATGGATATGAGGGACTCTGGTGACCTTTTTTGGGAACCAGTGTGCTATTGTAGCTAGCCAAGACTAGAAAAGGGCCACTGTGGGGAAGACAATAGGTGGGGACATAAATAAAGAAAAAAGATGCTTTCATGCAAAATTATCAAACTAGAGGTTCTCTGGATCATTAGCACATAAAGAAAAAATAAATGTATCTCATAGAGTGTTAAAAATTCTTTTAAAAGAAATAGCAAAGTTAACCCTTAAATAGTGCTTACTGTCCATTAACTACTTCTCTAAGCAATTTGTATATATTAACTAATTTTCTCATCTCAACATTCCTATAAGATACAGACAAATTACATAATGAGCCTAAGGTTACACAGCTAATTTTTGCACATAGACAACCATTAGCTAATACAGTGTACTGGAGAAAAACATGGGAAGCACATGACTCTCTACGGTTCTTAACCTTCTCACCACTGAGTCCTTCTTTGCTTCTTTTGCCTACAAGGACTTCTGCACTTTGGAATATTTTGACTATTGCATCACCAAAGATAGGGAGATGGGACTCAATGTGAAATCAGTTTGATTAAACTTCATTTAAAAGCCGGGCGTGGTGGCACACGCTTGTAATTCCAGCATTCGGGAGGCTAAGACTGGAGGATCACAGTTTACAGACAGCCTCAGCTACTTAGTGAGGCTCTTTGCAACTCAGTGAGACCCTGTTTCAAAATAAAGAATAAAAAATAGGGCACGGGGTGTAGCTCACAGGTAGAATGACTCTGGGTTCCATTTCTAGTACTACAATAAATAAATAAATAAATAAATAAATAAATAAATTTTATTTATAAATTAATACATAACCTAGAATTTTGGAAGATTCTGAAAGAATGTGTGTCAGGTTTCTACATTAATAGAGCTAAAATCATTCCCCAATTTATGAATCTGGGGAATTTGAACTATAAAATCACTTTGGAATAAGATTTATTACATTAAATTCCCTGTTAAATCCTATTCTTTCAACTGTATTTCTCAGTTAGTGATTCTATGAAGTGCTGATACTCAAAAGTTCCAAATAGCTGTGCATGAAACAATTGTAATCTCAGTACTAGGGAGGCTGAGACAGAAGAATCTCGGGTTTGAAGCCACCCTCAGTAACTTAACAAGGTCCCTTCGCAACTTAATGAAACCCAATTTCAAAGTAAAAAATAAAATAGGGCCGGGGCTGTTGCTTGGAAGTAAATTGCTTCTGGATTCAACTTCCAGTACCAAAAAAAAAGTTTCAAATAGAATTCTTAGAATACCTGTGGGCAGTATATGAGAATCTCTAATGGGATTTGCTTAGTTTAAAGAGAATCATGGAGTCAATCTGAAATACTTACCACTGAGCATGGAGAAGCAGTTGCTCTCTACATGTGCCACCATACTGGCTCAGAGACTGGGAGACAATCACTGGACAGGGCTCACCAACACTGGTCATGCCTCCTTCCTCTAATCTAGCCCATCCCGAGTCCTACACTTGAGCACTGAGCATAGCCAGACAATCCAATGCAAAATGGAGCCTGACACATGCATATGGCAGCAGCTCCCAGAGTCAGCATAGGAGAACAGAAAAAGAATTGGGTAGAGAGCAGGCAGTAATACCTAGGTCTCTCACTTGCAAGGTTGGCTCTGTGTGTGTGCCCAACCCCCACAGCTTCCCTGGGCTTCAGTATCCATTCCTGTCTCACATGGGCATTTGATTTTGATCTAAAGACATGTAGAGTCCATTTTCAGTTCTAAAGATATTGGACTATGAAATAACAAAACAGCGTGCACACCAGAACATAAAATTATTAACTTTCCCCAAATTTGATGCTTTGAGTGGCTAGTCTATTTGATGCTTTGAGTGGCTAGTCTTTGACAAAGATTAAGGAAATTCTCTAGCCCAATATTTGAGGCTTTGATAATGTTGTTTCCTCCTTCTTTCTTTTTCATCTCAAACCTCAAATAATTCTGCTGTATTGTTATTGTTATTTGACTTCAATGCATTTTTTAAAACTATACTTTTTTCCATTGCTAGAAATTTATTCTTTACTTTCTACAGCTCTATAATCTCCATCTTTTTAAAAAATCATCCAAATTTCACAGCACAATCAAAGGCTACCTTACTCTTTAGACCCATCCATATTAGATTAAAGCTCAGAACAATGTGAGTTTCCATCTTCCAATGTCTTTTCCTTTTTCATATCAAATGTGGCTTGTAAATACCTTGGAGTTCAAGCTTCTCAACCTCAGTGTTAGGATGCTGAGGTTCAGATTGTCCTTCCTTGGAGGGAGAGAGCATTATAGAGTGTTTAACAGTATTTATGGCCTCTATTCCCTACATGTCAATAATACCACCCCACACATTATAAGAGTCAAAACTTTCTCTGGACCTTGCCAAACGTCCCCCGGGTTGCAAAATTATACCTTGGTAAGAGTCAGATATTTATGTATCTATCTTAGCTTCTTTTCTCCAGAGGGCTTTCGGACAGTACATGCTAGCATAAATATTTGTAGAAGGAATGAATTAATAAATCACTGTTGAATAATTATTTGTATAATGAATGGATTTCTGTCAGATCATTACAATTCAGCTATCTGTTTTATTAAGTCCTGAGTTAAAAGAAGAGGCAAACATCGGTGGGGGTCCGCTGAAAAGACTGCACAGAGGATTGATATTTACCCAAAGTTTCCCTCAAACTTGCACTCTGCCTGAGCTTCATGCTAAGGAATAAGCAGCTTGAACTTGTCCTGTGCTTTCCCTTTAGATTCCCACTAACATTTACCTCTTCTAGTGGCTCACTAGTAGGGAGAGTGGTCTCTTTTTCAAAACAGTCTTTTGTGTTCATGGTATAGCCAAGGCTGAGAACAACAGCTGTGGGAGGGAATAAGAGCTATGGTGAGGGAGCAGAAGAAGAAAATGGCCCGAGCTTGCCAGTGTGAGACTCAGAAGAAAGGCCAGGCCTGGGTGATGATACTATTGACAGTAAATTCATTTGTCTCCATGTATACTTTTAAGATACAGAAAGGTGCTTAAATGTAAAGATTAGCCAGGCATGGTGGTGCAGGTTTGTAATACCAGCATTTGGGAGGCTGAGACTGGAGGATCGCAGTTCGTGGACAGCCTCAGTTATTTAGTGAGGCCCTTTGCAACTCAGTGAGATCCTGTTTCAAATTAAGAATAAATAAATAAAAAATAGGGTTGGGGTGTAGCTTGGAAGTAGAATGCTCCTTTGTTAAATCTTTAGTACCACAAAAAAAGTAAAGATTGATTTAGGACGAGTAGATCTTCTGGCCTTCAAAAAATATATTAGGTGATGGGCATGGCGGTGCACACTTGTAACCCCACTACTTGAGAAGCTGAGGCAGGAGGACTGCAGATTTTCAGCCAGCCTCAGCAACTTTGTGAAGCCTTCCTCATGTTAGTGAGGAAAGCTTACACCCCCCAAATAAAATAGGGCTGGGGGCATAGCTCACAGATACAAGGCCCTTGGGTTCAACCCTTGGTAACACACAAAAAAATGATGATGATAATAATGATGATAATATATTAGGGAACTGGAAAAGGGTGGATGATTAGGACACAGGGTGGCTGACAGTGCCTGTGGGGTCAAGTCTCAGGGAAGTTCTTCCATGGTCAATTCTTCCATGGTCAGGTCTGTGAGGCCGCAGGTAAATCATCAGGAAAGGAAGTTCTCTCCAGAGACACAGCAAAATCTCAGGCACCTGCCAACAACCATGATCTAGAGCAGAATCTGACAGGTTGTATGTCTGTGTCTCTCATGGCGTTTCAGTTAAAAACAAAACGCCAGCTTGTTGAGTCAGCTGTTGTCTTAGATTCTTCTTCTCCCTTCTATTAGCAAAGATAATTGAGAGCTGACTTAGTATTCTTCGCAACAAGATTGATGCCCGTTCTAAACTCATGGCCTCTTTTTTTTTTTTTTTTCAGCTTCAAGCTCGGTCACTCTTAGTTTCTTCCAGTGATTCTCTAAACCAAGAATTTTGTGGACGAGACCTGGGCATCATTCAAAATTAGTGTGCTCAGTTTTTTAGTTCTTCTGTATTATTAATATTCCAACAATACAGTAACAGTTATAGTCAGCAGCACCACTAAAACAAGTAAAAATTTCAAAGAGTTTATGATATGACAAGTATCATGGAACACCTACCCATAAATTAATAATCCTCATAATAATGTTATAAACCTATTCTTATTTTAGCTGAAAGGAGATAAGGACTTAATAGTTTAATAAATGTCTGATATAGCATAGCTGATAATTGGGTAGATCTAAGATTAAAAGTCAAATCTCTCTGGTTCTAGAAACTGCACTCATAAGCAGGGAATGCTATTTTCCTTATCATTTCTAACTTTGGTTTGGGGATAGGCAATTATTCCAGTGAGGACCATTATTGTAGAAAGGATTCGATTACACAGCAAGCTCTGGAGGTATAGCTCACAGGTACATGGCCCTTGGCTTCAAACCCTGGTACCACAAAGAAAATGATGGTAATAATGATAATAATATATTAGGAAATTGGAAAAGGGGGTGCTTAGGTATCACGTGTCTAGGCATCACGTGGTGGAGGCCTCCCTAAGGCTGCGCTGTTCTTTCTGCGAGGACAAACAATGTGCTCCATGCGGGAGTAAGGTTCCATGCATTCCCTTAGACTGGTCCATGGTGGGACCTGGAATTCATGGGTTAAAACTTTCAGAGTTTGAAATACAAGCAAGCTTGTAGAGCTACCTTGTTTGTTGCATTTACTGTTTTATTTCAGTTTCAGATATCGCTAATTTTGCAAAAGAGAAAAAAAATAAATGCTATCATGTTTGGAGGCTGACTGGCTTCTGAGAAGGAAAATAGAGACCCTGAAAGAATTAAGAGTCCTACCTGAAGAGGTGGTGAGGGGTGGCCACCCTCATCAACTATGCTGGTCTCAAGCCTGACCTTTGTCCAAGTCTTGGAATCAAAGTCCGTGGTGCCCTTCTTTGGTTCTTCTTTTGAATCCGGCCCAGGTCAATAGCCAGTAAAAGGAAATTGTGCTGAATTATCACAAATTTTATTTGTGCTGACTTATTGGAAATAAGGCAAGACAGATGAGTTGCAGAGTCTGCACACTTGATTACCCCTTTCCCCAATTTTTCCGAGGCTTCATTTTGGTTCTTTTTGCTACAGCGTTTTAGCTCTAACTTTGGGCACTGAATCATGCTCCAATGTCCCATCAAGCATCTCGGTAATGTGATAAATCCATCCAAAGTCTCGCAGTGCCATCCTGCACGTGATAAATGGAATAGCATGTCGGGCTCAGAATGATACCCATATTAGGCAGGTACTCCCTCTGCTGACAGCAGGTGTTTCTGCTCTATCTGAAAATAATTCATGGAATAGATAATTGGTGAATCCCCAGTGGGAACAAAACTTGATTCTGTCTGAGCATAGGTTACCAAGTGTACCACCATAAAATAATTGATTTTGTGATATATTAAGTGGGGACATACTCAAGACTACTAAACTTTTCACTTAGGGCCTCAGGCTGGAGTTGAACTAGGCTCCCAAAGGTGAAGATCCCATGCATGACACATGCAGGGCTTCACACTCCAACAGTCAATTTAACTTTCATTTTCTTTATTAATCTAATATGTTCTACCTTTCACCAGGATGTGATGTGCAGGGAGTTTCATTAAAACGGTTGAGTTGTTATTGGAGATAATCACAGAAGGAATGCATCGCAGAAGTCAAGAAAGTCGGAATCATTTTTTATGCTGTTGTTTTAGGGAAGAGGTTTCAGATGCTGATAGGAAAAGTGACTCTAGCTATGGGGCAAATTTAATTGCGTTTTTAGAAACTTCTTTTAATCCTATAATAACAAAAAATTAAATCAGTGCTGACATTTTTTTTTTGTTGCCAGAAGAAGGTAGTAAAAGGGTAAAGAAATAATTGTTAGTTCTGAGAATATAATTAGCAACTTTAATGCTTTAATCTAAAAAATGCATATTTTGAGCCTGGGTGAATGATTAAAGAAAAGATATTGAAAGTCTTTGAAATCTCTAACTGTGTTTGTTTTTAATTGAGAGTTATGATCACTATAATTAGCTCATTGAGTGCATTTATAAGGTAAACAAATAGGAATTTCTACAAGTTCAGGGATATTTCAGGGCAGAAAAGATTGACATTCTGACCTCCAGATTTCTGTATGAAACCTTTTTCCCCAATGTCTGGCAGACGTTTCTTCTTTGATTTGGTGGGAGGGAGGGAGGGAGGGAAGGAGGCTAAAGAGTCCAGCATCAAACACCAGGAGATATGTTAAGGTTGGGGTGTGTTTGGGGATTTGCTCCTAAGGGGTGATAGGGCTCTTCCATGAGCAGCCTGGACTTCTCTGGCCCAGCCAAGGAGGCTGAGTGTACACCCTCTGTCCCCACAGATGGAGTCCAGGCTGGGTCTGAGTTAGAAATGCTGGAAGAAGTGCCGGGCTCCAGATAAAGGGAGACTGTGTGGTGAGAGTATGGATCAGAAGCTCACCGCCCTGCTCTGCCTTCACAAACCCTGAAACCTCATTATTATGTGCTAGAATAGGGGAAAGAAAAAAAAAACCCAGAGGGATCTGGGCTATGAACTTTTTGGGGGTCTTATTTCTCTCAGAGGTGCACATTGAAATTCTCTCTTTCATTCATTAATGTGAACACAAGCTGCCTGAGAAAATAGCTGGTGGGACCTCCCTTAATGAATAGTGGGGCTTTTCTATGCTCTGGAGGCTTAAAATTGGGTTTCATCCCACTGAGGATTTCTCTCTTTTTCTTCTCCTCTCTTCTTAACACTGCATGTTTGGTTATATTTTTAGGGCTCACCTAGGCTGTGACCTGCCACATCCACATCTAATCGCTCATATGATTAGCTTGGGCCACCCACAGGTAGGCGGGAGGGGCTGGTGTCAGAGGCTCCCAGAAGTTCAGGGATTTCTCCAACATTATTTGAAAGTTTCTACTCTGTCAATCACATGCAATCAAACTTGTTCTTGTGAAGTTTCTCATACTGCTTGGTTTTGAATGGGCTGAATATTAATATAAAAATCTCTTCTCTTGCTTTTAGGGTCTTTTGCTTTGAAATGGAATTGACCCTCTTTTTGGCACTTCATGGTTTATTTCTTTCAGATTATGATCTCAAGTATTTTGTCCCATATTGTCCAGATATTGTGCTTGCTACCACATCCCACTGTATCCAGGCCCTCCTCCAACAATTATTGCTGGCTGTCATCTACCTGGGCTGTTTTCATGAATGATATTATGTTTCCAGTCACCTTCCTGTGTCCCTTTCAGGGTCGTCTGAGGGAGATTGTCGTTCTACCTGGAGTCAGGTGGAATCTCAGTGAAGTTTTGATTTGCATCTCTCTGGTTTCTAATGATGCTACACATGTTTTTATATCTTTATTGGCCATTTGTATTTCTTCTTTTGTGAAATATCTGTTTAGTTCACTTGCCCAATTATTTGATTGGGTTGTTTTTGGGTGTCAAGTTTTCTAAGTTCTTTCTATATTCTAGATATTAGTCCTCTATCAGAAATATAGCTTATATATCCCATTCTGTCAGCTCTCTTAAGACTCGTGATGTTTTCCTTTGCTGCTCAGAAGCTTTTTAATTTAATGCCATCCCACTTATTAATTCTCATTTTAATTTCTTGTGCTTTGGGGCTTTTATTGAGGAAGTTCTACCAAAACATACCGTGCTTTCTATTTGTTTATGTCTCCAGGGCCCAGCAGATAGTAGATGCTTAATTAACTTTTTCATGAGAACGGTGATCATTGGCATGAGGCCATGTCTTTACCGATCTGCTCCTCCCTCCTACCAGAGGGAAGCTAGATGGCCAAGGACTCCGGGCATCATCCCAAAACGTTGGCCAGATTTATCTGGGACTGTGGACTGAGCTCTAGACAAGTTGCGGTGGGATAACAAATGCTGAGGTATACCTATCCAAGCAATTTAAGGATGAGGTAACAGTATCACAGCAATTTTTGGAGCAGCCTGTGGATCTGCCCCAAGATGTTTAAATCCTCAGGCCGAAGACACAAAGGTAATCGGCAGTGGATGGCCCATCCTCCTGCACACCAGCTGAGAAATGCAGAGCTGTGTTTTCCTAGCAGGAAAGGCATTTGGAAGTCTACTTTAAAGAATGCTGGGCTTTTTTTTCTTATTGTTGTTTTTCCTTAAGAATTGTTTTAACTCATGGTATTTAATTTACTTTTATTGCACCCCATATATTTTAAGCACAAACAAATAAAAAACTCAGTGTATCATATTATTTAGAAGAGAATTAATTAGCAGGGTATATATAGAGAAAGGTAGAATGGTATTTAGGGGGCAAAGTAGTAAACACTTAAGAGCAATTCTACAGTTGGCTAAGGCTCTAGGAACAGCCCTGGAGCATGCACGATTCATTTGTTTAATATTTATTGAGTGCCTACTATGCCAGGTATTATGCTAGGCACGGTTTTATCCGTTCATTGTTTAATATTGTAAAGCTACTCCATGTACTTGTAAATCAATGAAATTTATAGTCTCATAGACTATCCAGTATATTGGGCCATTTAAAAATTCTGTGGCATATTTATAATGATGATATTCTGGACTTCACACTCTTGATAAAGAGCTACTTTGTCAGTAATTGTCTACCAATTTGCCAGTAGGCTTTTAAAAGCCAGATACATTTTCTCAGTGGGAACGGAGGAGAATTTGGTGGCAGGAAAATGAGGAGAGAATTGGTTTTTGTTGTTGTTGTTTGTTTGTTTGTTTTCTGTTGAGCTGTTACAGGCCTAACTTGTGCTCTATTTCATATCTTAAGAAAACAGCAGATTGCTTGAAATTTAGCCCATGTGGTGTAAGGAGTTAACACTGTATAGCCAAAATGAGCTAACTAATAAAGGAAACGTGGTGTTTCCTCTATAGGATCGGATCCCTCACCCGTTATTTGGTTCTGCAGCTGAAGGAGAAAAATAAGTCTTGGATATTACAGCTGTCACCGTGACATCTGTTGTTTCAAGATCCGTGACTGCTTCAGTCACTACCTGACCCAGATCATCACCATAACATTCTGTCCACTGTTAAGCTGCCACAGGCCCTCGCCCTCCAGGTGGTACTTCAAGGTTGACATACCAAGGTGTTTGTCTCCGTTCCCCTGACTGCCTCTCAACTGAAAAATATGGCCTCGCTTTGTGCAGAATTGATGGCAAACCAAGTCTCCCTGGGTTCAAGGGGAGCAGGTGAGAGCAAGAGTTCTTGAGGCGTAGCCCGGTTCTGCTTTTAATCACTTGTCACAAGTCCAGGGCATTCAGAGGTATCGCTTTTTGTTCTTTGTTGGTGTTGGCTATCATCTTTCTATGGACAGATGATTCCAGCTAGCAAAACAACAATAGCAGTACTTACATCTATTGCAACTTGCAAAACATATGTGCAAAGGGTTATTGGTCCTTCCCACACACCCTGAAGAATATTTTATTTTTAGAAAGAGTTTCTAAATAGAGCTCTATCACTGGTCACACAAGTTTGGATCAGATCACTAATGACAACAGAGTAGCTAACTGATAATTTAGATGCAAAGTTAACGCATCACAAAGTAAGAGAGTATCACGTGAATTACCAAAATCAGGCTGGCTTATACATTTACAGGAATGTAATGAATATGTAAAGTTAGGCACATCTCGGAGAGAGCTTTACTTCCAAGGACTTGTTTGCTTATTTGTTCATTTATTCATTCTTGTATTCAGAACCTATTTACTGAGACACTAATGTATCAGGTCCTGAGTAGGGAAATAAGGATATAGCAGAACAAGACATACTTTCCTCTCATGGAGTTAAGCTCGACAAGAACAACCATAGTCCACAACTCTAGCTGTGGCACAGCTTTTCCATGTTATTGCAAAAAATGCAAGAAATCTAACCACTCCTTCCACCCAGCCAGAGGGCAGCACAAAGCAGTCTACTGGCATGATACCACCAGTTGACCTAACTTGCAAAAGAAAACAGAAGTGCCATAGGCTGTCCCTTACCTGCAAAACCTCAATTTACTTTCTTTTCTTTTATCTTTTTTTTTTTTTTTTTTTTTTTTTTTAGGTACTGGCGATGGAACCCACAACATTCTACCTCCGAACTACACACTCAGCCGTATTTTTAAATTTTTAAAATTCTTTATTTTGAAACAAAGACTCACTAATTTGTGGAAGGCCTCAGTAAGTATCTAGGGCTGTCCAAAAACTGCAATCCTCCTGTCTCAGCCTCCTAAGCACTGAGATTACAAGCATGTGCTGCCATGTCTGGCTTCTCTATTTTCTTTCTTGATTGTATTTCCTTATAATCTCCAGCAATAATCTAGGCTTAAATCTCATACTAGTTAAATGTGTGATCTAATACAAGTCTCTTACCTTAATTTCCTCACATGTAAAATTAAGCCTTAATTTCCTTACATGTAAAATTACTTTAGATAGTATGTAAGATTTTTTCCTGCAAAATTCAAACATTCCAGTTGGCATGGTGACACATGCTTGTAATCCCAGTATTTGGGAAGCTGAGACAAGAGGATCACAGGTTCGAGGCCAGCCTCGGCAATTCAGCAAGACTCTCAGTAACCTAGTGAGACCCTATTTAAAAAATAAGTAAGTAAGTAAGTAAGTAAGTAAATAAATAAATAAATAAATAAATAAATAGGGCTGGGGTGTAGCTCAGAGGTAGAATGCCCTTGGGTTCAACCTCCAGCACACACACACACACACACACACACACACACACACACACACCATTGTTTAGAGCAGTTTTATGTTCATCATAAACATCAGAAGAGAGCCGGGCATGGTGGCACACACTTGTAATCCCCGCGCTTGGGAGGCTGAGACAGGAGGATCGCACGGGTTCGAAGCCAGCCTCAGCTACTTAGTGAGGCTTTCATCAACTTAGTGAGACCCTGTTTCCAAATAAAATATTTAAAAAAAGGTCTGGGAATATAGCCCGGAGGTAGAAAGCCTCTGGGTTCCACCCCCAGTACCACCCAAAAAAAAAAAAACAAAAACAAAACACACACATCAGAAGAAGGTATAGAGGTCTCCCAAATACCCTGATCTCACATACGCATTACTTCCCCCTCATTATCAATATCCCCACCAGAGTGGCACATGTATTAGAGTTGATGAACCTCCACTGACACATCATTATCACCCCAAGTCTAAGTTTATATCAGGAGTCATTCTTGGTGTTGAACATTCTATGAATTTGAACAAATATATGAGGATATGTATCTCATACATGGTTGTATCAGACAGTAGTTTCACTGCCCGAAGAATACTCTGGGCTCTGCCTACTCATCCCTCCCTTCCTGCTAAGCCCCAGAAACACCAGTCTTTACTGTCTTCATAGTTGTCCCTTTTTGAAAATATCATACGAGTAGAATCATGCAGCAAGTAGAATTTTCGGATGGGCTTCTTTCACTTAATAATGTTCATTTGATTTTCATCCATGTCTTTTCATGGCAAGATCATTTCGTTTCATGTGGAAAAATGTAATGTTCTCTTTCCAACAAACGTAATTCTTTCTTTTAATTCACTCTCTTCACACTGCCGCAGGGCATTTGCAGTGGCCCTACCTAGCTTTATGGTTGGGCCAGGAGGAAGGAGAGAAGACAGTGTCCACGTCACTCAAGCAGTATCAAAGGCATGATTTCTCTACTCACCAGGAAAGCCCTGTAGTCTGTATCTGAACAAAGACATATTATCTGGACCCAGAAATATTTATTTAGCCTGGAACACAGCAGCAGTCTTGGCAAGAGAGAAGAAGACTATACTTTGTGGCATCTGCTGGTGCTATAGATTTAGGTTGGCAGTGCTGGGTCCTTTTCCTCTTTTCCTTTTTCTTTTTTTAGTTGACATAGTGTCTGCACATTTATGTACCTCTTACCAGGTAAGTGTCGGCATCTTTGTATAATGGTGATCCTGGTTAAACCGTCAGGCATCCAGATGTGAAGCAGGGAAAAGGCACTGAAAACTAAATCTCATGTTTTATGTTTTCCCTATAACAAAAATTAGTCTAGAATTTAAGCAATAACTAGCAATAATTATATAACAACTGAAAAGAAAATACTGGATAAAATTGAAACTATAATGTAGATACTCAAGAGCCTGTGAATAATTTTCCCTCCACATCTAAAGTTTTGACCTCTGCTTTAGTTATTCTTGGCTCTTTCTTTGCTTAAACTTTCTTTCATAAACAATTAATATTCTGAGGCCTTTGCTGAGCAGATCAAGTATTTGAAGAAATTTGATATCAAAAGGCCCTCTTTAGAAGAATAGACTTCTGAAGTAGCAGGGCTCTGAGTGTAATGGGAGTTTGGTAATAGATTAGAATATTTTAGAATTCTAGAATACTTTTTAGGAGTTTTGTTCTGGGAGTAGGAATTCCACTTTTCTCTCTGGCTGGCTGGTCCTCTACTTCACAGTTTGTTCTCATCTGTTTACACGGATGGAAATTTTAAAGACCACATTTGTGGACTATGAAAAATCTTTTCTATGGAAACAGTTGCAGAGATTATATGTGTATATATATAAATATACTCTTGTGATTGGGGTGGGGTAGAATGAGAGAAAGGAAGAAAAAACATGTTTTGGGAATTTAATATATTTTTTCAAGTTTGGACTTAAAAGCTACCCACAGAGTTCTTGATTATCTCAAGGTGAAGACAGGGCCGAGTTATTTACAGTGACAGCCTGTCAGATTGAACATGTAGCAGAAGGACCAGAGGAGTATCGGCAAGCCCAAAGAGGATTCTGCACAGCAGCAGGGTTGAGACTGCCCTGAAGGAAGGAGATGGAGACGAGACATAGTGGAAACTGGTGCCATGCCTCAATAAAAAGCCAAATTACAGAATGGGAGATGGCTTTCTTTTTGCCTCCCAGAATAGGAGTCTGTCTTCTCTGGTAATTTGAGTGTGCGGATTGGCACTTCTGTGAGCACACATGAAGAACACAGGCATCTTAGAAGAAGAGGACTCTGTGTTCCTCGAGTAAACACTGGAAAGTATCAGGTTCGTTGCACTGGAGACCACAAGAGTCTGTTGTTACAGGATAGGTCCCTGGGCTTACTCAGCTCTTACAGGACATGGGCGGTTTTAAAGCACGTGCGGTTGATAGGAAAATGGTGGTGTTGCATCTGCCAAAGCTAATAAAGAAGAGGATGGAATCAGCTAAACTCCTTAAAGAATTAAAAAGACTGAGCATCCAGAGCTGCACTGCCTAAAATACTAACTACAGCGACCAGTGAGCCCTTGAAGTGTGGCTGGTCCAAGCTGAGATGTTCTGTGACTGTAAAATACAAATTGGACTTAGAAGACTTCATGTAATAAAGAATAACAAATACCTCATTAGTAAAATTTTTATTCTAATTATATGTTAAGATAATGATCATCTGGATATGGTGGGTTCAATAACACACTGTTCAAATTAACTTCCCCTGTATCTCTCCAATTCGGGCACTAGATCATGTAAAATTATGCATGTATCCTGTGTTTGTGGTGCATTGTATTTCTTTTGGTTCTCGCTGATCTAGAGGATGTTTGCAGGAAGAAGCTCAATGCATCTTCAAGTGGGAGGAGAGGAGATACTGTTTTTCATATTGAAAAACGTGTGTCTAAAACAGATCCTATAGAATAGTGCTGTCACGGCTTATCATTGCACCCATCCGGCTATGCTGTGGGTAGCATATCTTAAACTTTAATAACATTTACCATAGTGGCTTGAAATAGGAGCATCCTGTACCTAACAACACAAGAGAAGAAAAAGAAGGAGCATCAAGGAATAGGGTTAGCACTGGTGACAATTCATTCAATATATTAAGTCCTTTGCAGCAACTCCTACAATTAGAGAAATTATGAACAATAAAAGAATTCGGAAATCCCTGGGGATTCACCTTAAGAAAGCCTATTGTCTTAAAGAAACCCTCAAGAGAATCAAAGAAACATTGTTTAGTGGGATTTCACTATGTGAGGACTCTACTGTGTTATAGGTAATTTCCAACATGCTGAATATTTCTCTCCATTTTGTTCCTGAAGATTTCTATGTAATTTGAGTCTTAAAAGAGAGAAAAATAAAATCTTTGCCGGGCGTGGTGGTGCACGCTTGTAATCCCAGCATTCGGGAGGCTGAGACTGGAGGGTTTCAGTTCGCAGACAGCCTCGGCTACTTAGCGAGGCCCTCTGCAACTCAGTGAGACCCAGTATCAAAATAAAGAATAAAAAATAGTGGCTCAGAGGTAGAATGCCCCTGGGTTCCACCCCTACTACCTCAAAAAATAAATAAAAATATATAAATAAAAATCTTTATTTTCATGTGAAGCCATCCCAAAGACACTTTCATGTTAACCCCTCTTGAAATGAAGGGCACTTTCTAGAATGTTCGTTCTGTTCTGTGTCACTGAGTCCGTGTTCATTGCTCCTGAGATGTTTCTCAATCCCATTGTAATTATCTCCATCATGGAGGAGGCTCTGGGTGCATTTACTTGCCCCTCTCTGTGACTGGCAAATGTATTCCATAGTCTGTGGAAAGTCAGTAATTAAAACAGCTGAATCTGCACTCACTCTGTAAGTCTGGGCTGTGCCTCCCTGGCTCTCTGTGCCAGAGCAAGAGGGCCAGGGCTCAAAACCCGACAAAGAGCTCCGATTGGCTGGCAAACCGTCAGAACAGGTAAAATAATCTAATCTGGAATATTGCTCTCCTCACCTTTTTTAATAAACATTTTGCCTCACCACAGACCTTAATATAACAGCAGTAAAGGCAGGGGAGGAAATTGGAAACATGGCCAGGAGTGTGCCTTATGGTTCATAACAGCCCTAAATTGTGACTGTTTATTAAAACTAACACCCTTTTGTGAGGGTGTGGATCCAAATGTCCAGTAATTTCTCTTCCTTAGTATTCTTTTTCTTTTCTTTCTCTTAAAATAGCACTTATTTAAAGTTTCAGTTTTAAGGCTTAAGTTTTTCAAATTGGTCATGAATGCAATGTTGAGCTAAAAAAGCCACTTGCCTGGAATTCAACCCCATCAAATCTTTCCGTGTTTATTTGGGCCCATCGGAGATGAATATGGACAGATTACCTCTTGGGCCATGGGGACAGAAAGAGTTAAGAGAGGTGAAGGAAGGGGAGGGGGGGGCTCAGAGCTGCCTCACAAAATACAATTAAGGGCCTTTCCCAGGCCTGGGGCTCTCTGGCGCTGCCAGGGCAAAGGAGGGACCTGAGCACAATGTTCTCCTTGTCCACATACCTCCCTTTTGTTTCAGCAGCACTGTGGCTCCCACACATGCAAAAGTTTGAATTTCCTGTTGGCTCTGAGGTGAGATTTATTAACATTTATTAAGGTTGCTATTCATTGTGAGTTTACTGGGCAATAAGCCTAAGAGCTTTTAGGGGCTTAATTGCCTATGTTTACGGTGGGTTGCAAAGCTCCCACAGCGTCACTGTCAGCCAGGTTGACCAAATGTGGACTTCTTGGTGTGTCCAGGGAGCGGGCCCTGGTCTAAAGGGAAGGTCAGGTGAAGGCCGAGGGGCTAAAGAGGAGGCAGTTACCTGAGAGTATTAGATTGGCTTTCTGCTCTGGCTATTTTTGTTCATTTCCCTCCGGCTCATCTACCTCATTCTGGCCATGTTTGAAGCCACATTTGAATTTCCCATTTGCTCCAGGAAGAAAGGAGAAATAATTTGAAATAATAGGCGGTGGTAGCGAGGAGGGGCAAGGGTGGTTGTGAAGGAGGTAAACATGGTGCAGAGGTAACATGGGCTAAATAAACATTTTCACGTACACTGTCACAGTCACCTTCAGGACAGCCCGAAAGGCACATATTATGGCCCTCATTTTACCAATGAGGAAATTGAGGCTTAGAGAAATTAAATAGCTTGCTGAAATTAAAACAGCAAGCGAATGGAGGAGCTGGGATTTAAAAACTCCGTTTGTGTGGCTTCCCAGGCTCTGTGCATGGGTCCCCACTGCACGAACTTCTGTTTAAGCAGCTGGTTGCTGCTCAATGGACCTGAGCAGCTGGTCCAGTTGTGGCCTGAGGACATCAAAAAGTACAGGGTTCAAGTGTGTGTGTGTGTGTGTGTGTGTGTGTGTGTGTGTGTGTGTAGTGGGTTTCCTTAATCACAAAAGAGCAACTTTTCTACAGAGGTCTTTTCCCTTGGTGTTGACAAACCAAGGAGGCTTTTATTTAGTGGAATGGGCAAGGGCAGAGTGGAGCCAGCTGACCAATACGTAGTAGGGCTGACAGAGCTCAGCACATGCTACCTTAAAATATGACACTTTGGCTCATGGAATATTTTAAGCTGAAAGAATTTGTGAAGCTGTGGGTGCAGAAATAACCCTCTGCAATTCCCCTGAAGCAGGTTATAAGACCTTCATAAAGAAGTACAGTCCCTAGACCCAGGAGGAGAGAGCATCATCTTCTTTCAAGATGGGAGGAAGGCCAAGAGGCATCTTAAGGAATCGCCTTGCTGTGTGTCCCCTACTTTCCTACTCAGAGCTCCTTCATTCTGTGGCAAGGTTATTCTGTTCCACGACTTTCTACTGCGCATCAAACTAGTATGAAAATAAGATTTGAAAGCCGGGCGTGGTGGCGCACGCTTGTAATCCCCGTGCTTGGGAGGCAGAGACAAGAGGATCGTGCAGGTTCGAAGCCAGCGGCGCGCACTGGCTTAGGAGACCCTGTTTCCAAATAAAAATGTAAAAATAGGTCTGGGAGTGTAGCCCGGAGGTAGAAGGGCTTCCAGGAACCCCAGTACCACCAAAAAAGAAAAAGAAAAAAGAAAATAAGGTTTGATAATATCTTCAGGTTTTTACTTCTTTCTGAAATTTCCCATGCCATATAACACTGTATTAAATAAATTTGCATGGCTTTGTTAACCTGTCTTTGTTACAGAAGCCCCAGCAAAGAATCTAGAAGGATAGAAAGAAAAGATTTCCCCCCTTTTATAGGACCACAGAGAAAGAACAGACATCCCGCTGTCCCTGAGAGTGGCAGTTTCTGATCAGTTTTGTTATTTTATGGCAAAGTTGAAAAGAGAGAAGTCCTACATCCTATTTTATTGATTCACTTATTCATTCATTCTTTCTTTTATTCAATGAGTATTTGGTAGGCACTACTATGCATGTCATATGCGTCGTCATATCATTGGGGATGCAAGATACCTCAGTTCTCTTCTTGTTCCTTTCTTCTGTGCCCCAGGGGGACAGGATGCTGCCCATGTCCTGTCTCTTAAATGTGCTCTCAAGACTTCCCAAGGTCTGACACAATGACAAATGTCCTAGACTTCTTGGTAGACATAGTCCTGCCAAGGCAAGAAACAAACTAAAGACAGGTGAGTAAAAGAGTTGATACACAGGCAGTGTACTTTTCATATGAAATAAATAAGTAAACAAGTATAGATACCTACATATATATATGTATGTGAGAGTGTGTTTATATATATCAGTCTGACAGTCCGATCCAAATTGTCATTACAAATTTATGTTTGGGCTTCTAGCAGGCAGAGAGCCGACTGGCACAGAGGACTAAGCAGTTGAGCCATCATTGTTGGAAATGTATTGTTCAGACCATTTGCTAATTTATTGATGCAGCAGCAGAGGTAGAATCAGATTCAGTTGAAGAATAAATTGGAATATTTTGGTGTATTTCTTTAAAAAAAAAGCCACTTGAAAGCCTATGTATTAAAATGACACAGTCTTAAATAGGGGTCTCTTTTTCTAAACAAAAGATATGCAAATTGCAATTCAAGATTTATATTATGATAAAAACTGAAATACAAAAGAATCATTATCCTGCAAAATGTAAAAGTACATTGCTTCATGAGTCTATAATGATATAATGGGATGTTGATGCAGTAAGAGGTGTCAGAAGGGAGACAATGACCTTAAAAATTTAAGTCAGGAACATTAGAATTGAACAGTAAGTATCTACCTACCCACCTAACTCCCCATCTATCTATTGAATATAGCAGTTTTGAAAATTTGAGATGAAAACGTCTATTTTTATCTTCTAATGTTGTAGCCATAATAAGGGATTAAGGGAGGGCTGATAAATTAATGTTCATATAACCATTCCACCCCTGAAACTGGACAAAGATTTACCTTGAATTTTAGGTTTATAATCCTACTTCTCATCAAAATCAGTGGTGTATAATGAGGACAGGGGACCATTCCTGTCCTGGCCAGGGTACCAATGCCTTAACATCAAATGTCAGGGACTCTGTTGCTCCCTGCACAAAAGGGAGGCTTGCAGTTAGTGTGAAGGGACTCCCAGTTTTTAAGATGACAAGAAGCAATTTCCAGTGGGTCAGGTGCATCATTGAACAAGGGTGGGTCAACTTAAAGAGACTATAATCAAATATGATAAATTCATTCTAACAAACCACGAGGAAGTGCTACAAACTGACATTTAAATTTGAGTTTATTCTGCTGGCTAATTCTAAAAGTGAGGTGTGTGTGTGTGTGTGTGTGTGTGTGTGTGTGTGTGTCCAATGAAGATATAGCATAGTTTAAGTAATCAAGTGATACACCACATGTGAAGCAGATGTACAGCATCATTCCCACTCCTAAACAGAGCAGAATGCCTGCTCTCGCTTTATTTGGCAGGAATTTATATTCTTGCTTCACCATTTGATCTTAACTTAAACAAAGGATGCTGGTCTCGGCCACCACTGATTTTAGGGCAACAGCTCTGTCTTATTTCTGAAAGGCAGCCGCAGCATTGTGACACTTTGAAAATCAGATGGTCGCACAGTGTGGAAGTATCTTAAATGTTTATTTGTTGTCTTGGTGAGCCAGCCCTTCACTTTCTTGTTTGCGAGTATGCGATTGATTGCACAGAAAGATTTAGGCAGAAGGTTCATGCTTTTATATAGATGTCAGAACCATAGCGAAGTCATTGCCAGAACTTCAGGACAAACCCAAACAAGCCGGGATTCTAAACCAGGCCAGAGAAAATGCTCTCAGACCAACTCCTGATAATTTTCCAGTTCAGAAAGTTGCTGAGGGTCTTCTGTCAGGGCGAGCTCATGGTTTATGATTTTTGAGCCTATGCGACGCTCCTTTCTATTTCATCCTGACTTAATATCATTAGTCTTCCTTCACAGAAACCCGAGCGTTCATTTTCTAATCTATCTAGATGATACGCTGACAGCATTTCCCCTGATCGGGGCTTTACCATTGATGTCTCTGCCTCTGTTAATCATTTTCAGAAATGAGATTTATAGTAAAAAAGGATTAAATCAATTCTGACTACCTCTAAATTTCTAGGATTTCAGGGATTCTTGATGAACACAGAAACCATGGCCCCTTAGAGAGGCTTTAGTAAGAAGATCTTTCTCGCCTTTGTGAGTTGGCCTTTCAGAGCTGGTCTCCTCTCTGCGGATCATAGCAAGTCAACTTCTCTATGTTTTGTTTGGCAACCATACCACAGGAGCTGCCCTCTAAGCAGCTGGAGCTGTTTTTGATTGGAAATAGATTAGTGAGCTATCAATTGTCTTCTCCTTCATTTTCCATCTTTCCCTCTTTCTCTTCATCCTAGACTTATGATCAGCACCCTTAGGAAAGGTGTCAGCCTATTTCAATTAACTGTTTGTCTTTTAAGTTTCTCATCATGGGGTAAATAATGGCTTTTTTTATCAGCCAGGCCAAAGAGGAAAAATTGTGCCATTCCAAACTAAGTCACAGCTTATTTCTTTCCCCTCTAATTTCTCCAATTGTCAACTGACTTCAAATAACATCACTACACGGTATCAGACCTTGTGCAATGCAAAGAGCTTCCACAAATACAATCACTTTCTCTTTCATCCTTCCCTCATGGCTTTCTATTTCTTTTTCCACATTTATTCTCAGTATTTTGCTTCATTGAGTAGTTTTTTACCTTCTCTCTTAGCAGCCTGATATCTCCTCTAATACTCACTAGGGAGTAAGGACAGGTGTAGCATTCTCAGACTCCCCATTCTTCCTGAAACCCTGTCTCTCCCAGGAGGTGTACAGTCTCAGGAGAAGGACAGTGATCATTTTGTTTTATATAGATCCATTATCTAGGTAACCAGGCTTAGTTCCTTTAAATTTAACCAAATGCTTACTTACCAAGAGATGTCCTAAAACGATCTGCTCTGTGTCATCCCATATGCTGTGTGCTCCAGTCTAAAGCTGGCCTACATCATCATATCCTTGGTTTGGGTTCCTGTGTCTATCCAGTTCTCTTCTCCTTCATCTAGGAATGCATTTTGACTTCCCAAGCTCTCACCCTCATTGCTCCATAGATTCTAGGTCCTGGGATGCAACCCATAAATCCACTGGGTGAACCTTTGGGAGACATTCTGGACCATCACCAGAGGTATACTCAACCTATACCGCCCCAGTGTTTCCCCAATACCATCCTACTTGGCTACTAGAGGGTTTGCCAGAGCCCCTAGGTCTGGAGTAAATGTAGAAGTGGGTAACGTTAATCATGTTTCCTTCAACTCTGAATGTCTTATTTTTACCATGGTGAGCTAGCCCATGTCTGTATATTTTATTTTACTTTCTAATGAAGGCTAAGTATTTCTGTCTATAGGATTTGCCTCCTAGATACACAAAGGTTTCAGCAGCCAGGCTCTGTGGCTCTGGATGCCTGTCCTACTGCTTTATATTAGGTTTTCCTGGAGCTGTTAGATTCATCCTTTATTTCTTTCGACTGAGGTAGTATGGTGATCTGCTCATCCCCAGCTCTGCCTTCTCTGTTCCCTCTGCTAGTGTCCAGGAACTCAAGAATAGCTGGAAATTTCACTCACACCATAAAAGTGGGTTTCTTGGCAATATTTCAAGACATGACAGGTTATAATAAAATATCAGAACTAATAGCCAGGGTATTTTACTCCTGTGTTAGTTGATAATGTGAGATTTAGGCAGTGGAATTAGACTAACAAATATCACCAACTCCAATTTTCAGAGGCCCTACAAGTTAAATCAAGCTCTTCATAGTATATACAGTTCTTACAGCCATCCATACCCACAGAATGCACACCGGCCACTCTAAAATCCACCAGAGTAAAAATGTTATATAATTTGTGAAATGTTATAAAAGATAATTATGTCTTTCCAGAAGTTGGAAATGAGTCTAAAAAGACAAGACTTAGAAGATAAAAACTACCCTCTCACACTTCGATGACTGCCACCAAGACAGTCAAAGTCGAAGTTGACCTGGATCTCAGCTGGCTTCGTAGATGGGAGATCTGTGTGTTCACGTGGGACCTCACACTTGGTTTAATTCTCTTCTATTGTCATCATGAAATTCTTAATAATTTAATCTTTAAATTAATGTTTTGTAAGTGAAGTCCAAGGGAAAACAAATGGAGCTCACACATGAACAGAGGAGACAGGTGCGGCAGTACATGTGTGTCCCTCTTTCCTTGCTATTTTATTCACACCCATGGGTATCAAAGTGAAAGTGTGAATACTCAAAATATTTACTCAGTGCCATCACACATCAGGTTTCTTCAACTGTTTCTCCACAAAAAGAGAATTGCCCCCAAATACTTGTTAAATTCTCAATTTCCTTTGATTCTAGTCATTTTATGTTCTTTAATTTTTAGTATATTTAACTCTTAAACTCTCACTAGTAATTGAATTTGGGGTAAAGTGAAGGGGCCAGGGAATTTTTTTTCTCTCAAAATGTTAAAAAGATACTTAAGTCTTTAGTTCTCTGCTGAATAAGTTTAAGACTCTTGATTTGTAAGCTCCTTATTAACATTTCTTTTGACTTCCATCCACGTCTGTCTCCTCACTGAATGGACTCAGTACTGCTGTGTTTTACCGTACTTCCACCCTGGCGCTTAGTACCCAACCCAGCAACTGTTTTGATCTTTTCCTCATGAAACTTGCCCCTTTTAACTCCTAGTCATAAATACAAACCCTTCTTTCTGAAAGAACCTCATATAACCATTGTATTGTTCCTACTTCTCCCATCTTCTATTAAGAAAAATGGACATTTCTCAGTCTTACTTTACTTAACATTGACTATAAGTCCACCAAAAAGAAATGAAGGTATTTTATAACTATTAAGCAGTCTACACATAGAAAGCATAATTATTTGTGTCATTTTGTTATATTGATAGTAAGCTTAGGTCTTAACCTATGCCTATCATTGTTCTAAACTTTATATATATAAACATATATATTATATATTTGTATATTATATATATAATATATATATATAATGTAAGTTTATTTATAGTCTTACAACTCATCATCAGGGTGTGGTGGTGCACATCTGTAATCCAAGTACTTGGGAGGCTGAGACATGAAGATCATATGCCCAAGACCAGCCTCAGCTAGTCAGATTTAGAGAGACTCATCAACCTAGGGAGACACCATGTCAAAGTGAAATATAAGAAGTGTGAGGGTATCTGGGAGTGGTGGCACATACCTGTAATTCCAGTACTTGGGAGGCTGAGACAGGAGGATCACAGGTATGAGACCAGCCTTCGCAACTTATGAAGACCCTATTTTAAAAATAAAAATAAAAAGGATTAGAGACATGACTTAGAGGTAAGATGCACCTGGGTTCAATCCCCAGTACAGGAAGGAAGGAAGGAAGAAAGGGAGAGAGGGAGGGAGGAAGCATGGAAGGAAGGAAGGAAGGAAGGAAGGAAGGAAGGAAGAGAAAGGAAGAGAGGAGGGAGGGAGGGAGGAAGGGAGGAAGGAAGGAAGGAAGGAAGGAAGGGGGAGCCAGAGAGGTAATAACTTGTCTAAAGTTAATAAGTAATTGAGGTATAATTCCAACCCAGAAATTTCCCCTGCTCTACCTTTCTGAGGAGAGATGCTGGGAAGTCTCATAATATCATACCTTAGTATGTAATAATACTGATAAAGTGGCAGCTTTGACAAAGGCACCACTGCAACATGCCCAAGGGGAATGGGGAAGTGGCACCTAATAAGCTTCACATCAGGAACTGCCTGCCAGAAAAATCCACCCACTGTTTGCCTCTATGGTTTTGTTTTGTTCGATTTTGTTTTTTAATTTTGGAGAACAGAGTTCTCTTCTGAAGTCCAATATTCCTTTGATTTTCCACCCGAGCCTGGGTCATAGAGAACCCGCGAGGCTCCGCTCCCACCCACAGATGCTCATGCTTGCTCACCGCGTGACCACCGGCCTACAGGACTGCACAGCAATCCACTTGGAACTTCCTAGCAGGACCACCCAGAAGCTGCAGCTGGTGCTGAGTGGTGGCCGCCTGTTTACATGAGAATGTGAGTCTGAGAAGTGGACAGTACCTGCTTTCTGCTGTCAGCCAAAGCCTGACCCCCCTGGAAAGACCCAGTGTGTAATCTAGAAATATTCCTCGGGTTCAGGCCCTATTTTCCAGTATTTCCTTCCCAGAACTGGGACAGAAGGAAGCTCCTGCCAGGGTGCTGTCGGCTGTCCTTGGTCCAGCAGAGTTGGCCGTAGCTCTGGAAACACGCATGGGTCGGACAGATTCCAAATGTGCTGATCCTCAGATAGACCGCATTAAAAGAGCCATTTTCTCATACAAAGACTTTCCATTGAATCATATCCTATGCACTATCTCTGGCTTCTCAGAGAGGAACAACACTGAACTTGTAAGGAAAAAAATCATGTCCTCAAAACCCTGGCCTGTATCTTTTGTGGACAGCCAAGTTCATGCCTGGCCACCTCCCCAAGAGGACAGTTAGCAACAGTAGCAGCTGAAAGCCTTTCTAGCTGGATGAATAACAGGGTCCGGAAAAGCGGGCCTGGGGGCGAGGATTCTGTGCAAGCAAGGAGAGCTGTATTGGACTATAGTGATGCCTTATCACATGCTTTAGGGGCAGGTCTTTCTCAGAGCAAGTTATCTTACCTCTATGCTTTTGTAAATCGAATCCCTTTCTATGATTTTGTGTTGAAACTCTCTAGAGAGCTCACAATTTAAAGGGCGCCTGTAGCAGATCACTATAAAATGATGGTAATAACCACTCCTTAGAACATCTGCTTCCCAGTAAGTTCAGATTTTCAAAGATCAAGTTGCCTTTCATTGAGAGGGACCTATACTAACAGCTATGTCCCTTCTGCTTTGTCCTTCTAACTAGGCCACCCCACACCCTCCTGTTCCATGTTGCAAACAGGCCTGGGAATAAGGATGGGGAGCACAAGCCCAGAGACCACGGCACCTGCATTTGAGGCTTTCCCTCCATTGCTAGGCAGATAGCACATATTCTTTGGAGATGGGGTCTTGAGAAGGAAAGTCAAAATAAAAATAAAAACAAACTAAAATCTACTGAATTGGTATTATGTATCAGGCACTTAAGCACAAAAGAACCCCACAAGAGAAGAAATGAATGAGATACCCATTACAGGTGGTCTTGGGATTGCCATTTTTGGCAAATAAAAATATAGACTATCTAGTTAAATGTGAATTTCAGATAAATAGAGAATTTCAAAGATTGTGCATATGAAATTCACATTAAACTGCATTTTACCTGAAAAGCTCATTTCTAATAATTCTAAGAAGAAGGAATTGTTATTCTCATTTTTAATTGATCAAATTAAGACTCAGAAACATTAAGTTTTCCCAAGATGGTAACTAATGTCAGAGCTAGGGTAACAATGCAATTTTGTTTGATTGCAAATCCTATATATCAGAAACTATGTTTAGTCATCCTAGCTAATAGTTTTATGTCACTTTTACTCAGTTAAATAAGCTTCCTCACATGAGAGAGCTAACATCAATTTTCAATGCTAAATACCTATTAGTGGTCTACTTGATCCAAACCCTGTTTTAGGATTGGAAATAAGAAAGAGTAAATTACCAGGATAATTTAAAAACCAAGGGATGTCCTAACAGGAAAATAAAATATATAGTGGAGAAGATGGATGAGAGAGAAAGAGAAAGAGAGAGGGGGGGGAGAGAGAGAGAGAGAAGAAATTCCTCATTTTTGTTGTTTGTTGATCTAAAGTTTTCAAATAGGAACGTAATAGGAACATGGTGATGGAGTTTATTCTGTGGGAGAGAAAAACATGATGAGCATCCTCAGTGCCTGAGGAAGAAGATTCCCTCCTGCAGATCAGCGGATCAGCATCCACCTCTCTGTGGCATCCGCAGCATCTACCCATCCATGGCTGCAGGTCACACAGCAACTTTAAGGGCCCCTCAGTGGTTGGGCCACCACTAGGCTTACCTTACTATGAGCAGAGGCTTTGGTGTTTGGTAAGGAAATTGCCCTTCACTCCCTCATCTGCCCATGGCTGCCAGCTGGTGTGAAAATGATGCTGAGGGAAGATTTAAAAGAAGACAGAAGCCAAGGTAGCAGTTATCAGAAGCTAAAACAAACAAAAAGGCATTGGTGTCCACCTGTAATCCCAGTTGTTGGGAGGCTCACATAGGAAGACCACAGGTTCCAGATCAGCCTCAGCAACTTAGCGAGGCACTCAGCAAGTTAGTGGGATCCTGTCGCAAAATGGAAATTTGAAAAACCTAGAAAATCACAAAATAATATCTGAATATGCCTTTTGTGTCAAGTACTATATCCCGATGCTTTCTAAGTATTATTCCTAAATATCCCCAGAAAACAGCAAGGTGGGAATTCTAGTTTATCTTAAAAACGGGCAAACTGAAAGTCAAAGATAGTTAGAGGCAGGCTGAAGCTCATACAGGTAGCATGAAGGTCTCTGTGCTCTGAAACCCTGCTCTTTTATAACACTCAGCTCCCTCCTTAAAACAAAGAGAATCAGAGCTCTTCCCTCTCCCTTCAGACAGGCAGGGGGCCTCATCACTGCACTTCAAGCTGAAGGAGAGGATGTTTAGGACCTTAGTGAGAAAACTCAGGATGAGTCTAATCCCATTCTCTCTTATCTCTTAATTGAAGCCAGGGGTACACAGGCCCAAACATCAAAAACAGAATCAGCACTGTGCAAATGTACATCTCATAGTATAGCTTGTTGTGTGATTCCTTTCCCCAGATCATTTTGCAAAATAAAAAAGGTTTGCGAAGAGAAACTTAGAAATGGACCCACAAAAAAAGCTTATATTTTGATAGTAAAGGCTTTTTAAAAGTCAAAGTTCTGTTTTTGATAAGAAAAAGCACTTAAAGATGCTTTTTATATAGCGCTGTATATCTGTATTTATAGTCGATTCCTTCCATCGCTTAGCTTCTCCTAGGCTACAGTGCTAAGTTTCCCTTCATAGCTTCCAATGGCAAACATTCTGCTTCTGAAAATTATCCATTAAAATTTTATCAATTTTGTACTTTGGTGAGACGGTATGAGGAAATGCCATTGTGAAATTAGATTTTTTTTTCTTTGACATCAGGCGCCCAGTCAGCAATCCAATCCCATGTATTTCTATTGAGACATTAGGGTTTGATATAATTTTGGGCAGAAAACATTTTAAAAATGAAACAATTGGATTTTCTAGATGGTCTTGGGGACCACTTAGCTTAAGAGAATACACTTCCAAATCAAAAGCCTTTCAATCATCTTAAATATTATTTGGATGATATTTGCTCTGTGTGTAGTAGCAGTTTGAATTTGTATTGAATGTTTGACCGGCTCGTGCACACATAGATGATGTATGAAATTATTATTTCATATTTTTCTAGTGTTTGCATTGCAAGTGACATCTGGCTGACAGAAACTTGGAGAAATGGGATACGAAGTGAATGCTGCAGTTACCACAAGCATCATATTTATCAAAAGGTTTAAGGTTGGTCTGTCTTTGTTTAACATATGAAACTTGGAACAGTGATTGGGAAGCACTACATTTCGGTGTTGTGTGCATTTTTTAACTGAGCTGTTTGGTAAAAGAGTAGTCAGAGAATAAACACTAATTGCATTATTTGTTCTGCTGGTGAAACTGAATGTTATATACCCTAATCTTAAGAAAACACACTTAAATTGGATTTGATATAATTTCCATACATTTTGCTTGTATTTAGAAAACGTACAGATTTCGCGTTAGACGAGCATGCACACTGAGCGCTATTCATCATTACTCAGGAACGGCGAGGTGGGAGGAAAAGCAGCTCGCTGCATTTTAATTTTTATTTTCTTGTCTGTAAATGTGCAAAATTGAAGAAAGACATGTGAAAATATGTACGCAATGTTTGCAAGTTCTGACTGTTGCCGTATACACATATAAATATACATGTCCTCTCCTCTTCTCCCTTTTCTTAGAGGTCACATGCAGATTCTTAATTCAGTCATAAGGAATTGCATTTATTTGAAGAAGATTTATGAGCCATTTTCCTATGGACTGTGTACAAGTCAGGTTCTGGGGATAGGCAGAAGAATCAGAGATTCGCTGTTCTTAATAAACTCAGAGGTAGCAGAGGAATCAACATAAAACGACTAGGTCTGCCGGGCGTGGTGGCGCACGCTTGTAACCCCCGCGCTTGGGAGGCGGAGACGGGAGGATCGCGCAGGTTCGAAGCCAGCTGTGCGTGCTGGCTTAGGAGACCCTCTTTCCAAATAAAAATATAAAAATAGGTCTGGAAGTATAGCCTGGAAGTAGAAGGGTTTCCAGGAACCCTAGTACCACAAAAAAAAAAACAAAACTAAGTCTGATATAGAGTTACTGATACCATGATAAAAGTCTGGAATCACTGATACAAGTGGAAGTGAAATGATAATGGTGGACCATCTACCACAGACAGGCAGGGAAACAGAAAAGGCAGCCTGGAGACCATTGTGATATTCTTTTCAGTACATCAAAGTAAGGCTCATTCATTTATAGAAACTCTTAAATATCAGGAAAATACAAAGATGGTAAAAACCATCCTTATTCTTATCACTTCAAGACAAATAGTACCAGTATCTAATTCTAGTATTTTTCTCAATAACTTTCTCATTGTAAAGCATTGTGATGGTACTGCAAACATACTACATATATTAAAAAAAAAACTATACTATCAGATATCCCAGTACTTTAGAGACTGAGACAGGAAGATTCCAAGTTTGGGGTTAACCTCAGCAATTTAGTAAGACCTTGTTTCAAAACTGTTTTTTTTTTAAAAAGTCTATAAAATAGAACTTGGGGTATAGAATGCCTCTGGGTTCCATCTCTAGTACCACATCCCCCCCCACACACACACACTATGCTATGATCTTTAAATAAAGGTCACATCATTTCTGAATGCATTTCTATGTCATTTAAAACTCTTCTTATACATAATTAATTATTAGAGAACATATAATAATCTGATTAATATTAAGTACAATAAATTGCCCATTACTCTGTTAGAATGTTTGTTTTGTTTTCCGTCTTCCTCAACCAACAATAAATAGGTAACTTCTGAGAAAAAGGAACCCAGAAGAAGAGAGATATAAACTTCCAATGTTGAGATTTCTGGCATCAAAATAAGACATGAAAAAGGCAAGTAACATTTATCCAGCATCTGCTCCACGCTATGTACTCTGCATGTGCTCTTTCCGTTATTGCCACAGGAATCCTGATTCAAGTTTGGTTTGGAGAAAATAGACTGTGAATTCACCTGCATCTGAGTTCAAACTTAGTTCCTCGCTTTGCCAGATGGGTGATTTCCAGGAATTAATCTCCCTGGCCTTCAGCTTTCTCGTATATACATTGGTATGATTTCATCTCATACACTTAAGAATATGAGGGTCATATCATGCATAAGGTATCTTGGTAGATATAAAGAGGTAAGGCGAGTGAAGCATTTCCTATGTCTGTGAGCAGCATATTGCCTTGTGGCAAAGTCACATATAGAAATGGATCTCACAAGCTGGGCGTGGTGGTGCACGCTTGTAATCCCAGCATTTGGGAGGCTGAGACAGGAGGATTACAAGTTCCTGGGCAACTTCAGCTACTTAGTGAGGCCCTTTGCAACTCAGTGAGACCTGATTTCAAAATAAAGAATAGAAAATAGGGCTGGGGATGTAGCTTGGAGGTAGAATGCCCCTGGGTTCCATCCCAGTACAGAAAGAAAGAAAGAAAGAAAGAAAGAAAGAAAGGGTCTGACAGTTCCCAGGGGACACATTCTTCTTGGTGGAGGAGAATTTAGGTTGGATCTTAAATAATAAGAACCGGGTTTTAACTGGCTATTCTTTCTACAATAATGTTTTCATCTTCTGCCTGTCAAGCAATCCTGTTTCCAGTGTTGTGCATATTTTGCCCTGAAGTAAAGTTTTGGTCCTAATACCCGGGACAACATGGCTTCCACTTACAGATGAATACATTAATTTATTCAAGAAGTGACAATGTTGGAAAGAGATAACTGGATTCTTTCAGAGTTTTTCCTACTAGGAGATATGCTCAGCCTTGTGACCAGAGGGTCCCGCTTGTCCATCACTGGACACCTTTAAACATTGTATTTATGAATCTTTGTTAATCTGAATAAAACTGTTACTTAGATGCCTGGGGTTTACAAGCAGAGAATGGTGTTAAGCAATGTACAGGCATGAGGAGATTTGAACCTGCACACATTATATTCCTCCCTGCTAAAAATCCCCAAATCTAAAAGTAAAGCTAGTATACTCAAACTTAATGCCAAATTTTCACATATTCATAATTTATCAATTTAAAATGTTTCAGACATCATTAAAGCTGTCATTTGACCTAGAAAGACATTTTTAGAAAGTTTTTATCTGCCTTCTCCTACCAAAATTGTACCCAAAAATATATGCGAAAGTTTACTAAATTAGGGGAAAGTAAATATATTTGCAAATGTCACTAGTGAACTCCAATTTTAAAATAAAACAATCTACAACTCTTGTCTTCGATATAAACCCACGCTTTATCAGTTAGATATTGCCATAAAACTGCACAGAAATCCAACCTAAATTCAATGGTTAGAGACAATCATTTACTTAGCTCTTGAGAGGTGACTTAATTGGGATTTGATTGACCTAGACTGGTCAAGACCAATGCTGGCTCTTGTCTTCTTCTTGGGACCCGTGTGCTAGTTTACACATGTCCATCTCATCATGGTAGTAGCTACCAAAGACCAAGTCCAGTCACTTTTCAAAACTTGATTTGCATTATTTCTGCAAACATCCTACTGACCAAAGTACATCCATGTAGCCACACCCAAGTCTGCAATGCTTTGCAGAGCACGACATAACTACAAGCACTATAGATACAGGAAGTGGCAAAGAATATTGGCCATTAATGAAAACTGCTCTAATTGGTCATAATATTTTTATAAGGAAAAATGGAGTCTAAAGTCAGTAAGCTTTCACTTTTTATTTACCATATATTTTACATGCCTATATATTTTAGGCACTGGCTTTTTACTTCAATATCTTCCAGCAATCATACAAAATACATTTCAACATCCTGATAGTGCAGATGAAGAAGTGGAGATTCAAAATTATTGAGAAAAATGTTTAAGCGTTCGTGGTTGGTCAGTGGTAGGAGCTAAACTTATCTGTGAACTCTGGGATTTGGTATCTGTTCTTTCTACTATGTAATGCTGCCCCTAAGTAAAATTTCCACTGTAAAATTTAAGGATAGGAACTAATTTAATCTTCTTTTATAGACAAAACAACTGAGCCACAGAGAAATAATCTTCATACTTTTTATCTTACTAGTTAACAGAAAATTGAAGAACTAGAACCTTCATTTCTTGATTCCTCATTTTCTCCCTAGTTTTATTCATACTTTTGTCATTGGACTCACACTTACTGAGTATCTGCTAGGTGCCAGACACAGTGTTTATGTAGTTCTCTGTTGGTAAAATCTTATCCTTACTATAGAAATAAAGAGAAATGAGAGATCACTTGAGTACCAATTACATGATGCAATGGATGCCTTTGTTTTCCTACAAGTTACCAAAAGTGAGATTCTGAACTCCAGAAACCATCTATTTTCTACCAACATGTAGGTGAGATGAGTTTTTCCTCTGGTCTTGACCACTCTCCAGGCTCCCTCGAGGCCAGGTTGGTCCAGGAGTCTACAGGCATCTGTGCAGGTGGCCTGGTCCCGCTGCTGATGGGGAAGGTGGGCATCTAGCATGTGTTGGCAGCTGAATCACCATGCTGAAATCATACAGCTGCCAGGTCTCGACTGAATTAGAGCTGACCTTAAGATGGATTTTGAAAACCATTCAAATAGATTTCTCTTTTTGGAAAGTTTTCAGAGTAAAAAAGGAGAAAGCAATAAAATGCCTTCAATTTGCAGTCCCTCCCTCTGAGATCCGCTATATGCAGGCTCTACACTCTATCCAGCACTGAGTCATTATCCCCAGTAGGTCCTGGTAGTTGGGGTCAGATGAAAAACAAGGAAAATGTGGCTCGGAGCTGCTTGCATGGGATCAGCATTGACCTCCACAAGTGCCGTGCTCCTTACATTACCCTGAGGAGAGGAAGAGGAGACTGTGGGGAGAAGATGAAGGTGACACTGGCTGGGTATGAGAGGTTACCGGGGCAAGTTATGAAACTTTTCCTACTCAAAAAAATGAAGAACTGTGGTGAATAGTTGGTGCTCAGGAAATATTTGCTGAAAGAGTGATGGTTAAATGAATGACCTTCTCCCTTAATTCTACTGCTTATTTGTTTTTCCCTTAATTTTAAAGAAAATATGCTTGCTCAGAGGCTGGAGAATAATGATTGGACCTCTGTTCCAATACATTTGAATGCTTAATGTGTTCTAGGCGTTGGGGTGGGATAGATGGCAAAGCCACACCCAACTGTTATTCTTGTGGAGCTTGCAGCCTAAAGAAGGAACTCAGTCATGGGTTTGAATGCTAATTCTGTCACTTACTAGCTCTTTTACTGTGGTTATTTAATATCTTTGTGCCTCAGTTTGCTCATATGTAAAAATACAGCAGGGTACTTAATTCAGTATACATACACACACATGTACACACAAATTCCTGGTACTGAATTAGCATTACATAAAATGTTTGAGAATGCCTCTTATATTGCTATGAAGATTGAATGTAAAAATTCATGTAAAGAGCTGAGTATGATGTGGGCATATATTAAGAGCTTCATAAATGGTAGATATTATGCTCTATTATAGGCAGCTTTAAACATTATAGCAATTCTAAACTTGATGTAGAGAAAGTAGGAAAAGGAATAGATTGGCAGGACAGTAATGCTAGATCTCATGTAACTAAAAATCAGATCATTTTTTTATTCTCTGAAACCTTGAGCAACATATGCATTCTCTCTCTCTCTCTCTCTCTCTCTCTCTCTCTCTCTCTCATGCACACACACACACACACACACACACTTATGTAAAACTTTTAAGTCTATAATTAGAAAAATAAGTACCTATATGTCTAAATCAAATCCTTCTAAAAGTTGCTATTATTCTGGATTCACACCCACATAGGGGCACAGTGATTCTACCTGGCCCTGCATTTGCCATAAAGACCAGGAGAAAACACCCTGTCAGCTGGGGTCCTCTGTGGGATAGGAGGGGCATCTCCTTTCTGCTCTTGAGGGGTTACTCCCCATTCACAGAGCCTGTCAACATCTGGAGAATGATGTATTTTCCTGTACACTTCTGCTCCTTTCCTACATCAAGTGTTTCTTATTCAGTATTACCTTGTTCCTTTGGATCCAATGAAACCATTACAGATCTGCCATTAATCAATCATTCTTAATTCTCTCCTCTTCTTCCTTCCCCACTGGACTTGTGCGAGGGCCTCTCCTCCTGTACATAATCACTCCAACCTGCTATTTCTCCTCCTCTATGGGTTTCTTCCTCCATTTGAATAGCTCACTCATAATCAGCATCATTGAGATTGCAGACAAGTAGTTGTACAAGTACCTCTGTACTTGAAGCTTCCCATCTGGGCACATCCTCATCCTCTCACTGAAGCATGTCTAGGACTTGAGTTTCCACAGCCCTCTTCAGTAGAAGAGGAAGTCTGCTCCCTACTCCCTCTGACTGCACGCCTGTGAATGTGGCTCACGTGGACGCACACCCCCGTGTCCAGGCGCTGTACCTTGGTAGCTCACCCAGCACAGCATACACCTGTGTGAGCAGAACAGGGCAGAGGTGATAGATAGGAGGAGAAGCAAATGTCACACTGTGACATGACCTTGACGAAGTAGGAAGTAATCATTTCAAGTAATTAAAAAGTGTTTTTTTTTCTTAAAAATGTGCCCTTGTAAATCCAGTTTCTTTCTCTTTTCTTTCTTCAAGTAATTTGTATTTATTAGTATTTTGAAAAGAAAAATGACTCGTGTTGACACAGAAAATATAGAAAATTAAGTGACAAAAAGAAGAAAAAAAAAGACTGTAGGAACTGCAGAACGCACGTCTCAAGGGCCACAGCACAGGAGTAAGATAAGTTACAGCACAAAAAATAGAAGCTATTTCAAGCAACAGTCTAAAGTGATTTTCTCTGGTTTCAGAAAAACCAGAAAAAGGAAAAACAGTGTCCTCATACTGCAGCAAGATAGAGTTTTGCTAAACATGCAGAAGAACCACTTGACGATGGAGATGAATCAACCCAGAAACAAGCAACCAAGTAAGTTCTTGAAAGCTGTGTTCTAAAATGAAAGATAACAACTTATTCTGAATGGTTTAGCAAGAGACTTTCCTGGAGAAGAGATTGGGAGTGGGGTGGACTTGCACTAGAAAAATACATACCATCTTAGAATTGGAAGGGGCGTTCAGGCCCACGCCATCTGTTTCACAGAGGCGGCAAAGAATAAATTTGCCCAAGGTTATGAGGCTAGCGTTTGATATTCCAGGCTTCCTAACTCCAAGTCCTGCACTCTTTGAACAGCCCCAAAATTTAACTTAGAGATTCTTTTCCACTTTCATTTTTTCTCCTTTTTTGGAAGAAGGGAGAGGATTAAAGTTAACAAAAATGATGGATAGTTGCTTCACCATTATAGACCCTGCTAAATCCAGAATATGTAGACGATAATGCTCTCTCCTGAGGGGAAGGAAGAGTTAACTGGTAATTATAAACCCTGGAGGTGAGCTCTACACCAGTGCCTCTGAAGACTTGCAGTTCTCTCTTCGTTTTGTTGTTTAGGGGACTGGGTTCCACAGGCAGAGACGGAGCTGTGCTGAAGAGCGACACTTACCATTTGCTCCTCCAAACACATTCTGTAGGAAGGCGTGGGATTTCACAGCAGCGAGAGCAAAACTATTCACAGCAGTACCATATGTTCCCCACCATCAGGAGCGGCGGTACTGGTCACTGTGCTTGGCAGGCAAACCAACTGAATGGAAATTCTGAAGACCACAGTAGGAGTTTTCTCTTTGTGGGTTTTGGATGGTAAAATCTTCAATCTGTTCCACAAGCAGAAATCAAAGTGAAAAATAATTCTACACTGTGTGTGTGTGTGTGTGTGTGTGTGTGTGTGTGTGTGTGTGAGAGAGAGAGAGAGAGAGAGAGAGAGAGAGAGAGAGAGAGAGAGAGCATGAATATCTGTGACTTCTAGAAAAGGTAAGGAGAAAGAACCTATAGGGGTAGTAGGTTATGCACTGCATACAAACTGGCAAAGTCTGAGAACACAGAAAATGGAGAAGGATGATTTGGGGTATAATTTCCATGTTTTCAGGGTCCCCTGCAAGAAAAAAAAGTAAGACTGAGAAGAATTTCCCAAATGCCAAGACCATTTAATAGAAGAATTACAACCGATGATAAACACAAGACTTTTTAAGGCTTGTCCTTTCTCTGTTATTAACTTTGTTCTTTCCGTTGTGCCAGAGAAAGCACAAGAGATAGAAATTGGCAGAAATACGTATCTGAAGAAATAAAATCCAACTCAAATGAAACACCTTGAAAACCTTTAGTATAAAGGTAACAAAGGCAAACCTTTGTTTAATAGTGCAACTTTCATCATCAAGAAAAGGCTTATTTGACTTAAAAGTAAAATTTAGGACAGTCATTTATTTAATCATTATTAAGTCTGTGCACCTATTGGGTATTTTCTGTTCCCAAAGTGATTTGCAGTCATTAGTTAATCCACTCAGCTTGCTTAGTCTAAATTCTGTTATATGCATATTACAGATAAGGAGAGTTGTTGACAACAGGCAGCAGGACCCAGGGGCTGAGGAATGGACTGCTAACTCATTGCTGGGAGTTCTCATCTTAACCACTTAGTCTATACTGGGAGCCAAGCCCGTACCCGCAGGATGAGGATTCTACTTATTTGAAAAATAAATACATACATTATATAAAATATTTGTTCTGCAGTTGTTTGAGGGCCCAAAGTTTTAACTTTCCATAAGGTCCCCTCCTGAGTATCATGTAGGCTGAGTCTCAATTTTCCTCATAGATAAAATTCATTTTATAGGGCCAGTCTTTCTGTAAATGTCTACATTGGAAGCCAGGACCATGGTTAATAAAGATATATGTAGGTGTTCACCAACATCCTCTCTAACACGAGGGAGTCTTCCAGAGAGTTTAAATGTATTGGAATAAACCCATGGTGTAATTTTCTTTCTTTTCTGTCCTTTCATTTTGGTCATCCATAATGTCAGTCTGTATTATTATTTGAAGTTTGCCAACCTCAATTTTTCTTTTGAGAAGGAGACCCGTCCCGTCCTAGAAAAATGTGGCTTTTAAGTGTTGTAACTTAAGTTGTTAAACATAAACCAAATGCTGGCCCAGCAGAACTTGTCCACATCATGCCTGGGTTACAACTGCGTGGTTCTTTATTTTCATTTGTTTGCTCCTGCCCTATCCAAACACATTAATTTGTGGTTCAGATAACATATTCCATACATTTAATTAGCCATTACAGGAAATGTAAAGAAAGGTGGAGATTTAAAAATGTATTCTTTCTTCCAGCTTCTTGACTTTTAACTCACATTTTCTGGTTGTGTTTATTTAACTTTCTATAAAATAATCTATTCAGATTAAATTTGTCCAACTGCTTCAACTTTTGGATTTTCTTCAATAATAAGAATTTAATTGGTTCTATGGGCAGATCAACTTAATTCTGCCCTGTCTTGTATAGTATGCATAATGTATTCATTGCTCAATAAATGGATACTCATAATAAAATAGTACTTAAATAAACCAGTGTTGGAGACTTCCCCATTGTAAAGTTGCTGGATTTTTCATTTACATTTAAGTGGTCATAGATCCGTAAATTCTTCCTAAATAGCTTTTCTGGTAAGATTTTAATTTTTTGAAAGATATCTTATTTGTCTTAACTGTAGCATGCCGACCAACCAAAACAATGACCAGAATTTCATTTGGAGTCTATTCAGAAATTCTTGCACTAATTGAGTAACAGAAATAAGATGCTCTCAACCCCTCCCACAGAGGCCATAGCCAGCCTCGGTGATTCATGATGGCATCACTGGGAGACATATGAAGGCCAGGACGATCATGGTGCCAGTCCAGGCCTCTTCAGTGAGAAAGTATTCAGGTTACACAGAGTGTTAATCTAGCCTCAAAATGGGAGCTGGCTGCATCTCCCTGGAATGTCTGGCTGCTGGTTGGCAGACACAGCCCTTTCTCCACCTTGGATCTGCTGGGCTGAGGATGCTTTCATAGTAATTTTCCAATGTCTTCCTTGATCAGTAGACTGCAGCATTTTATCATTTTGCAGATTTTGTTTTCTTCATGGGTTATTACTTCCACTGAACTGCACTTAACATCTATTAGCTTAGGTCTCCAGAAGATCAAAGTCCCTCTGTATCTGATTATACTGCTCTTTGCAATTTGTGTCTCCCACTCACCCTACCCCCTCCCCGCCAATCCAGGAGCCTTGCACCGCTACAGATTTGGTTTCAGCGTCTTCTCCTAAATCGTTTATAGACATAAAAGCATCATAAAAAGGACATCGTGCCTCTAGAAAGAAAATCAGAGAGAAAAATGTTGAAGACAGCAATAGTAATTCTTGTATTATTTCCATTTCAATATCATTCTTTTGAAATCCATGTTTGATTTTTTTTTTTTTTTTTTTTTTTGGTAATGGGATGGGTGAGGGAGAGGAAAAGATGTGCTAATGTCATAGAATTGTGTTAATGTCATAGAAGCCAAATTCCTGTTGAGATTTACTCTCTCTACTAAATCATTTACTCTTCTTTCTTCCAAAACCCTGTCCTGTCTTCCCCACATTTAGTTAAAACCATTTGTATTGTCTCCTCTGGGAACCTGTCCACAGGGCCAACATTCCATTCATTTTATGGTTTACTGTTAACCTTAATGACTAGGTTCTGATGGAGGATTTTATTTCCTTTCTAAGCCTTTAGTAAATAATAATCATCCTCTACATTTCATCTCACAGCTGCGATGTACCAAGGATCCTCGGTCACATGTCGACCCAGTCTCACCAGTAGAGCAGAGCTGACCAGAGCAGGGCATTTGCACTAGTCTTAGAGGAATATTTTTAGAAGCCACATAAGAGGCACAGTGTACATCTATCAGAAGATATGAAGTGGGTGCTCGTGACTTGAGACAGGTATCAGAAACTCTAAGTCTGGCAGCTGGAAAAAAAATAACCCTAAGGAGATTTGAATCTGAAGAGATTGTTGAAATAAAGACCTGAAGCCTTTTTTGCAAGAATAATTCCATACTGAAAATACTCAACAATACTCATTGTGAATAAAATAATTCAAAGCAAGAAAGGGGGTGGGGAGAAAGAGAACATCTGAACATAGATACTGACCACCTAGGGACCTTTTAAGTGAAAACTATGATCCAGTAGGTCTGGGGTGGGAACTGAGAGTCTCAAATATTCCTGACTGACTCAGGTATGGCTGGTCCCAGGACCAAACTTTAGCAAAGAATGAGAGAGTTTTTCTATGCCCCCTAGCAGGTCCAACACTTCAAAAAGTCCCCTCCACCCACTTGGTACACCTTGTCCCCATGGGAGACATTCATTGATCTCTGAGCGGGACAATGAGGAACCCTTGAGCAGTGGCTTTTGAACTTGGCTGGCTGCAAGATGTAATTCCCTGGGATTGGAGCTGGGAAAATTCCCAGGCCATACCCTATGTCAATCAAATCTGAATCCCTAGGAAAGGGACCTAGAAATTAGTATTTTAAAAAGTTCTCCAGATGATTCTAATGTATAACTACATTTGAGAATCAATAGCTTAAAGAAAAATAAGATTAACTAGATTGAAAACAATAGCCAACCTGTGGTGTTAGCTGCTTCTATACAATGACCTGGTTTGAGGAGAATGTACTTTTTTTTTTTTTTTTCATTTTGAGTCATGGTAATAATCCCACTTGTAGACCAAGAAAATGAGGCAGGGCTTATGTAACTTGCCCCCCAGGTAACAGCTGGTGGAGGCCATATAAGAAGCAAAAAGAGCAGGATCTTCTAGAAAGCACATGAAGAGAACTTGCTGGCTAATCACATTCATGTGTGAATCCAAGGGGTTTTGTTTTTGTTTTTTCATTTGTGTGTTTTATCTTAACCAAGAGTTTGGTGGTGCCATTCTAAAAACACGATGCCCTCGCTGGTCCCCCTCCCACCCTCAAAGATCAAATATGCCCACCTGCATCATTCACTACTCGGCATATCCGGGGCTCTCGACTCTCTCCCTAATTGCCTCCAACTGCCGCTGGCTCCAAGGGCTGACAGGACTCCAGATCGGCTTGGCTTTGTCTCCTTTCAGATTCCTTTGGCCTCTCTTGCGGCTAACTGGGCAGCAGGGGGAGCTATGGCTACCAGAAAAAAACAGCCTTTGAACTGCCCCTAAGTAGAATTTTCATGCTCTTTCCTCAAAGAAATTTTGCTAACTGCTATTCATCATAAGGCTAGTGCTTAACTACCTAAACCTGAGATTCTGGACAAATAGCCCATCTGGGCATGCTGAGAGCAGAGAAAGCAGAAATCAGTGGGGTTTATTAGACCCAAAGGCACAGAAGCAACTGAGATGGGCCCCAGGTATAAACACTACAGGTAGTCAAGTTCAGTTCAGAAAACCACCAGAAACAATAACTTGCATCTTCCTGAATGATGGATCTCATTTAAAAAAAATGGACCACTCTAATAAATGTGTAAAATATAAACACTACTTCCCTTTTTAAAACTTTAACCAATGACTTGAATGGAAATTTTGATACTAAACCTCAGTTTTTCCAACTTAAAGTGGGTATATGTCAGGTCAACAAATGTTCTTTTAACTTAGGCTGTAATTATTACAGAACACAGGTTCAGTGAGGAGTCAGGAATGCCCACAACTATATTATCACAGACTAATATTTTGAGGGAAATTTCAAAAATGCTACAAAGAGAGAATTCTTCCTAAATCCACTCTAAGGCGGAGCACCAATTTACCCTGAAACATAAATTCAAAGAGGCTGGTTCGCAAGCCCACAAGGATTTGTAGAATTGCCAGGCTCAGTCCCTTGGGCCCAGGTATTCTCTTAGGAGATGAAGGCTGGTTGCTGTAACCTCATTAGGATGCCCCAGCAGGACTGGAAGTAAAACACATCAACTTGTTCCATGAGAAGCTCATCCTTCCCAGCTGGTCTGAACTATGCCCCTATTCACTTTCCTCCTTAATCCTGATTTAGAAAATAAGAGGAACAACAAGTATCCAATACTCTTTCCCACTCACAAGAAAGGTTTCTTTAGAATCCTCATTCTGCCCTTGTTTCTGGGGATATTTGTGTGTCATGACTGAGAGGAACTAATGGCTGATAAAACCAGTCCCTTGTCTTCAAACAGGTTTTGGCAGCCATGATGTCAGGGGCCTTGAACATGTTGCTGTGAGTTGATAACACTCTTCGTGAGGGAACGTGTTGGGGCTCTGCAGTGGATTTTCAGCATGTGAGCTACAGGGCTTTGAGTCACTGGAGCAAGTGCTAGCAGTGTGGTGTGAAAATAGATTCCGTGCTTATTAACCTTAATTTCACTTTCTGCATTGTTCACAAATGTGTCCTAATTGTGTGTGAGCTTGCTTCTCTTCTCCTGGATGCACTCAATCTAGTAAGGGAGCTGGGCTATTGCACTGGGCGCAGACAGATTAGTAGTGACACAAATGCATGCAAAAATACACAGACAAGCCTTCATTCTGTAGCCGGCGACTCCCTGGTAATTCTCCTTGCATGTGTCCTTGAAACTGAGTTGCCAGTTACATGGGCTAAGGAGTCTGTTTCTCCTCACTGAGCCGGGAGACCTGACTGGGCGCCCCTGTGTTACCCTGTGTGAGAGTTACATGCTCCACCCCTGCCCTGCTGAATCCAGCTAGGTTCTTGGGCTAGACAAGGACCCTTGAAAACGCACAAGCTTCTCACCAGAAAAACAACTCATTTGGATAAAAGAGGCTTAAAATCCCAGTACTAGAGAGGCTGAGACAAGAGAATCACAGATTTTCAGCCAGGCCTCAGAGACTTACTGAAGCCTTCTATAACTTAGTGAGGCCTCAGAGACTTAAGTTATTTTTTTATTAAATAACTTATTAAAATAAAAAATAAGGGTAGGGGTGTAGCTCAGAGGTAAAATGCTTCTGTGTTCATTCCCTAGTACCAAACACACACACACACACACACACACACACACACACACACAAATCAGATTTTCCTATAATTCAATTTTGGGATAGGCTCAGTCTGTACAAATGTGAACCAGAGAAATTACTCAAAATATTCCCCCACACTTGAAGCAAGCTCCCCAGTAGAGACCATCCTTCCAAAGTCTCCGTTCTAGCCTAGGCTTCGGCATTCTATTTCCAGAGGAATGATTCACTCTCCCACTTCTAATGATGTTCTGCTTAGCAGGTGTGACAGCTGCTGCTGATTTGCTCACTCAACACCTATCCTCAGCCTCCTTCTTATGGTCCCCTTTCACTGTGGAGGCCGTTCCCAGCTTCCCTCGCGGGAGCCAGTGAGTCACAGTTCTGTTCATGAAGAGTCCAATGCAGCCATGGTACTGCTTCTGAGAAAAGGTTTTTCTTTCTTATGACCTTCTTCCTTCCTTCCTGCCCAATGTAGAGATGATGAGTGATGAGTAGACATATAGCTGCTCTCCAGCATGAAGCAATGCCAAGGATATCAAAATGGAAATGCAGGAGCATCCTTGATGACTTAGTTGAGTTGCAATAGCTCCAAGAATCTTGTATATATTTTCTTGTTTGCCTAAGTTACATAAAACAACATAAACACACACACACATGTATACTTAAATATACATAAAATTATATGTTCACCAGAAATATCAGATATTCTCTTCCTTGCAGATAATTGTGTTCCTATGCAGAATAAGTAGCATAAAAACTAAACGTAAACTAATACCCTGTCCCTCCTCTCCCCCACTCAAAAAAATAATCCCCAAACAAAGAGTTCCAGGCACTATGTAAGAGGGGATACTTACATCCCCAGTCACAATTCCATCTTCTTATTTTTGCCATTTCACAGATAGAACAACTAAAGGCTGGGCACTGAGAGCAACTTTACCAAGGTCATGCAGTAAGCTGCTAAGAGCCTAAGAGCCGGGGAACACAGCCAAGAGCTCTGTAATCCCAGGCGAGGCCTCCTCTGCTCTGTCTCTCCCACTCAGTTGGGAAAATGTCAAAGGATTTATCAAAAATAGCCTGAAGCTAGATTAGGTATTTTAATACCCAAAGCACTTAATTACTAATACAGTTTAAGGTACATTAACCTAATTGGAAACTTTCTGCATATGGCATAGCTTTTTTTTCCCCCTGAAAAAAAAATTAATAGTAGTCTTTTTAAACTTTTCTATGAGTCTCTCTCATGTTTATGTGCTATTATTGGTTTCCAAAGTTACAAAAATACCACCACCAGGAGCTGAATTAATGTTATTTTCTCATGTAAAAGAACAAATATAATTAAAAATAATAAAATAATAATAGGAAAAGGAAAGATAGAGTTTTCCCTGATAATTGCATGTCTCACTATTTAGCATGAGAAACAGCTAGGGGGATGCCACCGTCAGAACCCAGGATCATCTTTGGTGCCACTCCTCCCTTTCAGCCCTCCTCAGATCTCACCTTGCTCACCATCTGAACATTCTCCTCTGGACTCCTGCAGTGGCCATCTAGCGAGTCTCTTGTCCACTTCTAACCTGCTCTCCCTGTTGCACTTAGAGAGATCTTGGTAAAATGCAAATCAGATCTGTCAGTCCCCATTTTAAATCCTTCAGCAGCTCCCCATGGCCCTCAGGATAAAGTCCAAGCTTCTTAATAGGGCTTGAAATGTCCTTCATTACGGGTTCATGTCTAGTTCTCCAGTCTTACACTTAATTCTCCCACCATCCTGAATCACTTACAATACCCCAAGCTCCCTAGACTTTTCCTCCATTCTAAGCTTTTGCAGATGCTTCTGGAACATCTCCTCCTCCTCCTCCTCCTCTTCCTCTTCCTTCTCTTCCTCCTCTTCCTCCTCCTCCTCCTTTTTCTCCTTCCTTTTTTCTCTTTCTTTTACCATTTTCCAAGTTATCTCCTAATCATCTTTCACTGTTCAAGTACCCCTTCCTCCTTCTTTAATTATCTTCTCTACCAACTGAGTTAAGTGTCTCTGAAACTTGGAAGAGAACATACCCAATAGTGCTTCACTTATTTGTTTATGTGTGTCTCTTCCTCAGGGCATCTTGAGAGGGAATGTGTTTTCCTTACCTTTGCATATGCATCACCTGGTAAAGTGATGCTACAAAATAGATACTCAGTAAAAACAGTTGCTAGCCGGGAGTGGTGGCACATGCTTGTAATCCCAGCATTCGGGAGGCTGAGACCGGAGGATACCAGTTCAAGGACAGCCTCAGCTACTTAGTGAGGTCCTCTGCAACTCAGTGAGACCCGGTTTCAAAATAAAGAATTAAAAAAAAATAGGGCAGGGGGGTGTAGCTTGGAGGTCAAATGTCCCCTGGGTTCCTTCCCCAGAACCCCCCCCCCAAAAAAATTCTGACAGGACAAATGAATGAACTTTGTATCAAGAGGTATGCAAAAGACTAACAGGTATGTGGGACACACAAAAAAAATGGGGTAAGGCTGGGAAGAAGGATGACTTTTTTATTTTTAGTGGTACTAGGGTTCCTGGAAGCCCTTCTATCTCTGAGCTACATGCTCAGACCTATTTTATATATTTTTTTAAATTTGGAAACAGGGTCTCTTAAGCCAGAGCGGCTGGCTTCCAACCTGCGCAATCCTCCTGTCTCCGCCTCCCAAGCTCGGGGATTACAAGCGTGCACCATCATGCCCGGCAGAAGGATAACTTTTAAGTTAATGAAGTCACAGAGAGCTTCCTTCAATCTGGCACTTAGCAAAGAAAGCACAGGTCTGACATAGCACACATAGGGCCACAGGTTGTTCTCAATTAACAAAATCCAAATGAAGAGAAGAAGCAGAACTAGAAACTGCCCGATGCCATGCAACTTGAGAAATATTGGGTCCGGAATACTCAGGTATCCTTAAAAATCCCTAAAGAAGTCACATGGGGGGTCCTAGCATCATCACAATAAGTGCACAATTTTGAACTGTTCGCTCCTCTTACCCTCTTCCTCATCATTCCTCTCTGTTAATGTCATTATCTTGATAATTTTAGACCAGAGGCACCTCCAGAACCTATTTCTCCTTTATAAGCTAGATGATTTCATAAGTTACTGTATACACATGACCTGTAGAAGCTAAAACTGACATTTCATACTAGAGCATCATATAGAAAGAAGCACTAAATGGAAGAACTGATGACATTTCTCTGGGCTCTCTCCTAATGTACCTTGTTTCTTCTAGGTAACAGAGTCATTTGCACCATCTGTACTGATGTTAGCCTCTCTCTCTCTCTCTCTCTCTCTCTCTCTCTCTCTCTCTCTCTCTTCTACTGGGATTGAATCCAGAGGCATTCTACCTTCAAGCTACACCCCTACACCCCAAGCCTTTTGATTTTTTATTTTGAGACAAGGTCGCACTAAGTTGCGAAGGGCCTCATTAATTTGCCGAGACTGACCTCAAACCTGCGATACTCCTGTCTCATCTCCCAAGTACTGGCATTGCAGTCATGTGCTACTTCACCTGGCTTGATTCACCATTAGCTGGGACTATCTTAAACACAAATGGGAAGGCCATGTATAATACCACACCCTTAGAACCTTCAGGGTCTGTGCTCTTTATTCATTGCAAAAAATAAGAGCTCATGAGGCTGCCTTTGTTTCTTACCATGCTTGTGGGGATGGCAGCAGTGGGCATAGTAGCGTGTGGTAATCACAATTCTGAGAGGTGAGCCTGATGTCAGAAAAGCTGTGCATGCACTTAAACAGGGCAACTGCCTCTGGAACCCACTGCCTGGATGGCGATCTGATCCTGGGGGAAGCTCCATATTAGACAGTGTCTGTGGCTATGAGGAGGCTGCATGTGTATCAGGGAGAAGCATCTTCTCTGTGTGCTTCTATTGTCCACTGTGGCTTCTGATCTGAGTCACCATGGCCTACTTGGAACAAGAGTTGGGTTGCGGGGAGGGGAGGTAGTCGCCTACAAATAACCCCAAAGACTGAGATATATATATAGTCCAAATAAATGAGTAAAAGGCCCCTAAAACTACTATCAAAACGAAATAAAGCAATGGAGCGATAGCTTCAGGGTACCTGGAATCTTCCTGCCTGGCACTTGCATTTCAGACATTTAACACACACTCATGGAGGTGTTGCAATGGGCAGAGCATAGAATGCTGTGCTGGGGATACTGCAAAGCAAGTGATGCAGTTTCTGCCCGCAAAGAGTTTCCCACCTGTTGCAGGTGATAAAAAAAAAAGAAAAAATCTTCAAATAAATTTAAATACTGCACAAGTGAAGCAAATACGAAGGGAGTCAGGAAAAGAGAAAATGACTACCAGCTCTCTAGACTTGCCACAAGTGATGGAGTCACTGCTGAGTCTCAGCTCCGACGTCTTCAAGAACATGTGGAAACAATGGCCAGCTTTTAATCACTTATTCCATGGACTTTAGGTGTTCTGGGTACTCTGTTTTCTTTTATTTTCCAAAAGGCCAAGTCACTTCCACCTGAGAAACAGTCTTAGACTCTCTCCTACAAGGCTGATCTTTTCCTCTTAAAATAGACTTGGAAAAGACGCCTATCCTGATGATGCTTCCCCCCAAAGGTCAAGATGTAACATTTTTCACATGCATTATAAAGACCTAATTTTACCAAACTAACATTAGGCCTCTCCTCTTAATTTTTCTTTCCTTTTAGCTCTGTGGTGGTATTATTTCATCTTCAGTAGACTTTCTTTTCTGATTATGAAATATACTTAAACATTGTATGTGTGTGTGTGTGTGTGTGTGTGTGTGTGTGTGTGTGTGTGTGCGTGCGTGTGTGTGTGTGTAGTGCTGGGAACTGAACTCAGGGGCATTCTACCTCTGAGCTACCTACCCAGTCCTATTTTTTTTTTTATTCTTTATTTGGAAACAGAGTCTCATTAAGTTGCAGAGGGCCTCTCACTAAATAGCTGAGGCTGGCTGCCAACCAGGATCCTTCTCTTTCCGCCTCCCAAGTACTGGACATTTAAACATTTTTACCATCCTTGGGAGCTCTTCATACCCACATCGTAAGGCTTTGTTCTTTATCTCTTGCTGGTAAGATGGCCTCAGACCTGTTAAGAGCTGTGCCCTTGCTCTCCAAGTCCACCTCTCAATTTCTCTTCCACTCCCACACCAATTGTTGCAAACAATTTGCCCCATGGCAGAGAATTTTTTTTGAAATCTTACTTGTTTTACCAGGATATACAGGGGTATAGGATACACACACACACACACACACCTCCAACTAAGGGAGGAAAACTGAGCTAGAATTGATGGTGAAATGCCCTTATTAATCAGCACTGTGATAGGAACCAAGAAGAAGCGCCAAGCTGAAGGTATTGTGAAAGACATCCTCTTTTCTGTTCATTGTCAACTTCATGTCTTAATTTCTTCTTCTCTAGGGCTGGTGATAATACCTGCCTCACGGGATACCCGAATTAATATATAAAATACTGAGAATAAGGCACAACGCATCATGAGTACTACGTAGGTGTTTAGTAAATAGATAAAATAAGAATTGAAGTCAAGAGTTCAATTGAAGTCCTATCCCTAGTGATTGCTCTAAAGATTCCTCCACTCCTTAAAGGAGCCAACAGCTCGTGGTTCTTTTAGGGAACAGCTGTTGGATAGTGCTGGTTCACTATTTACACCTTCTTCATGTGGTGCTGATTTTAGAAACCTTTTAGTAAATACTTAAATTGAAGGAGTTATAACCACATCGAATTTGAATAGTACCCCCTATCCTAAAGTTGGGCCGAGGATTGAGTAAATTCAGCTTATAAAAGTTCAAAGACATCAGCTCTCTCCCTGAATTCATAGACCAGTGTGATGCAAACTTTTTTGATGGCGACCTAGAGTAAGAAAAATGTTTTCTATTGTGATCCAGGACACAGGTACATATGTTTATGGCCAAGATGAAAGTTACCTGAAGCAATCCCTGAGCTATATACAACACCCTTGGATCATTTCTTTTTCTGCTTGTTCATTTTTAAAATACTGCTTTTGACCATTAAATTGATTTCACAGTCCACCAATGGGTCATGATCTGCAGCTTGACAAACACCAAGTCAGACCAAAAGTATCTTTAGAAATGGGCTAATAATAAGAAATGGGATCCTATAAAAGACCTTAAAAGATCTTTAATGGAAGAAAGATGACTATTGATTTGGGTCTGTGCGGCCATGTTTCATTCTCCTTAAGAATTTAAATTGCAAAGATAAATTCCCAGCTTCAGGTATATTTAAAAAATATGCTTTGGCCTCATAAAAATAGAAGTTCCAGTAATGACACATCAGACAGCACTGGGGACACACAGATTTTTCTAGAACAAGTAATTATACTGAGAATTCTCCCATTGAGCTCTAGATATGCATAACCATATAACAGAACATGGTAGGAACAGGTAGATATTGCTTCTTCTTGGCCCTGTTCCTGATTTGAAAATATTATAAATATACTGCTCTTTTGGCAATTGATAGGGAAATTCAGGGTTGAGATCCCATTTCTACTGGACAAGTTGCCACAGCACTCTGGTTTCCTATATAACAAACATCAGTAATGTCTGACTTTTGTATAGTACTTGGCAATTTATGGAGTGTTTTAATGCATATTATCTCAACCTCATAACAATCCTGTGAGGCATATACACTGGGCAGGTCTTTTCATACATTGTATTTATGACCCTAATGTCATTTAAGACTTAGCCATTTCCATTTACATCATAAAGAGGGATCATTTTGAAACATGCTGTTGGCTAATAGCAAAGGGTAACCCAGTGTGGAAAGAGCACTAGATTTGGCCTCAAAGACATGAGTTAAAATTCACAGTGTGTTAATTACCAGGTGTGTGCCCTTGAGAAGGTCTCCTGAGCTTTGTAAGAGGAGAAACATAAGTCATTCTCACAAGTAAAAAACTGACGGAGCAGTGGAAAGTAGTATGACCTTGAGTGTCAGACAGAACTGAATTCAAATCCTGTCTTTGGCACTAAGACCGTGAGCACTTCACTTCTGCAGCTCTGAATTGTATATTTTCAAGTAAGCATTACAATGAAATATCACTGGTCAATTAAAATGTTCTCCTAGTTGATATACAGTATCTGCTTCCACCTGCCTTTAAGTTATTCTCCTACTGCCAATTTAAAAAAAAGGAAATCTATGCCACTTACCTACTTAAAAATCTTCCATAGCTTCTCATCGCATCTGAAAGAGAGTAAAGCCTTTTCCTGTCAGGGACAACGTGACAGGGTCTCTGCCCATCTCTCCAGCCTCTCCTCAGATCACTCTCTTCTCTCCTTCCACCACAAACTCAGGCAGCCTCGTTTTTCCTCGGATTCGTTGTGGTTCTAGGTGTCTCTCCCTTCAGAGCCTGCACACTCTTCTCTTTCTTGTGCCTTGTGATTTCCCCATGGCAGCCCAATCTCACTCACTGGTCCCCTGCCAGTCTCAATATAAATGTCATTACCTTGAGAATAATGTACCTGAACTCCATTTCTAGTCAGAATCTCATGATCTCTCACCATGGGAGTCTGTTCTTGATCTTTAGAAGCTTTGCCATAGATATAACTAAGTCATTTTTTGTATAACTATGCATTTAATATGGGCTCCTCCCACTAGAGTCTAAATTCCAGGAGGACAGAAACTATTTTATTCATGGTTATCACCTGAGGACGTGATCTCTGGTATCAGATTCCTTCCTGTAAATTCCTTAGCTTAGTGGGGTAACCTTAAAAAATTTAGTTCCCCATGCTATGCCTCACTTTCTTTTGGTAAGGGGGGAATATTACTGGTGTCTACTGGATAGCATTCTATGCAGAAAAAATGAGCAAATTTAAGTTAAAGTGGTAGAGTCCAGTGCTCCATGGAACAATAGATGCTAGTTATAAGTGATAAGTGTTGATTGAAATAATACATAAATTCATTCAGTACATGACATAGTACTTGTAAAGAACCACATACAAGACCTGAAATAATACTAGACAATAAATGTTAGCATCATCTTCCATTCAGTATTTTTTTTTCCCCTGCCCTATTTTTTATTCTTTATTTTGAAACAGGGTCTCACTGAGTTGCGAAGGGCTTCACTAAGTAGCTGAGGCTGTCTGCGAACCGCTATCCTCCGGTCTCAGCCTCCCAAATGCTGAGATTACAAACGTGGACCAACACACCTGGCTCCTTCAGTCTTGAAAGAATCCCTTAAAGCAAGCTGTCACCAAAGGAGTGAAGGAAACAAAAGGTACTTGGGGAAAAAGAGGCTTGTTTCTCCCAGGATCTGACTCCTAAGTTGCTAACTGGCTGTCTCTGAGGGAAATGATACTATGAACTCATATTGATTTGTGTTAATTCCAGCAATGAACTGGGAAAGGGAGGAAGGCTGTGGTTGGCTGAAGGTTTGTGGACCAGGCTCATGGTGTTGCCGGAGTATGAAAGTGGAGCACTGTGTCAATATAGCCAGGGCCCTTGAAATTTGATGACTGATGTCGACATTGTAGAAAGAGCTGGGGGCCAGCAGCCCTGGAAAGACTGTGAACGGGAAGAGAACAAATTCCTACTGGAGTTTAAAGGAAAAGAAGCAGCCCAGCATGTAGCTCATGGCTATAATCCCAGTATTTGGGAGATGGAGACAGAAGGATCACAGGCTCATGCTCAGCCTCAGAATCTTAGTGAGACCTATTTAAAAATTTAAAATAAAATAAATTAAAATGGAGCTGTGAGTGTAGCTCCAAGGTAGAATGCCTCTGGGTTCAACCTCCAATACCCCAAAACAAGTAAACAACAAACAAGTGGAGGTAATGGAATGTCTTAACCTCTGGAAGTTCCCATACCAGAGAAAGCATATTTTCATAATCAAAAGAGTACAAAATGAAGAATAAAACAAGTTTGGCCTGGGCTATCAGAGGCATTCCTTTGCAATAAGATATAAGAGCAAGTATGTGCAGAAATTAAAATGGAATCGAATGACTTTCACAGGTGTTAAGATGCTGGCATGCTGACGTGGATAGGGTTTGACAGCAGGAGTCACTGGAGGCTTTAGCTGAAGATCATGAAAGATCATAGCTCATCAAGGCAAGACGGGGAAGTGGAGGTGGAGCTGAGGAATTGCCAATAGGGACTAAATATGGGTAACAGCTTAAGAAGGCAATTGATGCTTAAATAAATAAATAAATAAATAATAAGTGTCAGCCAAGAGTACATGAGAGAGGCCAAAAGCAGATCTGTGGTATTTATAGCTAAAATTCAGTGTGAAGGTTCACACATTCACCTTAACCCAAGGGACTGGATTGGATCTGGCTTTGGATCTGGTAAAATTCCTGTGCACTCTCACCAATCACCCAACCTGGGTATCCATTCCTTTCTTTCTTTCTTTTTTTTTTTTTTTTTTTTTTTTTTGAGGGTCTGGGGATGCAACCCAGGACCTCCGAGCTACGCCCCCTGCCCTATTTTTTATTCTTTATTTTGAAACCGGGTCCCACTGAGTTGCAAAGGACCTCACTAAGTAGCTGAGGCTGTCCAGGAACCGCGATTCTCCTGTCTCAGTCTCCCAAATGCTGGGATTACAAGCGTGTGCCACCATGCCCGGCTCCACTCCTTTCTTCTACCAAAAACTCACACTGGGGACTTGACTCCTCCTTCATCATGAAAACAAACAAACAATAAAACAAAACATGCCATTTGGCAGCCAGGAAGGAAGGAGTTAAAGAAATGATGTTTGTGGCACAGCTGGGAGCCATTAACAATTAAGTTCTAGGGCAGAAACCCATCAGGAAGTCAAAGGAGTACAAAAGGAGGCTCTATGGCCTCTAAAAAGCAAAAAATTCCTTCAAAACTGAATGAACTGCCTTTACTAGTGAGCCTTCAGCAAAACCCAGATCCCTCAACTAAGAATGAATAGTGCTTATTAGTTAAGAGCCTATACTGAGCCTAGCTATAAATCAGGGTTCCTAATAAGGGAGACAATAAGAGCGTTAGTAACTTCTAGAAATAGAATTTAGCACTGTATAAGTTAGGAAATGATACTGACCTGATTTTAAAATCCTACTTGATGAGGAAACATAAAGTAGCCTCACAGTTTGGTTTACTTTTTATGGCAAAGAGCGCAATCTTGGAGACACAAGATTTAGAGCAGTGTTTTAGAATGACAGCCCCGCAGACCAAGAAGCAAGATCTCACGCTTTTCCCTTTATTTTTTCTGCCATCCATATGTTGAAATCCTATGTTATTCCCTATCTCTGTCTCTTGCTGCTCCACCAGGACCCATCCTAGAAACAGTTTCCTAATATGTTTTAACAGAAATGAATTCATGAAACAGTCTCAGAAACCAATGAGCTACCATAGGTAGGTTTTCATTAGTATTCTGTGAGACTTTTCTAGAAATTTCTAGACCATCCTCATCTCTCCTACCACGTAGAGTCTCATGTATATATTCCATTGTGACCATCCCTCGTGATAGGAACTGATCACATGCACCCTGGCAACTGGTTTTATGTTGTTGTTTAGTAATTCTGTTGCCTAATATATAAAGTATTACCTTCTACTAGAGATTACAGACCATTTGGTGCCAGGGACATGCATCATGATTCATTTGTATCTTCTGTTCTGCTTCACATATTGCTATTTAGACAGTGGGCCCTTTAATGACAGTAAGTCCTTGTAGAACCCAACTGAACTTCCACAAGGAAACCATGCCGGCTATATTAGAAAGTAGGAAGCAGAGAATGAGCAATAGAGTATGTTGATATATAAAACAGGAGGCATGGTCAGGAAGCCTTCTCTGCATAAGAGTCTCAAGGAAATGCCATCTATCAAGGGGAAGAACATACAGCCAAAATAATTTATACTGTTTTCACAAGACTTACCACAAAATGCATGTGCAAGGAAGAACAATTTTCTCCTTTGATCACTATCATTTCTGGCTAGTAAAGACCTGACAAGGTAGAAAAAGTCAGTCATATGTGTTCAATGAGTGAGTAGACAAAAGTATTCAGGATCAATGATAATATTAATAAGTAGCCAGATTAACCAGGGAATATTTCCCAGTTAATTGGAGACAATATCAATTTAATGATGAAAGGGGACAAAATTTGTTGCTTCGCTAAAGGTATGGCCTAATCATAGGGAAGAAAAGAAAAAGTAGTTGAAATAGTTTTTTTTAAATATATTTTATTTTAAGGAGGAAGGTTAGAAATGATGAGGAAAGGGTAATCATGAATCCCAGAGAGTTGTCAGCTTTGGGATGGTGAAAAGAAAATGAACTTAGGATAGAGAATAATTTAAGTTGGTAGAACCAGAAGTTTGAGAGGCCATCAGGAAGTTAGAGCAATTATGCAAAATAAACCCAAACACGTTATTTAGAAGACATTTTTCTACCTTCAATGCCAATGACTGTCAAAGCCTAGGAGGGGAGATTTCCCCAAGCTAACAGCACACAAATGCAAGACTCATGGACTGGCTCAAAGTGCTTTGCCAAAAGGATGGTCCAAGGGATGACTGGACTTGAAAACTGGTGCCAATGACACCAGGTCCCAACCAGCCAAAAAAATGTCATATAACCATATTTCACAGCTGAGTAAGAGCCGCAGCGTTCAGACGATGGATCTTCTGATGATTCAGTTCTATCAGGAACAACAATAGCAACAGCAACAACAACAAAACCTAGAGAAGCCACATTTCCCTAGCATGGAGAGTCATCCTGAAGAGACTCTTGATTCATGAAAAATGGTCAGGATTGTCTACAAGAGGCATAAATAGTGCAGAAACATGCTACTTCAGTTCAGATAAAACAAAACAAAACAAAACAAAAAACCTCCTTCACAGATCCTGAGCTGGAAGAAAAAGATGACCATATCTCTATCAATTCTGACTCACATTAATATTCCTTTATGAATTTGACACACATTTATCAAGTGAAAGTATTTCACAGAAGCATTTTTAATGCTGTAGGTAGGAATTGCCTGTGCTTTCTAATTAGACCCTATAAAAAGCTAGTTCCCACATGCATGAAAGTTCCCTTGAGTTACCAATAGCAGGCCTCATAGGAATGCCGGGAAACTCAGGCAGTATCATCGAGGCTAATCTCATGCCATCTGCTCAGTATCCTCAGAAATGCTCTTCCAGAAGGCAGTTCTTCATGTTCTTAAGCATCTTTTTGACTTGAGTCAGTGTGGCTGATAAAAATAAACTTTGTATTTTGAGTCACAATCCATTACACACTTTCCTAAAAAAAAAAAAAAAAAAAAAAAAACAATTGGACAAAACTTTGCCAGTCTTGATTGTCTCACTCGTTGTCTGGTTCATTACTGTCCTCCTTGCTGAGTCCAAGTCTCCCTTCTCAATGACTGTATATTAAGAGATGTTGTTATCTTGTTAAAGAGTGTGCCAAGTGGATGTCTCCCTTTGATCAGTTGGTCTCTGTGTCTATGGGCTTCGCTTTGAAGCAGCCCCTACTGTATGAGGAGTTAGGTCTGTTTCTGCTGAACAGAGTAGTTCTTGATAGCAGAGTGAGAAGAAGGTCTTTAACTATTTATTATCTGCTTTGGATAAACGACTCAAATGCAGAAGGAAGCAAGCAGAAACCAAAATGACGTCTTGCTAAGAGTCATAGTGTTTTCTCTGGAAAGAACATATTCGTTATCAAGGGCTGAGGAAGTGTCCTTTTCTCTTTTCCTGCTGCATATGAAATATTTACTTGTTAGGCCGCCTCTGAAATCACCATTTTCCATAGAACTGGAGCGACTCAACCCATCAGTGTGCTGGTTAATTAAGTGTGACCTAAACCAACTTGACTTGAGCTCTGCATTAAATGCACAAAACCCATTTGAGCTGACCAGCAGCAGAAGTGGTACTCAGAGAAATTGGAAAGGATTTCTCCCAAATGCTTTCTACTTACTTACAGCACTCAAGTAATGGTTGAAGATTAGCATATGACATGACAGATTACATTAAGTCATGTCTTCCCAGTGCTTTATGACAGCACTATCACATTAGCTTCTTAGCACTGGCACATCGAGGCATGCAAATGTTTTCAGACCCTCTTATTCAAATCTACAAGCTGACATGGCAGCCCTGATATGATTATTAGTCATTTGAGAGACTTTAATTCACGTCATCAGATAACAGGTTCTGCTAAAAGGTTAGAGAAACTGTCTGCTTCTAATGAAGCTCTCAAAAAAAGACCCTCAAAAACCCGTTACCACCAAGAACCTGGTTTGACTTTATTGACAGGACCCCTCTAAGAACGAACTTGACTGGAATAATTAAGTAGGCCTGTAGGCATTGGGAATATTGTCAATTTTTTCAGAGAAAACCATGTTGGATGGCTGTTTTTCTCTTTTATCCCTACATTCCCCTCTAGCTTATCCTAGGTTGACTGTGGTCTCTGGTAACAGCTCCGATGACCCTCAGACACTTCTAGAACCTGATATCTACTATGAGCCTAACAGGTATAAGGATAATTATTCCTAGAATGTTCGTTACCACTACCATTTAGGCATCCATACTGCCACAGCTCACAGTAATCTTCTAGGCAGGCTCGGCCTGAGTAAGGGCTGATATGTGTGACGGAAAGTTTCAGAGTCTGTAATACAGAGTGTGTTTGCTCCAAATTAGTTTTGTAGTCAAATGTTTTGTTTTGTAATTCAGCGATCTGTGTTCAGACTCTCAAGAGAAAGCCTCTTCAGGATGCTTCCACGAAGGTCAAGGGAGTTTGGCACCATTCAAGATATTTTTTTAGAAGGAATGAAGATAGCACTAGGAAATGTACTGGCAAGAGGAGCCGAGAGAGCCAGAGAGGATCCTCCACTGGTGGAATAAGAGTTCAGTGAAGGAGCCAAGGGAAAAATCATTTCCTAAAACCAAGAGGAGTGAACACAATCCTCTCTTCTCCTCTCCTCTCCTCTCCTCTCCTCTCCTCTCCTCTCCTCTCCTCTCCTCTCCTCTCCTCTCCTCTCCTCTTCTCTCCTCTCCATCTTCTTGTTAAGGTCCAAAACAGTAAATACTAAGGAAAATATCAGTGGAAAGATCCTTAAGAGTAGATAGTAATATTATTGAGTTGCCTCTAAAATGTATGTGTTGTTATTGTTGTTGTTGATTTAATGTTTAGTATAAACTTATTCATGCAAACTTCTGGAGGGAAAAAAAAATATATATATATAGTTTAAGGTAAAATTTATAGTCATTCTGCTATCTAAGAAATTATTCAAAATTCTTTAATTTCAGTTGAATTCATTTCTTTCTATGCATAGATGTTAGCACATATTGCCTCAACAGAATTAAATGTGAATTTAATATAATGTTTATTTTTTTCTTTCTTTTTCTTGTTTCTCTTCTGTTTAACAACCATTCTTGTGATCTTGCATATGTTTTATTTCAGTCCTTGTAGCTTTTCTTTTGATCTAAATTATAATGTTTTCTAAAGTAATCTTGGCTGAAAGGTAAGCTACTGAATATGGTGAACATACAGGGGCATTGATAAATGGTACTGTAAACAAGTTCTTATTCAGCTAGCAGCTGCTTTAAAAATGGTCTGGAAGAAAGGAGAGAATCCCAGAAAAAGATATTGGATAATATAAATCAGAAGATTCTCTTCTCTCACCTTTTCATCACCCTCTTTTGCTCCTTATGCCCTTAGCCTGCTGCCAGCTCCAGCCTGTGGTCATGAATGCTTGCACTACCAGGCACAGATGCACACCACCTGTCTGACAGAAGCTGGCTGTCTGGAGAATCTTAGTGGCCACCAGGAAGATGTGGCTGCTAAAACTCTCCTCACCCGTTGCTTCCTGACTCACCATGCAAGATCTGGGTGGACATTCCAGTTGAATCGGCATGGATGGAGTGTATGTCCTAAACTAGAAACAGGCTCTTTCTGGCACTGGAAACTCAAGCCAAATATAAGGTATTTGTACAGCCTTCTCCATTCAGGCTGCAAAATACAGAAGGCTAGCGACTCTTATCTTTCTTCAAGCTGCTTTGATTCTATGAAAATCCCACCTTTCCCCTGTTTTAAGGGTAGCAGCAGCCCTACCTTTAGTATCTCTAGGTACAATTTTCATCTTGGTCAATGCCTCTTCCTGAATTCTAAAGGTTTCAAGCACACTTCATTTTTCACCTTTCAATTAAAGCTGAACTTTTCACTCTCAAAAAAATTAAAACAAAGAAAGAGAGAAGAAAAAAAGAAAGAAGAAAGGAAGGAAGGAAGGAAGGAGGAAGGAAGGAAGGAAGAAAAAAAAGAAAGATTTTTCTTTTCAGTGTGTTTTTCTTGAAAACCCCTCCCCTGGATTCCAAGTAGCCCATGGACCATGGTAGTATGTCACTCATGTTTGTGTGCCCACTAGGAATGCACAGTGAAATGTTCAATGTGTTTAGTTATTGGATAAAGGAATAAATGAGAAACTTAGTAAACTATTGTAACTCTACAGAGGTCTGTATTCCCATTCCTGGACTCACCTTCCTTTTTCTCCCCTAGAACACACTCCTTCTGTACTGAGGATCCCTTTCACATCCGTGTGAGCCTCGGTTATCTATTTATGGTTGTATGAATACATGTCTATGAATGTAAAGTAGTGGAAGTTGACTTCAGTTTTAAAGTTTCTTCTACATCAGACTTTAGGAATTTAGTAATGCTCTTAATTTTGATTCCTAGACACTTGCCCAGCGGATTGTAGAGAAACCGCAAGCACTGTATAACCAGCCTCTGTTGGTGCTTTAATCTCTGCCTCTTGGGCACAGCACCCACCACTGGAACTTTGATCAGTTCACCTGCACAAACTCCCCTTTGGTACCTGAGCATCCCCATGATTTTGAAATAAAGAAGTTTAAAAAATGTTCTGAATATGTTCCTGGATCATCCACCTCTTCTATGGGCCTCAGAGATCAAATCCTGGCTCTCTGGGCTCAAAAACATATAAAGAACCTACAACTAATTTTAAAATATCAATTGGATGCCAACATTTAACATCCCACGAAATTTGCAATGGCTTAAGCCAATTTCCCAGCATAGTATTCTCCCATTTCTGTTCCTCTCCATCTCAGGGTTTTAAAAGAAAACAAACATCTACATGCATAGATTAGGGTCCTCCCATAAACACATGTTCCTATCAAAACCAATCAAAGTGGAAAAAAGAAAGAACAGAATATTCCACATTTTTCTTTAGATCTGATGTCTGATTTTCATTAGATTTAACCTTATTTCTTTAAGATCCTAGGCAGTGACCCAATATTTATTTTCCTAGCCGGGCCCTGTTCTTGCCAATGTTTCACTGTAGCTCCTGGAGGCTTTCCTGGAGGAGTTCAAGGCGCTCACACTCCCTTTTCTCTGGGAGACACACATGTGTCACGTGCATCCTTCATTTCGTTTCTGAGCTAATTCTGAGCCCTTTCTTTCCCTCTATTCACTACTTCTTAATTTCTCCCTTTCTTATTGGATTTACAACTGAATACTCTAATTTATTCATCATATAGTGCCTTTATAACTCATTTTTTCCCTAGTAATTTACACTGGACCATATGCTTTCTGCCGTTGCCTCCTATTATATTGATCTGTAAAGCTTCTGGGGGCAATGATTAGCATGAAAGAAGCTCTGCAAATGAAAGTGATATTGTATCTTATTTGTTCTCTTTGGAACAAAATATATTTCAGAGTCCTCCATGTAGTATATGTGGCATCAGATGTTCTCTAATTTTGCAGGATTTTATACGCATATCGCCTCTCCCCATCCCTGCTCCCAATTTTTTTTAAACATGTGGACAATGACTAAAGTTAACACAGTGTTCAGATGCAGTTTACTAGTTGCATTTTGTAAATCATACTGATCTGCAAAGCCAAAACTTCTCTTAAAATTCTTTCTAAAAGGAACTTGACCACATAGTAATTAACTTGTTGTCAGAGGGCATTCTCTATTAGACCTGTTTGATCTGTTTGCACAGTTTGCGTGGGATAAAATATATGTTACTCTTTTGTTAACTGCAAGGATGGTACAGTTAGAAGTGTAGAAATTGTACTCTAGGCCTCGCCTTTCTGAGGTCTGATTTCCTTGTGCACAAAACAAGGACATTAATGTCAATCCCAGCAGTGTTGTGAAGATCACAGGAGAAATGCATGTGAGACACTTTATAAACGTAAGTGTACAAAATACTGCTAAATATTATATTTAAGGCAAAATGCAATATACTCATAGTCTTTGTTCTTCTGGTTTCAAAGGGGGGGGGAAGCATGCCCATTTGAGTTTCATAAACAGAGTTTTGGCCAGGGATATTTGTGCTAACACATAATATGCCATATCAACTTGAAGATATTAATCAGCCCAAACTATACAGAGCAACTATATCTAAACAAGATCTTAAAATCTGTGGCTTTCTGTATTCACCAAAATAATACAACCAATAAGTAGCTCAGCAACTGCTTAGTGGATTTTGATAGACTAGGACATAGCAAATGTGGGGAATTTTACATTCCCAGGTCATTTTAGGAATTAATCCTGGGTCTAGTCCTTTAAAACTGGTGAACTTCCTCAAGGCAGAGGGGAGCCAGCAGAGATAAGTCCCAGCAGGAAAGTGAGGGCAAAAGTTTAAGTAGGACCTCTGCCAGCAATGCTCAGTATTACCTCCATCCAGTTTCCTCTGCAAATTCAATGAAAAAAAAAAAAATAGGACTGGATGGCAGAAGCACATTTTTTGTTTTTATCAGGGGAAACATATTCGAATGCAACTTACATGAAAGCCTGTTTTATAAAACAGATGCGAACTGACTGTCGGAGCCTCAGTGCAGACGGGTATCTAAAGCCTTGCTCAGATGACTCCTGCTCTTCCCCTCTGCGCCCCGCTTCCCCCTTCAGAGCCAACGACGGACCTCAGAAAAGGTTTGAGTGTAATGATTACTCATACTCTTTCAGCCCTCTTTCTTAAAAGGCTTTTCCCTGTCCCTTATATTATCCAGGCCTAGCCAAAATGTCTTTTCTACCATCTTTCTTCTAGCCTAGAAAGTTACTTTCTGTGTTTTATATTTTGAGAAGTTTAAGAGAAATTTTAATATTTCTCAAATTAAATGAGACTACTTTATACTGCTCATATTCATAGCATCTATTATCGGTAAACATTTTTATTCACTATTAATATTTTTAGGGAGGTACTAGAGATTGAACCCAGGGGGATTCTACCTCTGAACTACACCTCCAGTCATATTTCATTTTTTTTTTATTTTGAAACAGGATCAAGCTAAGTTGTTGAGGCTGGCCTCAAATTTGGGATACTCCTGTGTCAGCCTTCCAATTACTAGTATTATAGTCATGTTCCAGCATTCCTGGCTTGTTATTAATATTTTTAAGAAAAAACTTTATATGATACCATATAGTATACAAATATATTACTTATGATACTCATTAAGTGACATATTGTTTAATTAAATATTGAATAATGTTTATCTCTTTCTCTCCATAGGTGATCTTTATCATTAATATGCTGATTCTTTTTCATCCATATTTTAGTATAAAAACATAGTGAATGTATATATGCCTTCATAAGTAATGAATGGTATCTTTTATATGATTTTATAATATAATATTGTTCTGCTTCTTGTTTTTTCCTTCACTCAGGGAATGAGTAATTATGTAATGAGACATAGCCAGATTGATTATTTTTCTAAAAAATTGTACAGTCTTTTTTTCATATGTATATCTGCATTTTTTCACTTATGTATTTCACTGTTTTAGGTAGTTTCCTCCCTCCTGTAAAATAATACTAAAATATATACTATTATAGTTGTCTTACTTGTTTGTATATCTGGGAAAATCTCTCTACATTGCACATGTATGGTATTTCCTTCTTTCCAATTATTATAAATCTATAAATAATTTAAAATAAAATATTTAAAACTATCATATGGCCGGCCGTGGTGGCGCAAGCTTGTAATCCCCGCGCTTGGGAGGTGGAGACAGGAGGATCGCGCTGGTTCGGAGCCAGCCTCGCTGGCTTAAGAGACCCTGTTTCCAAATAAAAGAAATATAAAATAGGTCTGGGAGTGTAGCCCGGAGGTAGAAGGGCTTCCAGGAACCCCAGTACCACCCCCCCCAAAAAAAAACTATAAAAAAACTATCATATGTTCTTAAAGATTCTTATTCTATTTTAAAAATATCTTGACTTTTCTATCATTGGTTTTACATCTCTATTTCTCTAAGCTCATCTGGAAAATAGTTCCTCTCTTCTATTCTCCAGTTAATTAATTCTCTTTATAACTCTATCTTTTTACTTATCTCTTTAGACTTCTTTAACTAACTACATTGTCTCTTTTTATTTTGGTTCTTTTTCTTGTCTACAAAGTCATTTATTCTTACTTTATAAGTTATCTCTCATTTTTAATTCCCTGGTGCATATTTTTTACTTGATTACATATTCACTCTCAGGGGTAGTGGAATTCTTTGTATCCTATGACTGTTTTCTCCCAGATGTGGTCTAGATTGTGGTGGTCCAGTATGACATGTTTTACAGTTGTCATATAATCAGGCCTTACAGGTTTTTTTTAAATTAATGTCATATTCTGTGTATCTCCATATTACATGGTTCAAATTCAAACCTAATTCCCAAATGTGGACATCCATGTAATACAGTACTATTTATATCTGTGGGCCCAAGTAGGCAGCTAACGTTAAGCATAAACCTAATCAGAAGGTAAATTCCCCTTTATAAAAGTTAGCTTGTACTTTGTACTTATCTCCTGAATTTAGATTGTGATCCCTGTTTTACCTCCTTATACACACTGGTTGATGTTACAACAATTTCCACTGAATGAATATTAAAACCACTTTTCTAAAATTGAATTTCACAAATCATTTGACTTTCAACTACTATTAAGATAACTTTAACTAGTCTGGTACCTTGAAATTTCTCTTTCTTGCATTCAAATATACATATATAAATAGATATTTAAAGAGAGACATTTATTATCTTACTTGGCATTTTCAAGCACTTGAAGCAGAAAAACAATGTTTAATGTGTTCTTAATTCTACCGGTTTGTCTGAGAATCCTGCTATACATAATCTTCTATCATGTATTCCTGGGTTTACCTGAGGTCTTTTTTCTCTCCTGAGGCAGAAACAATAGCTCACCAGACTTTGAATCCCTCATGACACCATGATATTCCTTGGCCCAGAGTAGATTCTTGATGAATAAATGCATTAATTGAGGGATTAAATGACTGGACAAGCATTTTTCTTGCCACACCCAACTTATGATGAATAACTCTATTTAGACACATAATTCATATAAGATTTATTATCTCTAGATGTCTGAGAGTCTGTTAATCAACTTGTCTGCTACCAAAGATAGATAATGCTGAATAAAAACACAACAAAACATTTAGTAAGTTATTAATTCCATCCACTCTGGAGTCTATACCATGGTTCAAACAGGCTCCATACTTTTTACCTGACAGCAATGTAGAGAGAATTTTGCCTTATCTACTAATGGTACAGGAACATTGCATTTCATGATTAGAAAAGAAGGAAACTCCTGATGCAGAAAAAGGGTATTGTGAAAAAATAAAGGAGATGTGGAAAGAAACACAATGAACTAATTTTTGTTAATAGTTGTGAAATTTAACTTGAACAACTATCCGTTGGTATGCTGTATTTCCAGAAGTTTTTCCCTTCTCTCAAATATTTATTTTCAAGAATTGTACTATAAATAAATTCAAGAGTATAGTTATGCAACTTGCTAAAATATTCAATATTTTTAGTCATTTCCTTACATATAATAATCTTTAGTTGGCTTAAGATAATTCTGGCCCATACAATGCCTCTTCAAACCACACAAGGCTTCCTCAGATGACTCAGGTAGCCATTTTAAGGTCACCTGTATTTATCAAAGCTACTCTCTTTGCGCATCTGATTCTCAGAATTGTCTGGACAATTTAGTCATTTTCATGTCTCCATTCTCATGTGTTTAATGCCTAAAATATACAGTGGTCTCCCCTCATCTACCTATAAACACCTACCTAAATTTCACAGCCTGATGATGAGCCTATTTTTTTCTGAAAAAATCTTTTAATATTTCTTGGAAATTCCCCTACAAACTTTTTCATGAAGGCCTGAAATTTAACAAGTCTGATATGAAATTAATAAAATAATTATAAAATGAAATATTATACTTATGGCTCTTTTTTGAGCAGCAGACAAGAAATTTTTGAAGGCAAACATTTTTAGGACAATAACTGGTACCTAGTTGATACTCAAAATATTTGATAAACTATTTCCAGAAACTTTTATAGGCAAGGAGATTCTCTTCATAGATTCAAATTCTCTCCATGGGTGATTGACCTAGGGAAGAACTTGGCATCAGATTCCCTGTGCTCTAGAGCCCCTCTGCATCCTTCTCTAGGACTCTGACTGCCCGATGCCTGCCATCTGCTCTTTTCTGCCTTGGCTGACCAGTAACAATTTGGTCTATTACCAGAATGACCATATCCTCTATCACAGAGTTAATAATTACCCAAGAAAATGAATATAAACTGGGAATGTCCTAAGAAAACTGGGATATATGATCACTATACCTACTGACTGCCCAAACTAGTATTTTAGCCTCATATTTATAGACGGGGATTTTTCTAACTGAAGGTCATATTCTTTAGTAATAACCACCACTTACAGTATACCCATTATAGAGTAGACTATAATAAACTACTTCTTTTTGACATCTGAGGAAATCAAGGTTGATAAATTAAGTGGCTTAACCAAGACCACCCAGCTTTGAATTGGATTTGAACATGAGTCTGTCTACTCACAAGATATCTTTCCTTTTTCACATGCAGTTTTTATTCTATACCACACTAAAGGGTCATATAAATTCCATTGCTGCCGGCAACTTTTACAATATAAAATCTCCCTTAACATAAGTAAGGCATTTGTTAGGGCTTGGAAACATTTTGGAGGATTGAAGATTTTCTTTGATATGGTGAGATTTAACTTGAACAGCTTGGATTTTCATTTCTCACTGTACCATTTTCTGAGGGGCTCCACACCTGCTTATTCCTTTCTCTCTACAAGATCCCTACCCCTCTTATCCTTTTTTTATCCACTTTACCCCCACATACACTATTAAAAGTCCTTTGCACAACTGAGATGCCATGAATCTTGTATTCAGAGAAATGAGCTGAAGTGTTGATTCAGCTCTTCAGTATGTTAATATATGATGCTCACAGCAATTTGACACTCCGCACCTGATGAACTCGGAGCTTCAGTAAATTGAGTTGTTATGTTTCCCTAGGTTGTTGTAAGGTTTAACACGTACAGACAAGGGTGAGGCTCCTGGGATAAAACTAGCTTTTCCAGGGGTTGGAGAACCTCGGGGCTTGGTTTAAATTAATCCTCCCTGTTAGTAGCACTTATTACTCTTACGAGCAGGGCAGCCTTCAGTGACAAAGCTGCCCACCAGCAGGGAAAGGCTCAGGGTCCCGACTCAGTGGCTACAAATTCCAGGTAAGATGTGGGAGCATGTCCGAGATAAGAGACAATAAAAGTGGTAGGAACTGTGAAAAATCTATTGTACAGGAGGTGAAAGGGGAGAGATTAACTCAGTAAGTTGTCAGCTCATTTTCTTACTGTGCTATCATGAGCTTTAACTAAAAAAAAAAAAAATCTGTTTGATCTCCTGTGTTGGAGATGTATTTCAAGGCCTGTATCTGTCACTGAAATCTACAAAGTGTGCCTCAGCTATAAATCTCTATCCTTGAATGTACACATGCAATTATCTCAGGGAGATCTGCCTTCCATAAAAATGACAGTTGTCATTCCTGGTCTTGTTTTCCTTCATATAAATATAATGTTTATGTCTAAAAATAACCTTCAATTGATACGTAACCGAAATTTATGCCATTATAATATTAAACGCCATACCCTTAAATGTCTTTTAGTACTCAGAAAAGGGGAAAAAGTGGCCTTTTTACTCAAACTTTATTTCTTCCAGTAGGCAGCCCTGAGAAATCATCAGTAAAATTACATTACGGTGAGATACCGCGGGTTAGCCGCGTTTTAGATTAGCATGCATCTTAACTGTGACGTCCTTTCTAATTATGAACCTAATGGTGGTTTGAAACCACAAATGTTCCCTGTGAGCTGCCATGGTATTGCCCAAGAATTGTACAATTCTGCCATGCCAGAGTATGTTTCCCAAATCACTCTACTCTTTTTTTAAATAGCTATGTTCTGTATCTGAGAACTGGTAGTGCTTTTCAAATACAAAAGACTACAATAAAAATAAACTTTACCAATATGGTAGGATTGACTAGTCATGAGTTTTCCACTCATGTGAGTCAGGTCATGATTCTGTGGGGACAGGAACTCTTCCTGGGGCTAATCATAGGTACTTGATAAATAATTTGTTAATAAAATTAGTAATATTTATTATAATAATAATAGTAACAGGTACCATATATCAAGTGCTTATGTGGCCCAGACCCCATTTTCAGTGCCACACATGCATCTCCTTGTTCCTCATTAAAATTCTTTGAGAGCCCAGCGTGGTGGCACATACCATAACCCCAGTACTGAAGAGGCTACCACAGGAGAACCCCAGGTTCAAAGCTAACCTCATGCAGCTTGGCAAGATCCTATTTCAAATAAAAATGAAATAGGGCTAGGAGTATAGCTCAGAAGTAGAATCCCCTGAGTTCAATCCTTAGTACCTCCCCAAACAAACAAAAAGCACAAAAACTCTATAAGATAGATATCACAAATGAAAACCCTGGTGTCCAGAACAGTTAAGTAACTATCCTGAGATCTCAGATAAAGTAAGTGATAAAGCAAACAAGTCCTCGAACAACTGTGTCCTCAGTCCAAAACTCACTCAGCTGCTCTGTTAACCCAAATGAACGGATGTTCTCAATCTTCTTCCTTAATTGACGTTCAGCTTAACAGGTTTTGTTTCCGTGTTAACAGCCATTACCAACAGTGGTTATTATTATTTCTAAGCTATTGTTCTTTGTCAACCTCAGTGCAATGTACTTGTCATACTTAACTCACCTTAACTTTTCACCAGCTCAGAATTTGCTATCACTCTGATGATGCTGGCTGGGTAAGAAAATGTTTAGCCTCAGTCATACAAGATAGGGATAGCCAAACAGAGGGTCTAAGTCCAGGTCCATCGTGTTCCAGAGGCCTACCTTCTCACTGTGACAATGAACACCTGACAAGGTCATGTGGATGAACTACATCCTATAAAGAGTATTTGTTCTTTTATTACTTGTTAAAATGAGCTCTATAAAAGCCAATCACCAAGAAGAAAAGGCACTGAAATATGTACATCAATATTGTGATTCAGACTAGATGTCTAATGTCTATTTGCAGGATTCTACAGAGAAAATGAATGTATATATAACTTATTGGATATATATATATAATAGAATGTATTCTATTGAATACATATATGTGTATATATGAGTTGAATATATATGAATATTATATATATACACACACATACACAAAATTTATTTTAAGAAATTGCCTCATGCTATTGTGGGGGCTAGCAAGTCTAAAATCTGCAGGGCAGGCTGGCAGACTAAAAACTTGGCAAGAACTGACATTGCAGTCTTGATACATAGACAATGGACTGAATATGAAGACCTGATTTAGTTATTCACTGTGTCCCATCAAACTACATTCAAGAGACCCCCAAGGACCCATGAAGATGACTTTTTAATTTTATCTAGTTTATACTTTTCTGATTTAAGCAATAGAAGAGTTGGGCCACATTCCCACACTTTAGCGTACCCTGCCTTGGTGACCATTACCTTCTCTGTAAGGTTACAGCCTGCAGTTGTAGAGGATGGGCCCACTACAAGCCTCTACCTCCTCTCTAATTCATACATACTCCATGTCCTGGAGACCTAGAATTTCTCTGGAATAATGGTCTGGACCTGCATAGTCTTTCCCCCATGTTTTACCTCTCAAACCTCAAGGCCTCAAGGCCAATTAGCTGAGGCTGTGGACATGTTTCCAGTACTGATAGAGTAATCCAGAGAGTGTGAGCAAAGACCCACAGTGGGGGTGGAGATGGGAATGGTAGGAAAAATGGGCAGACTGGGTTGGGTACCAAACGCAGGGGTCAGGAATTGGTCTTCCTGATTCCAGAATCGTCCATCAAAAACTGAGGTGTAAGCTGGGTGTGGTGGCACACGCTTGTAATCCCAGCATTTGGGAGGCTGAGACAGGAGGATCGTGGTTCGCGGACAGCCTCAGCTACTTAGTGAGGCCCTCTGCAACTCAGTGAAACCAGGTTTCAAAATAAAGAATAAAAAAATAGGACAGGGGGTGTAGCTCAGAGGTCAAATGACCCTGGGTTCCATCCTCAGACCCCAAAACAAAACAAAACAAAAGAAAACAAAAAACTGAGGTGTATAAGAATTTGAGACCTACACCTGTTTTTCCCTCCCCCTTGATATAAAGATATATTTGAAAAAGTAGGAGACCAGACAATGTTTTATATAATTTTAAAAATTTTATTTATAATATTTTACTTTAAATATTCAGTCATATGGTCTCCATTTTTTATTTGGTCCTGGGCTCCATTCATATTAAGTATGAGCCTCTTTTAGGACTCCTTGAAATGATTCTGGGTTACCAGAGAAGATGAGGAGGCTGAGAACACAGAATTTGGGCTTCCCAAAATACTTTTACTTATTAGAGTTTTTGTCAAATTTTGTTAAAATAATTTTTCTAGCCTAAAAATGTTTGCTGGCATGGAGGCACATACCTGCAGTCCAAAGCATTCAAGAGACTGAGATAGGAGGATTACAAGTTTCAGGCCAGCCTCAGAAACTTAGCAGGACCCTCAGCAACCAAGCAAGATCTCAGAGTAAAATATAAAAAGGGCTGGGAGTGTATCACTGAGGTAGAAAACCCCTAGGCCCACTTCCAAGTAATAAAAAATACATACATACATACATACATACATACATACATACCATCTGCAGATAATTTTGTCAAAACTTGAATGAATTTTAGAAGTCTTCTACCAAAATTTTCTGCTTTTACTAATGAGTAAACCAAGTTTTTAGGAAGATAGGAGATTTCAAGATTCCTTGCCTAGTGCTCTTCACCATCTTGGTTATGAGGGTAGCTTGTCTTTGCCATGCTTGAGAAGTAGTCTGAGAAGAAAGTATCGAATAATTGCATTTCCTTAGATATAAAAACATAGCTTTTCAGATATTATCTTATGGCTATAGCAGTAGCTCACTCATCCTAAATTCTATTTGCATGAGTCCTTACTGAAATTTGGGAGTGAGAAGATGCAATCATTTAGTGAGAATATAAATTATGAGGTGCTAATTCCAAGGGCAATGACATTTTAATCTTTCTTTAATTATAAAGTAACTCATAGTGACCAAATTAAAGAGGCATTCTGTGTGTATATCAGAGCTAAAACAGGGGGAGATTTAAAGTTTTGCTTATCATCCAATATTTGGACCCACCAAGTTCTCTCTGGAGGTAAAGAGTTATCAATTATGTAGGCTATCTAGAGAAAAGTAGAAGTTTCTCCCTTTTTTCCTACCTTTTTTAGGATGCAAAGAGAATCTGAGTGCAGTAATTCTACTTAACGACTATCTTTTACTTGCAGCCTCCTACTCATGAAACTATAGGATCTCACTGGAAGATTTCTGGGATAGAAAAGAATGTGTATAGTAGAAACAGCAATGGCATCTTCATCTTCTCTCCTGGGAGGCCACTGACTTGGAGTCCATCCTTCCTGACTAGAACACACCTTCTCAACCACTGTTCTTCACAGTCCTCCCCAAGCCATTTTTCCTTCAGGGCTTGACTCCAATCTCTTTCTCTAAGTCCTCCATCCTGTCTCCCCACTACCCCTGCTCCCACAGGGCTGGTCCCACTTCCTACAAGGCTCTGAGGTGCCCATTCTCACCATGCCCTCTGTACCACACTTTTCTCATTCAATATTTAATGACTCAGTTTTATTCTTGCAGAGAAGTGATTGAATTAACATGGGATGATGCTGCCATTGACTAAAGTTTCTAACTCTAAATCCCTGACCTGGAATTTGGAAGATACAGAGCTCTTGGTGAATGGATTTCTATAATCTGGGTTGAAAGCAGCTTCAAATCTGCTTCTAGGAAGCTAGAGTTTGGGCCCCATAGAGCTATGGAAACAATGCACAGAGCAGTGTTTCTGGATTGCAGTAAACCCCACATGTAGAGGAAACCTTGATACTAGTCTGTCAAGTTCAGGGCACCATCTTCTAATATGCATGTCAATGTAAGCAGGCAAACAAGGACTCTATTTCTTATATCTTAGCTAACCCTCCTGATAATGATGATGCTTACTGATTGTAGGAATCAACAAAATGGGAAGAAAATTTGTAAAGCTTAATATTGCTAGGAAAAAATAACCATTCTAGCAATTACATTGTGCTATTTGGGTTTATATATTAGTTTTCTATTAAAGTAATTATGTTTTTTCTTAAGCATAGTTTAAGTCAAATTTTTTTTATGTTTAACTTCGTTATTTACTATTTTTCTTGGGTTATGTTTTGTTCTTCAAAATGTATGGCTCAATTTTAAAGTTTGTAGTAATATAATATAGCCTTGACAAAAATCACATATGAACTTTATATACACATTTTGAAATTCCATGATATTTTGCCCAAATACATTAAAATATATATTATTAATAGTAAGTATTGAAACAATGCCTACGTCATTAAAGAGAAAAATTAATTTGCTCTCTGAATTTTAAATCGTTTTATGGATGAGTTAGGGAACCATAACCACTGGTCAGTAATTTGATTGTCTCACCATACTCCAAGTAGAAAAGAATGGGCTCTTCTCCTTAGAGAATCAACTGGCTTATAAGAGAGGGTGTAAGTATAGGTTAACAATGTAGATTTTGTAGCCCTAATGTCTGGGTTCAAATCTCCGTTCTGTTATTTACTGAACAAAGTACTTAACCTTTTTATGCCGGAGTTTTTGCAACCTACATCATCAGGTTGTTGCAAGGACTAAACTTCTTTTTGCATATTTTATATGTATTTATTTGTTTACTTATTTATTTATATTTATATTCATTTATCTGGGGGGTACTGGGTATTGAGCCCAGGGTCATTCTACCTCCAAGCTACATCCCCAGCCCTATTTTTTCTTCTTTATTTTTAAACAGGGTCTTATTAAATTTGGAGGGCCTCACTAAGTAGCTGAAGCTAGCCGTGAACCTGTGATCCTCCTCTCTCAGCCTCGCTGAATATTTTAGTTACTAATCCAGCATTTCCTTTTCTCAAAATAAGATGGTAGAGCTTGGAATTCAGGTAGTAAGAAAGTTATTTGTTAGTTTTGGCAAAGGAATTTTGTGTCATTTGTTATAAACTGAGATCAGTAGAATCCCACATGAAGATTATATATCTTTAACTAGAGGCTCCTGGATGCTAGACTTAATAACTGTCTGTCCCCAAAGGCTCCAAGATTAAGGTCAAAGTCATTGTAAATGTCGGTTTTTATTTGAGCAGAAGACCAAGGTTGGACTCAGCTGAGATTATGTCCTGGCTTACTTTGTGGCGATCTACCTGAAGACCTTCAAGTGAGCAATTTATAATGAACAGGCACTTATTTAGCTCATTGTTCTGGATGTAGAGAAATGTAAGATCAAGGGGCCACATCTAGTGAGAGCTTTCTTACTGTGTCATCCGATGGCAGAAGTTAAAAGGGCAAAAGAACAAGAAAGAGAAGGGAGAAGAGGACAGATTACTGATTTTATAAGGAAGCCACTCAAGTGATGACTAGCACGCCCCTGAGATGATGCCATTCTTTCATTCAGGAGGAACATGAACCCTATGGCTTAATGGCCTCTTAAAGGTGCTACCCCTCTACTTGTTTGCATTGGGGATTAAGTTGCCAGCACATGAACGCAGGGGGATGCCACCAAATCATAGCAGAATGTTAACACTTGAATTTATTTGCACCTAAGCATTATGTTTCTTTACATTATATATTTAGTGAGTGCTAAAATAGCAAAAGGTTAAAAATAGCAAAAATGGATGCACACATATGTTCATATGTGTGTATACATAAACAGAAATATATATGTACACATACCCACACCCACACCAATGGAAGCAGGCACTAAAATCAGTCTACTTGGGAAAGCTTTTCATTTACACAGAAAACTGCAGCCTAGGCACCATCATTCACTGGGTGACAGGTACCCAAGTTGTAGATGCGGTATCTAAAAGGAAATAAACAGCCTTACACATGCAAACCTTGCAAACAAAACCGGAAACTGATGGCTGTTGTCACTTCCCCAGCAAATTTGATAAAATTCTCTTTTGTTGTTGTTGGTTTTTTTTTTTTTTTTTTTTTTTTTTGCACTGAGTTAAGCCATAAGAACACCAGGAACCTAGATTCTAAGCCTGCCTCTGCCTCCAAGCTGAGGCCGGGGACTAGTTACTTCATCTCTCTGCCTCAGTTTTGTCATGAGGAGATTGGACTCGATGATGTATAAGGTGCCTCCTCACCCTAAGATTATGCGACTTTGAATTCTGTACCTGTGTGGCTTTTGGGAGAGAATGGAGATAAAGCAATTGTGATAGGAAACAGAACTTGTGTGACTTCAAAAGTGCTGAACTAAAAATGTAAACTTCAGATTAAATTTCTTAGAAGTTTTAATTATTAAACACCTTATTAGAATGTTATGCACTCTGACCTAGTGATTTCTGGTTTCATTTTTCAGCAATCTGCTGATAATATAGAGACTTCGCTATCCACGAGCAATTGCCTTCTCTCCTATCATGTTGGCTGCTTCTCTTTTTTAAAATCTTTGATGTGAAAGAAATCTAAAAAAAAAAAAAAAAGGCCCTTTTCATCTCATAGGTCCAAAAATGTGCCATAGAAGAAAAGCAAAAATTAAGGCTTTAGTTAATCTTTAGACCTTATCTTTGTTGTTTGAGTTCTTAGCATTTCTGGGATTTTTATGGAATTACATGACCGAAATTGTTTTATGGCCTCTTTACTGAAAAAAAGAAATTTTCCGCATTATATTGTGGTTACTATATATTAGACACTAGAACAAACAAACAAAATGCACCAGTTTATAGACAATGCTTTATTTAGTCCTCAGCATATCCGATTGCAGGAGGTACTATAAAAACCCATTTGAGCCGGGCTTGGTGGTGCACGCTTGTAATCCCATCATTCTGGAGGCTGAGACTAGAGGATCGCGGTTTGTGGACAGCCTCAGCTACTTAGTGAGACTCTGTTTCAAAAACAAAGAATAAAAAATAGATCAGAAGTTGTAGCTTAGAGTTTGAATGCCCCTAGGTTCCATCCCCAGACCAGCAAAAAATAAAAATAAAAAATAAAAATAAAATTGACAGATGAGAAAATTCGACTGTAGAAATTTTAATTTGTAGCCAGGTGTGGTGGCACATGCTTGTAATTCCAGCATTTGAGAGGGTGATACAGGAGGATCACAGTTTGAGGACGGCCTCAACTACTTAGTGAGGCCCTTTGCCACTTAGTGAGACTCTATTTCAAAATAAAGAATAAAAAATAGGGCTGGGGGTGTAGTACGGAGGTAGAATGCTCTTGAGTCCCATCCCCAGTACCACCAAAAAAAAAAAAAGAAAGAAAGAAAGAAAGAAATTTTAATTGTGTCAGAGTTGGAATTCAAAACCTTAGTCAGTGACCCAATTTCTTTACGTTCATCATTGACAAGGTTGCAAATGTTTAGTTTCCAATCCTTTATTTTAATTTGAATATTCACCATGGCACTAGAAAACTTTATACTTAATGGATTTAGTTCTTCTTTGCAATCCGTGTTCTTTCTAGCTATGGTGCTTTTAAATCTGATAAGGAAATAACATCCCCTCATCAACGACTACATCTTGAGAGTATTTTATTCATCAAATATCTAAATGCACTTATTATGTGCCAGGCACTAAACCCTTTATAGACATCAACTCCATTCATTTTAACTCTAATAAAACGAATGAATACTATTACTACCCCCAATTTAAAGATGAGAAAAACCAAACCACAGAAAGGTTAGGCCATGTGCCCGGCATCACATAGCTAGTAAATGGCTGGGACTGAAACTCTAGTAGTCTGGTTCCAGAGTCTGGGATTTTTAACGACTGTTTTGTACTTTATTTCTTGGGTGTTTGTTTGTTTGTTTTTGTTTAATTCCCAATACCATTTTCCCGCTTCACAAATCTCAAGGCATGAACTTACATTAACTCTTCTTGCTATTGACATTTATTTGCTATCGCTCCCAGAACTGGAATGAGATCAGAAAAGAATAACCAGAAATAATCCCCTCCACTTGCAAATGTGCTGCAAACTAGACACTGTCCCAAATTCCAAAGGCTACACAAGTTATAGAAAAATAAATATTAGATAGACTCCCTGTTTTAGTGCACTTGGTGACTCTTATTTTACAATAGTTTCGCAGTGATCTTCGTAGCTAGTTCTGCAATGACAAGAATCCTAGGAATGAAAGCAGTAGGCATGGAGTTCAGCAGTGAAGCTTGTCCGTGCTAGTTACTATGGTGTAACTTGGACCAGTATATGTAAAGTTAGCCTTTCCAAGCGTGGCAGCTTTTCCAGAGACTTATCCTTGGAGTCCTTCTTGGCTCCAGTCTACAGATGAGCCCCTTATTTTAGAGAACTCAGCTAATATGAAGGCCATCAGCTCGCTGTTGGGTGGGGGGTCCTGAGAGTTGGAGAAATTTGGCAATATACCAACTAGATCAATTACACACCCTCACTTTTCCTACCCCCTACCTTCCTTACTCCCCACAGGGTGCCTAAGAAAACAATCATGTTATATTAGCTTAGCTTTATGGAAAAAAAACTCAACTAACATATTTAACGCACTGGTTATGGGTTCATTAAAAAATGCCTTAAAAAGTTGGCCCTGATACTAAGCAATATGAAGAGGAAGAAGCAAATTGTATTGAAAATCAGGAATCTCCAGCTGTTAGAATGAAACACCCCAAGGGCTGCAGAGATGTAATATCTCAAGAACGGAGAGAAAGTGCTGACAACATTGCATTTCTGAAGGCACCCCCAGTTCGTAGATACGCAGGTGATCCTGATGAGCTAAAGCTTCCTTCCCAGTCGGGGGACAGATGCTGCAACTGTAGTAATAATGGGTGCATAAAGAGACCCCAGCAAGAGCGTAAGTGAAAGGGATGGAGCTTTCCTGAAGACATGAATATCAAAGGCGGATGCTGGTGGAGGACACAGTCAATCAGCTTAGCTGGTGATGGCAAGCTCCCGTGGTGATGAAAAATATGAGGCAAAATATAAGGAAAATCTGATAAAAAGCATATTTTTAAACTGCTGTGCTTGAGACAGCATGGTTTAGTGCTTGGGCTTTCTCCATCGTTCAGCTTCAAGCTGCACTGGCTCCGAGTGCCTCTCTGCTCGGGAAGGCTGCTCCTCCAAGTCAGGGCTGACATTTTTGGCGTGGGAGTCTGGAGAAGTTTGCGTTGGCACCCTCTGGCTTGAAACTGGACTCTGGATAAACAACCTTCTGCAGTCCCCAGTGCTGCCAGGCTCTTAAACTCCATAAATATCAGTATTCATCCCCCTCTTCCCCTCCTCAGTGGAAACGAAAAGAAAATGAAACTGCATTGGAGATTGTTTCCCTTGAATAAACACCAAACACACTCTAAAAACCAAAGCTGCTCTCCTCTCTGATATTAAACTCAGTAATTACACTGTGGAACCCAAGCCTATAAATCCAAGCTTGGGAAGGTAAAATTGCGGAGAGGGAGAAACCTAGTAAAATGTGTCCACGCTGCACATGTATGGACCGTTCTCTTTCGAATGTTCTTCAGCATGATATAAACCTCACACTACCACAGAGAAAATCATTCCACCCCACTGTTTCTACAACCTCTCTCTCTCTCTTTCATTCTCAGAATACTTAACCTAAAGCATAAGCATCCCAGGTATAAGGAAATCTCGATGCCCTTCGATGTGTTAAGAGTTTATTTTGCATGGCTAGGAATGTGTATTCCCCTATTTCCAAATAGATGAAATATTTGAAAATGGATTCCAAGACTGTGACATCCTGTCTCACAGGTAGATGGTTTACCAGGAGGTTAAGGTCTAAAGAGAAGCTACGCTCTCAAACTACTAGGCCCAGTGTCGGTGTGTTTGTTCAGGGGGAGCTATTGTTCTTCTAAATGCAGTAAGGTCATTCAGGCCTCCGCACCACACTGGTTACAGTGACTCTTCCTCCCCTCACTCAAGGTGAAATTCTAGCAACAAATCTTTGGCATCTACAATTAGGTGGAGGCACTGGGAAGTGCTTGGTTTTGTTTGGTACTAGGGATTGAACTCAGGGTTATTCTACTTCCGAGCTACACCCTTGGCCCTTTAAATTAATTAATTAATTAATTAATTAATTGGTACTGAGGGTTGAACTCAAGGGCATTCTACTTCTAAGTTACACTCCCAGCTTTTTAAAATATTTTAATATTTTGAGTCAGAGTCTCCCTAAGTTGCTGAGTCTGGCTTCCAGCCTGCCACGTTCTTGTCTCAGCCTTCCAAGCACTGGGATTACAGGCACGAGCCCCCAGACCCTGGCTGGAAGTTTGTGTTTGTTCATCTTTACTGTCTTCACTTCTTTATCCTTATTTTGCCTCATTCTGACATTAGAATTGGTTTGCTAATAACGAAAGAAGAACCCTGTTCACAATCCATTTCTTTAAATTGTTTTAATAAAAAAAAAAAGATTTGCCATAGTTTGGACTATTAAAAAGTATGCTTTCTTAAGATAAAAATTTTCTGATGCTTTAAATAAAAAGGACCTCATCCTGTTTTAATGGATTGTCTTCTATACCAGATAGGATAAAGATGACATAGCAGCAAAATTAATGAACTCTCAGCCTGCGTGGCTAAATTTATCATATACAACTGGATTTCTCCAGCTTGTGTTTAAAAGAAACTTGTCTGCTCTTTGGGATGTCTCTTTGTACTTTTGTCCTTCTCCCCCAGTCTATTCTATTAGCAATATCTTTCTCTCTCCTTCCAGAAAGATGCGATTAGGTTCTTATCTTGCCTTTTTTTTAAATGTCTTCCTACTTTCTTAATTTAGGTCACAGCTACATCGGTGCCAACCAGGGCCCTGTCCTGGACCATCTTACCACATCTGTGGGTGCAGTGGCTGGATCACAAGGTCAATGCCTCCTAGCGCTATGTGGGACATTCCCTTCGACTGACCCAAATGGAAACAATTTAAACTTTGCTTGTGGCCTTTTCCTTCTCTTCCATGTTCTATTTCTATGTGTTCTCAAGCCTTCTTTCCCTCGGGCGAAGATAGATGAGCGTCACCACTTTTTATTGTCACGGTGCCACCGGGTGCTTTATTCTGCAGATGATATTCTTTCCTATACCTGTGAACACACAAACAAGCAGGTTGGTGAATAAAAACTCTTTTATTTAAGGCTAAGATATAGCAGAAACACCGTCACTGGGGTTGTAGTCGCAGTTGCCCATCCCAGAGAGGCTTGCTCTACTTTGTCTTCTAACAGCTCGTGTTGTAGAGTGTCATTTCAATGTTTAATTTTTACATCCATTTATTAAATTCTATGATGAAAAATAACATACTACGGAATTCATCCTAAGAGCAAAATAATAAGCCCAGGTTGATAGTAAGCCAAGTTCTTGAGTTGAATAACAAGAATTCAGCCCCTATTTTCAGATAGGCCCATGTTTATAAACCAACAATAATTACAACAAGAGCTCCAGTCATGAGAGAGAAACAGTAGTAGTAGGTGCTATTTTAAAAACTTATGTTGGCCAAATAACAATTTTTCCTTCGGATGATGGAAAGTGGTTTATTATGAAGACTACGAATTGTTTAGGAGAGGAGGATGAGAAGAAGAAAAGCAGAAAAGAAGTGGCTACACAGACCCACCAAGGCATTGGATATCATATTGTAGTAACTCAGTAAATTCATACTGAAAAATCTGTTGAACTTTTTTTTATGTGTGTGTTGTATGTAGGATTGAAGCAAGAGTCATACCACCTCCGAGCTACATTCTAGCCCTATTTTATTTTTAAGTTTGAAAGAGGGTCTTGCTAAATTTCTTTTTTTATTATCTTTAGGTGGATCATATTGAAAATAGCACACATTCAGACAGTGCTTGATGCTCCCCATGCCTCCCCTTCCCCCCTTTCCCAACAATGACACAAATAGCGAATATTGGGGATATCAGAAGGACTCCAGATAATGGAGAGGAGACCTCAGCAAAGCTAGAGTGGAAGGGTAGAAGAATATTGAGGTTGATTAATGGAGGAGCTACATTCAAATATATGCAAAAGTTTGGATGTAGCACGGTCAATCTCACTAAGTTTCTGAGGGACTCACTAAGATATTGAGGTTGGCCTCAAACCTAGAGTCTTCTTGTTCCAGCCTCCCAAGTACTGGAATTATAGGCATGCACCACCACACCTAGCTTCAGGTGATAATTTGATGGGGCTAACATGTAGGAAGTTTTATACATCATTTTTTTGCAGTGGAAAGAGGCAGAGTTGCCTCTCCAAGGTCCCTAGGGTGTCTTAGAACATTTGCAGTTCTCCATGTACACACTGCCCCTGGTATTACCTTAATTCATGGCTGGAGGGTGGGTCAGCTTTACACTGTGTGAGCTGATGTCACATTGTGATAATCCTTCCCCAAGCTCTCCACTCTCCTGCCACCACCACGTTGTCTGATGTTACAAGTAGAAAGTCTGGCTTAGCACATCCTTTCGTTTCCATCTCTACTGCTTGTCTACCGGGTTGATGGTCAGTAGGAAACTACTTTCTCAACAAGAGAGCATGCAAAAAATACAACATATAGAGTCAGAATAAAATGAGGAGGCCTAAAATATTTGTAAATGGAGGAAGTGAAGTTTGCTGGTTTATTACTTAGAATAGAAAATTAGAATAGATAAATGTGAGGGATCTAATCTAGTACATATGAAAAGTTGTTATAAAGTTTTCAGAAAGAAATGAAAGATGCCATAAAAGGCAATAAAAGGGGTGAGGGAGAACTAAATAAGTATTAAAATGATGTATAAGCAAAAATTTTATCCCTATGGAGAGATAAAATTATAAAATGGAACCAAATAGAAAATTATAGAAAGTATAATTCTGAAAGTACAACTACTAAAATAAAATTTATTAGAGAAGTTCACCAACAGATTTGAACTGACAAGAGAAAGAATCAGTGACCTAGAAGATAAATCAATAAGTATTGTCTCAACGTCTCAACGTCTCAACTGGCAAAAAAAAAAAAAATGCTCAAATTGGTTCTTTTTTCTTTTCTTTTTTTTTTTTTTGGTGGTACTGGGGTTCCTGGAAACCCTTCTACCTCTGGGATACACTCCCAGACCTATTTTATATTTTTATTTTTATTTGGAAACAGGGTCTCTTAAGCCAGCAAAGCTGACTTCGAACCTACACGATCCTCCTGTCTCCAGCTCCCAAGCGCGGGGATTACAAGCGTGCACCTCCATGACCGAAGATATTTGGTTCTTCTAAAAGATCAACAAGCTGGGCGTGGTGGTGCACGCTTGTAATCTCAGCACTCAGGTGGCTGAGACAGGAGGATCACAGTTCACAGAGAGCCTCAACTTAGTGAGGCCCTTTGCAACTCAGCGAGACCCTGTTTCAAAATAAAGAACAAAAAATAGGCCTGGGAATGTAGCTCCGAGGTAGAATTCTCCTGGGTTCCATCCCCAGTAACACCAAAAGAAAAAAAAAATCAAAAAAATTGACAAACTTGTAGCTAAACTGACTGAGAACAAAAGAAGAATAAAATAAAACAAACTTAAGTTTCTAAAATCAAGGATAAAGAGTCATTACTAATAGCCTTACCAAAAATTAAGAAAAATACAATGAGTAAATGTAAACCAAAAAGTATCCTACAAAGACATTAAATACTAAAAACAGACACAAATTTTTTTAAAAAAACTTGAGTAGAACCAGGCTTGATGGCGCATACTTGTAATCCCAGTACTTGGGAGGCTGAGACAGGAGGATTGCACAGGTTCGAAGCCAGCCTCAGCTACTTAGTGAGGCTCTCAGCAACTTAGTGAGACCCTATTTCTACCTAAAAATATAAAATAGGTCTGGGAATGTAGCTTGGAGGTAGAAGGCCCCTGGGTTCCATCTACACACACACACACACACACAGACTTAAGTTTTATTGCAAACTTAAGATTTATTGCAAATTAAGAGATTCAATTAGTAATAATAATAATAATAATAAATAAAAAACCTTTTCACAACATCCATCAAGCATGCTTAAATGGTTTCACTGGTACAATGTTCCAAATGTTTTTTTTTGTTGTTTTTTGTTTTTTTTTAAACTGACACCCATCCTGTATAAACTTTTCCAAAACTAGAAGAGGAGAAAAATCTTCCTGACTTATTTTATTAAAACAGTACTTTCTTGATACTAAAGACAGACAGACATTAAAAGAAAATAAAACTGCAGACCTCTATTTTTATGAATATTATCATGAAAATCTCCAACAAAATATTAAATCAAAATACAGCGAATTTTTTCAATGATTATATACCATTAGAAAGTATATTTTATTTTGGCAATTCAAGGCTGTTTAGCATATAAAAATTAATCAATGCAATATAGCTTATTAATAGAAGAAAATACTCAAGAAATTAAGAACAGAAGAGAACTCCCTCAGCTTATATAATTTATTATACATAAAATGTTCATGGCATTATATATGCATATATATTTTATATGTAGTATGTATGTATGCACACACATATTTATACTTAATAGTAAAAGCATTAAAGTTTCTCTTCCTATGATCAGGAACAAGATAATGATGTCAACTCTTTTTTTTACTGTTCAAAATATATTAAAAGTTCTACCCAGAGAAATTAGGCAAGAAAAAGAAATGAATGTCATCCGGGTTCAAAAGAAGACTATAAGACAGTATCTATTCACATTTGGCATAATCTTAAATAAAGAAAATCTTTAGGAAAAGTTAAACAGAGTTAACATATGAGCCAGCTACTCTACCCTAGATATATACCATAAAAAATAAAAACTCACCGAGGATGTCCCAGTAAAAGTATTTACAATAGCCTAAAAATGGAAATAACACAAATGCTCCTCAAATGATGACAGGATAAAACATGGCATTTCTACACAATGAAATATTAAGTCAAATATAGGAATACAGTACTGATGTCTACTCCAACGTCAATGAATCATGAAAATTATGTTAAAGTGAAAAAATCAGACACAAAAGCTCATATATTGTATAGTTACATTTATATGAAATGTCCAGAATAAGTAAGTTGGTAAAAAAAAAAAAAAGTAAATTAGTAATTTCCAGGGAAGAGCAGAGGGAAGGAACAGGGAGTATACACGGATGATGTGTTCAGGAACTTTTGAGGAATGAAGAATTCTGGAAATGCGAAATGATTGCACATCTTTGTGAATATGCTAAAATCCCCATGCGTGTGTGTGTGTGTGTGTGTGTGTGTGTGTGTGTGTGTGTGTGTGTGTCTGGGGATTGAGCTCAGGGGCAGGGTTTCACTAAGTTATCACACACTAACTTTGGGCCCAGTCAGGCACCGCTGCACCCACCCCTCTGAGCACTTTTAAAAGTAAATAATGTGTATGTGAATGATATGTTAACTCAAACATATGCATCAGTGGAGAGAAGTAATGCTAAACATACCCAGTTTGCGAGAGCTTCTCTATTAATTTATCTATTAGAGTTTGAGTTCTTACTTCTTGCCACCTTATCAGAAAACAGAGATAAAAGAGGACTTCTCTACTCTTAAACTCCAGGACTGATTTCAACTCCAGTGAGATTGACTTGACAAATGTAAAATAATAATGAGATAATGACCAAGGAAACAGGTACCATAGGACAAGATGCATTGAAGACTCTCAGTGAACATGTTTCCCTTTAAGACTTTCCTCCTCCACATAAGAACTATACAAACTACTGTGTGAATTTATGAACAGATAGATGTATTGGGAAAAGCACTAGCATGGGCAATTATTTGCAAGGTGTTCTTGGGGGCCAAACAGGTGTAACTAAATGTGGTGCAGTAGCTCATCAGGGATGGCTTTGCAGAGAGGGTGTTGACTAAGTTGATAGGTGAGGAGTGAACAGTGATGCAAGGTGATTGTAAATCATGAAGGACACGGGATTCCATTAGTAAAGAAAGTCGAATGGGGGAGCAGCAGGAGGACTAGGTGTATGAGATAAGATGCAAACAATTCTATTCATTATTTAATAACCACTCACCATTACCATTTAATGCTCAGAGCAATCCTACGAGATAGGTATTATCATTAACCTTTACTGATGAAGAAATCTATGCATAGGCAAACTGGGTAACTTGGTCGATGTCAAGGGGACTTTATGCAAGGCCTAGCACATGTGGTAGACATGGGCTTTGAACCCAGCCAGTCTGGTTTGAGGCCTATATTTTTAACCACTACACCAAGATGTGTACTACATACTGTTAAATTAATAAAAAGCCGATTACAAACAAACAATAGGTAGTAATGATTCCATACATGCACTGATGGAGAGGCTGGGGACGGGATACCAGAAGTGGAGACACAGGCTGGCACATCTGATAGCTCTCCAGCCCACCAGCCATGCATTAGGTAATGACAGAGACAATCTACTTGTGGAGATCTCCAAGAGCTCCCACACCTCTGGTCCCCTAGGCAAGAGAAACTTTCTGTCCCCATTCCAAAAATGATGCCCTGCAGATATCTCCTTTCACAAGAGCATCCTGAGGTAGGATCTAGGGACTGCTGTGTCTGCCACCAGGTGAGTATAGAGGTTGGTTTTTTTAGCTAGGTATGTTCATCACTTGCCGCCTCCCACTTAATAATACCGACTTGCCCTGTTTTGAGTGTTGGGTTTCTAGTATTTGGATACTAATCACATTCTTCTTTCCTCCCACCCAACTCAGTTGTCATTTACTTTACCAGATCCATATTCAGTCATTCTAATTTGTCCTTGTAAGTTAGCACCTTCAGACCAATGATCAATGGTTGGCACATTTTTAAACTCCTGATCATTTATCTTTATCATGTGGGTATGAAGGTCTTTGGGAATACAAGTGAGAGTTGAGGGATGGCTCCACCCTCGGCCTGGTCTCACTCTACCCTGTGATGAAACACACATGTGTGATTGAAAGGGCTCAGAATGAAAGAAAGAACAGAGGATTGTTGGGGGTACTGAGTTCATGGTGATTTACAAGCTATTATTCAAACCTATGTGAAAAGTCTCTGTGATACCTCATGCATTTATGCATTTATTGAGTTCTACCAATGAAAGAGATAATTATTTTTTAGTCTGTTTCTAACTATAAAAGCAGTCCAAACTCACTGCAAAATAATTTAAGGCATACAGACACAGTAAAATGAAAAATTCTTTCCCCTAAATACTTGTCTAAGTAATTTGTATATAATTTGTAATTTGATGTGTATTTTACATACCTTCTTCCACATATCATAAGCTTTCAGCAGCTGGGGTTATACCATCCATGGAGTTTTTCAACTAACTCTCTTTACACCAAGTTTTAGATTTCTCTACATGTCATTTCAAATAAACATATCGTATACTTTCCAACAGCTACATATTTTCAATTCCATTTGCCCTACTATTATTTATGGCATTATTTGATTATTTTTCCTTTGCAGATAAATTGTGGTAAAAGTGTTGTATTCAGAATTATTTAAATATTTTCCTTGTATTTTATATGTTTCCATTAATTTCAATTTTTCTTTCCCTTTTTTATTTCAAATTCAACCATTCTCGATCATGGTTTAGTTTTCCTCAACTTTTTAGTTTTTCTAGGTTGTTGGATCATTTTTACAAGAGATTTACTACTAATTTGTATTGGTAGATGGTGTAAGATGTCTTTTAGATTTGTAGGGATCCATTTTCCAATAGCTTCATTCTCTTATGAGGGAAGACTGACCATGAATATTGAATTAGTGGGCAAGGAGTGTTAAAGATAGGAAGCCACAAGAAGAGTGTAGTTGTCTCAATGAGTGGGGCTTACGCTGGGGATGGAGAGTTTCATGTGATTATTTAATTCCTAGATCCTCCTGACTCACCTGCCATTCTTCATCAGCATAGGAGTCAAATGAATCTCAGGCTTCTTTATACTCAGCTTTTCCACGTATCTTCTCTGTGGCCCCCCAACCCTGAAGAGATCGTGCATTGCATACTGATCTCTGCTCTTTCCTTTTGGGACCAAAAGTAAAAGCAGAGACTATAAAGAGAAAGAAACATGATTTGCTCAGTTATTCTGAATCCTTTTGTATTAGTTAGGGCTCCCCAGAGATAGAACTCATAGATTTTATTTTGTATATATAACATACAAACATATGAACGCTGCTGGTGGGTGGTTCATGCGTGTAATCCCAACTATTCTAGAGGCTAAAGCAGGAGGATTATAAATTGGAGGCCAGCCTCAGCAATTTAGCAGGATGTTTCAAATTTTAAAAGTAAATGAATAAATAAATAAGAGTTTTTGTTAGGGATTGGCTCTTTTGATTACAGTGGCTGAGCAGTCCCATGATGACAACTCATCTGCAGGCAGGAGACCTTGACATGCTGGCATTGTGGCTCTGTTCAAACCCAAAGGCCTCAAAGCCAGGGAAGCTTGGTACAGAGATGCTGTGATTTTTAGTTTGAGGCTGAAGTCTGAGTACCCAGATACGGGGGCTACTGGTGTAAATCCCCAAGTTCAAAGGCTGAAAAGTCTGGACTTTTTATGTTCAATAAAAGAAGAAAGTATATCTCAGCTCTAGGATAGGAATCCAAGAAGTAAAACAGTTCTCCTTGTCTCTGTTTTCTCTGGGCGCAGCCTACTGGATGCTGCTTACCCACAGTGAGGATAAGACACCCCCAGCAGTCCAGTCAAACGCACATGCTAACCTCCTGTGCAAAGGCCCTCACAGACCCGGATTCTAGAGAGTCCCTGATCACTCAAATTGAGACCTAAGAGTAACCATCACCCTTTATTTTATTTTATTTTTTATTTTTTAATTGATTTTTATTGGTGCATTGTAATCATATATCACATTGGAATACAAGACTTGAGAGGATATACAAGCACACATCATCCAATTAGCCCTCATCCACTCCCCATCCCATTCCCTCCCCCTCCCTCGATCCCATACTTGTTTGGTGATTAACTTTGATACATCTGTTTATGTACCTCCTGCGTTTTAAAGAGGCTACATCCTCCCCTATTCCATACCCTCTGATTGGTCACCTTAATTGCTTCACTATAGGGCCCTTTCTATAACTTGACCTCTTCCTGTTGCCCCTTTCCTCCTAGTTATTGCTGATTAGGGGAAGCATTTGGTTTTTATTTTCTGAGATATTTCTCTGTGCATGCCGCATTGCAAGTACCGGTCCCACTCTTGACAGCCCCAGTAGTGGCCTGGCTACCTGGTGGACTGATCCAGACCTCGCTGGCTCAAGCAGAGGCCCCAATTATGGCCTCGCTGGCCCCCACACCGGCCTAACACCTCGGTTGGCTCCGATCCCAGCCTTGGTGGCCCCAGCACCGGCCTAGCCTCAAGGCAGGCTCCATCCCAGCCTTGCTGACCCTGGCACCGGCCTAACCCCTCGACAGACTCCTATCCTGGCCTCGGAGGCCCCGGCACCAGCCTTGCCTCATGGCAGGTTCCGATCCCAGCCTTGCTGGCCCCGGTACTTGCCTAACCCCTTGGCAGGCTCTGATCCTGGCCTCGGAGGCCCTGACACCGGCCTTGCCTCACGGCAGCCTCCGATTCCGACCTTGCAGACCTTGGCACTGGCCTAACCCTTCGGCAGGTTCCAATCCCAGCCTCGGAGGCCCCAGCACTGGCCTTGCCTCTAGACAGGCTCCTGTGCTGGCTGCTGGCCCTGGCACCAGCCTACCCCTCAGCAGGCTCCAATCCCAGCCTCAGAGGCCCCAGCACCGGCCTACCCTCTCAGCAGGCTCTGATTCTGGCCTCGGAGGCCTAAGTAGTGGCTGTTCCTCATGATAGGCTCTGATCCCGGCCTTGCTGGCCCCAGCACCAGCCTTACCCCTCAGCATACTCCAATCCAGGCCCCAAGGGCCCCAGCCCCGGCCTTGCCTCACAGCAGACTCTGATCCCGGGCTCGCTGGCCCCGGCACTGGCCTTGCCTCACAGCAGGTTCCGATCCCAGCCTTGCTGGCCCCGGTACTTGCCTAACCCCTTGGTAGGCTCCGATCCTGGCCTCGGAGGCCCCAGCACTGGCCTTGCCTCTAGACAGGCTCCGGTGCTGGCTGCTGGCCCTGGCACTGGCCTACCCCTCAGCAGGCTCCAATCCCAGCCTCAGAGGCCCCAGAACCGGCCTTGCCTCATGGCAGGCTCCGATCCAGGCCTCGCTGACCCTGGCACCGGCCTACCCTCTCAGCAGGCTCTGATCCCGGCCTCGGAGGCCTAAGTAGTGGCCGTTCCTCATGGTAGGCTCTGATCCCGGCCTCGCTGGCCCCGGCACCAGCCTTACCCCTCAGCAGGCTCCAATCCAGGCCTCAAGGTCCCCAGCCCCGGCCTTGCCTCACGGCAGACTCTGATCCTGGCCTCACTGGCCCCGGAACCAGCCTATCCCTTCGGCAGGCTCGGATCCCAGCCTCGGAGGCCTCAGTAACGGCCTTTCCTCAAAGCAGGCTTTAATGCCAACCTCTGGCCCCGGCACCGGCCTACCCCTCGGCAGGCTCCGATCCTGGCCTCAGAGGCCCCAGCCCAGCCTTGCCTCACGGCGGCTCCAATCCCAACCTTGCTGACTCCGGCATAGGCCTAATCCTTTGGCAGGCTTTGATTCCAGCCTCGGAGGCCTCGGTAGTGGCCTTGCCTCACGGCAGGCTCCAATGCTGGCCGCTGGCCCCAGCACTGGCCTAACCCCTCGGCGGACTCCAATCCTGGCCTTGGAGGCCCCCATAGTGGCCTTGCCTCACGGCAGGCTCTGATGCCAGCCACTGGCCCCGGCATCGGCCTAACCCCTCGGCAGGCTTCGATCCCGGCCTCGGAGGCCCCAGCAGTGGCCTTGCCTCATGACAGGTTCCGATCCCAGCCTCGCTGGCCCCGGCACCGGCCTAACCCCTCGGCAGGCTCGATCCCGGCCTCAGAGGCTCCAGCACTGGCCTTGCCTCACAGCAGGCTCCAATCCCAGTTTTGCTGTCTCTGTCGCTGGCCTAACCCCTTGGCAGGCTCCAATCTGAGCACCCTCTTCACCCAGCCATTTGTCCCACGTTCTCGAGGGTGTGTGGTGGTAGCATTCTGCCTCTGGGGTTATTACTTCAAAAGTTCCAGGTGTAATGCATCAGATCTCTGCCTCCCCTGAGTACTGGCCACTGCCATTGCCACTTCCTCTGCCATTTAAAATCTTTCCCAAGCTCTTTTTCCACTCTGAATGTTGTCCAGTGTTCCTAAGCATGCACGATGGTAGCATTCGACGTTTGGTGTAATTTCTCCAAAAAATAAAGTTGGTAGGATCAGATGTCTGCCTCTCCTGAATACAAGTCTCCACCACCATCGTGGAGACCACTTTCAACACCGCCTTCCTCCTAGGTCTCCGCTAAACTCTCTCCTTGCAGGTGATGTCCAAGATTCTTAAGAGTGTAGAGAAGAAGCAGTCCTCCTTCGCGAGGAATTTTTCCAAAAGTTCCAGTTCATTTGGATAAGTTTTGTATGCATCTCCAGTATCCTGGCATCCTCCACGGCCTTCTTGACTCCTCTCTGATATTTTTCTTTTTTCTTTTTCTTTTTCTTTTTCTTTTCCTTTTTTTTTTTTTAATAAGAGAAGACAGTATGTGTGGTTTAAGGAGGTTGTGGGATCAGGCACTCAGTAGCACTGTGAAAAAGGCCCGGTTTCCCCGTGGGGTCCAGCGTGCTCTGCACAACTCTACCCGGGGCCCAGAGTCCTACGAACCAGGCCCCAGCTATTCTGGGGGTCTGGCGAGCCCCGCCTGACTCCCGCCCTGGGGCCCAGGGCCTTGAGACCGGGCCCCGGTTTCTCCAGGAGTCTGGCATGCTCCATGCAATTCCGCCCAGGGCCCAGAGTCCTGCGACCCGGGCCTTGGCTCTCCTGGGGTCCGGCGTGCCCTGCCTGACCCCCGCCAGGGGTCCAGGGTCTTGCGACCAGGCCCTGGTTTCTTCAGGGGTCTGGCATGCTCCGCGCAATCCTGCCCAGGGCACAGAGTCCCCTTATTTTAATTAAGTGCTCTGATGTTGACACCCTTTGGGTTCACCATATTTTCAGACATATTTTGTATATTTTTTTGGAAACAGAGGCTCACTAAGTTGCTGAGAACCTCACTAAGTAGCTGAGGCTGGCTTCAAACCTGTGCTATCCTCCTGTCTCAGTCTCCCAAGAGCAGGGATTACAAGCGTGCAACACTATGCCCAGCCTGAACCAGATTTTTATAAGCCTCCTTTGAGCAAGACTTCTACCTGTGCTGGAATCCAGAATGACAATGTTACAGTATAGTGCTGTGCCTTTTCTAATTTGTCATATTTTCTGTCCATTCTTATACTAGACCATTAATCTGATTTTTATTCTATTTTTTCATATATGTTAACATAAGTTTCCCTCCTTATTCTTACTTTTTAGTTTTTGTTGTTTTTATTGTCTCTTTCTTCTTCTAGATGATCCTCTTACAATTTTCTCTTACTGATGCAATTTTATTAATTCTGGGTATGCATGTAACTGGTCTTTCACATGTAAATATAACAAATGAACGTATTATAATTTCAGGTTATAAATGTAGGCAGATAAGTTTTATTTTTCAGTATTTGTCTTTTTCATTCCATTCCCTCATTTATCATAAAGGCTAAAATTCCTATTAATAGTGGTTTTTATCCTTGTCTTATTCTTTTATCAATGATGATAGCTTTAGTGTTTAACCATTAATTATGATTTGGGCCAGATGTTTTTTATTTTTATCTTAATTTCAAATAACCTTTTTTTAACACTACTGAATACTGAGGATAGATAAACAGAAATAATTGATAAATAAAATCCCAATAGAAAAAAAGCCAATGAGAACAGCCAGGAGTGGTGGTGCATGCCTGTAAGCCCAGTACTGGGAGGCTGAGACCGGATTGCAGGTTAGAAACCAGCCTCATTAATTTAGTGAGGCTGTTAGCAACATAGTGAGACCCCAAATAAAATGTAAAATAGGGCTGGAGATACAGCTCAGAGGTAGAATGCTCCTGAATTAAAACACCAGTACCACCACCACCACAAAAAAAGCTAATGGAAATGTAATTCTGAAAATTATATAGAAAGAATTTTTAAAATTTTAACAACCAAAAATATTTGTAAAGTAATAATGTGATATCCATCCTGCCTTGTAAAAAAGTATACTTACAAAATAAAAACATAATCACAAAATGAAGAAAGATAGTATACATTATTTGTTGATGATAGGTTGGTATATTTAACAAATGACACTAGGCTGGTCGTGGTGATGTACACCTACAATCCCAATACTTGGAAGAATGAGACAGGTTAGAGAACAGCCTCAGCAAGCAGCAAAACTATCAACAACCTAATGAAAACTTGTTTCAAATTTTAAAAAATAGCCGGGCGTGGTGGCTCATGGTTGTAATCCCCGCGCTTGGGAGGCAGAGACAGGAGGATCGCTCAGGTTCAAAGCCAGCTGCGCTGGCTTAAGAGACCCTGTTTCCAAATACAAATATAAAAATAGGTCTGGGAGTGTAACCTGGAAGTAGAAGGATTTCCAGGAACCCCAGTACCACCAAAACAATTTTTTTTAATATACATATGTATTTCAAATTAAAAAAAAAATATATATATATATATACATATACATATACCTATTGTAACTCAGAGGTAGAATAACCCTGGATTCAGTCCCCAGGACACACACACACACAAACACACACACACATAGATAGAGAGAGAGGGAGAGAAGAAAAGACTCCAATTTGTACTTAAGATAAACATTAAATAATGTTTAGTGTAAGTATATCCTGTCCAATATTGGGGACATAGCCAGGAGTGGTGGCGCATGCTTGTAATCCCAGCATTCAGGAGGCTGAGATGGGAGGATCGCAGTTCACAGACAGCCTCAGGTACTTAGTGAGGCCCTCTGCAACTTAGACACTATTTCAAAATAAAGAATAAAAAATAGGGCAGAGGGTGTAGCTTGGAGGCCAAATGCCCCTGGGATTCATCCCCAAACCTGAAAAAATATTGGGGATATAGTTATACTAAAATATTGTCTATCTATCAAAAACTAGACGATGTAGGGGGTGTAGCTCGGAGGTCAAATGCCTCTGGGTTCCATCTCCAGACCCGCCAAAAAAAAAAATTAGAATTAGATGGAAGTGTCCTATTCTATTTGACATGTGAACTAATTGGGTACAGCAATGGAGAAACAAAGTCTGATCTCATAGAACTCTCAGAAACAGCAAATCTACATCAGTGATATACAATTCAGAACAGATATGGGAATATTTAAATACCTATTTATAGTAAGGATAAATTTCAAGTTAGTGAGAAAACAAATAAATACATTTAAAATATCATTGGCATAGCTGGTTTTCCATGGAAAGAACTTTTAAAACTAAATTCTTACCTTATACTTCTTACCTTATACTTACCTTATACTTACCTTATTCTTATCTTATACTTCACACATAGTTTAAATACCTGACAACAAAGAAGATAAATAAAATTTTAAAAGTTGAAGAAAAAGTAGGGGAATATTTTCATTTTCTAAGAGTGGGCAAGCTTTTCCAAACAAGATGTAAAAATAAAAATATTGACAGATTTTACATTAATTAAAATCCAACAAGTCCCTGAGGATAAGTAATAAATATAAATAATATCTCTAACATAGATAAGAATAAAGTACTATATATCTATAAATCAACAAGAAAACTCAAAAACTGAAATAAGAAGAAAAATGATACAAATAGGAATTTTAGCCATATGAATAATAAAAATTCAAATCAATAAGTTGCCAGTTTCTACTTTTCAAATTGACAAGAGCAAAAGATGAAATGTACAATGTTGACCACATGTGAGTAAATTACTTCTTCGAGTATTTTTGGAAGTACACAGCGATGTAGTGAAAGTGGGCACACACACACACACACACACATGAGCACACACACGCACACACACACACATATACAGAGAGAGACCATGTCATTTGACAGCATTTTCTTTGGGCACTCTGATTCTGAAGTTTCACTTTTAGAAATATTACTTATCAAACTATTTGCACAAATGCTCAAATATGAGTGAGCATTGATTGATCACAATTGCTTTTATCATTTATATTAGAAAATTAAAATAATTTAAATGCTTGCTAAAAAATGTCCTCCAAGTTATCAGGTTTTAATCCTTGACAACTATAAATGTTACTTTCTATGGGAAAAATAATAAGAAGGAACAAGGACTTTGCAGTTATAATTCAATTTAAGAGCATTATCTTGGATTACCTAAGGGGACCTTAAATGTAATAGCAAGTTTGCTCAAAAGACGGAGGTAGAGGGAGACTTGATACATACAGTGGAGAGGGCAATGTAAAGATGGAACAGAAAAAGTTCGACAGTCTTGAACATTGGAGGGATGTAACCAGAAGCCAAGGAATGTTGGCCACCACCAGAAGCTAGGTAAAGAAACGGATACTCTTCAGAGCCATGGAGGGAATGGGGATCTGGCAACACCTTGGTTTCAGTGCAGTGATGCTGACTTCATACTTCTACCCTTCAGAACTGGAAGAATAAATTTCTGTTGTTTTAAGTCATCTGGCTTGTGATAATTTGGTCAAATAAATATGCCCATCAAAGGAGAATGATTATATGAATTATACTATGTTCATGTATGGGAACTTAACAATTACAAAAAGAGTGCCTATATATTTGTAGGGAAAATGTTCCCAGATATAATTTGCAATTGCATAATATTTACAATATAATCTTATTTATGTAAGAAAGGCAGAGTAAACCTGTATGTGTGTACATATGGCTGGATGTTATTTTTAAATGTAAATAGAGTAGTTACTTATAATAAAGGATGTTGGTTGCAGAGGGAGGGAAGGAGCATTTCCATGGTATTGTACTGTTTAGGCATTTTTCAGTATTCATATATTTTTGTATATTAATTGTATTAGTTTTAAGGAAAAAGTGATAGGATGTTTCCCCACACTTCATTTTTTACTGAGCCCAGATATTTGAATACTTAGCCAATGTTTTTCTTCCTCACCAGACTTAAAGTTCCTTGAGAGTAAGCGCCTCACCTGTCTTGTTCATTTTTATCTCCAGCACCTAATGCAGGCTGGCACCTATTATGCCCTCAAGAAACCCATTCGTGAGAGACGAATGATGGGTTGTAACATCCATCAGCGGCAGCCCCAGGTGAGCACACTCAGGAGCTGACAGCCGAGGCAGTCAGCTCCTTAAGAAATGACAGCACATACCTGTTTCTTCCGTCCTTCATCACCAGCAAGGTGACTAATGTAGGAGCTTAACCAGGGAGAGACACCCAAATGCCCCACTTCTGCTTCCATCATAACCAGCTCACTGTCATGAGCTTGGAGTGTTCGGAGGGGGTCCCAGCTGAGACTGCTCTGATGGCAACACTGAGGATAGACGTGTCCCTCAGAAGCAGAAAGATGATCAGGTGCTGGAAGACACAGGCAAACCTCGAGTTTCATGTGCAGAAACAAGTATGGCTCCTTCACTGTGGAAGTTTTCCAGGCAGGTGCCAAGGTCTTTGCTATTCTTTTGCTCTTAAAGGAAGGGGTTGCTTGACTGGAAGTAAGGTGGCATTGAGCCTGTTGACTGCTTGGAATATTTAGTGTCCCCTACTCCCAAACACTGGCATTGGCAAGGTCTGTGGGGGATTAGTACATGGAGGTTCTAGTGCGTAATGAGTTTAAGAAAAAATTAGCCTGAAAAAAAAATCACTTTGTTCTCAAATGTCATGTGATATTTATAGATGTTGCAGGTTAAATTTCACTTCACTGACTTTGTCCTTTACATTGACAAGCTAGATAAGAAGATCTTGTTTTAAATAATCGTTTGTGTTTAGGTTTTTCTCTGGCAGTTTTGTATTACAATTTAAAAATAGACTCGCCTATGCCTACACTCATGTTGGCTATGGTATTTTGAACTTGATTTCTGAGGCTGCTGACAGCTTTTGAAAGATTTAACAACTGGCTGCAAGAAAAACTTGCATAAAATCTATTCTATGATGTTTTCTCTCTTTGGAAAAAGAAGTATCATTTAGCAGGTAATCTATTGCAATAAAATGTGGTTATGCAATAAAATAATGGTTCATTAATATGACAAATCATAATATAACCTTAACAATTAAAGGCAAGAGGTAATTTTTGAAATGAAAGTATTTTATTTCCTGTGGCCCATTTCCACAGTTGATTTGAAGAGTTTTTTTCATATTATTATTTTTCCAAACAGTCATTTTGACTTGCACAGGAGATAACAGTTGTTCATGACATTTTTATTTCTTCATAAACAGATTTCCATTTTGGCGAAGGTTAATACAGTAGGAATTTGTTTTTACTTTTGGATATACTGTGATACCACTAAAGCACTTTGTTTGGGATGGATCTGCTAATTTATCCTTTATGCCTTTATGATCTTGTCAGTACCACATGTCTTCCTTAGTTTTTCTAATCTAAAATAATCCCAGTGAAATCCTTTGATTGTCTGTTTGGACCTGCTCCATTCCTAAAACAGGAATGTAATGGGCTTTATGGCACTTACTTGGGAGTCATTTATCCGGCAGAGTGACTATAGATACTTGTTTTAATAAGAATATGCTTTATGGTAAGTGGGGACTGCTATTTAATTAGCCAAAGGGAAAGTAGTTCATGATACAATCTGTTCCAATCATCTTGGACATTAAACAAAAAGTCAGGCTAAGTTATTTATGTACATGCACTTTATTTGTAGTTGCTTTGAGCAAACCTCTTCTCTGAAACTTTATAGCATTTTCTGAGTGAGCTGCATTGTGGGAGGAGGGATAGGGGAAGAAAAGGACATGAGAGCATCCTATAAAATTTTTGAAAAAGAAACAGAAGGTTTACTTATTGCTATCAAGGTTGTGGATATAGGCGTGCCAAATGGAAACCAGGCAGAGAACTATGATTTATCCTCTGTTTGGTAGTTTGCATCTTTAGCGCATAGCTGATGAAAGAATGTCGCAGGATGTTGGTAGGTTAGGATGAGAACGCATGTCTGTGGGGGGGACTGTGTTACTAATACATCTTTTTCTTGGTTTTCCATTGTCTTCATCAGGGGCATATTGCTGAAGATACATAATTACACTTCTATATCTTTATTATAAAAATATTCACCTAAGAAGTTCAGTGAAGATTCCATGTCTGAATTCTGAGAGCAAAAGCAAGCATGTGGACACATTTTAAGAACTTCTCTGTTCTGTTTAAAATTGCAATGATGACGTAGTAAAGGTAAATAGTGTTCATTTCTAACTGATCAAACTTTGGGGCAAATAAGTAATGAACTGATGGATGGATGAAAAGAACAAAGAAAAGAAATAAAATATGGACTGATGTCTCTAGGGTGCCACCTCCTGGGTTCTGGTTTGCAGAGTAGTTAATTTACCTGTTTTCCTTTCCCAGGTATAAACTTCTCAGGGTCATCTACTCTGAGCACAATGGCCCAGGGACTGGAATCCAAAGACAAATGTGACTCCATGACATTTCACTCATGACCTCAGGAAACAACACTTGAAGCGGGGGGCCTTTGTTCTGAGCTGCCCCCCTCTACTTAGTGCGGCTCAGAGCATTGCATGAGCTAGTATTTGTGAGTGCCCTTTGAACAGTAGATGTCTAATCTAAGTTAGCACTTGCTTGTAAAATTCCCCGAGCAGAGCATAAGGTTCAGGTTAGAATCATGTTTGCACATCCTTACACAGGGCCTTTCTACATGGTCAAGGTTCCCCGCGTGGGGTCTGGGTGAACTGATCGTGCAAGCACTACCCACATGCTGTGGACCATTCAGCTTCTATTTCCTACGTCTCCATTATTTTATCTCCAGGACTTATCTTGCTCTCTTCAAAATGACCCTAAAGCTCAAACTCAAACTGAAGGGCTTTAAGTCACGCAGTCTGCCTCCACCATCTACATAAAAAGCACAGCCTTTTCATAATGGACCTATCTTTCAGTAGCAATACAAACACGTGGTGCTTGGACTAGAGTCATAACAAGAACACCGTTAGTGAAGGACCCTGAATGGACATCTGGGAGATGAACATTAAATATTCCCTGCGTGCCCCATTGTGTAATTTTCATTTTACCTTGAGTTTTTCTTTGCCATCAGCGTGCTTTCTCCCTTTCCCTTCTGTTCCTCTGGGAAAATCTTTTAAGCTGTCTGTTTAAAGCAAAAGCCTCAAGGATAGTTGCATATTAAGTCATATCCTAGATCACTTGGGGAGGTTACCAAAGGTTTTACAGTCATTACTGGTTCAACAATTGACTGATATGTAGTTCTAGTGATCAGGGAACACAGACAGTGCAATCAGCCCATGAAGTGAGAGCCAGGCTGGGCCTGTGTTTAGTACTTTTTAACACAAGAAGACAGAAAAGGAAATACTAAAGACCGAACTTTCCTTCAACTCTGTGGTCTCACACATCCCTCAGTGACTTGGAAACTTTTCTGACATAAGACAGTGCGCAGAGGCAGCTAACCACTCCCCTTCCTCCCTCCTCCTGACCGTGTGTAAACAGCTGGTGCATGCAATCCCCTGGCTGGAGGGAAGCAAATGCAGACTGATGTTAAACAAACACAGGCCAGTATCAGGAACTCAGGACATACTGCATATACAATGTGACAAAGATCCCACATGGTTCAGGATCTTTCAGGTACTAAGTGTCAAGGGTTGGGGCATCAGAGCCAATAATTTTTAAAGGCCTCATATAAGTTTCTTCTTTGGGGATTCCTGTTGTCTTTTTGTTTCAGTTTTCTTAACATGTCATCACACAGTTGTGAAAATGAAAAATGTCAGTTACCATAATTCTGTTCCTCGGTTTTTGTAGTGAGTTTCAGCTCTCAAATTTATTTCACCTGCAAGGTCATGTTATTTGGGGGAACATGAGAGATCAATGAGACATTATTTTCCCCTCAGTCCATGATTGCAACTCACTGACACTAATGTGAGCTCAGAGTGGGGATGGAAGTGTTAGTTCAGCTCCTATGAACTATGCTTTTCTGCAGGAAGGAACATGGTGTTCAAGGCTCTTGGCTGTTTAATCCAAACCCAGGACATGCAATTAAGAACTAAATGCAGATGCCTGATTCATCAAGTAACACTTACGAAATGAGTCTGAGTGGCACCCATCTAATGACCAGTGAGTGAATTAAGCACGCTGTCCCTGTCCTCCAGAAGTATCAGACAGGGGCCAAATAAGGCATAGTCATCTTCATCTTGTGACATGGTAGCTATTCAATCCAGTGACAAAACTAAATGAGAAGTGTCAAATAAAACCGAAAGTTGAACAAACTAAGCGCATTGGAAATGCATTAGACAGGCCAATTTCTCTCTTATCAACTTTATACTGCTGGGAGTTCTGCAGTCCCCACAGTATGAGATGAATGGGGTAGATGTCTATATCTACATCAGAATTCATGTATTACATCAAAGTGTGGCCCATTTTTTTGTTTGTTTGTTTTGCACCAGATTGCAAGTTTCTTGTGGGCAGATTTCATGTCTTATTTCTTTTTTTATCCCCACATCTCGACAGTTTCTACAACAAAATATATGTTCTATAACTTTTCAAAATGAAGAGCACAGCTCAGTAAGCAGAAGGGTTCATGTCCACTAAATCCCAGCTGCTCTTTTCACTTTACTGAGGTCACTTCACACCCCAGAAGACAATCTTTACTATATAAATAAGATTATACCAAATTGTGTTATAGTCACACTCAAAATGGAGTTCAACCTGAAATTCTAACTTTAAGATGACTATCCCACAGGTATCTAAATGTCTTAAGAATAATTAATGTCCTGCGCCAGCTGATGCACTTTGATTTTTCTTGTTTGAGGACCCTTATTATAGATTTCGGAGAAAATTTTTATAGGAAAGGGAAAAGTAGAAATAATGGGAATTGAAAAGACGAGTGATTCTATTTGTATTGTTATTCATAATCATAACCTAATTCTTCAGGTTGTGCTGAGTTTAACATATGAACAAACATACACACATAAAACCCAAAGCCTGTTCTAATTGACTCAGTACAACATTTTGCAGCCTCTTGTCCTGAGAGGGCAACTAAAATAAGTCATTAACCTGCTTGAAAAGCTGTTAGAAATAATCTTTAGAAACTTTAGTTCCCTTCATAACATTCTTACACCATTCACATACTCTCACATCAGCTATGGAAAGTAGATAGGACAGGTTACATTACTTCTACTTTTCAAGAAAAACTGAAGTTCATGAACTTATTCATTTAGTCTACATTAAATTCACATAGGACACTAACCATGCATGAACTTTAGGAGTTGCTGGTTCTACAAAGCTAACTATGGTTTCCCTTCAAGCAACACCTACAGCCTAGTTGAGCAGAGTTGCCCTTAGATGCAGGAAACCAGGGCCCTTGCACTAGGCACCAAGCTCTAGAGGTCTAGCTCTCCTCCTCTGAGTGCTATCCTCTCCACTAATGAAGGATTCATGGGGCCAGGTGGCACACACCTGTAATCCCAGTAATTGAGGCTGATACAAGGGGATCACGGGTTCAAGGCCAGCCTCGGTAACTTAGCAAGTCTCTTAGCAACTTAATGAAAACCTATTTTAAATTTTTTAATAAAAATAAAATAGGGCTGAGGTATAGCTGGAAGATAGAATGCCCCTGGTTTCAATCCCTGGTAAATCAATCAGTGGATTCATGGGTCCAACAAGAGATGCTCAGCTCAAGATTTGACCAAGCGGTCCTTCTATCCCTCCATTCTATCTCTAGACAACACTCCTCAGTCTAAATCCTGAGATGTAAAATTCCCCACCTAATGAGGAAGCCTTAATTCCTGGACTTGGGAAGTGCCTCTTCTCCAGATTGACCCTTCCAAGGACACACAACTCATCGCCCTAAGGGTGAGAAGAAAAGGTTGCAGAGCTCCAGACAAGCACAGGAGACAAGGCTGGGACGGGAAGGGAGGGAGGGAAAGTGACCGACGTGCTGCTGTGCTGAGAGGAATCGTGAATGTGAACAGAGAAACTCATGGAAAGACTGAAGAAGGACACCTGGCCTAGCTGGGGAATGAGGGTGAGAGAAAAAACTGCTACCAAAAGCTCATGGAAAAAAAAGCTGAATTGTGAAGGCTGGGTCACAATTATCTTATGAGAGCAGAAGAAGAAAGTATCATTTTGTAGTGGGGGAAAGATTGTGGAGTGGCCAAGGAATGAAGGAATAAAATCACATGGAACTGAAAGAACTGAAGTAATGGAAAGAAAAAAGGAGAAAATAAGTTGGAAGGGAGAGATGGTTGATTACTGACATTTGCCATCATTCATTCCACATTTTTTCTTTAAAAAATTGTTTTATTGGTGCACTGTAGTCATACATTTTAGTGGAGTACAAGATGGTATAGACATATATACACACATTACCCAATTAGATTTTACCCAATTCCTGCCCCATTTCCTCTCTGCTACCTCCTCATTCCACTTTTGTAGGCAGTATGAACCAGATTTTACTTGGAGATAATGATTCCTTTCCACTGCATACCGTTGGGTAGGACTAATCAGCTGTGATTTTTTTCTGGTAGCTTAGATTCAAAAAGAGTGATCAAATATCTGAAAAATCTCTGAGGTGTTGGTGTTTTCAGGTACATTCCCATGAGTGCTAGCCAAGCATCTCCTAACCTTCAGGCTTTCTGGAAGACCTAGGTACTCCAAGCTCTAAGTCTGGTTCTACACCCTTCATTTTCAGCATGGCTGCATCACATCTTTATAACAAATTTGTTAAGCAAGTTATAGTTAATGTCACTACAAAGCTCCCTAGCTTGTGTTAGGGGAAAGCAAGGTCCTGAGTATCAAAAGGTTTTGAATGCTATGTTGTGGACATTTCACTTGAGTTTGAAAGCAATAAAGGGCTCTAATAAAGATACTAGAATGATGTAACTAAGTGACTTATCAAAATATCTTGCAATTCTAATTTACCAACCTTCCAAGGATTTAGAATTCTCCATTGGGGTGATTCATTAAACAAGTGGCCATTGGGAAGACAAAAATAATGATAGCTGTTATTATTCTTCCCATTAGAGAAAATGTAGCTTCTAAATAACTTATTTTTTCTCATTAATAAATGAATAATTCATAGCATCCATACTTTCCGATTTTTATATATAGAACATGGATGATAACCATTACTTGGACTAAGATGTTTTTAAATACCTAGTAGTACTGTGTATGCTTTCTCCTTCATGGTTTTCATATACTTTTGCATATTATGTGCATGAGCATTAAGGATACATTCTTCTAGAATTAATTGAGTAAGAATAAACTTATTCATTCTGAAAGCAAGTAATGGTATGATTCATCTGGCCACCTTAACCAATAAATTATTTCTGCACATTATAAAGGGGGAAAGGTTTGTGATATGTTTAGTTTTGAATTAATTTGCTCATTCACTGAGCATTTATTAAGGTAATTTAAAGCAAGGTGCTTTGCCAGGCACAATTTATGATGACTCATTCTATCAAGAGTTCGCCAACATCCTGTGGGTGACAACACCGTTGCATACTGTGGGCTGTTGCAATCATGCTAACAATTTGAAGATTAATATTTTTAATAAAATTTCTTCAATCTCTTTAACATAAAAATATTCTAGTGGTCTGCAAACCCAGGATTCCTGTGTGACGATCTGATTGTGTGCGCATGTGTGTGTATCTCTGAAGTTGGGGGCCCACAGACAAATATAGGCCCTTGCTGCCCTTGTGACTTTATTAGCTCTGATACTCTGAAGACAACAAGACTACATGTTTTGAAATTTACAGTTTCCTGGAGCATTTCCACAAACAGTTTTGACGTAGTACAGAATGCTTGATCAACTGTCACCCAAGGCGACTTGAATGAAATACAGGAAATGGAAAGTCTATTTTGAACCTCGAAAATGCAAGTTCTCCTATTTTGCTGTGATGAAGAAAAATAAACCTTTCCCTTATAGAGATGTATGAAATGCTGAGGATGCCATTCCAAGCTCAGAATTACTAAGCTATCTGGATATTATCATAAAGCCACTAAGCCATATTTGTGTGTAGCTTCTTACAAAGCCTGCCAGAAGATGACTTTAGCAAGAACTATAATTTTATGATCACAGACAGTACACCTGACACAATCCCCTGGCTAAGAAATGAATTTAGAAAGGGACAAGGTCTCAATTAGCAAAGTGATGGCAAATAAGCAGCATTGTAGAAATCCTCACTTTATGATACTTCAGCAGCTCCAGCTGCGAGACTTTAAGGAGGCTACCTAATCTTATGCAGTCTTGGCCATCTCATGTTTAAACAGAGCTAAGAATACCCACGCCTTAAGATGATTTGAACAATTTCATGAGGTTAAGTAGACAAAGTGCAAAATGAAATTCCTGGCATCCACAAGAGGTTGAATAGATTTTGTCCTTTCTGCTCTTGTTAAAGCCTTGGATGATTCATCCCAGGAGAAGGGAAAGCCTTTTTTAAAATGGTAAACTGGGTGTGGTGGCCCACGCTTGTAATCCCAGCGTTCGGGAGGCTGAGACCGGAGGATCACGGTTCACAGCCAACCTCAGCTACTTAGTGAGGCCCTCTGCAACTCAGTGAAACTCTGTTTCAGAATAAAGAATTAAAAAAAAAATAGGACAGGGGGGGGGTAGCTCTGAGGTCAAATGCCCTTGGTTTCCATCCCCAGTCTCACAAAAAAGAAAAAAGAAAAAAAAAATGGCATTGGTTTTACCAATCATCAGAATGAAAAAGTTGTCAACTACTCAAGACCTGCTTCATTCCAGTTTACTAAAAATTATCTCTGCACTGCAATATTAGGTGAGGCAAATATCACCTCTGCTTTGTAGATGGAGAAATTAAGACTCAGAAAGATTACATGATTTGGCCAGGAACTGGTAAATGGAGCTGCAAGTGATTCAAGATCTGATTCCGAAGACTTGAGTTCTTTTTATTTCTCTACACACATTACTCAGGAGACTTTGATTTAGGTAAATGGCATTAAGAGTAGATGCAACATCCAAAGTGCTTAAGCATTAGAGATGTCTTAATACTCTCTGGGCACTTGATCTTATTCCTTAGACCTCTGTTAAGGATAAAATTGTTTTTTCTGAATTTTCTTAAAATTCCTCAGTTAAAACATTTACCTTAAAATTAATATACTATGGAATATAATTGTAAGGTGCCAATAAAAATATGAAAAAGACATTAAATTTTAAAAAATGATATTTATAAGCACATCCATTTGAATTTCTAAGGAGTTAATTTTCTCATGATATTTCATTTTCTAATGCACAAAGACTGTCCCTAGAAGCACAGATTAATGAAAGGCTTTCTGGTCAAATGGGAGCGAGCAGCTGGAGGGATTGAAGCTAGTATTTATACCTTAATTCCCTGGGTTGGAGTGTTAACCCAGAAAGATCTCCTATGAATATCACTTGGCTTCAGGGCGCAGTCATACCAGGCCTTCGCAGTTAATTTCACTATTTGATAAAGAGTCAGGAATGTCTTTTCCCAGGTCCTTCCACAGGGATTTGTCTTCCACTTCATACATACTGCCAGTAGGCCCGTAAATTCTTATCAGTGATTATGATCCATTGTACTTAAATTGTATTACCAATAATGAATATATCTGAGGGTGCTCACCTGCACCAAATCAGAAGGGTGGCAGGTATATTTTCCCAAGTGAGGTTGATGAAAAGCATTTTATTGATATTGGAATCTTATACAGACTGGTAAATATGAAATACAGTCTCTTCCCATTCTCTGTTCCTCTGTGTTTGCTGAGAGATTGTGCTGTGGTCTAAGTGAGTACCCTCAGCAATATTAGCCCTAAGCACTTTGAGATGTTGTGGTGACTTGGAATTTTCCTCCTCTTGAAAGTTATTTATTTATTTAGTTAGTTAGTTGAGCATGTTGGCACATGCCTGTAATCTCTTTACTTGGGAGGCTAAAACAGGAGGATCACAGTTTCCAGGCCAGCTTTAGCAACTTAGTGAGACTGTTTTAAAATAAAAATGTCTGAGGGTGTACTTAGAGGTAAAAGGTCCTTGGGTTCAATCCCTAGTACCAGAAGCAAAAAAAAAAAAAAAAAAAAGTTTATTTTTTTACTATATTATGAATACCAATAGAATTTTATAACAGCAATAAATATTTTCTTTTTAAAATTTTACAGAAGTTTGAAACTATTTTATGGAGAGAAGAGAGGGTAAAGAGGAGAATTGATTTCAATTTTATTTTCATGTTGATCAATATTTTTCCTGTGGGTAAAATTAAGAATATACTTTTTCCTGAGTCTTTACCAAATTCTACTTTTTCTTTACTTTTTTATATTTTGTATTTGTATTTTTTTATTTTCTTGATACTGGAGATTGAACCCAGGGACATTCTACCTCTGAGCTATAACCCCCAGCCTGATTTAAGTTTTTGTTTTGAAATAGGATCTCCCTAAATTGCCAAGGCTAGTCTCAAACCTGCGATCCTCCTGTCTCAGCTTCTCCAGTACTGGGATTACAGGCGTGTACCTTCATGCTTGGCTTACATTCTTTCACATTCGGCATCTTAGGATACACATCCAGCTTCTTTAGAGGGATGTCAATGCCCAGGCCATACTTACAGATACTGTTCTTACCACCAGCGCCATGAGCATTTGTTTATGATGATGATGATTTCAAGTTTATTTGAATATAAATACTCTTTCTTTGCTTTTCCTCTCTAAAGAGAAAATGTGAACTTTGTTCTTAGATATATGAAAAGAGAGATCCAATCAGTGGGTCCAAGCCAGTGGGTGATTGTGTCATAAATCAACTAAAAGAAATGTAAAGAACCATGGGGTTGTGAAGTACATCTGGGCAACTGACCCGAGAGCTAAGTAATGAATGGGTCTTGTGAGCTACACAGTGGACTCTATTTGTGGCTGTGATTTTGCTTTGGTTTAGCAAGGAAAATTACGCTAATCCTAAAAAGGAAGTGATATAGGAATGCAGTATTTGGTAAGAATTGAAGCCTAGGGAGGATTACTTCCTGAAAACATGACATCTCATTCTTTGAAAATTCTCAAAAAAGAGAAATTGAGCAATCATATTAGAGGGGTTGAGAGTTGAGTTGACTTAGGTGCTCTCAAGATCAAAATGAGCTAGTTTAAAATATAAATGTATACACAAACACATTTCACTTTAAAAATTAGAACTCCTAACCAGAAATTAGAGTCCTTTTTAATCCCAGAGTTAACCGTTGTTCTGAACATGAAGTGTATTTTTCTAATCTTTTTTGGTTCCCTAATCCCATGTATTGTTTGTTGTGCCTTTTTGATTCACAGAGAAGTCTGATTATGGTTGATAAGTCAGGGTCTCTCTCCCTTATCCCACGTGATCTCACAGCGAAGGCAGGGACGGAACTCGGGAGGCAGAGAGAGTCTGCCTTGCAAGCCGTATCTCACAGGAGTAGCAGTGTTCCCATGAGTAAATCCCACCCCTGAGATGCATACCTTAAAAAGAAAGGCTCTCCCTATCTAGCCTCGGATGGGCCTACAGACCTCCAGGACATCCCCCTTCTTAATCCAGATGTTACCTATTTTGTTGATGGCAGCTCTGTTCCTGACGCCAGAGGTAAGAAAAGAGCAGCCTACACAGTGGTCACCCTAACTCAAGGCATTGAGGCTGCCAGATTACTGGATAGTACTACCTTTCAAAAGGCTGAACTGATTGCCCTAACTCGAGCTCTACACTTGACAAAAAACAAGCGGGTGAACATATATACGGATTCTCAATATTCCTTTTTAATAGCACATTGCCATGCCTCAATTTGGAGAGAGAGGGGATTTCTCTCCACCAAGGATTCACCCATTGTCAATGCCACCTTAATTAAGAAGCTCCTAGACTCTCTTTCTTTACCATCTGAGCTGGCCATCATCCACTGCCGGGGCCACCAGACAGAATCTTCCTTAGTGGCCAAAGGAAATAATAAGGCTGATTATATAGCAAGACAGCTGACACAACAAGCTCAACCAAGCCCACCAGCCTCTGTACTATTTTTAACCCTCCCTTCAATGGTGCCTAATTACAGCCTGGCTGAATGAAAACACCTTACTAAACTTGGGGCGTCCAGCACAGGGGATGGTTGGCTCATGACACAGGATAAGATTGCTCTGCCTGAGGCTCAGGCCGAAAAGGTCACTATCCTAATACACAATTCCCTTCACGTGGGACCTATAGTGCTGAAGCATTTCCTAAACCCCTTGTTTTATTCTCCTCTCCTGCAGCAGCTAATTAGTAAAATCAGTGCCTCCTGTTCTACTTGCACTGCTGTGTCTCCCCAAGGAGGCCTTTCCCCCTCCTTTCCTACCCACCAAATGAGAGGACACTTGCCAGGACAGGACTGGCAAGTCGACTTCACCCATATGCCACCTCACAAACCACTTAAATATCTTCTTACCACGGTCGATACCCTAACAGGTTGGGTAGAGGCTTTTCCCTCAAAGGACGAGACAGCCAGCACAGCGGCCAATGTTCTATGCTCGGACATCATCCCTCATTTTGGAATTCCTAATTCTTTACAGTCTGATAACAGACCAGCTTTTATTTCTAAGGTTACTCAACAGGTGGTACAAGCTCTTGGCATTTTATGGAAGCTCCACATCCCATATTGACCGCAGTCATCAGGAAAGGTAGAAAAAATGAATGGGCTTCTTAAGAACCACTTAACAAAATTCTCTCTAGAGCTGTGAGTATCATGGCCTGAACTCCTGCCACTAGCTCTGGCCCATGTGAGGGCCACCACTCAAAGCCCCACCTTTATGAGCCTCTTTGAATTGCTGTATGGTCGCCCTTTCCTGCGTAATCATGTTCTCCTTTCGGACCCCCTCCTTTGACTTCCTATCTTCCTTACTTGTCTTTTCTCAGGCACCTTCTTAGGGAACATGCTGGCCGGTGTCTTCCACAACCCAGGACTGAAGAAGCAGCCCCACACCCTGCAGTCAAAGCCCTTAAGCCAGGGGATCAAGTCCTCCTCAAGTCGCTTCAACCAAAACATCTCCAACCACAGTGGACTGGGCCCTTCACAGTGATCCTCACCACACCTACCACAGCCAAACTGCTGGGGGACCCCAACTGGCATCATCTTACCTGGCTTAAAAGGGCTATGCTACAACAGTCCCATGACAAATTCTCTGCACAGTGTTAGGGCCTAATAAGCTTCGTTTTTCTCAGCATAAATATCTTTGATGTTTTTATTTTAGCAGGTCCTCTTGTTAACATACTACGTTGCTCTCCCTCTTCGGATGCCAAACTGCCATAAGTATTAAACCTCTGAAATCTGTTACTGATACTCTTGACCCAATAGCATGTTTTCACTTGACCAGACGAACACAAACCCACTCACTGCTGAAAAGAGTGGCGTGTGTGTGTGTGTCTCTCCCTCTCTCTCAGGAAAATGCTGCTATTAATGACTCTGGTCTAATGAAAAGCTGCTAAAGGTGTGGTGTATGTCTTCCTCAGGGAAAATGCTGCTATCATATTAATAAGTCTAGTGACAATCTACCTCATCTCTAAAAGGGCTCCTGCCCAACCTGAGACCTGCTCTCATGATTTGCCTTTTAATAGCTCCTTGTCTGCTAAAGTCTTCTCGAACGCACATCACCAAGCTGTCCAGGGTAACCTCCGACCCACACCACAGCCATACTCCCACCTGCCCACTTCAGGAGGACCCGACCTCTCCCGGCCAAGGGGCCCCCTCAGGACACCCCTTGATAGCAGGAAGTAGCTCGAGTTTGGATCTTTTCCAATTATCACCAAAAGGCCGGGATGATAAGTCGGGGTCCCTCCCCCTTTTCCCACGTGATCTCACGGCGAAGGCAGGGGGTGGAACCCGGGAGGCAGAAAGAGTCTGCCTCACAAGCAGTATCTCAGGGGAGTAGCAGTGTTCCCATGAGTAATTCCCGCCCCCGAGATGCTCTCCCCTTCTAGCCTCGGATGGGCCCACCAGTCTCCAGGACTGCCCAGCCTCCATCCCCAGGAGGACTGTACCATTAAAGCTGATACCACGCATACTGGAACCCTCTCATGTTTTACACTGCACCCCAGACTTAGACTTTACTTTACAATGGTAATGTCATTGATTTTGAAGTGTGGCTTGTAGAATTGGTCTCATTACTTTAAAGTCATATCTTGTATAATTCATTTTTGTAATCTGTTTAGTATTTCTCCAGGCCTTCCAATACTTAAAAAGAAACACACAACAGGGGAATCACTCCTCCAGTAGCACTCTGATGGCAGGAATTCTACAATCACTTATTAAATTGGCCTCCTAAATCCCAAGTGGATTTAGTAAAATGGAATTTCAAAGAACTTCACAATGTACTGAATACCATTTTACTTAAAAGAAAACTGGAGTTCAGAAAATTAGATCTACTGGCTCCTATGGAAGCCTCTTTTTTCCTCCATCTCTCTGCACCTCCTACTTCTTTTAATATCTTGCAGAGAAAGGGGAGAAGATCCAAGCATGGGACTAAAAGAAAACCATCCAAACTTTTGCTCTTGCTTACTTGACTTGCACCACTAGACTCCTGCTTGGTCAGAGAGTTATGATTAGGATTTATAAGCAGTCTCATGATGATAGACTTAGATTTTTTTTAGGTGTTTATAACTATCATAAAAATTTAGTGTGGCATGTAAGGTCTCAACCTGGCAGTAAATTTTGCAATAATATCTCTCTATACTGTAAGAAAGTTGCTGGCCCATCTTTAAGGGGTGGGATAAAGGGTGGAACAGGACAAAAATTTCACGGTACTAAGAAAACATTGACAGTAAGAGGAAGTTGCCTTAGTTTGCACCGTGTTCTAAGCACCATGAGGAATGGTGTTTTATGCTATAGAGTAGATTAGAATACCAGGGCAATTTTTGCATTTATCAGCTGTTTTACCTTGGGAAAGTTCATGACCTTTCTGGCCCCAAATTTCTGATTTTTATAGTAGGAACAATAACAGTATTCACTTTATAAGGCTTTTGGAGGGACTGAGTCAATATACAAAAAACATCTCGGATGGTGCCTCACATATTAAAAACAAAACAAAACTGTTTGCTCTTTAAATATTATCTTAGGGGGCTGAATGATTTCTCTAAATTCTTGTCTAGACATCCTGATAGATAATGAAGAAGTGGTTTGAAGTAGTATTTATCTAAAGAATTAACATGAAATGTAATCATCATAGTCACTAGGCATCCTGTGTAGGCAGAGTGCCTGTGAATAGGATGCCTCACTTTTTAATTAATTAATTTATTTATTTATTTTTGCTAGATACAGTCTAGGGAAAGGGATCAGAGTTCTTCAAAATGCCATATTACTTACAGATAAAGAAATGAAGAAAAATTTGAGTCCCAGGTGGGATACAGGATGCACTTTGGATTACAAGCTGGCATCCCTCACAAAGATCAAACCTTTGGTCTCAGATAACTTGAGTTTCAAGCAGATGTTAACCTTAGATCTTACTTCCTCAAAATCTTATCATTTAGGATTAGGCATATTTGATGCTAAAGAAAACCCAAAGTTTCTTCTAAATAGCTTTTCCCAGAGATAAGAATCAGCTTAATGGGCAAACAGGCAATTTCCTACTAGCCCCATGGCAGTGTTATTCTTAGAGGAAGCTACCCTGGGAGCTCAGTGACTATTGAATGACATCCTCTTCTTCCAAAATCACTACATTTTTTTAGTAAGATATATAAAAAGAAATAGATTCAGAGCATAATGTTAATATTTTCCATATATGAATGATGGGTGTGTGTGTGTGTGTGTGTGTGTGTGTGTGTGTGTGTAAATTTAATAGTTTAGAAATGGTTCTCTTATTTTTAAATTACTTTCTGGAGGGAAAAAGAATTAAAGTTTACTGAGCACCTACTATGCCCTAAGCCTATATTGAGGATGTTACATGATATCCAGTTCTTGTAGTCATTTCATTTTGAGAGTTAGCAAGAAGTGAAACCAATGTTTTATCACAGGCCTGATTCCAAGGTCTCTCGCTCATCCTAAAGAACTCATTTCTGAAGTGTGACTAGCTTTAGGAGGTCACAAGTTGTTTACTCAAAGCAAATAGGTAGCAATAACTAGAATGTGTTTCAAACTTTACTCCCATCCATCTCCTACCATCGTTCTTCTCAATCATCCACCCTGATTTTCATTTTTCTAATTCTATCTTAAGCACACCAAATCTAAATTCAATAGTCCTTCCAGCGGAATTGACTAATTCTCATTTGTCATTGCTGTGCTTGTTAACTAGATCTAATCTAATAGCTCAGTTTATATTAACTATATTAATCTCAAATATCAGGGATATATTTTGGACCCTTCCAAAAAGTCTACCCCACTGCTTCTGAACAACATCAGAACACTGTAACTCTGAACACACTAGCAGGCATCTAAAACTGACACAGAGCAGAGGCAGAGCCTTGTTTATGCATTTCCCCATAAACAATTTCAACAATAATCAGTGTGGGACTATTTCCTCTTCATTCTTCCTGAGACAATGACAAGCTCTTATTTGCAATTCTTTGAGATTGAGGACTGACAATTCCCACATTCTGCTCACAGAGGCACTTCTTCCCTTTTCCGTTCATTTTCCCTCTTAATTGCGTATTTGTGCATGTCCTTCAAGCTCTGTAAGGGGTAATTTCAGTGTTGGTGGGTTATAGACTTTCAGACCTCGCTTTCAGTATCAGTGTCCTGAATGAGTTGCAGTGAAGCATGGGTTAGCAGAGATTCTTCCTGCCCAAAGCCCATGAGTTCAGATTATTTCTCTGTTACTTATTAAAGTTTGATACTATGAAGATTACTAAGCCTTTACAAATCTCAGTTTCCTCATCCCATGGAAAGAACGATAATATCTTGCTCATGAACACAATCACCTATTATTATGGTATCTGGAAAAGGGTTTGAATTTGTCAAAACCAGCAGCATTAGGACTATGGACCTCTGATTCTTGGAACACTGAAATAAAACATTGAGCATTATATGAAATGTTTATGGTGAAAATGACACCATCAATTATTCATTTGGTTTTATTTGGGTTTTGTTTGTTTGTTTGTTTTTTGGTGGTACTGGGGTTCCTGAAAGCCCTTCTACCTCCGGGCTACACTCCCAGACCCATTTTTTATACTTTTTTATTTGGAAACAGGGTCTCTTAAGCCAGCGAGGCTGGCTTCGAACCTGCATGATCCTCCTGTCTCCGCCTCCCAAGTGCAGGGATTACAAGCATGCACCACCACGCCCAGCAATGTACTATTTTTTAATCAAACAATGGATACCATATAAATTGTATTCATTCAATAAGAGATTTTCTTGACCTGATTATAAGCAGTAAGTTTCCTGTTAGAAAGGAGAGTGCTTAAGCAGGGTATGGTGGCAGATGCTTGTAATCCCAGCAGTTGGGAGGCTGATACAAGAGGATCGTGGTTCGAGGACAGCCTCAGCTACTTAGTGGGGCCCTTTGCAGCTCAATGAGATCCTGTTTCAAAAACAGGGCTGGAGGTGTGGCTCTATTTTCAGAGGCAAAATGTCCCTAAGTTCCATCCCCAATATAGAGAAGGAGAAGGAGAAGGAGAAGGAGAAAGAAGGCAGAGGAAAAGGAACAGGAGCAGGAGGAGGAGGAGAGAGTGCTTGAGTGGGATGGCACATGCCTGTAATGCCAGAACTTGGGAGATTGAGGAAGGAGGATGTTAGGGTATTCTACCTCCGAACTACACTGTCTGCCCTATTTTAGTCTTTTATTTTGGAACAGGGTTTCACTAGTTGGATAGAGTCTTACTAAGTTACTGAGACTGGTCATGAACCTGTGATCCTACTGTCTCAGCCTCCCAAGTATTGGGATTACAGGGGTATGTCATCCTCGCCCAGGTAGAAAAGATTGTTTCTAAGAAAATATGCATCATTAAGTGGGGGAGAAAATAAGTCAACAAAATGGGGCAAAAGAGATATATCTGGAATAGAATAAAGGCAGCAGAAATACCTGCAGCAGAAAAGATTTAGAGGTGAAAGATGAGGTCGTCAAGTATTAGAATGGGTTGAAGTTGAAGAGCATTCTATATGGAAGGAAAGTCCAGAATTAATGGATTTGTGTAACGCAATAATGTACTTAGGACTTTTATGCAGTCTTAGATTATTAGAGACCATGGTGGGAAAGAAGTGTGTCAAGAGCAAGGGAGCAGAGAGGGCCATTGGTCAGAAATGCCCATGCCCTCGTGAAGCAAACTCTTGTATCTTGTGGGCAAAGAGGAATCATAGATTAAAATAGAGCAACACAATTCATGCCTCCTGAAAAGATCATTTAGCAGTAAGATGAGGACTAGTTGGATGATAGTAAGACTGGAGGAAATCACAAGTTTTATTGCTCAGTGGTGGCAGCTTGGTGAGGTTTTTTTTTTTTTGCTGGTACTGGGGATGGAAGCCCTCTACCTCTGGGCTACATTCCCAGACCTATTTTATATTTTATTTGGAAACAGAGTCTCTTAATCCAGTGAGGCTGGCTTCGAACCTGCGCGATCCTCCTGTCTCTGTCTCCCAAACGCAGGGATTACAAGCGTGCACCACCATGCCTGGCTAGTTTGGTGAGATTTTGAGAATCAGAAAAAAAGGAATCCCATGACATAAATGTGGCAAGCAAAGAGATGGAGGTTAAGGGCTCTTACCTGAATAAAAGATCAGTGGTAGAGACATTGAACGCAAGTGTAAGTACAGTTTTCAAAATGAAAACAGTATTTTCATATGGAGGTATCTAGAAAATAGTGAGTTTGTAGAAGAATACATATGTGAGTTTCTAGCTAATAGGAGAAGTTTGGGATGATGGTGCCTTTGGCATATTAAGGGTATGTAAAATGACTCAGAAAGAGTATTAAAAATTAGAAAAGAGCCAGGCATGGTGGCGTATGCTTGTAATCCCCGCATTTGGGAGGCTCAATCAGGAGGATTGGGGTTCACGAACAGCCTCAGTTTCTTAGTGAGGTCCTCTGCAACTCAGTGAGACCCAGTTTCAAGATAAAGAATAAAAAATAGGGCTGGGGGTGTTGTTCGGAGGTAGAATGCCCCTGGGTTCCATTCCCAGTACCACACACACACACACACACACACACAAAAAAAAAATTAGAAAAGATGTGAAAACAAACTTTTGGTTTATCAGTTTTAACAGTAGCCTCCAAACTTGAAGATGTGGACAGGATCTGTTTTACAAGATGATCCATTGATAGGAAGAGAAGAAAATAATACATCTGCTATGTAACCTTATAATATATATTAGGACAAAATTAACCTTAATTAAGATTTAATAAGCAGATTAAAATCATTTCACTCAGTCTGTGGTCCAGAAGACACGTGTTATGTAAGTGTCCTTGGGAAAAGAGTAGTATTTCTATACAGCAACATGCTTTACAGAGTCACCTTCAATTCACTTGTTTATTTTCAGCATATTGCAGTATATTCTAGCTTATATACATCCAGTTGTGTCAATTTATTGATTACATTATCAAGTTTTAACTAAACTGTCAAAGTGGATAAGAAGCTCACAAATTTTCCAAGAAATAATTCTGATTAAAGAGAGGACAGTGGTGCAAACCCTGGGGAATATGGGCAGGTGCAGAGCTGCCACTTCTACGCACAGAATTAACTTTGCTCAGTGAGTTCAAACAATGAAGATTTATTTGTTTTTTTCAATATTTCTTCCAAGATAACTTTTTAAAAATCAAGAAAAATGACTTGGAAAATGGATTTATCATTCATTATTAAAACAATAAACCTCTGGTAGAAAATGTGCTTTGAGATATTAGCTAATAGTTTTTAAAATAATATTTATTTCATGGTTATCTCATTTTTATAATTGCATATTTTGTGCGTTATGCATATGCACATATATTCAGAAAACATGGGATAATATAATTGATAAATAAAGTATGCATCTGGAAGTTGATTGGAGTTTTGGCATTTCTGAGGCTTTTGCAAATAAGAAAAAATGAAAAATCAACAGAATTTATTTATTTTTATTTATTTATTTATTTATTGTGGGTCCGGGGATGGATGGAACCCAGGGACACTTGACCTCTGAGCTACACCCCCTGCCCTATTTTGTATTCTTTATTTTGAAACAGGGTCTCACTAAGTTGCAGAGGGCCTCACTAAGTAGCTGAGGCTGTCCGTGAACTGTGATTCTCCTGTCTCAGCCTCCTGAATGCTGGAATTACAAGCCTGTGCCACCACACCCGCCTAAATCAACAGAATTTAAAGAGTACTGAGTTAAAAAGTAGAGGAGTCATTAAGCAGGGTTCAGGAGAATCAAAAGGGATTGCAACTGTTTATATCCTATTTCCAAACTAGCTGAGAAAGTGATTCCTTGTATTTCCTGGAGAAATGCATCCCTGAAAAGAAAGACCCAGTCTCCTCATCACATTATTGATTGCATTATTGAAATTTAATCTCTGAACCATAACAGGGTACAGAGACAAGAAGTTTCAGCAATGTGATGATTTTATTAAATGTTTGAGAGCCTTAGTGCTAGAAATTAAAAGTGCAATCATTGGTTCTAGTTTCACAGACCATTAAGCAAACAACTTGTTTCTGTTTGGACTATTTTATTTGATTCAGGTAACAAAAAAGGCTTTCATAACAAGAAATCCATGAAGAAAAGTTGACTTATCCCATACTTGTCAATATGACTCTATTTAATCATGCAAACTTTCATATAAATAATACAGCTATATATTTCAAGCTGTGACATTTATGCCAGAATATTGGTCATCCTTAATATTCATGAATCTTCCCCTTCTGCTCAATAGCCCTCTGTTAGTTCTGAGGATCAGAGAGCAGAATCTTCACCAGTAATATTAGGTAAAAAGTTTATAGGGGCAAATTCAAAATGGAACTGTAGTGTAAACTCCATTTATTCTCAATGCTTGAACTATTTTGGTAGACCACAATTCCCAGGATATCAAGGGGTAATGGAAGATAATAACAGTAGATTCCATAAAGCCAAATATTAGCCTTTTAATGACTCTGTTACCTAGTCTTACATAAAAAATATCTAAGAGTTAGATGATTATGAAATGATTATAATATTTGAAGAAAAAGATCTAGAATATGGTAATTTGGTTTCCACTTAAGGAAATGAGTGTTTTTCATAAGTTTTTGGAAAACAATAATAGAACTCTGGAAAACTTATTTTAAAAAGGAATAGCAATTACCTGGTATGTGGCACACTATGCAAATGAGATTTGGCACTGAGGATTCTTGGTGGGTGAGAAAAAGACAAGTAAATCCCAATGCAGAGAAGTAATATTGTCCTCACAGGACCGCCTTTTATTATAATAGGTAAGGTTAAGAAGCTGAGTAATGCTGACAAAATACATACATGTAAGAAAGAATGTTGAGGAAGTACCTTCACTGACCCCTTCTAATAATTAACTACTACCAGTGACCACGCAAGTAGTTACAGGAAAAATTGTATAATCATCACAGGAATTCAGATTTTTATCTCACCATAAAATGTCTTAACTTGCTTTCCCGTTGGCTCAGGAAATTGAAGTAAACAATCTCTTTAAGTAAAAAATAATTAGTAAGCCTACAATTTATGCTTGATTTTCCCTAGGATCCAAGTTCACTTCTGGGAAGGCTCATCAGTAAATTTTGAGGAGCTGAAGAAATTATCATTTAGGAAGGACCTCAGCCACTGTACCAAGTATGGGAGCCACATGTATATGTACTTATTCCTACCAAAGGGAAGAAAATGGTTTATTGTTTGAAAATCACCTTAAATAAAACTTAACAAGTTGAGGTAGGAGCAAAACAGAAAAAGAAAATCCACCATCATCTTATCTGAGGAGGGTTTGAAGTAAAGACTAGCCATGAAAAGCCCCCAGATAGGACACCTTTAATAGTCTAAAGGCCTTTCGTGTTTATCTAAGCAGGAACTCATGTGCATCTGGGGGCAGTTTCGTGAGTCTACTGCAAAATTTGCATTACGTGCAAATCAATTGTAATCAAATGGCAATCAATTTCATCTTCAGTCTATCTTGAACAATTTTGTGGAGGTAATTGGCTGTGATTTACTTTGTGTTTAAATACAGACTATTTTCCTTTTTATCTTTGTTGCCATTTTCTACCTTTACCAACAGTCTCTACACTGAGTGAAATATATTAAAAACAAAACCACCTGTAGTTGGTGTTCTTTATTTTATGCTGACTTCACCGACCAGTGTGCCTTTTGCTGGTCCTTGATCTCGGTGTTATGCCAGCCTCTGCATCCCCTTCACTACTCTTCTCTCTTAAGACTAGGCTTTTCAACTTCCTGATTGTTTATGTCTCCTCCTTTCCTGTCTTCTATTCTCACTAGCATAAGGAATCCTCTAGAATTATTTTAATTTTTCTAGTTTTTTTCCCTCTAATACCTCTCTCCATTCTGCACCTAATACATTTCTTGGACCTATTTCACTTGATCTTTTTTAGATGATGTAGTTTTGTTTGAAAAGTCTCTTTCTTATGTTAAGTTTTATGAACCAGTCTTGTGCTTGCACTTCAAATACTGATATCAAACATTCTTCCAAACCATCAGTGAAACTACATGCGTGAGCACACTCTAGAATTCATGTCTTAAAAACTACAGGCATTGGTTTGAGTATGTTCTGCATACCTTTAAAAAAAATGGATATATACAGCAGCAATTTCCCCTAACTAGGCACTTTAAAAACTGCCTTCATTTTTGCTGAAAATGGAACACACCATGCAATTAGTATGTATGGATGCAGTTGTGAAATACTCAATACCAGGAAGCAGATGGATAGGGGAAGGAAGAGGTATGAGTGTTTATCTTTTGTGAAAGACCAAGAGAAAAAAAAAAAAAGAAACAAAAACTGCTATCATTTTGAGTCATTATGAACAAATATTAAAGTGCTTAGCTAGGATATTTTCGATTCCAGGCTCCTCTCATCTCTTGTTATTGCTTTTTTAAATCTGTCACCTCTGCTTGTGATCTTGAAATGGTAATAATACTGGCAAAGGGCACTTCTCCAAAGCAACGTGTGTCTTGTAGATGCCAACAGCAAAAAAAAAAAAAAAAAAGTAAGGAAAGAGACAATAAAATAAGGTTTAGGAGAGAATATTAATTAATGGCTCATAACAGGAGGTGGTGAAGATGTCCAAGGACTGCTCTTGATAATATGTCTAGCACTTTCTGGACTTGGTGGTAGAGATCACATGTCTCTGGGAATCAAAACAGAATCTAATTATAGTGAAGCCTAGTTTTGTTTTTTTATTTTTTATTTTTTTGGTGGTACTGGGGATGGAACCCTTCTACCTCTGGGCTATACTCCCAGACCTCTTTTATATATCTTTTGGAAACAGGGTGTCTTAAGCCAGTGAGGCTGGCTTTAAACCTGCGCCATCCTCCTGTCTCCACCTCCCAAGCATGGAGATTACAAGTGTGTGCCACCACGCCCGGCCCCAGTTTTGGTTTTTATCTGGCGACATGGTCCCATGATTGGTGATTGTTGTCTCTTTTTTTCCATTAGACTTTTAGAAGCTAGCTGCATAATAAGGATTTTGTGAGCTCTAGTTATTATAAGATAGTTGGCATGTCTATGCTTCCATCTTCTTGTAACAATTTTATTGTTTGGAGAGAGAAGGAGTAAATCTGCTTCAAACAACAGCAATGAACGCTTTAGTGATTTTTATGGTTAAATGTGAATGTGGTTTTGGCAGGATGCATTGCTGAAAGAACTTGGTTTGGTAGCAGTGGTCATTCCCTGTCGTTTTTCTTCTCCCCCTTTTCTCTTATGGCTACCATTAGTAGTATCCCTTTTCACTTTCTCTTTACTCCTACCTCTGGAGAATGGAAAATAATCAAAGGTTGACTTCCCTTTCCTTTGTGGTGGTTAGGGATGGGGACTGCTTTGGTCAACATTCTTACTGCTATAATCCAAAAACAACTGATCACACAACTTAGAGGAAGGAAAAATTACTCGCTCACAGTTTTTGGAGATTCCAGTGCTCAGTCCATGTCAGGCCAGGTTACATCTATGAGTCTCAGAACATGGGAGCAGATAGCAGTGTCTGCTCTCATATCATGAATGCTGGAAGCAAAAGGACAATCAAACAAGGGAATTCAAAGACAAAAGCACAGTCCCTAGGGCAACACTCTGAGGGACACATCTTCTCCAGCAACACCACACCAGCTTATGTTACCACCCAGTGAATTTATTACAATGCATTTATCTATTGATGAGATTAAAACCCTTACAACTTAATCATATCAACTCTGAACATTAATACACGAGCTCTTTAGGAACCATAACAGGACTTTTTACATATAAGTGATTAGCCAACAAAGAAATAGGTGCCACTCTGCACTGTGCATATGGGTATCTATATTTTAAAGGTGATCTTAAAGGAAACCCAATGAGGGAATTTGACAATTTCAAGCAACTAATATCTAACCTGGCCAATCTCAATGGTTTTTTTAATAGATTGTTGAGAAATCATCATAAACAAAGGCTGCTATTTACCCTCAACCTATTTCTACTCTAGTCAGAGTTAGTTAGCCTGGTCAATAAAATCAGAACAGCACTGTGATGACACCAAGTTCCTGAATTAGCTCAGTGTTTCAAGTCCTAGGTGTGTTCTAGAATCAAAGGAAAAGGTCTGGTCCTTAGAGCTTGCTGAAGCACCTGGTCATACAGGGTTTAAATGAAGACATTATTAGCCTGTATGTTTTCTGATGTTTGGATATAAGGGAGAGCCTTGGTGCTATGATTTAACAGAAGTGATGGAGGTGGTGGTGGTAGAATCAGTGGTAGTAGTGGAAGCAGTGGTGATGGTGTATGTGACTATTTATTGCAAACTTATTCTGCACTTAGGAAGTTCTTGGCAGGAATTTAAAATGTAAGGGTTATAAACTAATAAATGTGCTTTGAACAGTGCCAGCTTTACAGGCAAGAGAGGGCAGTACATGGCACTATTAAGGATAACAAGAAGAAGAATTCTCTGATGGGAACTCTAATAAATGTGGTAGCATGCTGTAATAAAGAGCACTAGAAAATGGATGAGGTATAACAAAATTATTCATAAAGAGAAATGGAAAAGGATGTCATGCTGAGTGGTTACATGCAGTTATATAGACACTAACAAGGTTATCACTAGAAGCTGAGTGCTAGTACGTTCACATATGTTTTCTAACTAGCACAAAGAGAAACTGTTTTTATCTTGAAGAACAGGAGAGCCTGGAGTTAGAGGTGTTCTAAATCTTGCTACTGATTTTTAATAATTCAGAGCCAAATAGCAATAATGGTTCATGTAGGGTCAGTTTAATGAACAAAGCAACCTTACTTCGGCTTGTTTGATGGAAGGTTCTCTGCCGAGTTGCTAACTGGTATACTTTACAGCTATCTCCAGGGTTCTTTTTGATATGATATTATCCTCCTCACATACTGTGCTTTCTATACACCAAAATATAATGTGGAGCCATGAGCTAGGATGAAAGCACTAAAAGAATTTTCAAATGAGCCCATGAGCTTTTACTCTGAAGCTGCAGTAATACTAGAAAAACAGAGGCAGCTGCCCTGCTCACATACCTCTCAAATAAGTTTTCTAGGAACCGCACTAATTCAAAGAGATGGTTAGGAAGTTTCATGACCATCCTTGGAGCAAAGGAGGTAAGTTCACCCGCAGTATTTTTAGTGCATGTTGCTAATCACTGTATAATGGCAACAGATTTGTATGATGTCAAACACACATAGGTAGATGGATTTTAACCAAATTGGAGAATACATTGCTAAAAGCAGTCATTTTACTATCATGTTGGACTCTCTATTTCTGTAAATGTTTCGTTCGTGATAAATTTAAACAGTAACTAGTGATTTTAAATTCAAACCATGGGAAGAAATTTTAACTTACATATTTGAGACATTTGAAATTGTTTGGGTTTTTTGTTTTTTTGTTTGTTTTTAAGATAGAAGTCAGGCTGAGAGTGGTAGTGTGACTTGGGCTTTATAATCTCAGTACTTGGGAGGCTGAAATTGGAGGATCACAGGTTCATGACCAGCTTCAGAAAGTTGGTGAGGCCCTCAGAAACTTAGCAAGATCCTGCTTTAAAATAAAATAGGGCTGATGTTATATCTCTGAGGTAGAATGCCACTGGGTTTAATCCCCAGTACCAAACACACACACACACACACACACACACACACACACACACACACACACATCAAAATAGGATAAGACATGAATATTCAAGCCAGTAAAAATCATTGATGGTATTTTTCCTACTGAAATAACCTTTTTTGAATTTTGCTTTTCTATTCCATTTTAATTGAGACTCAGAGTCAATTTTATATGACAGAAGGTCAGACCATCCATGAGCACGGGAATCCTATGGCTTTGACCACTTAGCTTCTTTCACTGACCTGAACCTCATGGAATGAAGACTTTTCTTGATCTTGCTCCTCTCCAGAGCCTAACATGATATTTGCTATATTACCTAAAGGTACTGATGTGTGAATTGCTCAGTGTTATGGCCTTTGGAATATTTATTTTCCTTTCTCTTCCCTTCTCTAGCATCTCAAAATATACATTTACATGTTTGGAAAATAAGGAGAAAGCAGAGACATGGGAGAGTGGACTTCTTTTGACCTATACTCTTAAGAACGTTTTTCAAGGAGGTTTCCCTTCACAGCTAGCTCCACCTCAATATCACATACTGCTGCACAATATTCAGTTACTTGTCACCTCTCTTACTAGAAGTTTCTAATGAGTTTGAGGCATGTTCTCTCCCTCTCAACCACTTGCCCTGGATTTATTTAGTGGGACTATGGTCCTGGATCAGAGTCAGCGTTCTTATTCACAGGTTATAAATGCTATCATTGTGTGTGGACCGATTCTCTAAGGTAAGTCACCTACCCAGAGAGGGTTGGGTTTCTTGGAGAGTTTTTACACTGAAGGTAGACTAAAGTATATGAATGAAAAGACTGGGACCAGGGGGAGGGACATAGGATGGAAATTGAGAAACCATGTGCTGGTTTCTGAAATTATGAAAAAAAAATCACCATCCTTTGCTACCTAGGAAGAGCCATGCATATTGCATACTGGTGGAGTAGGTCTCACAACCTTCAGGATGACAGTAGACAAGGATTAAGTTTCTCCCTCATATCATTAGTTAAAATAATATTGTACAGATGGAAATCTTACATTTTGTAGGCAAACTTACTTATATCACTTCATTTGAGCTTCAAAACCCTATAGAATATGTATTGTCAACCCAACTTTTATTCTATAGGTGACGAAACCAAGGTTTATAAACTATGAAATTTGTCACCCAGGTTCTAGGTGGAGGAGTTGGAATGTAAATCAAAACCTTCTATCTCCAAGTCCATAAATGTCTGCTTCCTAAAACATATATATAACAATCTCCCCTTATGTGAGAGCATATATTCCAAGACCTTCAGTGGATGCTTAAAACTAAGTACCAAACCATTTTTAAAATTTTTAATTAATAAGTTAATTAATTTTATTTAATATACATTTATTGGTGCATCATAATTATACATCAAAATGAGATTCCAAGCGATAGAAATATACATGCACATAGCAGTTGGTGTGTTTCCTTCTGTACCCTACCCCTCTCCTTCCCCTTCCCCGTACATGTTATAGAGATTGGTATTGATAATTTCATATATGTACATAACATTATTTGAAATATTGCCTTCATCAGGTCTCCTTCTCCCCATCACCCCCCCACACACACACACATGTTCCCTCCTTCTAAACCCCTTCCATCGCTCACTAGAGTCTCTCTTCCTTTATCTGAAGTATCTTTTGTTAAAAAATTGCTCTCTGGCTTCCACATATGAGAAAAATATATAGCTCTTTGCCTTCTGACCAATATCAGCATATTTTCTAGTTTCATCTGCTTTCCTATATAATATAATTTTGTTTTTTAAAGCTGAGTCAAATTCTATTATGTATATATACTACAGTTTTGTAAATCATATATTTGTTGATGATACCTAGGCTGGTTTTATAATTTGGTTGGAATATATATTATTTTCCCTAAACATAATGTTCATGTTGAAGTTTAATTTGTAAATTAGACAAAGTGAGAGATAAACAACTAATAAGAATAGAAAAAGTATAATAATATATATGAGTGTTCTCTCTCTTGCGTGCGTTCTCTCTCTCTCTCTCTCTCTCTCTCTCTCTCTCTCTCTCTCTCTTTGCATTTAATACTTTAAAACCACAGGTGACCGTGTTTAACTAAAACCATAGAAAGTAAAATCATGGATTAAGGTAACTACTATAGGTCCTTTGTCTGGTAGGAGCAACTTCATTATTTTCATAGCAGTTACCTTTGGAAATAGGAAGTAGAAGTCGCATGGATGAGGACATAGGCAGGAATTTGGGAGGAACCTGGGCAGATCTGTGACAAAACAGCAAGCCATGGAGAAGGCCTGAGGAAGCTGGTGATGGTCCTCAGGGAAGAAGTAAACAGTAAATATTCCTAATAGAGGAGAGAAGAGAGGAAAGGAGCTTGGATAAGCTCTAAAGACCAACTTCTCCTTCCCAAGCTTGCCTTGGGGAGCAATACAATGAGAACCGATTAGTGCAGGACTTAATGCTTTGTACGTGAAAGTGAATAAGACTTATTGAGGGGAGACTAATGCGAGTAACGCTTTCCATTTCCAAGGAGTAATTACAGTTCTGCTTGTAAAAGTTCCCGATTCCCTCTCTCCCCGGGTCACACAAGACAACCGTTAGCATGGTAGAACCCTGGTACGTACAAGTTCTCCTGGAAAGAATGTGTCAAAGAAATGAGTATTACAGAAAGAAAGAAAAATGGGAAATACCAGGAAATGTTTCAAAGGCACTGAATCATTGTTACTGGAAGGAAATGCCACACGTAACTTCAGCATAACTGTTCATATGGTGGAAAATCAATTTTGAAAAATGTAAGCAGCAGCCACAGTGGGGTCCTAGCTAAGATTTGGAATAGACCTCCCTTAAGTAGGATCTAATTATTTTCGTGGGCTTCTATAACATTGCCTTTCATAAGCAAGGAAAATATTTATTTAATGCAACAGCGACTCTCACCTGTTTATCAAATATAATTAAAGTCATAGACATGAAGTTCTGGCACTGGCCCACGGGAATATGGGTGATATCTATTGCAGGTGGAGGTTGTCTCTTCTGAGACACACTGAAGAGAAGAACTGTAAAAATAGAAATGTCAGAAGCATGTACCACCTCATTCTCCAAGATGAAGACCCACCAACCTTGCCAGCCACATTTTATCTATGAAACAGATTTATGTTCTAATATGAAGAGCACCCTCATCACACGAGTTTATTTTGAATAGTGAAGACAAATTGAATTTTTTTTCATTGCATCTGTGACTTCTAACATTGAATTTGGATATAGATTTGTACCCACTTCCAGTCTAGTAAAAGATCTGTCCCACTAAAACTAAGCATTGGTCCCACCCACCTTCCTCTGTAAATGTGGAGACATTTTTAACTTCCCCAAAAGTCTCTGTAGATTCTAAAGCTTGGCATCCACTCTCAAGGCCTGAGAAATGTGGTTGCTGGTTTATTGTTTTGATACCACGTGGCCTGTGAAAAGTTATCATCTTCTAGAGTCTTGGAACCCTTTAATTTACTTATATGTAGTGAAAGATAAACAGAGTGAGCACTCAATAAAAATTTTCAGTTTGTAAATGACCAGACAGTCACTTTGTTCTTTTGGCTAAGCTTTGGCAATATCAAATGTACAAATTTTGTTCAAGCAATGCATTTTGACCTTGGCAGTTAAGTACTAGTCAGTGTAGCCAAGAAGTAAGTCGTAAAATATGATTTTAAGAAGTTTGGGATTTTTAACCTTCCTCGTTGTGAAGGATAACACACACCCAAAGTAAACTCCACAAATTGAAAATATACAGCTCAATGATTTATCACAAAGCAAGCACCTCCAGACTTAAAGAATACAGTGCATGTTAAGGTGTTCTAATAGCCATTAACTGTTACAGCAGATACTTTTTGTCCTTTCTCTGTACCAAACACAGCCCTAAGCATACTTACAGTACAGTGGGCAAAGCAAACAATAAGCAAATTAACATAGAGGATGTCAGATATCAAGAGAAACTGTAGGATAAGGGGCATCCGGAGGGAAAGTGGAGAGACGGCGGACACTTTAGATGTAGGATCACCAAGGGAGTTTGGAGAATACGATTTGACTTTGTGTCTCTGGGAGTCTAGCTCATGGCATCAATGAATAAGTATCTGTCAAGAAAATGGAATGATGATAGAATCATGTATTCATTAAACACAAAAACAAACAAACTGGAAGCAGCAGAAACAATTGAAAATGAGTGGACAACAGCACAGCTAGTCAAAAGTCAATTTGTCAGCACAAAGAAAAAAATGGCCATTAAGCCTCAGACACTGTGTTAGGACAGGAAATGGGATTCATTTCAAGCACTTCCTCCTGAAACTATTGCATCGAGCTAAGACTTTACAAGTCCAAGAGAACTTTAAACATAAACATTAGACTATTAAATTTGGGCCAAAAGGCATTCACACATCCAAGGCTGGCTTTTTATTGCTTCAATGTTTTTCAAATTAATTAAATTTTGATTCAGTTAATCTCAACACAAGAAAGGCAATAGGAACAAAATATCACAAAAGAGAAAAAGTTCAAGAAACTGACTAGCATTCAATTTTAACTTTGGCATTGCTAAATTATGTGCCAAATACTACCAAAATCCTCTAAAGATAGGGTAAATGACTAGAGAGGAGAGAGAATCTTACTTCAATCCTAAAATGCATGTCAGTTGAGAATATTATGGGCCAGGCCAACTTTATGAAGATTGAAAAGAAATTCTGTGTGCGTGTGTTTTTCATCTCCCTTCATAAAGAATTGGCTCAGAGTTCCAATTAAAATAGAATCTAAATTGCAAGGGCTAGTTTCATAGAAAAATGGTCATTCTGGGTTTTCCTTTTTCTCTTATTTAGCTGAAGGTATATAATAATGTGGCCTCTAGGATGTGAGTGTGTGTGTGTGTGTGTGTGTGTGTGTGTGTGTGTGAGAGAGAGAGAGAGAGAGAGAGAGAGAGAGAGAGAGAGAGAGAGAGGAGAGAGAAAGAGAGAAAACAGTGGAAGAGAGAGAAGAGGAGGAAGAGGAGGAGAGGAAGAGAAGTAGAGAAAAAGGAAGATAGGGAGAAAGAAAAAGAGATATGGGGAAGAAAGATTTGAAGGAGGGACAGAGAAACACCTTGACACTGACTTTTTAAAAGTTAAATATTTGGCTGGGTGTGGTGGCACAAGCTTGTAATCCCAGTAATTGGGAGGCGGAGACGGGAGGATCACAGTTTGTGGACAGCCTCAGCTACTTAAGGAGGCCCTTTGCAACTCAGTGAGACCCAGTTTCACAAAACAACTAATAATATAGGACTGGGGGTGTAGCTTGGAGGTACAATGCTCCTGGGTCCATTCCCAGTACCACAAAAAATGTTAAATATTTGTCAAAGATGGAGTTCGGACATCTTTAGAATTTTCACATGGCCCTTCATTGTAGCAATTAAGGTCTCTATATTATCATCATGTTTGGCTATCCTCTCCACTTGGTTTCTTTTTTATATCCATTGCAATTGATATTCCAAGCATTGTGCCTTGGGTGTAGTAGCCCCTCAATAAATGTATCCTGATAAAATTGATTTTACTCAATCTATTTCCCACTTCCTTTTTAATGACTCCTAATAATCCTCATAATTAAGTTAAATCAATAGTAACATAAGTGTGGAAATCAGCATTTAAAAAACTAATGTCATTATTCATTCCGTCAGTCAATAAATATTAATTGCTTTTCCAGCCGTGTGCTTAAATGCCAAGGTTTTAGCCATTAAGTAGGCAGGCATGCTTCTCACCCCATGGATTATAAAATCTATCTAGAATGATATTGAAACCATCATCATCATCTTCTTTTTCAGTACCATCACCATCACCACCAACACCCTGAGAGCAACCTAAGTGCTGGGGCTTTTTGAACATTTTACATCTCTTAATTTGTTTAATTTTCACAACAATGCTGTAAATAGGCAGTATCGTTTGCCCCGCTTTTCTGATGAGTATACTGAGATTCAAAGAAATTGAGAAATGTAAAGAGTTAACTTAAGTACAATACTATATTGTTATGAAGTATACCCGGTAGTTAAAATAATGCCTAAAAGCAGCATCAACATTGGTACAGAATTCTTTCCCCCCCATACACCCTCCTTCTGCTTTAAAAAAAAACTAAGTATTTAAATATTTTTTATTTTCAATTTTATCTTTCACTTTTCTAACTTTTCAAGGACAAAATCACAGGTGATAATGGTTATAATTGCTTTATATACTTGATGTTTTGGAAGCTATTTGTTCAGATAGAGAAAGTAATACAGATTCTGTGATGTGATCCAGAGACTTCCACAATGAGGGGAAAGGGCATGCCAATTGAGACGTAAGCAAAGGAACTCTCCTTGGGAATTTAAAGCCCTGTTTCATTTTCTGACCTCACTACATAGACTTTCACACCATCCGGCCCTGCCATTGGATAATAACTATGTCCAGCAACCCCAGGGACCCAACCAATTTATCATCTACTCTGCTGGAGAGATTTTTGGTTTCTTGCATCCTGTCTTGTCCTGTGGGGTCTAGCGAAGCCAAAGGGTTGCTAATTGCCATGTTAAATTCTCCTGGCCTCAGCTATTCTCTCCCTTGTGTCTCTCAATCTCTCAGTCCAATTGGGGACGTCTGTAGGAATTTATCTGCACGCCAGGAGCTCAAAAAGCATTTACTGCTAGTTTGTCTGTATCAGCAGAGGAGAAAGGTGGTTTGAGTCAGGGTGGCTGTGCTCTGCATTTTATGATGCCATTTCATAATAGGAGGTTGCAATCTTCTGCCTACTGGAAGATAAAAAGGAAAGGAATTCACAACAACTTGTGTTTGGGGAAACATTTTCTTGAATTTAAGGTTATCCATCAAGATAACAGTTAGTACTAATGTCCTTATCTGATGTTGTCTAAATAAAGTCCATTAACTGACTTTACATTTGTAGGTCCGGTTGCTATAACTTTATTACAGTTGTCAATACCCTGTTCAAAATAATAATTCTAGCATTGATTTCTACTTCTTTGCTTAAAGACCCTTTGGCATCTCCAGAGAATTTCTACAGTTTAAAAAATTTGTGAGCTTGGGTAGGTGGAGGCTTTAAAAAAATAATCATGTGAGCAGAGTCCCTAGGTGACTGTCCTCATGTAAAATTTCAGAAAATTTAATTCTGTTTCACAAAGTAGAGAATGTTTGACTTGAGTGACTTTTTATCACTGTCCACTTTCACGTTTAAAAATATTTCTGGACAGCATCATTGTCATAGCATTTTACAAACTTGGGGAAGTCTGTTTGACAATGGTTGACTGTGACACCATTGCAGGAAACTGTTGCTGATTCACAAATCTTTGAAATGACCTAAGAATGCAAAAAACTCTTCCTATAGCACACCCAAATGTGAAGTATTATAATTTATTTTAGTCTGACATATATTTGAATATGAATATGCCTGGCATATATTTGATAGGAATGGACTTTGCTTCTCAAAAATTGGAGAGAAGGATGATGTTATGTTTGTATCAGAAGAACAAGATCAATAACTCTTTTCTCCTGGGCAGAAGTAGGAGAGGCACTCTTATGATTCCAGGTGTATTTTAATGTTATATCACTGATTTATGTGGTGAAGATGTGATCCAGCAAGTTCAAGCGTTTATTCCAAAGGAATGTGAATCTGAAGGACATGTTGTCGCTCTTGGTTTGTCATTTGGGCCTCCTTCCTGCTTATGAGCTGCATGTTTCTTCAGAACCAAGTGATGATAAGAGGCACTACTTTTCATTGTCACTAAGAGGATTTAGGGATCTGGATTATATTCCTGAACCAGCTATACTTTGCTTCTTTCTTAATAACATTTCTTCTCTATTATGTTTATAGAGTCCCCTGAAGAGCTCATGTATTAATGTTCAGGGTTGATTTAACCAAGTAATAAGGGTTGTAATCTTATCAATATGTAAAACTACTGTGATGGATTTACTGGTCAGTAACCTTGGCTGGTGGGGTGTGGCTGAATAAGGCGGGGTGTGTGTACGGGGTGTAGATTTGGGGACTATACTTGTGTCTTTGGATCCACTTTCTTGCTCTCTTGTTGCCTTAGTCTCCATGATGTGAGAGCAGAGCCTCCACTCTCCCTTTCTCTACTTCCTGCCAATATACTGTGAGATTCACAGGCAGATTCTGGCTTCACATGAACTGAACCCAAATTCTCCACAAAAACTGAGCAAATAAATCTTCCTTCTTCTATGAAATCAGTTGTTTTGGATTATAGCACTGAGAATGTTGACCAAGACATTATCTTTCAGAAGGACAATAACTCCTGTTTTTTCAGAAGTCTCCTAACATTTTATTTTATTTGTATTCATTTATTTATTTATTTTGGTGGTACTGGGGTTCCTGGAAGCCCTTCTACCTCTGGGATACGCTCCCAAGGGCTACACTCCCAGACCTATTTTTTAACTTTTTTATGTGGAAACAGGGTCTCTTAAGCCCCAGCGCGATCCTCCTGTCTCTGCCTCCCAAGCGCGGGGATTACAAGTGTGTACCACCAGGCCCAGCATCTTCTAACATTTTAAGAAGAGTACTGTCTTTGGAGTTAGCGATACTTGACTGTGGTTCTGTCTCTGGCATGAATAAGATGCCTATTTAGTTTACTTGCCCATTTTTTATTGCATTATTTCTTTACTCAGCAGTGAGGTTCTTGAGTTCTCTGTGTATTTTAGAAGTTAGTCTGCCCAACATCACTAGCAATCAGAGAGATGCAAATCAAAACTACTCTGGAGTTAGATTTCACCTAACTCTAATTAGAATAGCCATCATTAAAAACACCAAGATAGCCGGACACGGTGGTGCATGCTTGTAATCCCAACATTTGAGAGGCTGAGACAGAAGGATTGAGGTTTGCAGACAGGCAGCTACTTAGTGAGGTCCTTTGAAACTCAGTGAGACCCTGTCTCAAAATAAAGAATAAAACAATAGGGCTAGGGGTATAACTCGGAGGTAGAATGTCCCTGGGTTTTATCCTCAGTACCACACACACAAAAAAAAGAACAAGAAAAAATTATGGCGAAGATGTGGAGAAGTGGAAACTCTAATACATTGTTGGTGGAATTGCAAATTAGTGCAACTACTTTGAAAACAGTATGAAGGATCCTCAGAAGAATGGGAATGAACCTACCATATGATCAGCAATACCACTTCTGAGTATCTATCCAAAAGATTGGAAACTACACTACCAAACTAATGCACTAATGCATGCATATATGTGTTCATAGCTGCACAATTCACAATTGCCAAACTATGGAAACAGCCAAGGTGTCCATCAATAGATGAAGAGGTTACAAAACTATGGGATATGTACTCAATGGAATTTTACTCAGCCATAAAGAAGAACAATGTTATGTCATTTGTGGGGAAAGGATGGTACAGGAGAACATTAAGCTAAATGAAATTAGTCAATCACAAAAAGTAAAAAAAGAGGGAAATTCCCTAATGAGCATGATGTACATTCACAAACATATCAAAGTCAATCACTAAGCCAAACGTGAGAAGGAGTGGGGTGGAAATTGGGGAAGGACTAAATAAGTTATGTGTGCCTGTATGCCTCTACTGTCTTGTACTTCTTTAAGATATATGACTACAGTGCATCAACAAAAAATTTCAAATAAAATAAAATAATTGAGCTGGGCATGGTGGTGCATGCTTGTAATCCCAGCGCTTGGGAGGCTGAGACAGGAGGATCGCACAGGTTCGAAGCCAACCTCAGCTACTTAGTGAGGCTCTCAGCAACTTAGTGAGACCCTGTTTCCAAATAAAATAGAAAATAGGTCTGGAAGTATAGCCCAGAGGTAGAAAGACCCTGCATTCCACCCCCAGTATCACCAAAAACAAACAAATAAATAAAATAATTGGCTCTAATAAAAAGAATAAAAAAATAAAGAGTGAACCTAGGCATATTCAACCTCTGAGCTACACCCACAACTCTTTTTAAATTTTTTTTTTATGCTTTTAAAACAAGACCTCCCTAAGTTACTACGAGTCTTGTTACATTGCTGAAGCTGTTCTTGAACCTATGATTCTCCTATCTCAACCTCTGGAGTGCTGGCATTATAGACCTATGCCACCATGTCCCACTTGGACTAATTATTTAATCTTTTAGAGATTCAGATTATTTAGATAAAAAATGGAAATAAGATTGCCGACCCTGTAGAGTTGTTATGAGAATTTTTATTATACCTAAACTTTTTTGGTGCTTTATAATTATACATAATATGGAGATTCATTGTGACACATTTGAACATGTACATAACATAGTTTGGTCAATATCATGTTTGTGAGAATTTAATTAAACTTCATATACTCTGTCTTGCTGCTCTCATTTGGATCTAAAGCATCCTTCAAAGGCTCATGTATCAGCAGCCTGTGGCACTGTTGGAAAGCAGTAGAAACATTTACAGCTGAGTCCTAGTGGAAAGAAGTTAGGTTTGGGGGACCATAACCTCAAAAGAGATATTGAGACATAACCCTTTTTTCTCTCTCAGTTTGCCTTCTAGCCACCATAAATAGCCTCTCTGCCCTACCATCAGTTCCCACCATGATATTTTGCTATATGTTAGTTCACTTACTATTATTATTAATATATAACAATAATAATAACAACAATAATAATAAGGTAACATAAACAGATAAACAAAAACATGTAGTGTTGTGATTTTTCCTCTTTGGGTGGCAATAATGTTACTTTTGGAGAAATATTTGCCTAGTAAAATAGGAATTAAATGCAAATCAAAGTGAGATAACATCTCATACCTGTTAGATGTTTTGAAAAAGATAGCAGATAACGAGTGTTAGACTGTAAAAAAGAGTGTGCAGTTGTATATGTTAGTGGGGATATAAATTAGTAAGGCCACTGTGTGAGATTCCTCAAAAATTAAAAGTAGAACTACCATATGATCCAGGAACAAAGGAACAGAATCTGAACCTCAGAGAGACATCTGTACACCATGTTCATTGCAACACTGCTCACAACAGCTGAGATATAGATATAACTTAAGTGTCTGCCAACAGACATATGGGTAAACAAGTTGCAGTAAATATCTGTGTACAATCGAATATTATTCAGGTTTAAACAAAGAAGGAAATTATGCATTTGTAACAACATGAGTGAACCTGGAGGACATCTTGCTAAGTGAAATATGCCAGACACAGAAAGACAAATACTGCATGACTCACTTATATATACACTCTAAAATAGGCAAACTCATAAAAGCAGAGTAAAAAGGTACTTTGCAAGGGCAAAGGCAGAGAGAGTTGGTAGGAAATAAGGAGATATTGGTAAAAAGCTAAAACATTAGAGCTATGTAAGATAATGAGTTCTAGAGGTCTAATATACAGCATGGTGACTATAACTAACAACACTCTATTGTACAATTGTACACTTGAGATTTCCTAAGAGGTAGATCATAAGAGTTCTCAACACACACACACACACACACACACACACACACACACACACACGTGCCTGCATGTGCAAAGGAAGGAAAGAGAGAGAGGAGGGTGAGATGAAGTGATGTAAGGAGAAAAGGAGAGAGGGAGGAAGGAAATGGTGACTCGTGCAGTGGTGAATATGCTAATTAGCTTGGTTGTAGTTAATATTTCACATAGTATAGCAAAGCAGGTTGTACATCTTAAATCTAAACAATTCCCATGCGTCTATTATGTCCCAATAATAATGACTTTTTTTAAAAAGAGATTTTATTTTCAGATCCTTTGCCCCTTTACTAAATGGCAATAATGTTTACATCTATTTCCCAGCTTCTTTGCTGTAAACACTGAGTGAGATAGTAAGAAAATTGAATTGCGGGATGAGTCCAATCAAAAAGCCTAAGAAATAATTGCTTTATAGGCAATTTAGAAAATGTGGTAATTTAGTTTTAATTTTCTGGTTTAAAGGACTTTCTGAATACCCATCAGCTATTCGGACTTGGTCTTTCCTCTCATACACGAGGCCCCGCTTATCCTTCTATAATATGTGGAGTTAGATTACGTTGAAGTTCCTGGTGCTTTACTCTGAAGAATTCATGATTCTGTGGCACACAAGTAGAGTAATATATTCCTGAGCTCCTAGAATCTAGGAAAAGACTCCTCTTTCTATACATTTAAGTCCTGTCAGGATCCCCCAATTTGCCTGTGACATACAAGATCACAGGTGCTATCTCTGTCAGCCTTCAGCCTCAGTTTATCCTTGATCAATTTGTTTCTGAAGAGTAATGTGAGGCAAGCCATATAGTTTGACTTTTTCAGCTAAAACAAACATATCATTTTACAGCTTAAAACAACTAATGTTCAATATGAAAACAGATGGCAATAGGAAATACTGAACTTAGAGGTTTTAGTGCTATGGTTCAAATGGTTGCCTGGCAAATTCAAACTTATGGTCAGTGTAATAGTGTTAAGAAGTGGGGCTTTCGGGAAGAGATTAGGCCATGAGGGCTGATTGTATATAAGGCTCGGACTGTGTCTAGCTGGTTTGCTTTTCTGCACATGTTCTTCCCCTTCAGAGAATATGGCAAAAAGGCACCATCTTAGGAGCAGAGAAGAGTCCTCACCTGACAAACAAATCTGCTGTCATCTTGATCTTCTGCTACCTAATCCCCAGAACTGTGATAATTAAATCCCTATTCTTTATTGTCCAGCCTCAGCTATTTTGTTATAGCAGCACAAACAAACTGAGATGACATTTGGTCTCTGTTTTTATTTTATTTTATTTAACTAGCTGTGCTTCCCAAATAGCTTAGCCATTCTGGTCTTTCCTTATAAAAGAAAGAAAGGCTTTCACTAGAAGATGACAGCTTTTCTTCAATAATAATAGTTATAATAATGACATAAAAAGGAAAGGAATATTAACTCCATTAAACTAATTCAGTATTATGATCATAGCTGAGATTCTGAAGTCTACCTGAATTCAAAGAATTGGCCGTGATGTTGGCCTCTTCAATTTCCTCACCATACAATGAGGAATGTGGACCTCAGAAAGCTGTTATGAAGGTTTATTAAATAATACACTTGGCCACAGTGCAGAAACAAAAGTCAACAAATTAGAGTAGCGAGTAGTAGTGTTGACTAGAAAATAGCTCCTGAATTTAATTTTCACAGTCTACAACCTTATGGATTAACATCAGTATTTTATAGAAGAGGCAGCAGAAGTTCAAGGTGGCTAAGTAATTTTTAAATTATCATATGGCCAGGAAGTAACAGTCAGATTTTTTTTTCAAACTAGTTCTGTCTAATTTTAACCAGTGACACACTTTCAACATTCTATAAAAATCCTATTTTGATTAGAATTATAAAATGGCACTTATGAGTTAGTTGGTTCATAAAGTTTGCTCCAGAGCACTTTATATACATAACTAGCAACACATCACATCCTACAACTTTGATTGTCTTATTTGTCTCTGCCCCATAGCAGACAGTGAGGGTTTTGGGGACAAGGATTATTGTTTTCGAGGCCAAGAGATGGAAATTCTGCTGCATAGTAGACAAATAGGAAAAGTCTTTGGAACAAAATCTATTTTAAGAAAATAAAAGACTCTATAGCAAAACAAAACAGAACAAGACAAAAATAATTTCATTGCGTTGATTTGGCTTTATGGAATAAAAACGGAATAACAAAAAGGGAATTAACGTTTAGTCAGAACAATGGGGTAAATAGACATTGACAGTAAGATACTACTTAGACTTGATACAGGAAATGGGTTTTATTTTCAGGTACTTCCTCCTGAAACAATCGTTCTCAACTAAGATATTAATGGTTCTTACAATAAATATAATTAAATTCAATCAAAATTTTTATATTCAGAGATCTTGAGTTTAGAAACCCGACTATTAAATTTGAACCAAACAGAAACTATTCATTTCAAAGACATTCTAGGAGAAATTCACTATAGTTGATGTTTCATATTAAAATTTATACCATCCATCATCCTAATAGATCATCCATATGATTTGCCCATCACATTATGAGAACAAAATGCTATCTTGTCTCCTTGATACTGTGTCTTAAAAAAAATGAAAGAAAAGAAAATGAAAAAAAAAAAAACACTGCTCCTTTTCTAGTTTTTTTTTCTTTCTTTGAAGTTGTTCATAACACACAAGGTCTGGCATCAGGAGTAATTAGAGTAAACCATGCAGAAATCCCAAAGGAAGCAGGCAGGTAGGATAATGTTTGGTGCATTTAAAACTTAAAAAGAAAGCTCAGTGTTTTGGAGGACAAGAAGGTGAATAAATCCTTACCAGGAAGATTAGATGAATGAATCTATTTTACTTGCTTATATTAGACTCCCCTAGCCATATTTTGAGGCACAACAATAATTATAGGAGTTTAAGAGGGAGTTTTAGTAATTAACCAAGCTGTATGATAGGCCGACCAGTCTTTATGAAGATTATGACCAACAATAATCATGCGCTAGAATCACGGGAGATGCTAGTCTCCAACCCAGGCCAAAGAAAGTAAGCCAAATCCCCTGTCTCTGGGGATGAGCCCCAGTCTCTGCTCCTAACAGTTCCCTCGGGACATCGTGAAGGTCCAGCTGTAAGGAGGCCTGGAAGATAGTACCCTTACAATGAAAGTCCTTGTTTTCTTCAAACAAATATTAGCTTTTTCTGCTAATTTGATTCCTGCCAAATGCATCACATGCATAAATGCTTCTAAATTTCCTTGCTTCATAAAGGAAAAATATTGAAAATTATTTTAAACCAAATATAGTGTGAAAACAGGGTGCCTGGATTTCATAAGCAAAAATGTCTCAAACATTGCATGGAACATAATTATACTGAAAATGTATTTGTTGTTTGCCTCAAATTCAAACTTAACTAGTCATTCTATATTTTATCTGGCTACTTTATGCAAAAGGCATAAAGATGCCAGGCTGAAGGTAGCTAGCAAACATTTGCAAAGGGACTAACATGTGAACTGATGCAGAAAAAACTACATCTGTCACTGAAAATAATATAATTAATCTAAATTTAAAAAAATATTTTCTTTGTTTCAAAAACAAACTCAGAAGCAATCGTGATAATCTAAGAGCATCTGTTATAGATATTTTTATTACTTTCCTTAATTTAATCTTAATTCGATGGAATGCTGTTGTTACTATTTTTTTTTAAAATGCGGTCGATGTTGACATTACTGTTATTTTTATTTTTTTAAAGAACCAGGTTTTATTCAGCGAAACAGTCAGAAAGAAACTTAAATGCCCTCCAAACTGGAATTGTACTTTGTCACCTAAGAAAATGCAGTGGTTCTTTAAAAAAAAAAAAAATAGCTGCTACCAAAATGGACATAGCCTTCAGGAAGTCGTAGATGCAGTAGGCAAAGCTGATAAAGCTCTGTCCTGAGCCGAGCTGCGCCTCTGCATCCTCAGCAGGCCTGCAGGTGCGGCCTCAGTGGGAGCAGATGTTTCCACCTGTGGGAGTTGGGGTTGGAGCTTCGATTTGATGCCTTTACTTTTGCCTCTTTGCCACTCTTTGTGGCGACGTGTGTTCTCAAGCTGTCCAACTCCCTCGCCGCACTTGATGCCTCTATTTGGTAGAGCTGTGGGCTGTGGTGTGCTATTTCTTTCTTGCATATTTTTAGATGATTGTTAAGAACTTTTTTTTTTTTGGGTCCTGCTGTTTTGGGACTCTCGAATCATTCTTTCTGGTCACTGTTTCAGTGTATGATTTTATAGCAAACAGGCAGAAAAAGAAAGAAAGGTGGGGGTGGGAACCATGAAGCATTATTTTTAAGGGGAATAAAACTCTCTGCCAAAGACAGATGACCTTGCCCTTGCTCTGCTTTGACACGGGAAGTTGAACTGCCCCAGGAAGTCATTAGGAGAACAGTAGTGACTGTTTTGTCAGGTCTTATTGTTTAATTAGATCACAACTTGGCCCCCGACTCTAAAATCCTTTTGGCACATGCCATAATTCTTAGTACTGAGTATCAAATACTTCATAGCAACTGCCTACATAAGGCAAAAAGCAAGTAAATTCGATATTTGGACCAATTTAATTTTGTATGTGTGTGTGTAATAACAACTCTTAGATTCATATGTTTCTAGTGGTCAGTCACACAAATGTTTTATGGAACTAATTGCACCCTATAGCTCTCAAGTCCTCAATTTAGCTACAAGGCTTCTGAGTCCCATCAAGTGCTGTGTCTAGAGAAGGGCAAGCATGGAATTCTCCCAATATTATACCCCTGCTTTAAGATGCTTTTCATTGTGCTCATAGACTGGAGCCTAGACCTTTCTAGATACAATGCAGAATCAGAGATCAAGACCTAGCAAAAAGAAGGCATGTGGAGAACCGTGTGCATTTGGTTCCAATAGCGCTGATCCATCTGAGCTGTGACTTCTGAGGGTGCATTGCATTGCAGAAATAAAGACATCTGAGTATCAGAAAAAAGAAACCGTTTGTAAGATGCCAGAAATCTTTTTCTACCAAATACCTTTCCCTCTCACCCAGTTTATGTTTCAAATGCTAGATATTTGTAGGATAAAATGCCTCAAATGTTGGGACTTAATCCTCTTCCTCTGGGGATACTCTGGCACCCATCAGTGGATCTGATATTGAGAATTTTTCCCGATAGAAAAGCAGTCTGAGTTACATTTTGCTTCATTCTATTCCACTGCCACAACTGATGCTACTATCAACAAGCTTTGCCTTTTCTTTCTTTCTCCTTTCTTCTTCCTTTCTCTCTCCATCTCTTCTTTTGTTGTTGTTAAAAACCCATTAATTATTTTTGTTGCTAGTTTCTTACTCCACAATCCTCACTGAACCAAACTCAGTGTGTCTGGTTAACATTTTCCTTTACATTTTTCGCTCCATTTCCTATTTCTGAACAGTTTTGACTTTGCTTTTCCAAATGTAATTATTTTTCCAAAGTACAAAGGTATAATACAAGTTGCATTAAGAGGGTAATATAGGAATGTTTAGTAGAGGTAACTGCTCAAATTGCTGAGATCCAATGATATTTCTAGCTGGAGTGATGCTTGAGCTTAGATCTGAAGGACAAGAATTCAGATGAAAATAAAAATTGGGGAAACTCTCTTCTGTTCAGATAACATATCTGCAGAGGACCTGAGAAGAGCAGGGAGGGAATAATGATTGAAACTGCAACTGTCATGCCTATTATCCATGAGCTCAGGTGCAGATAACGAATTGACCGATTGAGTCATAAATATGAAATTTCTCAGTATATAGAAAGTAGGAAGTCTTGATAGTAAATGAATAAATGAAATCAACCAGTTTTTTTTTTTTTAATAAGGGTAGAAAGTCCAAGGCAGACTACTGGAGGGGAGCAACATTTCAGGTATGGACCAAAGAAAACTAAGCCATGAAGTATAATGGGGATGCACTGTGTTATCAAAAAGAAGAGAGCATGTCAAGCAGTGTCCAAGAGTAGTGAATAGAAAAGTCGGCACTTAAGGTTCATTGCATTCAGTCATTAGTGACCCTGTCAAAAATGGTTTTATGGGTGTGATGGTCAAGGATGCCAATTAATTTAGTCAGTTTTAATAACTTGTGTATTTCAAAGAATTTGTTCATTTAACCTAACATCATATATAAACACACAATATTTTATGATAGTCTGTTATCACTTTAATTCCAATGGTGGTGTTCTCCATTTCATTCTGGGTATTGATAGTTTATCTCTTCTTTCTTCGTGTCTTAATCAGTTTAGCTAGAAGTTTATCAATTTTATTGGTTAATTTTTAAAAGAAGGAATATTTGATTTTGTTGGTTCTTTCCATCTTTTTTTCTATTTGATTAAATTCATGTCTTTTTATTTCATTTCTTCTGCTGACTTGGGGTCTGATGTGCTCTTCCTTTTAAACATTTCTTAATATAGGAGCTTAAATTATTCATGATCATTTTTATCTTTTTTTGTGGTACTGGGGTTCCTGGAAGCCCTTCTACCTCCGGGCTACACTCCCAGACCTATCTTTAATTTTTATTTTGGAAACAGGGTCTTCTAAGCCAGCGCACACGGCTGGCTTCAAACCTGCGCGATCCTCCTGTCTCTGCCTCCCAAGCACGGGGATTACAAGCGTGCACCACCATACCCAGCCATTTTTATCTTTCTTAATACATGCATTAAACCTAAAGAACTTCCCTTAAGTTTTAGCTGCATGTCATGGTTTTGATATGTTATGGTTTTAATTTTCTTTCACTTCAAAATAACTTCCAATTTCCCTGTGATTTATTTTCTTCTATGAGTATTCAGAAACATGTTTCTTTATTTCCCAATATTTGGGGATTTTTCTAGATATGTTTTGTTATTTAGTTTCTTTGTGGATAGATAACATACACTGAATAATTTCAGTTTTACCTCAAAGATACTGAGATACATCTTTTATAACAAACAACTGTATTGACCTATAATATGCTCTATGTGGATGTCTACATGCACTTGGAATAATATGTATTTTGGCATTATTGGTTGGAATGTTCTAAAAATGTCAATTGTGTCAAGTTGTTGAGTATTATTCAAATAGTCTATATTTTTACTGACTATCTGTCAGCTTGTTCTATCAATATCTGCCCTTTCAGTTTATTCAGGCTTTGCTTCATGTATTTTGAAGTACTATAATCAAATGCATACATGCTTAGGACTGTTTGCCTCCTCTATGGATTGATCCCTTTAGCATCATTAAATTACAGGTAATAAGCCTTATGTTGAAATCTATGTGATGTGATATTAGCTACTTCCAATTCAGGTTTTCTTAAATTTACAACGTTTCCATTTTTTTACATTTAGATTATTTGCTATTTATGTTTTGTATTTAAAATTGCCTTCTTGCTCACAGCATAAAATTAGATCTTTCATTATCCATTTTTACAATTTATGTCTTTTAGTTGGAATACTCAGACCATTTACATGTGATACAACTGACAATATTAATATTGTCAGTCTTCAATTATTGACTTGCTTTTTAAACATTTTACCATCTTTGCTTTGCTTTTCCTTTATGATTTCCTTGCCTTCTTATAAATCGGTTGAGTATTTTTAGTATTCCATTTTCCCCTGCTCTTTACTTATTAGCTATACTTCCTTGTTTTGTTTTTGTGTGGTTGCTTTAGACCCTACAAATGCACTTTAACTGATCACAGCTGCCTCTCTGTCTAGGATGACTAACCATACCTATTCGACTAGGTCTGAGGGTGAAGAAAGATGTTTCCAGGAAATAGAACTTTCAGTACCTGAATAAAGCCTCAGGCTCACAGACTTTCCACAATATAATTTCCTCTTGTGTGTGCAGGTGTTGGTATATGCATGTATATGTGCACAAGTGTGGTATAGGTATATTTGCATTCTGCTCTGGGTTTATATTGAGCTCTTTAGAATCTGTCTAAGTTAGATTTCCATTACTATAGCAAATACCCAAGGTAAGAAACTTAGAAAAGTTTTGTTTTGCCTCACCGTTTTGAAGTTTCAATCCATTTGGCCCTGTTGCTTTTGAGCCTCTGAGAGGCAGTGACAGGGAGCATCTGGTGGAGGTAAAAAATACATCATGGCAGCAAAGTAAAAAAAGAATGGAAGGGAAGAGGCTAGGATTGCATGAGCCCCTTCTAGAAGCAAACCCAATGACCAATGACAACAAGACCTATCACAAACCCTCACCTCTTAAAATGTCCACTGCCTACCAATAGCACCAGGCTGAGGATGGAGCCTTTAACATATAGGCCTTTGGGGAACCAACCAAACTATAGAGCTTGGATCTTATAGCGCTGGATCTTTATAGTTTGGATCTTATAGCACTTTATAGCACTGACTTTATGGTTTTCAGAAAATTTGGAGAAGTCTTAGTGATTATTCCTTTAAATACTTTTTGGTTCCGTATCCCTAAGAGCTCACTACCCTATTTTTAAATTCTTTATAATATTCCATGGATTACTAAAGATTTGAATTGAGGGTTTTGCTTTGTCTTTTCTTGTTTTGTTTAAATCTTTTTTTTCTTTTTGCTTTATTCAATTGTTACTTCATAAAGATTATTTATCATTTTAGTTCATCTATAGTATCTATTAACTATTACTACCAACCGTGTTCAGTAAAATTTTCAATTTCAGATTTAGGTTTCTCATCTTTAAAATGTTAATTGTTTATCTCATATCTTCCATTTTTTCTTCTCATTATGTTATTTTTGTCCTTTAAGTAGTTTACACAGTATAATAGTTGTTTTAATATCCTCATCTCCTAATTCTGTCATCTCTTACTCTGTTTGCACTGAGTAAACTTTCCTCTGATCACATGTTCCTCTTGTCAGACTGGCTAATAATTTTGGATTTGATGACAAACACTATCTGACTGCTTAGATTTTGTTGTCTTCCTTTAACACGTACTGGGCCTTGGGGGAAGTGTTACTTAAGGTACTTATTGTGATAGTAACTTTGTGTGCCAATAAGATTGAGTTAAGGGCTATTCAAATGGCTGGTAAGACATTAGTTTTTGGCATGTATGATATCTTTAAGGATGTTTTTGGAAAAGATTAGCATTGGAAACAATAGTTAGAGTTAAAAAAAATCTGCATTCACCAATATAGGTAGGAACTGTCCAATTTATCAAGAACCCAAATAAGACAAAAAGATATAGGAAGCCCAAATCCACTGTCTTCTGGGGTAGAAATATTAATTTCCTCCTCTATATAGACTTCAGAACTCCAGATCCCCAAACTGTCAGGCTCAGATTGAATAATAACACTAGCTCTTCTAGTTCTTCACCTCACAGATGGCAGATTGTGGGATGTCTTAACCTCCGTAGTGATAGAAACCAATTCACATAGTAACTCTGCTTTTATATATTTGCCTCTATCTTATTGGTTTTGTTTCTATGGAAAAACCTTGACTAATGTACTTGGGAATAGGTTTTAAACATTGTTAGACTACTTAGACCACCTGCACTAGAGTGATAAAGCAGCCCTACTTGTCAGAGAAGCCCTCTGGAGTCCCAGATAATCACAAGGGAGTCTGAACTCGAGTATTTGGGATATCCACCAGGTCTTTTTCCTTTGTGAACTCTCTAGAATGTTTTCAAATTACCACTCTCTCCTTGTTCTTTCTCCAGAACAAGTGTACATGTATGGTCTAATACTCAGCAAAGACTCAAAGGAAGCTATACACAAAATTTCAGAAAATATTTTCATGACTTCCTTTTTCTGGAGGTCTTCTGTGCCAGAACTTCAAGCATTCTGTGCTAGGCTCTGTGTCCTAGGCTCAGAGAACTCAGAAATCTGTTTATATTGCCTTCCCTGTCTCCATGGGCTAGAAATATAGATCATAGGTAGAAATCCAGGAGAATTGCAGCCATCATCCTTTGTTTCTCTTTTCTTGGGGATCATAGTTCTAGATTGCCTTTGTTCAACTGAAAACACTTGTCATATATTTTGTCAAATCTCCTTATTGTCCTGAGGGAGAGTGGTGTTTAGTCCTTGCTTTTTCATCCTGTCTAGAAACAACTAGCCTTTAAAAGTTGGGATTGTTTGCTATTCAGCATTATTAATATGTCAATAATTAACTAATACAAAAAATTTTTCTGTGTGGCTGGCTTGTCACTAAGGATATACACAATGAACAAGCATTCCCGCAAAGAACACAGGGAGTAAGGCAGGTGACAAGGCACCTTGTTCAGTGCTCTGACGACAGTATACATAGGCTGTCACAGAGCTTCCAACTTGACCTTTGGGAACCATTTTACATTGTGAGGATAAAACTCAAAGCTGGATCCTAAGGTATTAATAAAAATGATCGAGTATAATATAGGAAAGGGATTTTCTGTGATAAAAAAAAAAGACAGCATAGGAAGAGGCTTATAAGGAACAGCAGGTTACGGTTAGGAGGCCACAAGAAGTTTGCTATTTCTGGATCATAAAGTGGGGAAAAATGAAAGTGAGGATCAAAGAGAAAGAGAGGAGGAAGAGATCAGATCATGAAGGGCTTAGCTAGCTACATTAATGAGCTGGACTTTATCCTGAGGCATGGGAAGCTACCCAAACAGTTTTGGAAATGGACCAAGGTGTGGACAATACAGAGTGAATTAGGAAGAAGTTCTGAAACTAAAACAAAGGCTAGCCCAATGGCCCAGGAAAGGGACACAGACAGGCTGAACTGGACCCCTAATGATGGCTAGGATGACAAACTTGATAAATAATAGTAATTCCTCCCTCTTTTCTGAGTGTTTATTGCATAAGTTTAAGTATCTTATCTTGGACAGCCTGGCTGAAGCATCTGTATTCTTAATACTTAGTACTGCTCCAACATGTTAGTATGATAATTGTTTATTTACTTATCAGACTTTCCTTCCAAACTAGAAACTCCAGAAGGCAAAGACTGTCGTGATCTTTGTAAGGCTCCCCAAAACAGACAATAAAAACTGGACAAACAAGACACCTGGTCCCCAGAATGGCACAAATAAAGGAACAGATACAAAGACTGTATCTAAGGCTACTGTGAACAAATAAGATAAAGTAAAATCAGGGAGTTTCTCTGATCATGGTATCAAGAAATCCTGTTGGAGGAGTTGGCAACACCAATCTTAAGTCAGCCAAGCATCTTGTTTTAAGAGAGAGAATGCCTGGCCATTGTAGAAACAGTGAGAGGAGGAAAGTGATGTGTGATACCATCAGAGAGGGATTTCATAAAGTCAGACCCTTTCTCCAAGCAAGTCTACTAAGAAATTTGCATTTCAAGTGCCTGAACAGTCTGTGGAGGGCCTTTAAGGGGAAAGGGGTGGGGGCCTGTGATAAAATCTGATTTACATTTGAAAGGAGGCTTTGGGAAGTGGAAGGAAGGGAGGGAAAATGAGAGCAGGGAAGTTTAGAATCTGAGGCCTGGGGGAGGACAGATCCTTGGGGATGCAATAAAAAATATATCACTGTGTGTGGAGCTTATTAGAATTTAGAAGAAGAAATTTGAAGTCAAGATATTTTCCTTCCCTATGTTGGAATCCTTGAAAATGGCTGTTGCTGATGATGAAAACATGTGATTATGTCACCCATAAAGGGGAAAGAAGATCTATAAGAAAAAAAGGAACAAGGGAGAGAAATCTGGCATAAGCTTATGATGTAAATATGAAAAAAAAAACAACAACAGGAGGAGGTGGAAGAAAGAAATAGCTGAGCAAATCAGTGAAATACTGGTGTGTAATGGGTCCTGATGGGCTCTGATGGGTACCAGGAGGATAAGGTTTGGGTTCAGTTAAAGTAAGGAAGCAAAGTGATGGAGGAATAGTCACTATAGGAAATCTGCTAACAAGAGACCAGGTGTACCAATGTCCACAATATAGGACTATCAGAGAAAGAAAGGACAACTCAGATAAACCATATACTCTGTCCTGGCTCTTATTGATAGTTCTAAAGTCATCTTAATTTGGAGTGAGTCCATGTGGAGAGGGGTGAAGGAAAGCTAAACCATCTTGTTTTGGTTTTCACGGGGTTGGTTGAACCCAGGGGCATTCTACCTCTGAGCTAAATCTCAATCCCTTTTTTATTTTTTAAATTTTGAAACAGATTCTCGTTAAGTTGCTGAGGCTGGCTTCAAACATGGGAATCTCTTGTCTCGGCCTCCCAGGTGTACGGATGACAGCATATACCTCCATGCCTGCAAGGTAAAGAATCTTAACTCAAACAATATTAATGTAGTGAAGAGAGGAATGGTGGAAATAGGGATCCCTATTTCTCAATATATAGATAGATAGATATAGATATAGATATAGATATATATTATATGTTGAGATATATGTAATATATCTCAATATAATATATATTAGAAAAATATGCTAAAACTTACAAAAAAAGGAGCAAGTTAGGCAGGAGAGCAAGACCAGAATGTTAGTTTTTTATATACTAAGACACCATAACACCACTGGACTTCACTAAAAGTATTGAATACATTTCCTTATTCATTAATTTGGTAATCTGATCAAAAAGCAAGTGGGTTTGCAAATACATAGATGAGTCAAAAGAATTCAGGTAATTTTCTGTTTGTTAATATACTCTCACTTCTATACATATGAAAAGTAAATGCTTCCACTTGGGGATAAAACACTCAGCAAACCCCGTTTAGCATCTATGAGTAGGTTTGTCATATGGTTACCAAAATGAGTTATATTCAATCTTTGGTCCGTAGTTTCATTCTGTATATCACCAGACACTGGCCTTAGGGACCGCAAACATCTGCTGGAAGTCACATATACTCTATGAGAATCGGAATTAAAAATTACAGCTGCTTCATCTAATAAGACGATAGAGAGTCTCAGCTATTATAGCCCTGTAGAAACACTTTTCCCAATAATGTTTCAATCACTTTTCATGGGTCATGTATTGGGGGCCACTGCCATGGCCTTTTTTTTTTCTCAACAGTGGGAATTCTACAGCATTTCTGGGGTGACCTGTTCCCTTAACTCTGAACTTTCATCTAACACCCGTCAGCTGGTCCTCTGGAGCTGTCACAATTCTTCAACCTGCCTCTTTGCTCTAATCAAGCCACCCTGCTTACTCTTCTCTATATATGACTTGCTAATTTTAGTACATATTGCTCTGAATCATAGCATGTCAGAGCTGAAAAGGCTCTTAGAGATTTAGGCCAGCCCTCTTCAATTTACACCTGAGGAAACACATTTCATTAGTCCTTCAAAACCTAGCTTACTCCCCTCACATTGGGTTCCCTGTTAAGTTGTAGTAGCCCTGGGACTCTCTTTTTCTTCTCCCTCTTTTTATTTATTTTTTAATTTTTTTTTATTGGTGCATTGTAGTCATACATCGTAGTGGGATTATCTCTCTCTTTTTAAACTTCTTTAGCTATTATAATTTCTTACTGCTCAAGAAGGAAGCCTTTTTATACATCACAGGATGGCTCACATTGGCAGGAAAAAGGGAAGTTGCCACAGACCAGTGTTTTGGGTTGTGACCTCCATCCTCTCTTCTCCGAGGCTGGTGGTGATCTAGAGGGAAGGCCAAGGAGAGCTGAGTAAATTCACAACAGGCCAGGAGGGCGTCCCCAGCCCCAACCCTGCACCCCTTCTCCACCCCGGAGGAATGCGACACCTCTTGAACTTTGAGTGTTCAGAGAGTCCCACACCCTTATATACAAAGATCTCCTGGGTCTCCTGGGACTTCAATCCTCATTCAGTCCATCCTGGCCAGCTGAACCAGGAGTTCAGAGGCTGATGGCACCCTCAGTGGGCAGCGGGGAGGCAGCTCAGGGGGTGCGGTGCCTGGCACAACACAAGATTCTGGGAACAGGCCTCCCTCCGTGCAGCAGACAATCCTGCTTTTCCCCAGGGTCTGACCCCTCTCCAAGGACCTGGTCTCTTTCCTCAACAGTGCACAAGGCAGAGACTTCATGATTTATACACTAATAAAGATTCAATAAAGACTCAGTCAGGTCCAGAGAGAGGGTGCAGGGAATAGTGCACTGCAGGAGAGGAGAGCTCCTCCCTCCTCTACCAGACTCTCCTGCCCCAAGTTTCTCTCCTGCTTCTGTCCCCACCCCAGAGTAAAAAAAAAAAAAAAAAAAATCCAGCCCCAAAATGACTCCCTAAATATAATGCCTACTCATGAAGAAGTTCTGATCCCTTCTGCTCCAGCCCACTGCTACCTGTGAGTGTTCAAACAGGACACTTTGTTGTCCCCATGGAAAATTGGGGAATCTGGCTTTTGCATGTGAAAAAGAAACATTTTTAAGCACTTGCCCCAGAAGACAGTCAGATCAGGCCCTTCCCTCCCATCCAAGAGGGTGGGAAGCCCCTGGGGTCTTCACTGGGCAAGAGGCACCTGTCATCACACCAATTACTGACGTGCCCTTTCCTGACCCTAGACCCCAAACAACTCCCTCTCCCCAGTTTATTCTTCTTGCCCCACCTAGGGACAGAACCTCCCCTGCTCTCTTTGCCCTAGAACCCTCTCTAGTTTGATACAATAGGGCTGGGAAGGCGAGGGCTTCTTCCCCAGAGAGGGTGCAGGTGGCGTCAGGTGGGTGCGTGGAGACAGCCCTGGGGCAGGGAGATGGTCTCTTCACTGTAGAGACTAGGATTGTGGTCAGACTTAATTTGAGGCAGCTAATAAAGACACATATACATGGACCAAGGAAAAAGATTTCAAAGGCGGGAAATAAAACGGACCCATGAATAATCAAATCAAAGTAATGTTGCACAAAATGCAGAGAAACCAAGAAAGGGGAGGATTAATGTATTAAATGTGTTATTAAGAACTTAATTTTATTAAAAGTATTATTACTTAAAAACAAGTATTTTATTTATATAGAAGTATTATTACTTAAAAAAAAAAGAAGGAAGGCTTAAATAAGTCAATGTACCTCCCTTGGCTTTCATTTCCCTTTGCTATGATAGGCAAGGGATAAATCTGATGGCCTCTAAGGCTCTTTTTTTCTATAATATATTTTACTGTACAAATCTTTCATTGGGATCTTTTTTATAATGGATCTTGCTTATATATGCAGGCCATGCTTGCTTTGCAAGGTACCATGTTAACGGAACCTGGGGCATGCTGGTACCTGTTCCTTACTTGGCAATATTCTGTGGTGTTTGAGATCAAACGTCAGTTATCACAAAACTGTGTAAAGTGTAGCATCAGTGCCAGTGTGTGTGTATTTCAGCCAACATTGCACAGTGAGAATCAAGGATTGCCTGTCACAGTTTCACTCCTCAGCAGTCGACTTTGCTGTTGGTTTGTTTTGGAGTTTGGTTTGTATTCTGCCCCAGAACTAGTCCAGTGAGACATTTTCCCTGGAATCTCCCTCCTTGAGTCATAGCAATCCCAGGGTTGAAAAGGCACAGAGGAGGTTCACCTGGAAGCACTGTTCTGAAGGGCCTAGCTCCATTCACTAGTTCCTGTTAGAGAAGGTCTGGTTCTTCTATTTTCTCAGACACAAGAACTTATCTTTAGCTTTAGTTTGTCTTTTGGTGCTGAGCGTTATCTACATCCTGTTACTACATCCCTCTTTTGCTTTGGTTATGCAGAACTGGTTTGTGTTGTAAGCAGTAGAAACTCCTTACCAAATGCAGCATCCGGTTTTGCTTGAACTAGCACCTTTTTCCATTTTACAAACATCACAACAAGCCAATAGTATTCACTGATTGCCCTGATGGTTTCTGAACATCTTCTTATTTTGTACATTTTTGAGATCTCTTGCTTTATTTAAACTTTACTTCCGGAAATCCCTGATAATTAAATATAAAGTTTTTTTTTTTTTTCTGGTGATTTCTCAACCTTTTAGACATTTCCTTGCAGTGTTTGACAGGAGTGGAAATTCCCAACCACTTATATTCTCTATTAATTCTCTAATGTGCCAGTTTTCCCCACTTCTCTACCAACTCTCGTGTTTCTCTTATGAGCCCATCTTCTTCGTTTCATCTCCTAAGTGATGATACTTCCTCCATATACTGAGGTCTTTGCTCCCAATTCTCTCTGTTCTACTGTGGTCTGTGTTTCTTAGCCTGGGTCACCCCCATCACTCCTCTCCCAATCCCAGGGTAGAGGATAGTTTGCTGAGAGAAAAGGAAGATTATATAGGGCACCAATCCTTAGGTTAGAAATTTCCCTTGGCACTTGGGGAAAAGAAAATACAACATTAGAGTTGGGTTTTAAAGGGAAAGTGTCTTTTTAGCAGTATGTTATTTGAGAAAAATCCTTACTACTTACTTACCTTCCTTCCTGAGGCACATGAAGGATAAACTGATATTCTACTCTGCCATCAGGCATAATCTGCAAGTAGTATTGGGGTAGCACTGCCCAGGATAATCATATTTGTTTTTATGACAGTGTAACAAAGTACTCAAGCTCTTAGACTCAGAGACCAGAGAAGCATGGTTCCATGTTCTACCACTAATGTACTTATATGAACTTGGGCAAGTTATTTAACCTGTTTGAGCCTAAATCTCTTCATCTAAGAATAAGGAATGATACTTCCTCTATAGAGTTGACAGAATAGTTAAAGGACATAATACATAAAATGGACTATTATCCAATGAAAGCTAATTGTTGCAGAAAATCACTATTTATCTGTAGAAATAATTGCCAAACCTTTATCTCTAGTCTTGGGCATCCCCTCAACGTCTAGTCCATCAATTACAATGATTATTTCGTAGTCTCGCTTATTCCTTAAATTTCAAACTGAGAGTGCCTTCTCTTTCTAATAAAAAGAACGCATTAACTTCAAACTACTTTATTCTATCTAGCATTAAAGCATAACCTCTGACCTCCTCACCTACATCACCAGTTCATGTTCAACTTCTTGATTCAACTACAACTCATAATCTTGCTTCTGTAATGTCTTGCTTTAACCCCTCCTCCCCCCATGTCGTTTTGGTTACAAATGAAAAACTTGCATGGACATGTCATTATCACCTAAAGTCCATAGTTTACATCAGGGTTCGCCCTTGATGTTGTATATCTTATAGGTACTGATAAATATGTGCCATGAATTCTCCATCAGAAGTTCATCCAGAGTAGTCTCGTTGCCCTAAAAACCCTTTGCACCCAATACCAACTGATCTTTTTACTGTCTCCATACAATTGCCTTTTGTAGAATTCAGAGTTGGAATTCAACAGTTTGTAACTTTTTCAGATGGGCTTCTTTTATTTAGCAATATGCATTTAAGTTTTCTGCATGTCTTCTCATGGCTTAATAGCTTAATAGCTAATAAAATTAGCATCTTTTTAGCATCAGCATAATATTTCATCATCTGGATATACCTAAGTTTATATATCTATTCACCTACTCAAGTGAAGTTCACTTTAACAATTTTTTTTTTAAAGGAAAATGCTTTTGGTGTTGTATCTAAATTGTCATACTATTTGTCATCTAGATTTTTTTCCTATTTTTATCTCCTAGGAGTTTATAGTTTCACCTTTCTCTTTTAGACTCATGATCTATTTTGAGTTTATTTCTGCAAAGGGTATAAGGTCTATATCCAGATTAATTTCTGTATGTGTAGAATTCTAGTTGCTCTAGCATCACTGTTTCAAGGACTTCCCTGATTATAGCCTTATAGAGTCTTCAGATTTCTGGATTTCAAAACATAAGAAAACACATTTTGTTTGCTTTAAGCCACTAAGGTGATCATATTTATTACAGAAAAAAAACTAGAGCCAGGCGTGGTGGCGCACACTTGTAATCCCACTATTTGGTAGGCTGAGACAGGAAGATCGAGGTAGTTGAACAGCCTCAGCTACTTAATGAGGCCCTTTGCAACTCAGTGAGACCCTGTTTCAAAATAAATAAAAAATAGGGCTGGGGGTGTTACTCAGAATGCCTCTGGGTTCTATCCTCAGTAACGCAAAAAAAAAAAGGAAAAATTTAATTATACTTACCAAATTGGCTTTTGGAAAGATCAAATAAGAAAAACAAGCATATATAGAGTACCTATTATGGTAATTTATACAAAATAAGTTTACTATGTCCATATGCTTAAGAAAGTGACTCAGACTACAGAGTCAAAAGGATTGAAGGGAGTTAGAGATATGGGTAGGCAGCCAATTACATGTCTATTGCATATCCACATATGAAATTAAGATAGCATCAGGCTGCAGAGAGTCAAGATAGACTTCCGACTTCTTATCCTGAGCAACCACATCACCCACTCTTTCTGTTTCTTCTTGGGAATCTATGGTTCATATTGGCTAAAGGAGATGGTGTTAGGCTTCAGAAATGAACAAAACAACTGGTCTGTATTTCCATTTGCCCTAATTCTAACTCTTCCCAGACACTACTCCAACCTGAAAATAATAAGAGTTGTTTCATGCTTATATTTGAATTCAGCATTTATGTTCCGAACAAAAACACTTGTGGTACCTGCAACTTTATTCTCTGACTTAAGAATGGCCAAAAGTCTGACACAAAAATGGTCATCTCAATTCCTTCCCGAGTACTGCCCTCCACAGGCTTATTCTCTGGAAGAGAATAGTCAGAAATCAAAAACCTATGATGCCTTCCAGAGAGGTTTGACAACAGTGCTACAGCTCTGCTTTGTTCCTGGATAACTGGATTAAGTGACATGTGTGTCTAGTGGTTCTTCATTTGGTATGTAGGATGGACAGGAAAAATTGAAAGAAAAGCCTTAGAGAAATTGTGTTTGGGTCCATGTTTATATGATTGATATTGGACATAGAATCCTTTCTCTTCTGATACAATTACAGGAACAATTTTTCCTAATCTTAGACCAGTACATACCTACACACTGTAGTGTTTTCCAGAAGACTCATTATAATCATCGCTGAATATTTATTGAGAGCCCACTGGGCACTGAGAACTGTACTAGGCATGTGATCAAGAGAGAGACTATTTCCAGCCAAGTCCTTTTGTTTCCGTCCTGTTCTGGGAGTAATAACATACCTAAGAAAAGTGGAATTCTGCGATAATCAAACTTATTATCTGATTTGATCATTATTTTGATTGCTACTTATGATTTATAATAGAGGTCATTATTTTATTACATACTTTCTGTATATAATTAAGTTACTTTAAATGAAGACTTTCATTCAGTTCAAGTTAGTAAGAATAATGTATTTCTGATTTTCTCATCATCAACCAAAGAGAAATTGAACCACAAAAGAGATATTATACTATTGAAAGATTTTTTCCCCCAGAAATTTAGCATGCATTGTATACATAAATGGGAAGATTGATGGCATTTAGTATGAGATATATTTCTTTGTTTCAAAAAATTATCAGAAGTGTGTCAAAGAAACTAAGTTCCCAGCACCATGTGGAGCTTGAATTTTCTCCTCGCATTACAAGTTTTAGGTTTTACAGGTTAAAAAAAATCACTCTGTTATGGTTGCACATATATTTTATGAGACAAAAGAGATAAATTGATAAAGGAAAACAGAAAAATCAGTGCCTTTCAAAACAGAATTTCCTATTTTTCATTGTTCATGAATTGGTTTATGTGTCAGGCAAACTTTGATCTTAAAATATCTTTCAGAGGCATGATTTCCTCCAGAGAAAATTTTTTGTCTTGATATCCTCATAAGTGAAACAAGAATAAATATTTTGTTTCATAAAATATTCCTCCCATGACTATTCGTATCTCTCAAACTTGTCTTTGTGTGAAGGAAGTTGTGGCCAACTTGCAGGAGATGTTTTTAGGGTTCCAGAAAGCTTCTATCTCCCTTAAACAGGAATCATTTTCTAAGGCCCTAAAAGCTGGGGGGGGCATATTTCCATATCACATCATCTTAATTTATTATTCAATGTCTAGAGTGATTTTTTATCCCTTTCTCTCTCTGTGCTCCATTCTAATCTTTCCCTCCCTCTCTTCCTGTCTCCTTAATGGGATACCCACACCTTGCCCTATGTACAGTGAGAGAGTGTCAGCAGCGCCACACCAGCCATTCCTTCCAGCTCTGACCTGACTCTCTGAGGCGCCTTACCCCTGTGCCTGAGCCGCTTAGGGTCAGAGCTGTTTGGGTACGTTCTGTGCACCCTTTAGACATTCAGTCTTCATTATCGTGCCAGAATGTTCTGAGAAACTAAGCCAGATGAATTAGTCAAAAGCGCATTCTCCCTGATCACAAAGAAAAGTTATCCGGACTATGTTGGGGCTATATATAAACTGAATTTAAGATGAGAAGGTCTGAATGTGTTTCCCTTTCTGATGGGAGAGAGGTAATTTACTTTCTCACTTCCTCCTATTTTTGTTACCAGAATTTTTGAATTAGTTACGTCCTAATTAATTCATTCACGGATATAGATTTGGATATTTTTTGCATCCCTGGCTTTTCTTTAACTCTTTTGTGGTGTTTATGAAGAAATCCTGACTGACAAGCACACTATCGAGTTGGTAGGGTCACCCTACCTTATCCACCCTGGGGTGTCCAGCTCATCTTCTGAGAATTTCACCGTGACAGTGGACTTCTGACCTCCACCTAGGGCCAAACTTTCTTATTTCATTAAAATATTCATTTTCTGCAGTTAGCCCCAAAAGAGAGGCAATCAACACTAGCATTTTTATAAATGGTATATTTTCAAAAACAGATCTACAACATAAAGGAAAAGCTCACAATTTCTCTTTGCAAGTTGTATGTGCTAACTCTGATGAGACTTTCCACCCATTATATTTGAGATATTGCCAATGTCAGTGTGACTTTCCTCCTAGAAAGGGCCTCACTTGTGAATTTAGGACTAAGGGATAATGTGAGAATGTGAATTAGCAATGGTCGGCAAAACTCTGTTCTTCCTTGACCTTCCTTGTATCCCCCTCCCTGTCCACTTCCCCCATCCCCAGCTGTGATAATGAACTGGGCTTGGTTTCTCAAGAGAGAGTGCCCAGCCCAAAGTGTCACCTTACCATATGCAAACATACACAGTCTGACTCTCCTGAATTAATCTTACCCCAATGTCAAGTCCTCAACGCCACCTCAAGGGTGCTCCAGGGGATTCCTACTCCTCTGATTTGAAAAGAGACAGATTCTTTCCCACTTTTCAAGTCAAAATTTACTCATTGGAAGAAAATGAATATTTTATTTCTACTAGAGTGATTGCGTCCCGAAGACAGAGTCTACAGGCAGTATTTGACTGGTCAGTAGTTTTTAATACGTGCTCAAGTTTTAAGTCAAATATTTAGAATTCTCCTAGGAACAGAATAATGAGTGGTGGTTGGTTTCCCACAAAATGATCTATTCTATTCATGATACTCTGGAATATAATATTAATGGTATCATTTCATCTTTGTCTAAGGATCATGCATCACAAAAGTTCCGTGGAGAAGCACACTCATATACACCTGGAAAATATTTTCCTTCTGTTTCATATTACAACATGATAAAGGAAGTACTTTTGGGGTACTGGTTAGCCAGATATTTATTAGCTCTTTAATTCTTTTTCAATTAGTCAACTCTTCACCTATTTAGAATAAAGAATCAAGGACATAAAGCTCCCAGGAACAGAGGCCCCAGACTCATTCTATGTGTAAACCTATTTGACTGACAATGTAAGATGAGGGATAAGAGTTAGGATCTGTAACCAGAAAGAGTTTAGAGCTCAGCTTCACTGTTTATTGGCTGTCACTCTCTTTATTTTTTATTTTTGTGGTACTAGGGATGGAACCCAGGGTCATTCTACCTCCAAGCTATACCCACAGCCCTATTTTTTTATTCTTTATTTTGGAACAGAGTCTCACTGAGTTGCAAAAGGCCTCACTAAGTAGCCGGGGCTCTCCGCAAAGTGCGATCCTCCTGTCTCAGCCTCCCAAACACTGGGATTATAAGAAGTGTGCACCACCACACCCTACTTGTTACCCTCTTTAAACTCCTATTCTCTTGTAGGCAAAATTGAAATAATAATCTACTGAATTATGCTTTGGGGGGATGGGAGATTGAGATAATATGTGAAAAGTACTTAACATAGTACTTAGCACATCTTCCCCTTACTGGATTCTTATCTAAAACGTGGAGGTGACTTACACAGAGAGTACCAGCTGTAGTTACAGAAGGCACCTTTAGTCAACCATCTCACTGTGATTTCCACTTATTCAACCCCACAGACACCATATCCAGGAGTGGACATCAACAACAATGTCTGCAGTACTTGTCTACTTAATGGCACCTGGGTGGGAATGAACAGTGACTTAAACTAATCTAGACTATTTTGTGTCTCACTGTTAGTTCTACATCATCTGCTTCCAACCTTTATACTTCACTTCACCTTTATATTTTATTTATATCCTTGCTTATAGACTTCAGATTTTCCTCTTAAATAGATGGCTCTGTGAAGCCTATATGACATTACTGGAAGAGATCATCCATTAAATATTGGTTAGATATAGGAAGTTGTAAGTTAATATGTAAGAATCTAGAGAATATACTAGAAAACAATGAAGCTTTTATAAGGTTCTTTAAAATAAGATATTTCAATAGGCAATGGCAAAACCTGGGCATGGTCATACACATTTGTAATCCCAATAGTTCGGAGACCAAAAATGGAGGATCTCAGGTTCAAGGCCAGCCTCAGGAATTTAATGAGGCCTTCCACAACTAAGTGAGACTCAGTTTCAAAATAAAAAATAGAAAAGTGCTGGGAATGTACCATGGAAGTAGACTGTCAATGGGTTTGATCCCCAGTACCCCACCACACACAAAAAAAAGTTAATAGTAAGAATTCTGTGCATCTCTTGTTGCCTCTGAGTTGCAGAATAAAAACTAGACTTATAAATTATTTAATTTTTCTAAATCAACACCTATTAGCAGAGGTCAAAAGACTAGACAAGCATTTTAAATTTTTAATAAAAAAACCTTAAAAGTGGCCATTTTATTAACACAAAGGTGTTTCCATAAAAGCAAACTTTTCTCCACCTCTCAGAACACAGCCAGTCCTTTGGTCCTCCACAGCGTCTCCTGTTAAGATGGACGTACATCTCGGCGACTTCTGAAAGCAATATTTTATTGAGGGATTAGAGGTGATGGCTGCTGAGTTCAGCTTAAGTGAACCAAAAAGAACTGAGTTGGTTTGGGAACTTGGTTTATCCAGAAGACCCTGGCCACTTAGTGGTGGATCCTGTCTAGGGATGCCAGTTAATTAGAAAGGTCAAACATTGTAATGACAGGAATTTGGAAAACACCTGTGGAAACAACCTTTGTAAAAATTCTTTTTGCCATGAAGTTAGTAGCTTCACCAGGATGTTTGGATACAAATACTTGGCAGACCCCACTGTCCCCTTGGACTCTTCATGACTGTCCTGGGAGGAACTTTACCTGGCCTACCTCTGTTTCTATTATTTCAAAAAGGCAGAATGTTCTTTTACAGAAAAATGGAAGAACAAAAATGTTTTAATTTAGTTTTATGATAAATATTACTAAATAAAAATTGAAAGCTATAGATTTTTCAGTTTGATGCTCATAATGTAAGACGGAGCCATTTAATAAGAGATTGAAATGAGCATTTGCTAACAATGAAGGCATTATTTTAATGAAACCTGATCAACTTTCCCGAATAATTTGGAACTTTTTTAAACAACATATTTCAAGTCAGAAAAAAAGGAAAAGACCATACGTTTGGCAGAAATGAAAAATGGTTACTATGGCAGCTTGATTTGGACATGGAAAACCTGTTTCAAGCTATTCATAAACTCAACTCTTGCAAACTATTTATTATGTACAATAAATTATATGAAACATGTAATGAAAAAATGAGAGTGACTTGTTTTAGAACTCGGAGAGTTAATGAAAACTATTCGAAGAGGAGGGACTGGGCAAGATGTGGATCCTGGTGCTCCTGCTGAACTCAATGAATTTTTATCCATTCCAAGAGGACCCCCCACTCTTCGCCAGTTCAATACAAATGTCAGATTCTTTAAAGAAGAAAAATATTGGAATTTTGCTAACCACACAAAGGGCACTCTTTTCTCAATTCAAACACAATTCATTTAGCCAGAGTGGACATCTCTTGTTACAAACCCAAGGAGAAATTTAGAGAAAGCGGTAGAAGTGAGGAGGACGCATTGACAACCCTCCTGTTATGAGCTGCTTATCCTACATGAGTACTATAAAAAGACAATAGGACTGTATTTTGAAGTGAGACATTCATGTTTCAGTGAGTCCAGAGAAGGTGGTAATTCTTTGTCAAAAATAGGCGTTTGCGTAAACCTGGAAAAGATAAAAGACTTGATTATTTTTATCTCAGAGACATGTAATCTATTGGGCAATATAAAATTTATATTTTTCTAAACAAGAAATATTAGAACCAGTCTTTGATCAGGTATTCAATAATCTTAATGACATGGAAACTTTAAAGATAAGTGACGTGTTGCTATATTTATCTCAAAACCTGAAGGCTTTGTAGTATGGAAATCATTTGGAAAAGAAGTGAGGGATAGGAAGACTGGAGTATTTAAGGCAGGTTTGGTGGTCAGGACACTGTGTGCTGATGAGAGCAGAGCTTAGTGTGTTTTAAAGTATTATCCTATTTTTAAATAGTCAGTAAACAATTTGACCCGTGTACAGAACTCTATTCAAAAAATCATGAGCAGCAAGAGACTGAAAGTAAAATCCTGTAACAGTTACTGAACCTGTGAAGTAGTCAAAATAAACTCCCTCTTTGTAAGTAAGACTGAACACAGGTCTATCCCTGGAGCCAGACTGTCGAGATTGAAATCCCAGCTTTGCGTTATCACATTCTGCCATCCCTGTGCCTGTTTCTCCATATGTAAAAGGGGTGTGGCTAAGGCCACACACCTGCTAGAGCTATCTCCGTAGGTTAGGTCAAAGTATCTATCGTACTTAGAATACCTACCATGAACTAAGCATTTTAACAGTGGTTATTACGTGAAAATAAAAGACGTAAATTGTTTGCCTAATTATAATGCTCTGAAGTATCTTTCATCAAGCAAATTTTAGAATTATCTTCCTTATTACATGGCATATTTTATTCTAATTTTAATTTACTTTAATTTTAACAGCTTTGTTAGAGAATAACTGACATGTAATAAATTACATAACTAAGGTACAAAATGTGATACATTTTGACACATGTACACAGCCATAAAATCATCAGTATAGTCAAGAGAGTGTAAATATCTGCACCCCTGAAAATTTTCTCTTGCCCCAAAGTAACCCCACATGTCCAACTCTGTTTCCAACAACACTGTTCCCAGTATTGACTGGTCTGTCTATCTGTCTGTCTATCTATATATCTATCTATCTATCTATCATCTATCATCTATTTATCTATCCATCCATCCATCTATCATCTCTGTGCTTTCTTCTTTCAACACCAGCTTGCATACCTACTATTTTACATAAGTGGAATTATACAATACATATTCTGTTGGGGGTAGCATCTGGCTTCTCTCTATTTAGACAGAAATTAATTCATTAATTGCATATGTTAGTAATTTGTTCTTTTTATTGCTCAGTGATATTCCTCAGCAATACTGTTTTTATGGTATTCTGTAATTTTTTTATTCACCTATTGATGAACATATGGTTTGCTTCCAGTTCGGAGCTATTATAAAGGAACTGGTGTGAACATTTAGATATAAGTTTCATATGTTTGCATACCTCCATTTTTCTCCGTAAGTGTATAGAGGTAGAAAGGCTGGGTCACATATTGGTATACTTAATTTTTTAAGAGACTAACAAACTTCTCCAAAGTGATTGTAGCATTTTACAACCCCACTACCAGTGTTCTATTATTCCTTTACATGCTCACCAACATTTGATAGATCAAAGTTTTAATTTTAGATACTTAATAAGGTTTTTAGAGATATATCATTTTGATGTTACTTTGCACTAACACAATGATTAATAATGTTGAGCACATATATCTTCATCCACTTATTTGCTATGCATACATCTTCAGTGAATTATCTGTTGAATTTTTTTGCACATGTTATACTGGATTGCTTGTTTTATTATTGAATTTCAATTTCTCCCAGTTTGTGTAGTATTTCCTTCTCTTACCTGTCAAATAGTAATTTTTAAAGTTCAGTTTATCAATTATTTTCTTTAACTGATTGTACATTTAATATATCTAAGAAATCTCTGCCTAAACCAAAAGATAAAAAAAAAATTTCCTCTTGTTTTCAAATTTTTTCTAGAACTTTTATACTTTGGGGGTCTGTTTTAAATCTACTTCTCATTTCTGAAAGAAATTTTCCACAGTGTAGATAATAGATTGAAGTTCTTTTTTTTTTTTTTCAGTATGGGGCATGGAACCCAGGGGCATTCTACCTCCAAGCTACACTTCCAGCCCTAGTTCATTTTCTTTTCTTTTTTTTTCTTTTTAGTCTTTTTATTTTTGAAATAGGGTCTCACTGAGTTGCAAAGGGCCTCTCTAAGCTGAGGCTGTCCTCAAACCATGATCCTCCAGTCTCTGCCTCATGAATGTTGGGATTACAAGCTCGTATATAATTATTTCAGTCCTATTTATAGAAAAGACTTCTTTTAGTGAATTGCTTTTGCAACTTTGTCAAAAATTGATTAATCAGGTATGTGTGGGTCTTTTTTTTAATATGGTCTATGTTGTCCCATTGATATATTTGCCTATCATTCTGCCAATTCCACACTGTAAAGATATTCATAATAAGGTCTTCATTTTTAATAAGTCTTAAAATCAGACTCAGTTGAAATCTCCAACTTTATTCTTATTCTAACTTGTTCAAGCTTATCTAAGTTCATTTTTATTTCCATATTAATTTTAGAATCTGCTTGATAATTTTACATAAAATCATCCTTGATTTCTGATTTGAGGATAATTGTTAGGAGAAAAATTCTCCATTTCTACCCAGGAATCCATAGTTATTTGTGTCTTGTTCATAAAATGTTTTCTAATTTTCAATATGTAAATGATTTACATCTTTTTCTGTATATCTATTCTAAATTATTTTATTTTATATTTTATGCTTTTTAAATGATGTAGAGTTTTTATTTCAACTGCTTGATGTTAATAAAAACACACTGAATTTGTTTGTTGATTTTTTATTCTGCAGCATTCCTAATTAATTCATTGTTTCATGGTATTTTATATTTATTTATTTATTTATTTATTTATTTATTTATTTATCTATTTATTTATTTATTGGTGGTACTGGGGTTCCTGGAAGCCCTTCTACCTCCGGGCTACACTCCGAAACCTATTTTTATTTGGAAACAGGGTCTCCTAAGCCAGCGCACACGGCTGGCTTTGAACCTGCGCAATCCTCCTGTCTCTGTCTCCCAAGCGTGGGGATTATAAGCGTGCGCCACCAGGCCGGGCGGCATTTTATATTTAGATAAATTATTTCATATGAGAACAAGGGATGTTTTACTGTTTCCTACCCAATATTTTTCTCATTTTTTTTTTGTGTGTGTGTGGTACTGGGGATGGAACCCAGGGGCATCTACCTCTGAGATGCACTCCCAGCCCTATCTTTTTATTCTTTATTTTAAAATAGGGTCTCTCTCACTGAGTTGCAAATGGTCTTACTAAGTAGTAGGCGAGGCTGTCTTTGAACCACAATCCTCCTGTCTCCGCTTCCCAAATGCTGGGATTACAAGAGTGTGCTGCCATACCTAGCTTTTTTATTTTTCTATCTAAAGTTTTCAGTACAATTTTGAAAAAAAGCAATAAGCATACAGCCTTTCCTTGTCCCTGATCTTAGCATTCAGTCTTCCACAGTAAGAATAATGATGTTAGACACGGGCTTTTCATAGATGCTGTTTAACAGTTTGAGGAACTTTTAATCTATCACTCTTTGGCTGAGATTTATTATTAGAAATGTATGCTGGGGAGGCCCAGTAAGACGCTGGGTTATGGGCAGGGGTCGCGCGCGGCGCACAAAAGCCGGGGCCCGGGTCGCGGGACCCTGGGCCCCGGGCTGAACTGCGCATAGCACGCCAGACCCCTGGAGAAACCGGCCCAGTAAGATGCTGGGTTCTGGGCGGGGGTCGCGGGCGGGGCACGCCAGATGGGGCCCGGGTCGCGGGACTCTGGGCCCCAGGCCGAACTGCGAGTAGCACGCCAGACCCCTGGATAAACCAGGCCCAGTAAGACGCTGGGTTCTGGGCAGGGGTCGCACGTGGGGCACGCCAGCTGGGGCCCGGGTCATGGGACTCTGTGCCCCGGGCCGAACTGCGAGTAGCACGCCAGACCCCTGGAGAAACCGGGCCCAGAACAGAAAAAGATAAAGAAAAATATCGGAGAGGAGGTAAGAAAGCCGTTATGGATGCCAGGACACTGGAGATGCAGACAAAACTTATCTAAATGCACTGGAACTTATGGAAAAATTCGCCGTGAAAGAGGACTGCTATTTCTCTATATTGTTAAGAATCTCAGACATCACATATAAGGAGAGAGTTTAGCGGAGACCAAGGAGAAATGCGGTGTTGAAAGAGTTCTCCGCGATGGTGGTGGAGACTTGTATTCAGGAGAAGCAGAAACCGGATCTTACCAACTTTATTTTTTTTGGAGAAATTACACCAAATGTCGAATGCTACCATCACGCATGCTTAGGAACACTGGACAACATTCAGAGTGGAAAAAGAGCCTGGGAAGGATTTGAAACGGTGGAGGCAGTGGCAATGCCAGTGGCCAATATTGGGGGAGACAGAGATCTGATACATTACAACTGGAACCTTTGAAATAATAACCACAGAGACAGTGATCGGAACCTGCTGAGGGGTTAGGCGGGCGCCGGAGCCAGTGGCCGACATCGGAGCTTGCTGTGAGGCAAGGCCACTACTGAGGCCTCCGTGGCCGGGATTGGAACCTGCAGAGGGGTTAGACCGATGCTGGGGCCAGCGAGGCCGGCATTGGAGCCTGCCATGAGGCAAGTCTTGTGCTAGGGCCTCCGAGGTCGGGTCCAGAACTTGCTGAGGGGTTAGGCCGGTGCTGGGGTCAGCGAGGCCGGCATCAGAGCCTGCCTTGAGGCAAGGCCGGTACTGGGGCCTCCGAGGCCAGGATAAGAGCCTGCCGAGGGGTTAGGCCGGTGCTGGGGCCAGCGAGGCCGGCATCGGAGCCTGCTGTGAGGCATGGCCAGTGCTGGGGCCTCCGAGGCCGGGATCGGAGCCTGCCAAGGGGTTAGGCCGGTGGTGGGGCCAGTGAGGCCGGCATCGAAGCCTGCCTTGAGGCAAGGCCGGTACTGGGGCCTCGAGGCCAGGATAAGAGCCTGCCGAGGGGTTAGGCCGGTGCTGGGGCCAACGAGGCCGGCATCGGAGCCTGCCGTGAGGCAAGGCCGGTACTGGGGTCTCCGAGGCCAGGATAAGAAACTGCCGAGGGGTTAGGCCGGTGCTGGGGCCAGCGAGGCCGGCATCGGAGCCTGCCGTGAGGCATGACCAGTGCTCGGGCCTCTGAGGCCGGGATCGGAGCCTGCCGAGGGGTTAGGCCGGTGCTGGGGCCAGTGAGGCCGGCATCGGAGCCTGCCTTGAGGCAAGGCCGGTACTGGGGCCTCCGAGGCCAGGATAAGAGCCTGCCGAGGGGTTAGGCCGGTGCTGGGGCCAGCGAGGCCGGCATTGGAGCCTGCCTTGATGCATGACCAGTGCTGGGGCCTCCAAATCCGAGATCGGAGCCTGCCAAGGGGTTAGGCCGGTGCTGGGGCCAGCGAGGCAGGCATTGGAGCCTGCCTTTAGGCAAGGCCGGTACTGGGGCCTCTGAGGCCAGGATAAGAGCCTGCCGAGGGGTTAGGCCGGTGCTGGGGCCAGCGAGGCCGGCATCGGAGCCTGCCGTGAGGCATGACCAGTGCTGGGGCCTCCGAGGCCGGGATCGGAGCCTGCTGAGGGGTTAGGCCGCTGCTGGGGCCAGTGAGGCTGGCATAGGAGCCTGCCGTGAGGCTAGGCCGGTGCTGGGGCCTCCGAGGCCGGGATTGGAATCCTGCCAAGGGGTTAGATCGGTGCAGGGGCCAATGGCCAGCATCGGAGCCTGGCGTGAGGCAAGTTCACTCCTGCGGCCTCCAAGGCCGGGACCAAAGCCAGCTTAGGGGTTAGACCGGTTCAGGAGCCAGCGAGACCAGAACTGGGGCCTCCCATGAGGCAAGGCCGCTGCTTGAGCCAGCGAGGTCTGGATCAGTCCACTGAGTAGCCAGGCCACTACTGGGACCATCAAGAGTGGGATTGGTACTTGCAACGCAGCATGCACAGAGAAATATCGCAGAAAATATAAATCATACGCTTCTCTTAATCAGCAATAACTAGGAGGAAAAGGGCAACAGGAAGAGGTTGAGCTATAAAAAGGGCCCTATAGTGAAGCAACTAATGTGACCAATCAGAGGCTATTTAATACTGGAGGATGGAGCCTCTTTAAAACGCAGGAGGTACATAAACAAATGTATCAAAGTAAATCACCAAAGAAGTGTGGGATGGAGGGAGGGGGAGGGAATGGGATGGGGGCTGGAGGAGGGCTAATTGGATGATGTGTGCTTGTATATCCTCTCAAGTCTTGTACTCCAATGTGATTGATATATGACTACAATGCACCAATTTAAAAAATAAATTAATTAAAAAAAAAAGAAATGTATGCTGGGGCAGGGCCGCACAAGCCTGCAATCTCATCACATGGGAGGCTGAGACAGGAGGGTGGCAGATTCAAAGCCAGCCTCTGTAACTCAGAGAGGCTCTCAACAATTTAGTGAGACACTATTTCCATATAAAATAAGGCTAGGAGTGTAGCTCAGAGGTAGAATGCCCCTGAGTTCGATCCCAAGTACAAGAAAGGAAGAAAGAAGAAAGAGAAAAAGGTAAAAAGAAAAGGATGTTGAAAGCCAGGTGTGGTGGCACATGCTTGTAATCCCAGTATTTGGAATACTGAAACAAGAAGATCACAGATTTGCAGCCTGCCTCAGCAATTTAGTGAGGCCATCATCAACTTAGTGAGACCTTGCTCAAAATTTAAAAATAAGTCTGAAAGTATAGTTCTAAGATAGAATGCCTCTGGATTCAATGCCCAGTACCACACAAAAAAGAAAGAAAAGTTGGATGTATCCACTGCTTTTTAAATATCTATTGAGATATTGAGATGATATTTTTCTTTTATAATCCATTAGTATGGTAAATTACATTAACTTTTTTCAAATGTTAAACTAATCTTGCATCCCTGGAAGAAATCTCATTTGATATGATGGATATGTGTTTTATATAGTATTGGATTACATTTCCTAATATTTGTTTGTTTGTTTATTTTTTTTGCAGGTTTGGGGATGGAACCCAGGGGCATTTGACCTCCAAGCTACACCCCCTGCCCTATTTTTTATTCTTTATTTTGAAACAGGGTCTCACTGAGTTGCAGAGGGCCTCTAAGCAGCTGAGACTGTCTGCGAGCCATGACCCTCCAGTCTCAGCCTCCCAAATGCTGGGATTACAAACATGTGCCACCACGCCCGGCTTACATTTGCTAATATTTGTAAAGAAATTTTATATCCATGGTTATGAGGTAAATTGATAGGTAGTTACTCATTTATTTTACTGGTGCATTTTAATCATACATATTGATGAAGTTCAGGGTGATAGAGGCACTCACACAGCCTTCATTGAGCCCTCCCCAGTTCCCACTTGCCTCTTTGACTCTTGGCCCCTTCCCGCCTTCCCATATTCAACACAGCGATTGGCACTGATAAGTGTGTGTCTGCACATGATGTCCATTGAAATGTTTTCCTCTTCAAATCTTCCTTTATCCTCTTGCCTCCCTCAGTTAGGTCCCCTCACAGAGTCCACTAAAGCTTCTCCGCCTTTGTTTGGATTCTCTCCTGCGCCCCATTTTCTTCCTAGCTTCCAGGTATGAGGAAAAACATCTGACCTTTTACATTTTGTGACTGACTAATCTCCCTTAGCATAATATCCCAACTCCATTCATTTCCTTTCAAAATGACATGATTTTGTTCTTCTTTATGGCCGAGTAGAATTCTATTGTGTATTTATCCCATAATTTTGTAATCCATTCATCTCTTGATGAATATCTCAACTGTTTTTCCATAGTTTGCCAATTATAAATTGTGCCATTATAAACATAGATATACATATATTGCTATGGTAGTCTGGTTTCAATTCTTTGGGTAGATCCCTAGGAGTGCTATAGTTGGGTCATGTGGTATGATCATTCCCATTCTTCTGAGGACCCTCCACACTGTTTTCCAAAGTGGTGGCACTAATTTGCAACCCAACAAACAATGTATCAGAGTTCCTACTTCTCCACATCCTCCCAGAACTTACTACTGTTTGTATTTTTAATGATTGCCATTATAATTACAATTAGGTGATATCTCAGGTTAGTTTTGATTTGCGTCTTTTTATGTATATATATATATATATATATATATATTATGTATATATATATATATATATATATATATATTTTTTTTTTTTTTTTTTTTTTTTTTTGCGGGTTTGGGGATGGAACCCAGGGGTATTTGACCTCTGAGCTACACCCCCTGCCCTATTTTTTATTCTTTATTTTGAAACCAGGTCTCACTGAGTTGTAGAGGGCCTCACTAAGTAGCTGAGGCTGTCTGTGAACCACAATGCTCCGGCCTCCGGAATGCTGGGATTACAAGCATGCACCACCATGCCTGGCCTTCCCAGCCATATTTTTTTAATCTTTATTTATTTTTTTTATTGGTGCATTGTATTGCATCTCTTTAATTGCTAATAATATTGAACTTTATTTATTTATTTATTTATTTATTTATTTATTTATTTATTTATTTGGTGGTACTGGGGATGGAACCCTTCTACCTCCAGGCTACACTACCAGACCAATTTTACATTTTTATTTGAAAACAGGCTCTCTTAAGCCAGCTGAGGCTGGCTTCGAACCTGTGCAATCCTCCTGTCTCCACCTCCCAAGCGCAGGGATTACAAGGGTGCGCCACCACGCCCGGCTGAACATTTTTAATACATATATATTTCCAGTTTTATTTCCTCTTTTGTGAATCATCTACTTAATTGACTTGCCTATTTTTGATTGGGTTATTAGTTTTTTGCGTGGTGGGTTTTTTTGAGTTCTTTGTTTATTCTAGGTATTTATTCTCTATCAGAGTAGTAACTGGAAAAATTCTCCCTTTCTGTCAGCTCTTTTTTAAGTCTTGAGAATACAATCCCATGTATTAATCCTCATTTTAATTTCTTATGTCTTTGGGATATTATTGAGGAAGGATTTACTCGTGCCTATATGTTGACACATTGGTCCCATGCCCTCTTCATGTAACTGTGAAGTCTCAGGTCTAATTTCCATGTCTGTGGTCTGTGTGTGTGGGTGGTGGGAAGCTCCACATATAGGTTGGGATTTTCCTGGTTTTAGTGCCAAAAGTGTGTCCTGTTGGTATAGCCTCAGCAGAAGGGGTTTACAGGCGTTACCTGGTGTATACAAGGGCAAACTGTGGCATAAACACTGGTGAAGGATACATGGAGAGGAAGAAAATAGAGTGAGGGACACAAGAATAAAATAAAAAACAGCCTCAAGTAGAATAAGAATTTAAGAAAGGAAAGGAAAAGATAACAAAGAATAAAGATACTGAAAATAAAGGAAAATTCTAGTAAACAATATGGAATATATAGATATAGGAATACAAAGTACAGGCAGACAGGTGTACTGGAAATCAAACAAACAAAACGGTCACACACACATACACAAACAAGAGGAAAGGAAAATAAAAAGAAATAAAAAGGGGAACCTTAAGATTTGCTTAACAGAAAGTGAGTAAAGCTCCTTTTTGGAGAGACTCTGTTTGTTTTTCATAGTATTTGATGTTGGTATTAGAATAATGTTGGTTTCACATGATGAGCTAGAGTGTATTTCATATTTGTTTGTATTCTGAAAATCTGGTTTGAGTACTGTTATTTCTCCCTCAAATTGTCCCCTGAAACATCTAGGTTTGTTATTTTCTTTGTGGAAAGCTTTTACACTACATAACAATTTCTTCAATGAAGAGTGGTCTGCTCAGATTATCTATTTCTTCTTGAGTGGACTATGTTTTTACTTTTAATATCACTTTTATTGATGTGTTAGTTTCACATTATAATGTAATTCAGTGATAGGGACATACATGCACACAGCACTTTGTAGACTTTCAATATTTTGTGACTTGAAATTTATCCATTTCATCTAAGTTGTCAGCTTTAATGAGACTAAGCTTTCATAGTTTGTGTTATTTTTAGTGTCTGTGGAATCTATAGTGATGTCACTGCATTTGTGCATGATGTTTGTAATTTTTATATTCTCTTTCTTCCCTGATGACCTAGTTAGAGATATAACAATTTTAATGATCTTCTCAAACAACCAGGTTTGATTTTATTGGTTTTCTCTATTTTTGTTGGTCTCTTTTATGATCTCCACTATTTCTTTCAATCTGTTTATTTGTTTAAAATGTATTTTAATATGATCCCCTAGTTTTTTAAGCTGTGGCTACTAATTTGGAAATTTATTTCTAATGTGTGCATTTAGAGTAATGTGTGAATTTTCCTCTAAAATTATTTTCATGTATTGCAGACATTTTGGTATGTTGTGTTTCCAAGTTCATTGATTCCAAAATACTCTTTAATTTTCATTTTGATTTTTTATTTTACCTATGAATTATTTAGTATACTCAGCCCTCAGTATCCATGAGCTCTGCATTCATGGAGTCAACCTTAACTACAGATGAAAAATATTTAGGAAAAAAATGTGTTTGCATTGACCAGGTACAGAGGTATTTTTATATTATTTTCTAAACTATATAGCATAAAAAACTATTTTCATAACAATCACATTGTATTAGGTATTATAAGTGATCTAGAGGTAATTTAATGTATTCACAAGAATGTGCATATATTATATGTATAATATAAAGACAATAATGTATGCTAAAATGGCAAATACTGTAGCATTTTATATAAAGGACTCATCTTTCTACAAATTTTGGTATCTGTAGAAGTCCTAGATCAATCCACCATGGATAGTGAGGGATGAATGTATTATGTTAGTTACTTCCAACTATTTGTGGACTTCCCAGAGATCTTTTTACTATTAACTTCTACCTTCATTGCACTGAAATTACATTATAATCAGGAAATACACTTTTTAAGATTTTAATCCTTCCAAGTTTATTAAGACTTGTTTTATTGTTTAGAAAATAATGTTCTTTGGTAAATACCTTGTGTGCCCTTAGTGAGGAAAAGCATATTCTGCAATAGTGGGGCAAGATGTATAATAGATGTCTACAAAGTCTAGATGGTTGATTGATGTGTTGCTAAAATATTTTATATCTTCACTGGCTTTCTGCTCACTCATTCTTTCAATTATCAAAAGAGGAGGATCAAAATCTTCACTTAAAAATATATTTATATATATTATATATATATTTATATTATATATATACACATATATATGTGTGTGTGTATGTATGTGTGTGTGTGTGTATATATATATATATATATATATTTGGTGGTACTGGGGTTCCTGGAAGCCCTTCTACCTCCGGGCTACACTCCCAGACCTATTTTATATATTGAAACAGGGTCTCTTAAACCAGCACGGCTGGCTATGAACCTGCGCCAATCCTCCTGTCTCTGCCTCCCAAGCGCAGGGATTACAAGCGTGCACTACCACGCCCCGCTAAACTTAAAATATTTTTATTTCTCCAATAAATTGAATGAATTTTGTGTCATATATATTGTAACTCTGTTGTTAAATATATAAATATTTAGGATTGTTCTATTGACTTTATGATTTCACCTATATCTTATTTTGAAGTATCCTTCTTTATCTACAGTAATGATCTTTGCTATAAAATTTACTTGGTCTGATACTGGTATGGCCATTCCAAATATTTTTGATTGGTGCTAGTATGGTATGTCTATTCTAATCTTGACTTTTTAATTTGTTTATGATTCTAAACTTAAAGTGTTTTTCTTGTAGGTACAAGCAACACCTTGCATTTTATCTAACCTGATCATCTCTATCTTGTAATTGGGACATTTAGGCTATTTACCTTTAACATATTGTCTATTTAAAGTCACTTTAACTTCACCCACTACTTCATCCCAAGGACTCCTATTGTCTCTTTCTTTTATCATCATTTGACATAACTCTGGAACTCCCTGTTTTTCCTTGAACTCAAGTACTTTCCTACCTTCTTTTGTATTTACTGTTTCCTTTTATAGAAAGGTTCTTCTGGAAAGTATATCTATGATTCTTTCCTATAAGCATTTCTTCAAATACTCTCTATTTCACATGGCCCTCATTGATCATTATATTTAAAATGGATCTCTTCATGGCTCCCTGGTTTTATTCATATTCTTTCTTACTTTACTTTTTCTCATATGACTTATAAAATGATGCAATATACATTTTCTTGACTGTGTGTGTGTGTGTTTTTTTTCTTCTACTAAAATGGAAGGAGCACATATACAAAAATTTTACTGTTCTTTTTTTTTTCCTACTTTATCTGTTACCTAGAAACACATTTAGCATGGGGTTAAGTATTTGGCAAACTAGAACTGATTGCATTTTTTAAAAAGATGTTCATTTTTCTGGCTTTTAAAACCAAGTTCATAAGCTGTGAGAGGATACTCAATCTAATATAAAATATTTTTCATATCATATATGGACTCCAAATTACCTAAGTTGCATTTTTCCCTCCAGAACTCTTTTCTGGAGGCAGAAACTTTCTTATTGGGAATCACAAAGTAACGTCTAAATAAGCACCCAAAACCAACTTCACAATGTCTATGTGGAATCAAACAGAACTTTCAGTGCCTCATCCTCCAAAAACTTAACTAATTTTATTTTATACACAACCTATCACTTCACCATTTAGCTTCCAGTGACACCACAGAATAGAAACTGCAGCATATCCAGAAAAAGTGTTTTCAAGCCAGGCATGGTGGTACACATCTATAATCCCATTACTTGGAATGCGGAGACAGGAGGATTGAAGGTTCTAGGTCAGCCTCAGCAACTTAGTGAGACTCTGTTTCAAAAAGAAAATTAAAAAGGGATGGGATATAGCTCAAAAATAGAATGCCACTGGGTTTGACCAGATTTTCCTTTTTCCTAAGTCCATTTATTTGTAACTACATAATACTACTTCACTGTTAATAGCAATAGTGGCAATCAATAATCTAACAATAAGGAAATAATATACCTAGACGCATATATTAAAAAAAAAAACTAATAGGAACGCAGACCATCCTGCGTACCACAATTGGTGTCGAAGATGTCATCTCTGGATAGCACAGCACAGTCATTAATGTTCATAATGATGAAACCAAGTCATCAAAAAAAGATTAATTACATTCCATCTACTTTGTTTAAGAAGGCAGAGAAGTGTGAAATCCATTTTAGAAAGATTTCCATCAAAAATGATTAAAATTTTCAACTATCCAGAATGATTCATTCCCTGGGGCTTCTACATAGCCAAATATGTAAATGGAAAAAACACAAATATTGCCTATTTCCCACAAAACAAAACAAACAACACACACACACACACACACACACACACACACACACACACAAGGTGCAGAAAAGAGTCAACCAAATTAAAGATTGATATTCCTATTGTGCCAACCAGGACATATGCCTAAGCTGGTTAGCATCCACTTTCAAAAAACAATAGCTTATATCTGCCCTCATTAGTCGTGTCCATTTAAATGGCGAATGCTTCTGCTAAGAAGATTTTAATTATTTTGATTATTTCTTCTACTGTATAATCTTTTAAGGGGAGGGGCTAATTATTCCTCACATTACTGAGCATATAGTTAAAATGATTGAGGTTCCTTTACCCACGGCATCTGAAATCTTAACTTTACTTCAAATATGCGAGAAAGATTATTTTAACACTCAATACCACTTGGTTTAAATCTCAGTTATAAAAGCAAGAAACAAATGCACTTTCCATCTTGGTCCAGTGCCTGGTGGTAAATACTCAGTAAATGTTGACTGAAAGCATTCTTTGTGATCATCAGTAGAAAAATGGTTAAATAAATTATCTTAAGTTGTGGTACATTTAGGTGCTGGAAAAATATATACTTATTTAAAATAATGATCTGACATAAATATTTATTCATCCTTGAGCCCTCATTTCTTAAAAGAAAATGTTTGGCTTCTAATAGCAATCAATAAATATTGATTTAAAGAATGAATGAATAAATGAAACATAATTAATGAACAAGTATTAAAACTGTGATTATTAAAATAATGATGTGATTATTAGGATAGAAATTGGGGGAGGGAATATGCATGCAACTGAAAGCTACATGACAAATTAGCACTGATAGTTACTTTGCTAAACACTTTTTGCTTTATTTGTATATTATTTAAATGCTCACAACACGTTTTGTAATTAAAATAATTTAGCTATAGCTATCATAAATATTTTACTACATCAGACAGTATATAAATTAGACTTATAGAAGTAAAAATGAGATATCAGCTACCTACAAAGTAGAATTTTGAATATAATAATTATGACGGAACTGGAAATAATACCTCAATTTTAAGAAAACTTAACTGGGCAGGGAGTCAAGAAGTGTGCAAAATTAACTCAAGAAAGCACTATCAAAAATATTCACAGGTTGAAAGATGACTAGGGAGTAACTTCTCGATATGGGGTTTCCTTTCGGGGTTATTGAGTTATTGGAACTAACTAAAGATAGCGATTGTGCAACACTATGATGACACTGGATCATTCCCTTTAAAATGGTTAATTTTAGGTTATGTTAGTTTCATCTTAGTAAAACAAAACAAAACACTATGTATTCACCAGAAGATATAAAACAAAGATGCCAAGGACTCTGAGAGTCTTCCTGAGTAAATATAGGAAAATCCCTAACTGGGGTTAACTCCCTAAATAAGGAGCAAGACCCAGCTCTTACCACCAAAGTTTAATTATAAAAATAAATCTTAGCATGCATTTTCCCAACAAGACTCTTCTAACTATATTACTTCCCAAAGCAAGATAACAAAACAAAAAACAATAATAATCAAATCCTGATACCAGGAATGGTCAACCATTCTCAGCCAGGAAGCTTGCATCCTGCTGTGCCACACACTGAGCTTCTCACCAGCATGGGCCGTGTATTCTTCATCTTTGTATCTTAGATCCTCAGAGTAGTACCTAGAATAGTACATAATCCAGGTTGAATGAAATCGCTTAACAAGAGGGTCAGGGCTGAAATGAAATAGCCCTTAGCTTACGTTTGGTGCTGGCAAATGGAAGGTCAACCCCAGGAACTCAAAACCAAAGCAAGAGTATAGGAACCACTCTTTTTTTTTTTTTTCACCAACAGGGCCTTCTACTCATCCAAACAGCTACAGATCAGTTAAGAAGCTTGTGAAAAGGGATATACCTGGATCATACCTCCAGATACCCTGGGTTTAGTGAAAGTCTGGAAACCTGTGTTTCACCAAAGGTTCTCAGTTGACTTGGTGCAGATTGTCTATAGACCTCCCTTTCAGAATTCCATCTCTAGCCTCCAGCTCCATGATGTGAGCTGTCTTCTCTCATTTCTGAAAGAAATAGAAGATCAGGGCTGTGGATGGCCAGTGCCTTTTCATACAAGAACACATGGAACAAATACATACTGGATTATTCTCTTGACCTATTTTCATTCAATGTAAGAAGAGCTTTATAATAACCAAAAACTATACAGAAAAATAAAATATGTCATGGTGTTATAAGCTTTAGAAACATAGTTGAAAGGAGCATTTCTCAGGGAGTTAAAACAAATTCTCTTACACTAAGAGAGATTTCAATTGGTCAGCTCCCAGGGTTCCTTCCAACTCAAAATTTCTGTTTCTATCATGAAAACAGCTTGGGCAGGCAAAAGGAGCAGATGATGCGTGAATATCTAAATGCTTTGAAAAATGTAGATTTTTATATAATTTGAGGTATCATGTGTGTTAGTCAAGATTTGGAGGTAGTGTCTACATCATTTTTTGAAGGTTTCTGAAATTTATTTTTATTTTCTAGAAAAAATTAATAGAAGTATATTGCATACAAATAAATATTTGCTCAATATAACAAGAGTGATGATTTTTTAACCTATTTGAATAATTTTATTTTTTCTGATTTTAATTTTTTTCTTTTTTTCTTTTTTCTGATTTTAAAATGAAGAGTGTTACAGTGAAAATTTGAAAAATTAAGAAAAATTTTTTTAAATAACATAAAGCCACATGCTATTTTATTATGAAAAGTAACCTCTAGTAGCATTTTGGGCTACCTACCCAAACACACACACACACACACACACATATTATTTCATGGTAGGCAATTTACTGTTATTGTACATATCCTTTGAGAGAAGGATCTTAATTAACAGCATATTATTCCTTTAATAAACAAATGGATTAATAGCAGAATTAAATGGCCTTGGGTCAAGTCTGATATTACCTGGTGGGCAACTGAATTTAGGTCATATCACTACCTTCTCCCTGAAGCATACAAAAAAAATAGTTTTAAAAATTTGATCAGTGTCTGTCTTTACACATTTAGATGACTTCCATTTTTGCATTATAAATATGCATTTAAAATGTTTTTGTTTGGAACATTGGCTTGACTCGGTATCCTTAGGATGGAGTCTCAGGTATGGAGACTGTGCACCAAGCCCTATGAACATTTGTAGATATTCCATGCATATTTTCAAAGTGCTTTACAGTAAGATTCCACCAATTATGTTTCCACTGACTGTGGATGAGACCTCTCCCACTGCACAGTGGCAAGTCTAAGTATTAACAGTAAGAACAAAACAGAAAGCTTTTCCACCAAATTTAATGGGCAGATGTTTGAAATCTTGTTTTTACTCATTCTCCTTTGATTACTAACTAGTGAGCTTGAATATATTTGCAGATCTGTGTTACTCATGTGTCCTTCTTTTAATGTTCCAGATTTTACTTCTATAGTTTAACGTTTCTTGACCCAAGGCACAAATGAGGTGAAGTATAATCTGCGAAATATTTTTGTCATGTTTCTTAGGGGGAAAAATAGATTGGGGAAAAAAACATTTTTTAAAAGTGGAATGCAATTACCAAGTTATTTCAATATCTTTATTATTGAAATTGAAGACATTTGTGGCACTATGTGGCATTTGCAGAGATATGAAATGGTAGCTTTTTTCTAAAGAAAAATAATGACAATAAATATGAATGACTTTTTCAAGTACATAGAAAGATACAGTGCAATAATAAATATACATTTTCATTGCCTATACCAAAATTCTGTCTTCATAAATCAAAATGTTTCCATCAGAAATAAGTAGTTCGGGTGTTTTATTTTTACAATTAAAAAATAACTTTCAAATTTGACAAGGTTCCTTCAACTTTTAATCAGAATATCCTCTGCAGATTACTTATGGAATCATGTCCTTTACTATGCAACACTGTTGTCACCTAACAACTTTGGGACTCCTCCTTGAAACTACATCTCCTTTCTGGGTAACTGCTGGCAGGTTATAGGTGTTGTCTGGCTTGTGGATTTGAGCCCATTCAATAAAGATTGTAGTGTCATAAACTTCTGAATTCGACATGGTATGTTTTTCTTCAGTTAAGCTAAAAGTACAATGCTAAGTTTTAACATTTTCAAAATCTATTAGAAGGATATAATTTTAGAGTCATATTTAAATGAATACAACCTTTCAGATACTATAATCTTATCAATAAACTTGACCATAACCTACTTTATTTAAGCCTACTTTGTTTATTTTAGGAAATAAGCTTTTGTTTACTTGTGATGCTTCACATGCTGAAAATTATTGGGGTTGTATTTGACTTCACAAATGTGACACAATGGACTTAACTCAGCTGAATCTTGTGGTGTGAGATTGTGCCTTGCTCACCATTTGTATTCAGATCTCACTACCTCGTCTGTCTTTACTGTGTTGTGCAAAGGAAAAAAATGCTTTCTCTTTAATTATTTGTTGTCTGTACTTCTCACTGCAAGATTAGAAATGACAAATACCACAGCGACCCAAAAATGATTTTGCCAAAACTATATTTTACAATATTTTGTTCCTCCCTTGTTAAAGTATCAAAATATATGGACTGTGAGTTTAAAGGTAGAAAGAGAGATGTTGCTATTCACCTTTCATAATTACTCTATGCTTTTAAGCCCTCCATCGCAATGGGCATAGAGCAATGCAGACTTAAACGTGGTAAAAAAAAAAAAAAATCCCAAACTTGGTCTTTCAAACAAGTGTTTGGGGTAAATTAGTTAACAGTCTAGCTCCTTCTTGGTGATATCTTGCTCCTTCATTTCGTGTTTCTCAAGGTAATGCTTGGGTTTATGGAAAGACTTCTTCAACCTTTGTGTAAAGAGGAAGACAGGTTGCAGACTGTCCCTCACATCTTTGCTGTTCTACTACCTGCCAAAGGCACCCTGGTCTTCTCCAGTCATGGTAGTGCCCACGGAATTGTTTCTGATGCTGTGTTCTTTTCAATGAAGTCAGAGGGGTGGGCATAATGCCATTACTGAAATGTATGTCCGGTGAATTTCGAGGAAATGTCCTGTTCAGCTGGTCCATCTCAGCTCTTATTGATTTTGCAGAATCTCTGGTGTTTGCAGAATCTTTCATTTGCTCCTAGCTTCACCATGGTGGTCCCATTGAAGAGCCATTGCATCTCAATCCAACCACTCTCTGGGGCCTACTGGATTCATACGGAGCTCTTCCATGCTGACATGCTCATCCCATCTTAATCTGTCAAGCTGCCCTTTCTCCTCAGTAGACGTCGCCCCAATGTCAGTGTGAGCTCCATGCGAAGGCCTGAGTTTCCCTCTCTGATTAAGTCAGGTCAACAACTCCTAAAAAAAAATATCTTAAGAGGCATGATGTGACCATCATCATGCTGAACTGAGGTATTGTTTCCAGAGGATTATAATTTTTCTGAAGTACACCCTGAAACATCAAGTACAAAGATTTGTTTTTCAAACCCATTTGAGTGTTTTAAACTTCATTCCCTTCCCCTCTTGTGGCCTGCATTTTCCTAAGGGAAAAGCCAAGACATTCAGTTTGCATTCTTGCTTTTCTTCACCTAATCCTCTCACAACCATGACTACAACTTTTACATTCCTTTGGTTGAAGTTGTGATTTCCCTACAACTAGTTCTTTCTCTTCTCTACACTCAAGCATAGTTTCATACTCCAGGCCTTAGTTTATATATATAATAGCTTTTGGAATTTAAAAATACCCTTTCAATGACCACAAATCCTGATTCACAAGATTTTTGTCTCACTACATACTGGTGACTAAAAAAGTAAACACATAAAAATAAAAATGCTTCCTTGAACAATGACTCTTTTCTTTTCTATATTCCTGCTTTAATAATCCAAATCCTGCCTAAGATAATAGATTCTTCTGGCTGCAGATGGGGGAGAGTCAATTAATTTATTTTAGAAAGCCTTATTCCTGTTATAATTGAAATTGATGGTATTGATAAATTACTTTCATATTCCATTTCTTTCCAAATTCATTTCTTAGAGAAACATTACTTTTTTCAGAACCTTCTTTTGAAATCAATGTGCGTTTGAATAAAAATATACTATAGTTTATCTTCAGCTACACAATGGTTTCCCTATAGTATTATCATAAAAAATATCAATTGATACTTTTTAATCAGCCTCTAATATTGTGCACAATGTAGGTAGATTTACAAAAGGTAAATACATGATATAATCAGAATAAGACAGAAAAGAAATAATTACATCAATATGCTTGGAGTTTTTGTAATAGGTACTAAATAGATTTATTGGCCTATATTGTCTGTTGTATAGACAAAAAGGTGTAGATTATAGGAGCCATTTGACAACAAGATGAATTGAGGAAGACATAAGGGAGAAGGAGGTGAGATGGCCAGACCCCATACCAGGGAGAATCCTGTGATGTGGAAATGGAGAAAGCTTCCATTCCAGGCAAGAAGAAAATAGCACTGATAATGACTTAGGAAATAAGAATTGTGGGTTCAGAGGACAATTTTGTTGCATTAAGCTGTAAACTGGCTGAATAGCACAAGTCATTCTAGAAAAATGCTTTTCTTCAGATATTTGTTCTTGGCATTGGTCCCTTGTTCTCCCCACCTCCATATTTTTCAGAAAGCAACTGCTTGTCAGATTCTTCCTCTTCGTGTGCTTGCTGTTGGCGCATCCCCTTGCTTCTGTGTTTGTGGTCACAGCTGTCCATGAGTGTCTTCTTTCTCCCAAGTGGTCTGACTAAGGGAGGCTCAGAGCAAATCATGAACAGCCTGAGGGTCATTCCCGATGGGGCTGCAAGATTGGACTTTGGAATAAATTTATTCTTGCTTCCAGTGAGGATTTAAATAGTGTTTATTTCTTTTTAGTCTTGTAGTTAAATTTCCATTGAAACAATACAGCTAAAAAAAAAAAGTGCCCTTTCTTTTCTCATTCTTTTCATTACCAAATATATTGGGAAAATAAGAATATATACACTGCTTAAACTCTTTTGCAACGCATAACTCGGCTAGAACTGCCATCCCCCCACCCTGGGGTCCCAATGATTATCTCAATGACTTTTGTTTTCAACTCCATTCTCTTTGCTCTCCCTACTACTTGACACTTTAACCAAGTTCTCTTGGAGTGTTTTTCTCCCTATTGGCTTCTAGAATGTAGGTTCAGATGTGTTTATGGTGTAGCTTTGCTCCCACTGTGGTGATACTGAGAAGTAGTGGGATCTCCAAGAGGTGGGGCTTAGTGGGGCCTGATGAAGTAACTAGGTTTAAAGCTGGACTAGCAGAATGAGTTAATTCTCATGATAGGGAGATGTTATAAAATAACAGGTCCTAGCCCTGAAGCTGTCTTTCTTCCTACCTTACATGTAATCTCTTCCTCTTCATGCTATAGCCATGATGTTACATCATGACACATCCATGGAGGTCCTCACCAGATCCTGGTGCCATGTTCTTAAATCTACAAAGTGGTGCAATGAATAAACACTTTTCATTATGAAATATCATGCCTCAGGTATTGTCTATATTAACAAAAGTTCACGTATATACCAAATACAGGTATTTTCTAAGATTTTGCTATTTCATCTATTTTTTCTCTCTGTATTCTCTTCCTAGGTAAATATTATTTTTGCAGCATTTGTCTTTTTATTTCGACCTAGCTTTCATCCATGTTTTAGCATGCATCAGAATTCATTCCTTGTGAAAGTGGAAAAATATTTCATAGTAGATTCCACATTTTGTCTACCTATTCATCAATTAATAAACATTCTGGCGATTTAGTACTTAGGTATGTAATATATATAAATACATATTATGCCTGACATGGTGGCGAACCCTCATAATCCCCGTGCTTGGGAGGCAGAGACAGGAGGATCACATAGGTTCGAAGCCAGCCATGCTGGCTTAAGAGACCCTGTTTCCAAATAAAAATATAAAAATGGGTCTGGGAGTGTAGCCTGGAGGTAAAAGGGTTTCCAGTACCACCAAATATATATATATTATATAAATATACACACACACACATATATATATATACATATATACACATATATGTATATATGTAATATATTTATTATATTTATATTATACATATAAATATATAACATACCTATATTTCCAACTGACATATCCGTTGGACTACAATCCAAAATTTTAAACTATTTGCTAAGCATTACTACTTAGGTAACCCCACCAATCACTTCAAATTTGATGTGTCCAAAGTAGAAGTTCCCAATACGGTTTTCGGATCCCTTTCTTTTACCCTCTGTGTCCGTTTCTGGTAGTGATGTGCTGGAGTTGGCTCATAACCAGCTTTTGAAAGTTTGTTGTGTGCATTTCTTCCAAATCCCCAAATCAGGCATGGTGAGAGCATTTACACCACGGATGCTGGTCAGTGCTACAAACCAGGGCTTTGATTTTGCCCTTCCGTTCCTTCCTAATTTCTCTCTGTTTCATTTCCTTCTTCCCTCTTTCTGAAAACTGAACACTGTTCCAGCCCCCACCGATTTCTGTGATACTTCTCTCCCAGTTACCTGAGTTTGAGACATGGGAGCAGTTTGGGACTCTTCTTTTCCTCTCCCCCTAAATCCATTGAACTCTTAAGTTTTCCAGTTTTTAGATACTCCAAACCATACCACCTCCATGGCCCGTGGCCTAATTTTTGCCAGATCTTTCTTTCAGTCTCTCTCTTATCTCTTATTAACTGAACAAGTGAAGCTAAATTAATTTCCTAAGCAGCAGCTCTGTCCATAGTCAAAAGATTCTTCTTGCCAAAAAGGTTGAGTCTTAATTTTCTATCAAGATCAGCCATAATCTGGTCCGTAATCTCATACCAGCCTGACTGTCCACGTTCCTGTTACATTTCTCAGGATCGTGAGCTCCTATTTTGTGTCTGGATCATAAAAAGTACTTAGGAAAATCCAGAGGATTAAATTGTCTAATTGACTATATTATCCCCCCCCCCTTTTTTTTTTTACTATGTATCTATCCTTTTTTCTCTCCCTTTGCTATTTCCACATACCACATCCTACCTATATGTCAAGGTTCAGACTAAGGTCAATATCTATAGTCAAAATTATCTGATTTCATCTTCTGTCTTCTATTAATATTTTCTGTGAATGTGCTACATTATATTATCTTCTTTTTTTTATTTTTTGCAGTACTGGTGATGGAACCCAGGGGAATCTAACCAATGAACTACATACCCAGCCCTATTTTTTTTATTCTTTTTTTTTTTTTGAAACAAGGTCTCACAGAGTTGTAGAGGGCCTCACTAAGTAGCTGAGGTTGTCCATTGACTGTGATCTTCTTGTTGCAGCCTCCCAAATGCTGGGATTACAAGTGTGCACCACCGTGCCTTCCTATTATGTTTTCATTTATTTATTTTTTGTAGTACTGGCAATTAAGACCAAGGAGGGGATAGTCTTGCTAAATTAAATACTGTGCTGGCCTTAAAACTATGATTCTAGTGTTTTGGCCTCCCAAGTACTAGGATTATAGATACAAGCTACCATGCCTGGCTTGCTACAGTCTATTTTTTAAGAAGAAGAAAGAAGAAGACTAGGCCCTCTTTTAAAGGGGCAAACAACCAAAACATGTTGGTTTGAATGAGAACAAATATGCTGTATCTTATACAGCAAGTTTTTTCCAAAAATTATCTAGCACATTTTATTTTTGTAACATGTTACAATGCAGAAAGAAATCAGAAGCCAGGCGTAGTGGCGCACGCTTGTAATACCAGCATTAGGAAGGCTGAGACCAGAGGATCACAGTTCATGGACAACCTCAACTACTTAGTAAGGCCCTCTGCAACTTAGTGAGAACTTGTTTCAAAAAAAAAAAAAAAGAATAAAAAATAGGCCATGGGGTGAAGCTTGGAGGTCGAACGCCTCTGGGTTCCATCCCCAGACCCACATAAAAAGAGAAAGAAATCAAAAAAGTTACCATAGTTTTACTGGTATTTATTGAGAAAGTTAAGGCTGCTACTTAGATGAGGTATATGTCTGGAACCTCAGATTTCCTACCTCTTCAATATTATTTCCACCACATATACTCTTGCCTTTTACATTCTAGACAGTTTACATGCTGTATTGTTTGGCTAATATTCATATTGTCTGGAAATTAAAGGAAAGATATTAAAGGATATAATGCTATTATATTAGTATTAACATAATATTGTATTATATTATTATAGTAAGAAATACAACACTATTGTATTAGTAAATATAATACTATTATATTTATAAACTCCATGAGGATGAAGACCAATTCTGACTTAGTCTCTAAAATAATCTAAATATCCAGTTTGGCTCAGCACTATTTTGTAAAATGGATGAATCACATGTCCTGTGTTTTTTCCAATTCCATAGTAGAAAGATGAATACCATTCCTAGCATTCGTTTGCAAAAGTTTATTTCCCAAAGTTTTTTTCCCCAAGTTATAAAACCACTGGGTTGTAGATTAAGAACTTCTCCGCAAGGACTTTATTGCTTTATTTATTTACAGAGTTTGACTATAGCTTGGCAGATAGCATCAGTAACTGAGCACAGAGAAAGAGTAATCTGGCACTGTTTTAAAATTTACTGATGACCTCTTACAGCAGTAATACTTTAACATGGGCAGCTTGAGTAACATCCCTAAATATTTTTTAGCCTTGTTTGTCTGTTCCATGATGGCTGACGTCCTTAAGTGTGTAGGTTATAGTTAATGATCATGGGACCTATTTATCTATTCTAGATATCTTTACCATGCTCTAATTCTAAAGGCGTTTCTGTTTGTTTGCTTTTGTTTCTTTCTTTCTCAACATTCAATCAGGAGGTCTCCCCTTGTTTTATTCTCTGATCAGGAAATGGCTCCACTAGTAAAAGCTAAAGATCTCTTCAAAATATATGGACACTGACTGGGTGACAATACAAATGGTTAAACCATCAGAGTAGATACAGCACTCTAAAGAATATCACCATAGGCCAAGATTCAAAATGAGAAAAAGACATTTCTGAATCCTATGGAAGTAATAGATAACATGTCAGGGCTTAAAGAGAATTGGTGAAGCAGCTATTAATATTCTCTCTGTAGGTACAGTATATATTTCTTTGCTTCTCCATATCCTTCTCTCAAAATGGCCTATGTTTTATTAAATATTAGTATTATTGTCTGCAGTTGATTGCTTTAATTTTTTAGATCTCATTCCACATATAATTTTTATAATGAAATCCCTGGCCTACTAAATATACCTCTCTCATGCTAAATTTTAATGTGTCCCATGTCTCTTGTGTAGCTAACATTTACTGGGTTTGGGCTTATGGAAACCTTATATAAAATATAGCTTCCAAAAATCCAGGGTTTCTTTTGTTGTTGTTGTTGTTGTTGTTGTTTTGTTTTGGGTATTTAGGTGTTGAAATGAAATACTAAGGCCCATTAACACATTTGACAATCCATTCCAAGATATCATGATTCTGAAATATGAATGTGAAAAAAGCATTATCTTAGCCTCATCCCTTCCATTTCTGTCTGTGTGTAATATTTTCTCGATTAGCGTGGTTGGTAGATTGTTGTTTAAACCAGTCAATGCAAATTAGCCTTGTAATTTCCTTTGTAATAAAAGTCTGTTCTTGCTCACCTAATCTGCAGTCGAGTATTATTCAGGCTGTTGTTTTGTGTTCCTATTAAGGACAAAGGAATCAGAAGAGCGGTAAATATAATCTACTATCATCTAGTTCAGATGTGGTTTTAAAATGATCTCTTTTTTTACATTATTTTAACATAAATTTTGAAAATATTAGCTGTCATATTTGAAAATGCTATATCTTACATATATTTTAATATATGTCTTAGAAAAGAGTACCTAATATAGCTTCTAATGTATATCATGGTTTATAAGGTATTTTTTCAAATATTTTAGAACTTTGTCTAATGACCAAATACTTACTAATATTCATATCAGTACAAAAGAAACATGTGTACATTTATGAATTCTATGAATTATATTTTTATTTCAGGGAAATTTATTTATAAATTAAATAAGTTATTAGTCTTTCTTAATGATGATAATAATTACTAATAATAGATGCCCTTGCTAAGGGTTGCTATCTGCCAGATTCTAAACACTCTTCACAACAGTCCTGAATGTATATTATTTCCTGTTCTTCAGGTAAGAAAGTCAAAGCAAAGAAAGGTTATTTAACTTGTTGCCAGCTTCACATTGAAAAATTATAGAGTTGAGATATGAAACCATGTCTCTCTGGTACAGTAGGTATCATCTTTGAATACCTTGCTCTTCATTCTAAAACTCTACATAGCTGACTCTAAGAAATAAGAAAAATGCCAACTTCCTAATAGAGTTTATTTAATCTCTAATTGCCTTGATTAATTTATAGTGTGTTTCTATAAAGGTTTTTTTTTTGTTTTTTTTTTTTTTTTTTTTTTTTTTTTTGGCGGTACTGAGGTTCCTGGAAGCCCTTCTATCTCCGGGCTTCACTCCCAGACCTATTTTATATTTTTTATTTGGAAACAGGGTCTCTTAAACCAGCGAGACTGGCTCGGAACCAGCGCGATCGTCCTGTCTCCGCCTCCCAAGCGCGGGGATTACACGCGTGCGCCACCACGCCCGGCTCTATAAAGATTTTTATTGATATTTGTAAATAGGATCTTAAATACTGATCTTTTTGAATTTTATTTAAATCTCTCAAATTTCATCCAAGTACAGTTGTCCCTTGGTGTCTACTGGAGATTAGTTCCCCGACCCTTCAGTCTTGTAAATTCCAAAATCTGCAGATGCTTAAGTCTTTTATATACAATGGCATATTATTTGCATACAACCTACCCAAATCTTTCTGTATATGTTAAATCATCTCTAAATTATTACTATACTCAGTACAATGCAAATGTTATGTAAACAGCTTTTGTACTGTATTGTTTAAGAAATAATGACAAGAAAAATATCCATCTGTGTTCTTTACAAATAAGAAATATTTTATACAAATTTGGTTGAATCCACGGATGTGGAGCCTACAACTAGAAAAGCTGAGACTGTATTCTTTAACCCCTGACCTGCCCTCAATTCCTACAGTCAACGTCAGTGACTTCTCAGTCCACACATTGTTTATACCTCTACCTATTTGGAGAGAGACAAGGCTCCTTGAACTCCTCTAGTCAAGCCAGAAGCTTACCTCACCAATTTCTTAACTTCAACATCTCTCACAATGCCTGGTATTAAACAAATAGATATTTTAGAGTTAATTGTTCCACTGAATAGACAGAGAATGACTTAATGTTAGGATTGCATCTCACTTTTCTCATATGTCTGTACCAGGGCATGGTCAGCATCTACCCCCATACAGTAAAATGCCCATACAGTAAAATGCCCATACAGTAAAATGCCCATACAGCAAAATGCAAAGAAAAGAAGAATTCAATCAAATGAACATCTTCTTGAGCAGAAAGAGGAAAACAACCCCCCTTACCACTACCCTTCAAAAAGAATGAGGATGCAATATAAAGTCTTTTCACCACCAGCTTGTCCTTCATGGGATTAAGCAATAACAATGACAATAATAATAGCTAACACTTGGCACCCTATTTTTATGCACTAATATTATCTCACTTAATTCGTAGAAAATATCGGTGATATTCCCATCATGAACATGAGGAACTCAAAACTCAGAGAAGTCCCTGCTATGAAGTGTAAATCAGTAACTGAATACAGGCTGTCTTCCTTCAGTTCTGAATTTCCCCATAATGCCAAATCTGGAATTTTTCCAGGAAAAAAAGAGATCCCTGTGTTTTATAAAATGCTACTGTTTCTTTCACATACTTTGTGTAATTATAGATTTATAGCCGTGCAATGAGTTTTATAAACTATTTATATACTTAAAATACACTCTACACCAAACAAAAGTACATTGTTATTTTCATGGAATTATTAAATGCACATCCAAGATTTGTAAGCCAAATAAGGTAAGCATTGGCCACATTGTTATTGTTAGGTCTATTTTATGAAGGGGTGTGGGCTTGTGTGGTGTGTTACTCACAATTTTAAGAGTATGCAATTTTGGGGATTGCTGGTATTTTTCTGTAGAGTTCCATGTTTAAGAAGAAAGTCCCTGAAACATATTATTTGTATTATAAATGAGATTATCCCCTATTTGATGAAGGACAAATTGGGAAATCTTTGAGTGTCATATGCAACATCAATTTTGGGTGATATATATTACAAATGCATGTAAGCTTATTATGCTAATATCCCAACAAAAATGGGTGAAGGAAAGAATAAAATATAAAAACACCACCAACAACAAATGCTGGTAAGAGTGTGGAGAAGTGGGAAGTCTAATACATTGTTGATGGGATCGCAAATTAGTGCAAACACTTTGGAAAATAGTATGGAGGATCCTTCAAAGAATGGGAATTAACCTACCATATCACACAGAAATACCATTTCTGGGTATCTATCCAAAAGGATGGAAACCAAACTACCAAACTCATGCATGTGTACCTGTTTATAGCTGCACAATTCACAATTGCCAGACTATGGAAGCAGCCAAGATGTCCCTCAACAGATGAATGGATTAAGAAACTGTGGAATATGTACACAATGGAATTTTACTCCGTCATAAAGAAGAACAAAATTATGTCATTTGTAGGGAAATGGATGGAACTGGAGAATATTATTCTAAGTGAGCTTAGTCAGTCACAAAAAGTAAAAATGGGATGCTCATTATTATAAAAGAAACTCTAGACCAAAAAGGAAAAACCATACATGAGCAAATAAGGCAACCTAACTGAGAGTGATGGGAGAGGGAAGAGGAAAATTTCCTAATGCACATGATGTACATTCACAAACATATCAAGGTCAATCACTAAGCCAAATGTAAGAAGGAGGGAGGGGAGAAGGAATGGGGTAGGATATAGGGTAGGGCAAAATGAGTGATGTGTGCATATATGTCCTCTACCATCTGGTACTCCATTAAGAAGTATGACTACAATGCATCAATCAATCAATCAATCAATCAATCAATAAGTAAAATAAAAAGCCAAATAGTCTCTTCTTTACCTAAGTTCATCCTGGAAGATGTCTCCATTCTGGTTTTACTTCTTATTACAATCTCCTAATTTAGTTTGTGTTTATTTAATTACTTGTCCATTTCAGAAAGAAAGTTACCAGTAAAATGAATAATCTTTTAAAAGAAACCAAGTATATTTGAGAGACTCTGCCAATGTGTAATGTCTTCTAACACTGGCCAAGAATAGCAGTAGACTAATTTTGAAATAACTGCTTTTTCTCTGCAGATTTTTCAATGGTACTCTCACTTGTCCTCCTTTCCAAAATGCCCCACCTCCAAACTCCCACCCCGGAAGGAAAAAAAAAAGAAAGAAAGAAAACAGATTACAGTAAATTTTGGCAAGGCATTCTATTTGCATCATTTTCTTAGAAGTCACGTGCTTTGGATTTCCTCTTGTTTATGATATATTAAAATGCCTTCCAGATGTTTTTAATTATATTAAAAAAACGTTTTCAAGAAAGCAGAGTAATCCATAATAAAATTTCCTCTTTTTTTAATGGCCAATAAATTAGTATATTCCAGCTTATCAAACTGCCCCATAATTCTAAGGGCGGCCTGCTTTGAGAAGGTCAGGCATTGAGCTAAACAGCTAGATTTGGGCTGAGGTAGAATTTTACCAAGAACAGTTTCAGTTCCTGTTTCCAATTGAGGCTACTCCCTGCCTGGAGCCTCCTCCCATGCAAAAGCTCATTGGCTGGAATTGCTTAAATGTCCCACACAAATATAAACACCTCCACAGTGTTGGGAAGATGAAAGGAACAGCTTATTGATATTGTATATGCTAACGTTTGCATGTGGGAGGGGAAAGACAGCATTTAACTGCTGGAATGCAATGCTGAAGCTGGGCTGCAGGAAGAGGTTTTCATTTACTGATGTTGGATGCATGCCCAGACTGCCATAGTAGAATTGAGGGAGAAACACAGAAAGGAGGAGAACCACAGAATGGTTTGGGGAACATCCATGTGGGATAGAAGAATAAAGACAGATGAAGACTGTGTTTCCAGGGAGAGAGAGAGAGAGAGAGAGAGAGAGAGAGAGAGAGAGAGAGAGAGAGAAAGAGAAAGGAAGGGAAGAGAAGAGAAGAGAAGAGAAGAGAAGAGAAGAGAAGAGAAGAGAAGAGAAGAGGAGAAACTGAAAGAAGTTCCACTGGGCAAGAGTGGATACTGCAATAGAGGGAAGCTCTGGGGTACTCTAATGACCTGCCAGCTCAAGGATTAGGAGCCTAGAATTTACAAGGCGGAAAAAACCAGAAGAATTCAACAGGTATCCCAAGAAAAGAAGGAAGATTGCCAGTGGATCAAGGACAGTCCACTTCTATAGGACTTTAAATTATACCATCACTCATAAAATAAATACAGGTTAGAGACAAAATATTATTATTTGTTTCTGTGTTTAGCATTTTCCTGTTGAAAATAAGCAGATATCAGAACAAAGAAACCTAGGGCACAGTTGTCTCTTGATAGTGGCATCACCTTCTGCAGTATCAGGAAGGGAACCAGGCGAAAGGAAGTACCACTGTGGTATTTCTCTAATGACTATCAAGACTGGTTGATGGAATTCCCACAGAAAACTTAGAAAAATCTTTGGAAAATGTTCCATCTGGGAGAAGGAGGGGTTACCAAATAAATCGTGTAAAACAGAATGGGTTAGAAAACTTTCATCCTGAGTGAGTTTAATAAGACTTTTGAAGTTATCAAGTAACATCTCCTTAATGAATGGGGAAGAAGAAATATAGAATCAGTTGCTCAACAACTCATTTTAGCAAACATTTATTTCTAATTTACTCTGACTTGGGCAAAATTTGGACATTCCTAAGGAAACAAAGACTACCGGTGACACTAGTACAAGAACTTTCTCTGCTATTTCAGAGAGAAAATGCACCTACTGATGTAGAGTCAATTTAAAAATATTTATCCCAAATGTAAGACACCCATTTGCAGTCACAGAAGCTTTTATCTTGCATAGGAACCAAGTGGAGTAAGCAGGTAAAGAACAAGTCTCCACCCTTTCTATCTCACCAAATCAGAGCTTTAATCCATGCAATAAATGTCCCAGACAGATCTTTTACATATAAAAGTATTACCCATCTTGTCCAGGACATGGCCTGGCTCTAACAGAGTGTATTGTTTTCATTCCATGTAAGAAACAACCTGGATGCAGCCTGAGGCTACCTTTCTCTTCTCCCGTGTTTTCCTTTCAGGGCCACTCCCCTCTCCATTCTAGGCACACTGGCTTTCTTGCCATTTATGAAATGCACAGCACGCATGCTCCTGCCCTGGGCTGTTGCTTTGTGGTCCTTTACCTGAATATTCTTACCTTAGATCTCTGTGAGGTTTATAGCTATACTTCCATAGGTATCTACTCAAATGTGGCTTAATCAGAACAGATCTTCATCCGCTTTATTCTGCTTTACTTCTGACTACTAGTCACTACCAGATAAACTATATAATTTTAAGGCTATTTCTTTTCTTTTGTTACTTGAATGTAAACTGCACAAAAGCAGTGTCTTGATGTATTTGGCTCACTGTGGTTTTCCAGACATAGAAGAGTGCCTGGCTCATAGTACATGTTCAATAAATATTTGTTGAATATATGAATAAGTGTTCAAAGAGAAGCCAACAGTGCATTTGGACCACTGAGCAACATGGAGTTATTCCAGTTTGAAGAATCATGAAAAGTTTAGGGAAGAATTGATGTATCTACAAATTGTGAGCCACAAATCTCAGTGGCAGGGAGGAGAGAAAGACAAACAGAAAGACAGAGACAGGGATTTTTTATGTAGCAGTAATCTTCAAAGGTTATAGCGTATTAAATAGTTAAGATCCAAGAATAATTTACTAGAACTAGTCCAACTTCTGGAAACTAAACTGTGGTTATGGTTTGGATCTGGACTGTCCCCCAAAGGTTCATGTGTTAAAGCCATACAGCACTGCCTAGAGGTGAAGCTCTTGGAAGTGAATGATCATGAGAACCCTGACCTCATGGCCAGATGAATACATTGATGGCTGAATGGACTCCTAGGAGGTGGAATTAGTTGAAGGAAGTAGGTCACCAGGGTCACCACAGTGTACCCTTGAAGGATTCATCTTCTGTCCCACCCTTTACCCCTTCTTTCTTTGCTTCACAGCTGCCAAAAGCTGGCCAGCTGCCCTTGGTTCTGCCCTTCTGCCAGGACACCGCCTCACCTCAAGCCCGAAGCCGTGGAGCCGGCTAACCATGGACTGAATCCTCTAGATCTATGAGGACTAATAAACCTTTCCTCCTCTGAGTTGCTCTCCTCAGGTATTTTGGCCACAGCAATGAAAAGCTGACTAAAACAATTATTATGAGAGACAACTTAAAGAAATGGTGGTTTTTCTCAGCATAAATAAAACAAGAAAAAAATGTTGAGGAGATAGGAATAGGAGTTTGTAGAATCATACAGTTGTCTTTAAGTATTATGGTGACCTTCTAAAACTAAGTAGAAATTAACATTCTACCCTTCAGCAAAAATATAAATAACATTCTATTCTTTGTGAGCCACAAAGTTTGAGGAAGATTTTCCAATTTTCTTTTTAATTTTACTAATCAGAGCTATCCTATAGTGAAGTAAATTTCATCACTATGTCAAATCAGAGACAATCTGAGAGTGATGTTGTAAACTGGACACCTGTCTTGGATGAAAAGTTATACCAGATGACTTATACTAAAATATCTTCCAAAGTGGTGGTAAGGGTGAAGCTCAGAGGTAGAACAATTGCCTAGTATAATCAGTATTACTACTTCAATCCCTAGCAACACACACACACACACACACACACACACACACACACACACACACACACGACAAAAAAGCATCTTCCAAACTAGGTTTTATGCACATACATGCATACGTACGTACTTGTTGGGTTTTAATTACTACAAATCATCCAGCTGGCTTCTAAAATAGAAGCCAGCCAGTTAAAGTTGAATTTCAGATAAACATTTAACTTTTTTATCATAAGTAGGTCACATGTTGTATATGGGAGAAACTTATACCTACAATTTCTTTGTTGTTTATCTGAAATTCCAATTTAACTGAAATTATCTGGAATCCTAAGTTTAAATTTATCCTACATTCTATCTGGCAACCTTATGCTATGGAAAATAATATAACAAAAATATGTTTTTTTGTTCAGGATTTAGAATTTCTTTACAATTAATGTAATAAATACAATGCAGGGGTGGGATTCCAGAGTCCATTCATACATCTATGGTCACTACAACGCAGGGCAGATTGGAAATATTGATCTTGTAGCCACAACACCAGGTGCACTTATTTTTTGTCCCCATTTTAAAATCATTTTTGGCTGGATTATTTTACAGTGTTTGAGAATTTTAAAGTGTGTTTATTTTAAGGCTGCTTTTTTTGTTCATCACACTGTCTGTAGAATTTCACAGAGGACTGTCCCAATTCACAGCATATCATGGTGATTATTTGGCTTTATTGGTATCTTATCAAATTTGACTTCTTATTTAATGTTATTAAGCCAGTTCCCATTATTTTAGTGCAAAATCATTAATACTGGCAAATTGAATTCCTTTATAATGAATTATACTTCAGAAATTATAATTGTACTGAAATTAAAACAACCATAAAAATTGCCAAAACTCCTTGAAAAATGTTATTGAAGATAAATAGAAGTGTGGTTCACATGATACTGACAAACGGAGAATGTTTCTAGTTAACAACTAGTGAAATTCTGCTATAAGGCTAAAGCAAAAAATTTAAAATTATAAGATTCTTGATGATATTTTAAAATTTTAGATTAATGTTAAATTATTTCAAACTTTTTGCATGAACCGAGGAGTTACTAACATTTCATGTTGTACCATTTAAAATTTTCTACTTTAAATATCCACATGAAACATAATTACCTTGTACAAAATTGCCCCTGACCTCAAAAAGCTTAGGCCTATTTTGTAAGGCAATAGAAAGAAAAGTGAAATAATTACACACACACACAAAAAAAACTTGTTTTGTGTGTTATCAAGTTCTAAAGTCAAAAATTCAGAGAACAGAGAAATTATGCGGGCTGGAACACTTAGGGGAGCTTTATGGAGAAATGGGTTGGGCAGCCATCTTTGGAAGGAAGAGTATATGTGAGGCTAAGAAAAAGCAGTATACACAAAGCTTTGGACAAGAAAATAAGAATGAGGTTAGGAAAAATGGAGGTGATAAGGAAGCAAAGAAAAGGAAATACAGAGTGTCCTTTGTTTACTGCTGGATTGTGCTTCTATGGATTCAACCAATCACAAATCAAAAATAGTTTTTCAAAAAGCAGTGTCTGAGCCGGGCGTGGTGGCGCACGCTTGTAATCCCCGCGCTTGGGAGGCTGAGACGGGAGGATCGCACGGGTTCGAAGCCAGCCTCAGCTACTTAGTGAGGCTCTCAGCAACTTAGTGAGACTCTGTTTCCAAATAAAATATAAAAAAGGTCTGGGAGTATAGCCTGGAGGTAGAAAGCCTCTGGGTTCCACCCCCAGTACCACCAAAAAAAAAAAAAAAAAAACAGTGTCTGCAATAAATATATACAGACTTTTTCTCATTATTATTTCTTAAACAATATAGTCTAGCAACTATTTACATATAAGTTGCATTGCATTGGGTTTTATAAATAATCTAGAGGTGATTCAATTATATGGAAGGATGTACGTAGATGAAATGCAAATACTATATACCATTTAATATAATGAACTTAAATATCTGTAGATTATAGTGTCTGCAGAGAATCCTGGAACCACTCTCCTATCGATTCCAAGATGGAATATACAACTATACTTCTTTTTGAAAATTATGGGTCATAATTATGAATGGAAATGAGTAAGATTAATCTGTACCTTAAAGGCCATACTGTAGAATTAACAGGCTGCCACAGGCCATAGGCCACTGGGTAAGCCTGCCCATGACATGCTCATTCAAGAGCAGTGTTGCTTATGGTGTGCCTCTTCTACCCATTTCAAGAAAACCACCTCAGAGTGCTTCCAGGCTATCCAACCAAAATGCGGAGCACAGCAACTGGTAAAATCATTCTTGGAGCCCTTGTTTAAGAAGAATCAAGCTGGATATGGTGGCACATACCTATAATCCCAGCAATTTGGGAAGCTGAGAAAGGAGGATCTCAGATTTGGGGCCAGTTTCAAAAACTCAGTGAGACCCTTTTTCAAAAAAGGGATGTGGGTATAGCTAGGATGTAGAATGGCCCTGGGTTCACACCCCAATAATTAATAAAAGAAAGAAAGAAAGAAAGAAAGAAAGAAAGAAAGAAAGAAAGAAAGAAAGAAAGGAAGAAAGAAAGAATTGTCTTTCTTTATAAATTTTAGACCACGTAGAGTTACTTCTATTCAGAATGAAGATTCACCAACTTTTCTGTCTGTGGAAACAAATCGATACTGAGGTCTCTGAGAATTTCAAGTGGGTTGGTGACTTTGCGACCAGAAAGTAAGAAAATACCTTGATCCTGCATCCTCGCCACAGGCAGATACTCTGCTGACAGCCACAGGCGTTTGGCCTATGTCAAGGCTCTCAGATAAGCCACTGAGATTCCTGTCCAACCATTAATCTCAGTGAGACCAGGCACAATGTTCAAAGAGATGTCACTCCCGTGCTGTTCTCCCCAACTAAAGGCAAAGGCATTTCTGCAAGCTCTATTTTTGCCAGCTCGTCCATCAGAGAATATTTATTTGTTCATTAATTTCTTTTATGAACATTGTACAAGTTACACAGTACAGTACCTCCTGATCATTTATTGCCCAGATTTACACTCCGTGACTTGATGGAAGGTACAGTTCCAGAATGGAGCTCTTGCCTCTGAGTAAGCAATTCCACCGCAATTTACAGGATAAAGACGTTCTTTTCAGACACCATAATTAGCACTGGTCTTATTTATATATCTTCCTTAACATTACGTCCCCTTTAAAATTATTTTTATTTAAAATGGCATGCAAGGAAATAGCTCAGCATGCATTTGGAGAAAAAAAAAAGAAGAAATAAACCACTGATAATTCCATCTGTTAAAAACCACAGTCCACAAATTAAAAGAGTAAGTTAATATTATTTGCCCTAATCTCCGGCACCATTGTTCTTACTATTTCTTGCAGGTTTTTCAAAGGATATTTTTTTCTAGCAGACCTAGTACTTTTAGTCATGCCCTGGAAATGGTTTGCTGGTTTTAAATAGGCCCATTATGCTCGGACACCTATGTGTTGACTAAGTCCAGCCTTAGTCAAGTGACTGGCCTATCAGGTTTCTTTCCTATTATTTATTTTGTCTTTTGTAACCCCCATTTTAAACAATTAGTTATTACCAAAAGATTTATTAAAGTCATCACAGAAGTTTCCCTACTAAACTGAATCTGCAAACTGACTTGGCCTCTAGCAGAGCGAGAGGCTGTAACTCAACAGTCCTAAAATTTCTTTTCTTAATTCTTAAATGTTTCCCTTCCTCCATCCCTTGTGAGATAGGTGAGAAAAGCAATTGCCCCCACTGCTTAATGCATCGCAACTCGGGAACTCACTTCATCCTTGTAATTTTGAATCCCACCCCAGCTGGCAGCTCCTGGATCTCCGGCTCTGAATGAGTTCAGCACTTTTAAATCAATCACTGTGAACGGTATTTCTGTCAAAGGGAAATCTTTTCTTCTTCAGCAGAAAAGCTTTCCTGATATTTGGCTACAGGCTCAGAGAACTGAACAGTCTCATAAATGAAACCAGGATGTGGGAGAAAAATTAAACTAGATATAATTTTCTAACGCCATTGAAGAGTCCTGTCCCCTGGGACTGTTCAGTAAGACGAGGAGCCTCTGTACCCTGGAAGATTTTTCAAACAGCTTCTCCATTCCAGGAAAACGGTGTGCTGCAGTTTGACTAGCAAGGGGTGAGCTGGGTTAGGAGGGGACAGGAAGAATAAAATATTCCCGGGATTCTACTGCCCCACTCTAAAATTCTCTCTCAAATTATTAGCATGCTTTAAGCATCAGGTTACTCCCTGCATTTTGTTTGTTATTGCTCCTAGAAGGTTCTGTCTTCCATCAAATTCCAGTTGTCAGTGGAATTGGTGGACAGTAGAGGAGTCTCTTGGTTTAAGAAGAAAAGGTACAGCAGCTCTGGACATAACTCCTCCTCTATATCACTAGGACATGCTTCAGTTTCAAACATGAAAGACCAAATTTCTTTGAGACTTTAACTAGTAATAAGAAGGAAATTTTTAACATTTTTATAGTTCATTAATGTTTATGTTACTGGGGATTGCAAAAAGGGGCATTCTACCCCCAGAAGCCCAATCCCCCTTTTTTTGGAGGGGAGGTACTGGGGTTCCTGGAAACCCTTCTACCTTAGGGCTACACTCCCAGACCTATTATATATATTTTTTTTTATTTGGAAACAGGGTGTCTTAAGCCAGCGCAGCTGGCTTCGAACCTGAGCGATCCTCCTGTGTCCGCCTCCCAAGGGCGGAGATTCCAAGCGTGTGCCACCACGACCGGCTCATCCCCTTTATTGAAACAGAATCTCACTCAATTCAAGAGGGCCTTGCTAAGTTGCTGAGGCTGGTCAATAGCTTGTAATCCTCCTGTCTGAGTCTTCCAAGTACTGGGATTACACGTGTGTGCCATCATGTCTGGTTAAGAGTTAATGAGTTAACTCTTCTCAACTGTTTGTGGGTATACCTTTTGTACTGTATAAGATTCATTTCTGTGTATAAAGGTAACACAGACATCAATGGTTTCTAGAGTCTCAGCTTTCTACTAGGATTTTTTACCTTCATATATACATAAGTCTACCATTATATAAGACAATCTAAAATACAGAGAGAAATACAGACTGTAAAAAATATTAAGAAACCTCTATGGAGAGGTGCTAATTTTCTCCACCAGACAGGATGAAGGACCCTTGATGCTCCATCTTCATGTTTTCATAATGCCCAAAATATTTTACACAATCCCATAGATACCTTAAAATTATTTTATCTATAGACACCCATTGACTTATGAACACTTAACATGAGATTCTGAGATTTTATTTTGATCTATGTTATACCATGACTGGCACTTATAGAGAAATAGTAATAGGAAGAGAAATTTAGAGATATACAAAGTTGAACACCTTTGACAGTCATGGAAATAACATTGAAATAAGTACATTCATTTGGTTACCCGATATTTATCCAGCACATACTTATTATTTACTGTTACTGAGAGCCCGACACTATGTTCGCTATAGAAATCCATCAGTAAGTGAGAGTGACATGATCCAGGGCCTCATGAATTCAGAACATTCATCTCTTTGAAGCAGAATAGCCAAGTTCTTGAACTCTTTAAAGAAGCATAGCTGGACTCAATTTCATGGAGATAGAATTCACAGTCTAATCTAAATACGCAGGAATAGCATAAGTATTCTCTAAGAACAGTAAGGGAGAGTTGTAGAGCTGTATTTCAAATGGAAGGGCAAGAAAATTACAGAACTTTTGAGCTAAAAACATCTTAAAGACTTTGTATCCTAGCCCCCTTATTATCTCAACTGAAATGTGTGTCTCTTTATGGCTGAGCTGAGTCCAGAACCATAATTCTTGAAATACAGAAAAATACTAGACAAATGAATGCTCTTTGAATATTTGCGTAATAAAATCTAACTTCTGATTGTATTCATAATATAATCAAGAGGATGTTTGGGTTTGAACCATGTCTACCCCAAACTCATATATAGAAGTCCTTGGGGGTTTTATCTGGAATACCCCCAACAGCTCTTGTGTTCAGAGAGGGGCTTTGGGAGAGTGAGATGATAATCAGGGCTCTGACTTTATCACTGGATTAAAGCATTGATGCCTGAAGGGACTACTGGGAGGGGGACTTAGCTGGAAGAATTAAGGCACTGAGAATGTGCCCTGGAAAGATTTGTCTTCTCTCTCTCTCTCTCTCTCTCTCTCTCTCTCTCTCTCTCTCTCTCTCTCTCTCCTCTCTCTCTCCTCTGTCTCTCTCTCTTTCTCTCTCTTCCTCTCTCTCTCTCTCCCCTCTCTGTTTTCCAGCTGCCACAATTAAAGTTTTCCTTAACCACACCCTTCTACCATGATGTTCTGTTTTGCCCAGGCCTAGACCAATGGAGTTAACCAATCAGACCATGGACTGAAATCAACTTTCCCTCTTTAAGTTTTTATGTCAGGTATTTTGGTCAACACGATGCAAAGCTGAGTGACGCAAACTCTTGATTCTTCCAAATGTGACCTTATTTTGGAAATAAAGTCTTTGCAGATACAATTAGTTAAGATAAGGCTCTGTTGGCATAGAGTGGATCTGTGGTCCAATATGGCTGGTGTCTTTATGAAAAGAAGGAATTTAGAAACTACTCAAGTGTACGCAGGGAGAATGCCTTGTGAAGACTGGTGTTTCGTGGCCACAAATGAAGAAACTACCAGAAGCTCGAAGAGAAACCTGGAACAGATTCCTCCCTAGAGCCTGCAGAGGGAGCATGACCCTGCTGCCAACCTGATCTCAGACTTCCCGTCTTCAGAATGCTGAGACAATACTTCATGCTGCTTAAGCTGCACAGTGAGTAGGGCTTCCTTACAGAAACCTTGGGACACTAATCTAGGGGACAATTCCATTTGAGGTTTAGTCAGTTTGCTTATTCATTTATTTACATATTCAGCAACCAAATAAGCATTTAGAACCTAATACGTGCCAAGCATTGCACAGAACACTGGAAACACAAAACGAATTAAGACCAAATCCCTATCTTCAAAACAATACATGAACATTCCAAAGTGTTAAATAATTGTGCCGTGAAGTTCCTCCCACCCCAATCTGGGATCCAGTTCCATCTGTGTGGTTCTATCCAAATAAATATGATTTATTCCCCCAATTGAAAGACTAGATTCCACTTGTATCTTGGGCCCAGCCTCTTCCCTGGAAATATGCGAAACTGCTGCTTCACATGGACCGGGGGCGTAACGCGGGCCAGCGACAGCCCCTGTGTGCTGTTAAGCCAAGCATCTCCAATCCACCCACCAGCAGAGTGCAATGAGGGAAGCACTGAGTCCTTGCCATGCTTTATCAGGGCCATAAACTGAGTATTTAAAATTTTAAGATTTTCAAATGAAATATACAAAGGTTGATTATTTAGCAGTTTATCAACTTTACCCTTCTGTGGCAAGGGGAACAGATGATAAAATTGTTCAAAGGAGGCTTCAAAATGACTTTATGCCATTTTATTGCAACTTTAAAGAGGACTGAAAACAAGTCTCCCAGCAGGCCCCTGGCCAGCTCTGCCATCTCTCCCTCTCAGAGCACGTTCAGGTTGCTACAGCTGATGCTTCTGGAAGCCGGCCCTCACCGCTCTCCCTGGGACTGATGGTCACCGCTTCCAGGGCTGTGCCTGTGACAGCCAGAAGTCAGTGGAATTGGGACAACTCTGGTTCCATGAAGCCAACACTGGCACGAGTCAGAACTTAAATCGTCCCTCCCTCATTATTACCTGTTGCCTTTCTTCATTTCCTGGTGACTGTCTGCTCCGAAATCTTTCTGTCTCCACCACCACTGTGACCACTTTGAGGCCTAGAACAGTAAAGATGAACAGGAGAGGAGTACAAACTTGATAAAAGTTACATTGAACCTTATGTTATTTCTCTTTATGTGGGTGATAGGAATCCCATGTAGGTATACAAGAGTGGGGAATAATAAGCTGTGTTACTCCAAAGCTGTGAGGAACATCACACTGTTTCCAGAAATTCCATTGGGAAAGCTCCAAAAGATGAACTTTAAAGTGAACTTTTGAGATCCTTTTTGTCCATGCTTTGTTTTGCTTTGTTTGTTTTGATGCTGGGGATTGAAACCAGGGGCATTCTGCCTCCAAGTACAGCCCCAGCCCTTTGTATCTTTTATTTTGAAATGGAGTCTAAGTTGCTGAGCGTAGGTTGGAACCTGAGATCCTTCAGTCTCAGCCTCCTAAGGACTGGAACAATAGGCTTGTACCACTATGCCCAGTGTGTTCACGATTTTTGGTACAATTGTTATTTTTAACTTGAAGCCAATTTCCCGTTAAATCTCACTTTTTAATCTAGAAAAATAAAATATTGACTCAATGACCTTCTAAATGAGTCAAGGGTCTGGTACATAGAAGGTCTCTCTCAGCCCTTTTGTATTTGTGTACTATGGTTTCTTCTCAGCTGCAAGTTAGCACCTTGGGGAACTGAAACATAGACCTCAGGGGGCATCTATATATGAATTCCTGGACTTGAGCCTCTGCCCTAGGGGACACTTTCCTTACCCTACAGTGTAGATGACCCAAAAGAACACAAAGAGAAAGCTACAAGCTTTGTTGAATCGCTATGATCCCTTGAGAATGAGTAAAAGAATTAAAGAATTTATAAATATTATTAGAGTGGATAGATGTGTGTGTGTGTGTGTGTGTGTGTGTGTGTGTGTGTGTGTATCCATTTGCTTGGTCATTTATTCATTCCAAACAAAACATTTATTGAACATATACTGCATGCCAAGTATCACATAAGCTTCTAGGGATATAGTGATATACAAAAATAGACATAATGACTGTCCCCACAGAGCTCCCAGTATGATGAGGGAGTGGCAATGAATAATGATGTACATAAATTAATTAAAAGTACAAGTGTTAAGTAGTGTGAAAGGTAATTATATAGTATCATATGGACATAAATGAGTCCATTTTACCCAGTCTGGAGCAGATGGTCTCAGAGAACACCTGCCTCAAAAATTCATTATTGCAATATCATTTAAGGAAACTGTAGGAATCAATTACAGAAAGATGTAGGTGAAGATGGGGACAGGGTCATGGACATCCCCAGCCAAGTGCAAAAAGTGGTGAGATGACCTGCATCAAAGGAAAAAGGTATGCAAGAAGCCCTGTATGCCTGACCACGTGTGGAGAAAGGTGTTAAATGAAACATTCGCGGTTGGTAGGAGTCAGCTGGTCCATGCAGAGCTAAGTATAACCTCAAATTGAACTTACTAGAACTGACCCAAAGGCAGTGGAGAGCCACAGAAAAGCTTCGAGCGAAGAGAGTGAGGGATGAGAAACCCACTGTTCTCTTGCTGGGATCCAGTGGAGTCAGCTACACCCCATGAAACTGTGCGCTGCCCCTGTCAACTCTCAGTCCAGATCCACGTCTCATAGGGACAGAAGCAGTGGCAGTTTTCTTTGTGTACTAATCAGACAGCTTCATACTTGGAAACTTAGAGATCAGACAGTCACTACTGAGAATTAGGCAATCGGGACTGCACACCTAGTGTGATTAGGGACTAATCATAGATCCAGAAAACAAGATGGTCCATTCGGAATATCTCAGCAGAGCCACCTGCTCAGGTTGTAAAGAAAACGGTTGGGCTGTATTCCCTTATTACTTTTAATTTGCTTCCATAGCTATACCCAACCTCTGACATGGCAAATACTCTAGACTAGCAAAGACTATCAAAAGTGAGAGTAATGTAATTTAACTTGTTTACCTTCAGGAATAATGAGCTGATTCATAACAACAGAGCAATAACCACACTTCCATGCTACTGGCCAAGAAAGCCTGGCTAGTACCCAAATTTGAGTAAATCACACCACAAACACATGTTAATTTTGGCCACCACCCCTTACTTAGCTAAATGTTTATTTCAAATGATCTGAACTCCCCATGTTCACTTTTACTCTGGTCTTCAACATACTGTGGACAGGGGGCTTTTTTCCCCAAAAAATCCAGGCTTCCCTGTGCCATTTCATGGGCTTCGAAGCCTTTTCTGGCTTCCCGGTTGTTCATGGGCTGGTGTGCTTCAGCCCCTCCTGAAATTTACCCCCACGGCGCTTTGTGCATGGCACTCCACACAGGGGATGCGTGCTGAGAACAAGATTTGGTCCTTGTCCTCAGGATGCATATGGTCTGGTGACAAATATAACATCATATTAGATGGATCTTACAATAGCTACAGAAATGGGTAACGTGTGTGTGTGAAATCTTCACCTAGGGTTTCTCTAAATTGCTAAGGCTGAGCTCGAATCTATAATCCTCCTAGCTCTGTCTCCTAAGTACTGAGAGGCGTGCACCACCCAGCAAAAATGGACAATTTTTTTTTGTTGTTGTTGTACTTGGGATGGAATTCCCAGGGAGTTCTAAGCTCTGAGCTACACCCCCCAGCTCTACTTGGATGCTGATAGTTTCACTACATTTTTCAGGTTGGCCTATGATCTTTCTGTCTCAACCTCCCAAGTACTAGGATTATAGGCATGGACCACCACACCTGGCCAGAAATGGGCAACTTTTGAGAGAGTTAATGCAAGATGCTGTCAGAGCACATAAAATCAAGGCTTAATACAGTTTTATAGAATCCTGGAAGATTTTCTGGATTCAGTGTCATGTAATCTGTAGCTCCATTTGGGAAGACCACACAGTCTCAAATATAGTTATAAGTGTCCTAATACTGAGATTTTTGTTTTTTTCCAAAATTATATTATAAACTCCTTGAAGACAAAGACCACTTCTTACACACACACACACACACACACACACACACACACACACACTCACACACACATATACACACACACACATATACCTATACATTGTTCTTATAGTGCTGACCATATGATATTTACTCTAATTATTTACTAACCAATTAATAGGGTAGTAAACTCTTTCCTGAGGATGTGTGGGACAAGGAAGAGAATGGTAAAGTGCTGTATATACCAGATCAACAAGGAATGAAAAGCATGGTTCTGTAGAAGAGGCTGGCACAAAGACAAAGCCCTGTTGGTACTTAATTTTTTTCCCCAATTTAACCGTGATAATGATATAATGGCTATATGATTTAATTGGCAGGTAGGAGCCAGAAAAAGACCTCACTAACTCACACTAATGAGAGGTAGGCCCGTCCCAGTCCGACTGAGGTCGCTCTTGGTAATTGATTTTTCTATTTTTAAAGTATGTGCCTTGGCTTGCTCCAGCCAACATATACACGGGTTGACTGCAACACAGAATACACTTTGTTCTTTCATTGTGTCAAGTGTGGTTGCATTTTAATTATTTATGATAATACTTAATAGTATATTAGTAAGTGTCCTGTAGTGTGGCATGTAAAAGTAATGAAGTCTTAGTAATATGGAACACGATAGGACTCTCAGCTATTAAATCTTCACTGAGAACTGAATTAAGACTGCCGGCTTCTTTGTGAGAATGGAGGGTTGGCAGATTAGTGAAGCAAAAACCTGCAAAGTTTTCCTGAATTACATTGATGAAGTACGTGGTGATATTTTAAAATGTATTGAATATGACTAATATGTTTGAATATGACAAATATGTTAAGATACATGTTTCTTTTATGTGGGCTGCTTAGTCGATATTAAGACTTCAAGAAAAGAAGCCTCAGCTGGTTTTCTACTTGATGGCTTTCTTTTATATACTTTATTTTTATTTCTGACTCCCACGAAACACACTCTATCTCCAGATTATTAAGAATAATTTGAGCATGGGAAGGTTTTTTAAATTTTAAATTAATCTCTCTTATGGTTATGGATGGAATTATAATCATTTCCTGGGGAAAAATAAGATTAATGTTTTAAAAGTTATATAAGACTTGACTTCATATTTTTGCTATTGGTATATTTTGCATAGTTTTTTTTTTTTTTACTTTTTTACATCCAACTTTCCAATTCTAAATTCCAGAAATAAATTTTATGAGATCCAGTTGAATAAATGTCTGCCAGAGACTCCACCAAGCCCTACCTCCCAGCTCTTCCCCTCCCTCCACAAGGACCCTCCTTCCAAGCAGCAGGGGCTTTGTTCTTTTCTACCATTTTAGAAATGTTTGCCCAGTGCCTTTGTCTGTGTAATTGAAAATGTTTCCCAGTCCTTTCCGGCCTTTCTTTGCAGACCATGTCTTCCCCCCTCTTTGAATAGCTCCTTCTTCGTTTCCTTCCAATTTTCTCCTCATCCCCCTACTCTCTAGCAACTCATCCTCATCCTCTTTAAAATCCTCCTTGGCACCAGGTCCTTATTCTAATCAGTTCTGCTCCCTCACCCACTCACTTCATGGGTTCTTTTCCCCCCTCCTCCTGCACCACACTTATAAAAGACTGAAATCAGTATTTTTGTCCTATTACTAAAATATTGAGAATATCTACATTTTGAGGTTTCAAGTGGCCAATTTTTATTAAAGAGTTCCCATAGTTACTTAAGGTTCATTGGTGAAAGAAAAGAACTTGAATGTGTATAATAAGAATAATCATGAAAAGAGTGATTACATTATTGTAAAAAATTGGAATCCAGAGAGAAAGGAAGTTTTATCTTTATTTTTGTGATTAGTTAAGGCATACTGGCAAATGATTATTAAAATTAGTAGCCTGGATGAGCATTTTGACAGCCAGTCTTTTATAGAGTTGCTTTGCTTATAAAATGAATAATATATATATATATATATATATATATATATATATATATAGAGAGAGAGAGAGAGAGAGAGAGAGACAGAGACAGAGATAGAGACAGACAGAGAGAGACACAGAGAGAGAGAGAGATGTATATATTTAAGCACTCAAAGATTAAACTATTTACTCATCTTAGAATAGTTGATGACTTATCTGGAAACTTGGTTGTGAGTATTAACGGTACCCATCATGAACACAGAAAAGCTATGCAAGGTGTGGTGTCTAAAGAATGTAGCTAAAACAAACAAGAATAACGCTCACCAGGTTTTCTAAGAGGAGGTTACAGGACTCTAGCTTAATGGATAGGTAATGAATCCAAGAAAGCTGTTCTTGGGAAATATCATTAAGAGATTTGACCAAGATTGTAGTGCCTCAATCAGCCTATCAATGATTGGTGGGAGGTTGATGGTCCATCCCCAAAAAGAGATGCTGGCAAGAATAAAGTGGATCCGAATTCAGAGTTAGCACTGGAGTCTTTTAGAATAGAGATTTCAAGACAGCGAGAAAAACATAATGAAGATCTCAAGTCTAGGAGCATGGCAGAAGAAGAAAAGCGGCAACTTGTACCTACTATGGAGGCAATGGTCCTTAGATCGGGGGCACAGGAAACATAGGAGCATCATGGTTAGGACTGTAGTGATCGTATTTCACACATTGGGACTGAGAGAAAAACAGATACTATTTTGAATCCATATTGCTTTAGAAACTATGGTGACTGTCACATTTTAGGAGAAATAATTAAGAAATGCAATTGGCAAGACAGAAGCAGGATAGGAGCTTACAAGCAGTGATTTCCAAAGTAAGATGTAAGATCTCTCTCTCTCTCTCTCTCTCTCTCTCTCTCTCTCTCTCTCTCTCTCTCTCTCCCCCATATATATGTATATATACATGCATATCCCTTTATTTACACAAATAAATGTGTATTTATGGATACATATGAACATATACCAATATAACTCTTCATTTTATATCAGAGAAATTTGTGGCAGAAAAGTTCTAGATAGGATACTGTGTAGAGATGCTATTACTTTATTTACTCCAAAGTATCCAGGAACCTGTGAAATTTGACATACTTCACATTATAATGTTCTCCAGTACTTTGGACTAAATAGCTTTAAAACTCTCTCACCTATCAGCTCGGCGTGGTGGCGCATGCTTGTAATCCCAGCATTTGGGAGGCAGAGACCAGAGGATCGCGATTCAGGGACAGCCTCAGCTACTTAGGGAGAGACCCTGTTTCAAAAAATAAAAAGACCAAAACACAGGGCTTAGGGGTGTAGGTTGGAGGTATGCTGCACCTAGGTTCCATCCCCAGTAGCGCACGTACACACACACACACACACACACACACACACACACACACCTTTCTCAGCTATCAAACACCTAGACATCTTAGAAAAAAATGTAACATACATCCTTTAAAATGCATGAGTGAAGCTGGGTGTGGTGGCGCATGCTTATAATCCCAGCATTCGGGAGGCTGTGACCGGAGGAGGATTGTTGTTCGCGGACAGCCTCACCTACTTAGTGAGGCCCTCTGCAACTCAGTGAGACCTGGTTTCAAAATGAAGAATAAAAAATAGGGCAGGGGTTGTAGCTCAGAGGTCAGATTCCCCTGGGTCCCATACCCAGACCTGCAAAATAAATAAATAAATAAATAAATAAATAAATAAATAAATAAATAAATAAATAAAATGCATGAGTAGCCGGGCGTGGTGGTTCATGCTTGTAATCCCAGCATTTGCGAGGCTGAGACAGGAGGATCGCGGTTCACAGACAGCTTCAGCTACTTAGTGAGGCCCTTTGCAAATCAGTGAGACCCTGTTTCAAAATAAAAAATAAAAAATAGTTCTGGGGAGGCTTTGCTTGGAGGTAGAATGCCCCTGGGTTCCATTCCCAGTACCGGAAAAAAAAAAAAAAAGAAAAAAAAAGAATAAATGGGCAAGTTGGCAAGAAACCCAGGTTTTAAAAAGAAATAAGAAGCCGGGTGTGGTGGTACATGCTTGTAATTCCAGCGTTTGGGAGGCTGAGGCCTGAGGATCGTGGTTCGCGGACAGCCTCAGCTACTTAGTGAGGCCCTTTGCAACTCAGTGAGACCCTGTTTCAAAATAAAGAATAAAAAACAGGGCAGGGGGTGTGGCTCAGAGGTCAAATGCCCTTGGGTTCCATCCCCAGACCCGCAAAAATAAATAAATAAATAAATAAATAAATATAAACAAATAAAAAGAAATGAGAAATTAACCAGTAGCAACATGAGCTTCAGTGGTCCTAGGAAGGGGCTGCCATCTTCAGCAACCAAGGAGTCAGAAGAAAGACAGAAACCCTAAGAAGGAAGAGATGTATAACTGAGACTCCGTTTATAAATCTGGAATTGGATAAATATAAAGATCCTTCTTATTTGCATAGAAAAAAACAAGGATGCTTTTCTTCATAAACATAAGATCCAAGTTGGGTGAAAAAACTATATAGTTGAGAATTCATAACCTCATACTTTCTTTTAGACTTAGTGTATCAAGTGGACAATATGTATGTAAGCATAGACCTCTCCAAGTAAGAAATTAGCAGGCCACTGGCGCAAACTGGAATGCTGTGTACAAGCAAACACAAAATACTGATTGAGGGATAAACCCTCAGCAGGTTGAATATGAGTCTTCCACATAATCTCAATTCAAAATGGCCTCACAATTCAGAATTTATAAAATATAGTAGGAAAAATTTTCTATAAATAAGAATGATCATATATAAGAAGCAAAGAATTATGCACATCTTATCTTCACACAGAGGTTTACATATTGTAAAATAATTGCTTTAAATTGATCAAATATCTTAAAAGATAATGAAAGTGACAAGACAGTAAGATACTGTAAAAAGGACTAGTCAGTTATTGAAAAAAGAAAAAAATTATATAACATATAAAGTATAGTCATTAAAGCATAAAATTATACGCTGAACATGATGGCGCACACTTGTAATCCCAGCATTTGGGAGGCTGAGACTGGAGGATCACAGTTCACGGACAACTTCTGCTACTTAGTGAGGCCCTTTGCAACTCAGTGAGAATCTGTTTTAAAATAAAGAATAAAAAATAGGGCTTGGGGTGTAGCACAGAGGTAGAATGCCCCTGGGTTCTATCCCCAGTACTGCAAAAACAAACAAACAAACAAACAAACAAACAAACCCCATAAAATAACGACCTATTTAAATAAAATATTAGGTCTAGCTAAAGAAGAAACAGAAAACAGGAATATAGATCTTTGTAAGTTATTCTAATAATCTAGCACAGAAAAAGATGAAGATATGGAAGAGAAAGACTCTAAAGTTGTCCAGAAAAGGAGAAATAATAGAATGGAAAAGAGATAATATTAAAAATGATAGTTGAGCCGGGCGTGGTGGTGCACGCTTGTAATCCCCGCGCTTGGGAGGCAGAGACAGGAGGATCACGCAGGTTCGAAGCCAGCCGCGCGCTGACTTAGGAGACCCTGTTTCCAAATAAAAATGTAAAAATAGGTCTGGGAGTGTAGCCTGGAGGTAGAAGGGCTTCCAGGAACCCCAGTACCACCAAAAAAAAAAAAAAATGATACTTGAGAAATTGCAATTGCTCCAAAATTGATATGACTATAAATTACCAGACTCAAGAAATACAAGTTGTTTCAAACATGACAAATACAATTGAATCCACACCTAGGTACACCAATGTAAAGCTTTGAAACACCAAAATACAAAAGAAGCATCTAAAATAACCAAGAAGAAGAAGACCAAAAAGCATATTTGAAAGAATAAAATTTTACTGACAGCACAGTTAACATAGCAACAATAAAAATTATTAAAAATGGAGTTATACTTCCGTAAGTGGAAAGCAAATCACTGTTGACTACAATTACGTGCTGCTGAGATCACCCTACAAGGTTGAACTAATGGATGTTTGACATTCTCACATCCCAGATTGGGCTCAGTTATTGTGACACACACATACACGCCATGGGGGTATGGCAAGACTTATTTATCACAGACGGGGATTTCTAGGGTGATTAGACTCCCACACTGGCCTGAAGAGCAGAGAGAGAGAGCAGGGAAAGGGGACTGGCTTGGGTTTTGATGGTGAGGCATCTAGGAGCTGAGGGGAGGGTTCCCATACACTCTCCAGGGCTCGCAAGAAAGGGAGATGGGTGAGAAACCAAGAGAAAGTTGAAATAGGCCCAGCACCCCTGCTTTCTCAGTATCATGCACACAGAAGGGAAAGGGGTAGGGTGGGGTGTGGGGGTCAACTCCACCAAGTCCTGGGTGCAGGTATGTCCTTATCACTCTATTTCATTATAATGTGTGATTACAATGCACCAACAAAAGTTTATTTAAAACATGAAATAGACACAGAATAGATTTAATCAAGTCCATGAAAACTTACTAATTGCTGATTTTACTTTCTCATACAGAAAAGGAGGCTGCAAGTACACAAATAGCTTCTGCTTCCTTCTGTAAATACTGGAATTAGGACATACTCTAGGTTCTTGGGAGCCTAGCATCACATTCCTTTGGCTCCTGTGTTTATGTTTCACAGGCTTTCTGTCCCAGTTTCATGTACACACCGATTGCTCTACTATTTCTTCCAAAACAAAATGTTGTGTATGTTAAGTTCACAGACTCTGAGGACTGGGCACAAGTCTTCACCGTTCTCCCCAACTTTCTGCCAAGTTCGTAGAAGTCTTTGTCCTATGTGTAAACCAACACTGTTTGAAAGAAATAATGATATGAGCCACATAGGCCAGTTCAAATTTTCTAGTAGCCACTTTAAAATATATAAAAAGAAACAGATGAAATTGATAATGCATTTTGTTTACTCAAAATATCTAAAATAATACAAACAAGAGGCCAGGCATGGTGGCACATGCCTGTGAATCTAGTATTTAGAAGGCTAAGAGAGAAGTGTTGCAGTTTCTAGACCATCCTCAGTAATTTAGCAAGACCCTCAGCAATTTAGTGAGAACCTGTTTCAAAATAAAAAATAAAAAGAGGTGGTTATGTAACTTGGAGATAGAATGCCCTTGGGTTCAATCTCTAATACCAAAAAAGTACTGGAGTTTATTACCATAAAGTACCAAAAAATTTATTACCATCAAGTAATACAAAATTTGTTGAAATGTTTCATTTGGATTCTTACTTTCTCACTGTCTTCAAAACTTAATCTGTATTTTGTCCTTACAGAATATCCAATTTATATATTAATTTTACTTGTAATTCCAATACTCATGAAGCTGAGACAGCAAAATCACAGGTTTGTGACCAGCCTTAGCAACTTAGTGAGGCCCTCTGCAACTTAGCAAGAACCTGTTTCAAAATAAAAAATAAAATAGGGCTGGAGTTGTAGCTCAGAGGGAGTATATTCCTGAGTTCAATCTCCACTACCACACATGCACAAAAAGAAATATGTGATATATATTTAGATTTCATAAAATTTGTGGTAAAAACAATAGACATATATATCTAAGTGGTTCCAAACATCCAATGACCAATAACTAAATTGAGTGTAAATTTTAAAGTTAAAATTTAAATTAAAAGTTAACCACTTATTTTTTATACTAGTGGGAATTGAACCCAAGGGATTTCTATCTCTGAGCTATACTCTCAGCCCCTTTTATTTATTTATTTTTTATTTTGAAACAGGATTCTGCCAAATTACTGCACGCTGGCCTCAAACCTGAGATTCTCCTGTCTCGGGCTCGCAAGTACTGGGATCATAAGTGTGCACCACCACACCCAGCTCTAAGTCCTCAGTAGCCACATGTGTGTGCTAGTGGCTCTCAGCTTGGACCATCAGCATACACAATCTCATCTCAAATCCTCCTTTCCACCTGTGTGTCAAACACTGGACGAGAAAGGTGAGAGGGGATTTCACTTTCTGAAAATAACCCCAAACACCTAACACTGACACCCCAAACACAAACATCTTGAAGGCATGGATGCCACCACCAACCCACAAGCAACTTTCTAATGAAACTAGTTAAAACTATTTCTTCCTTTATCCCCTGACAGAACTTTCTCCTACCTCTTTTAGCCTTTATTCCCATAGGCTGGCAATATTACTCATTATTTTCTTGACAAGCTGCTATATCATAATCCTAAAGAATATAGTCCCTAAATTTAGGTTAGGTTTGATTTCTAGATTGCCCCTTATTGGCTGTGTGAATCTTAGGCAAAGTGACTTAATTTTTCTGAGGCTTAAGTTTCTTATCAACAAATTGGGGATGATAATAATGTTTAGTCACAAGGTATAATAAGGACTAAAAGTGCTACAGCCTATAGTGTTTCCCTTTGTGCCATAGCTTGGCTTAAAGTACACACACACACACACACACACACACAAATAATGCTAGCAAATATTATTGATTTGTCTCCCACTAACATGTAAGAATTTTAAGGCCAGGGACTGTGCCATGGGTTGCATGTTAAGTCAACATCACTTGATACTGTGCTATGTGCGTGACTATATACACAGTTCAATAAATGTTTATTTTGAGCTTAAATTAATTGAATGTGATCACCAACTGGATTTATACTTCTCTCTGCTTCATGCCCCTCTGTGTTTCTGCTCTATTTTTGTACCTTTTCTACTTACTTTCCCTTTCCGCCTTCTCAATCTCCATAGTCACAGAAGTCTCAAGAGAAAGGTGAGAAAAATAAGATTTTAAAACACTGTCCATAAAGCAAAGTGGTCATGGAATGGATGTGAGATTTCATTTTAGCACTGCAGTGGAACAGGCTGGGCATCAGCCCCTAACTCCTCGAAGTGTCTACACAGGACCAAGCCCTTTTCCCACTTCCCTGTGGTGGGTTAGTACAGGGTTGTGTCACCGGGCCAAGGTGGAGAACGACTGCGAACTCCTGGGTCAGCGTAGCAATGCTGTGTACAGTCATCCTCCCAGGGCCTGGCAGAGGCATCAGGAAGTTCTCTCTGCATGCTGATTCTTTGAATAAAACACTTCAAACTCCATCACAGTGGCTGCCATTAACTGATGAAATCAATTAAGCCAGTTACACTACCTGCTGAAAACTGACCCAGCAATGACTCAGAAGAAGAGATGGCAATGTCAAACAGATGAAACCACCAGCCAGTGGATGGAGCTTTCTTCTTCTGTTTTTAGAAATATAAGTTCCATCAATGTGTTCTTTTCTTGGGCTTTGAAAACTGCTTCCCCCGCGACTCTGAACCACCCCCTGCTTGGCCTCATTCCGTAAACTCACTAAGTTATTACAGCTAATACCGTGGTTAATGGTTTCTGGAAAGACGATATCTATCAGCATCTGAGTGTACACATTTGGGCCTAAATATTGAGAAATCGCAGGTATGTAATGCAAAGCCTGGGTGTGTCAGCCTACAGAAAGTAGCTCATTAGGATTAATCTTTTGCAGAGTGACTAATGCAAAGGGAACGAGGGAAGGCCTTTTCCCCCCTCTGACTCTGCAGAGATTTCCTCTAAGCTTTCAAACAGGTTTCTTTGGAATGCAGCTGGTCACTATCGAAGACTTTACTCAAACATATGGAACTTTAAAAAAAAAAAAAAACTTGATTTCTTTTTAACTTTTGTATACCGTAGCGATTTCTTGAAAATCAAATGGCAGAACCTAAACAGAAGATCGACTGCCAAAACGCATGCCCAGTTGGGGAAAACTGTGCGGGGACTTATCTAGCATACTTCGAGAGTTTGAAGTGCAGCCTGGGAGAACTCTGTATTACCTTCTGTTCTGGTTCCCAAGCTCTGCCAAACTTTTGTTTGAAAAAAGCATCTTTATGCAGCAGTACATTTGTTACGTCGTATTCTGAGAATACTTTCCACACTAGCTCCTGCTTTTAACTTAAGTGAAATGGCTCGCTCTCTCGAGCTACTTCTACAGAAGAAATCAAAAAGATGGAGGGCAAATGACATTTTGCTCAGGGTATAAGGCAAACCTTCTTGGGGGGGGGGATATTTTGAGGGGGATATCTTTGTGCTAAAATTAGTATAAGACAATAAGAGTTTTCTGTAGTCAGCTAATAGAAGTCAAATTCTTTCCCAGGGAATTGTTAGTTCTCATAAAAAAGGAAGGAAGAAATTGCTGTTTTATCAATAAAAGCATACAGCACTGAATACCTACACAAAGAAATTCGCAGTATAATTTATGGCATTTCATCATGTTGAACTGCATTCCAAGTAATTCACCCTGGCAGTTTTACTCTCGAAATGGAAATCTTGGTATTTTTCTTGCCTTCATCAAATAAAATGAGTTTGTGTTCAACCATAGTCCGTATACTTGATAATTTGTCTGACTGGGTAAAGTTATTAGCAATTTAAGAAATAAACCCATTTGGATTTTCAGAGAGTTAACAGAAATAGGAGATGGCTATGATCATCTCTTAAAAATTACGATGTAACACACAAAAGTGAGATTTAAGTAACAAGATTTTCCATATACCAATAACACCAGGGAAATTCAAACTCAAACTCCCTCGATTAATTTCCAGGGATTAAGTGGATGGTATTGAAGTCAATGAAAGATACATTTTACAAAGCTGAGAGAGGTCAATTCAATTCAGAAAAGCAGGCCAAACAGCACACTATCTTTAGAGTTTCTGTGGTTGAAATGCACCCCGATCAATTGGATGGAAGATTTCTGTGAGATTCTCCAGGTTGGTGAGAGCAGAGCAGAGAACAGTGGGTAGTAGCCAGAGCAGCCTGGAGGTCTCCGCTGCTAAAATGCTAGAACTCTAAGGGCACTTAAAGGTTATTCAGCCCAATACTGTAGTTTCTTACGGGAGAATATTGGGGCTTAGACAGATTATATGACTGGGCTCACACGGCTAAACCGGTCAGTATGGGAGCTCATTCCCTTGTCTTTCAGATCGAAATATTTTCACTCCCTCTTCAGATTCTTTCAGGAATTACTAATCTTCTTGGGTTGCTTTCTTTTGACCTTATATTTTGTAATGGGGATGATACAAGTTTCTAACTAAAATATCTACAAAGGATTTTCAGAGTGATGAGTTACTGTTTTCTAATCTAACTTTCATTTAGCCTCTTGCAACCCTGCAAAAAAGGTAAACAGTATTTTACATTTGGATTCAGATTTTTCATTTACGAGACTCTTAAATACTTAAGACTTACTGATAGATAAGCTATTTACTATTTAACCTAGGTATGGAAGATCAGCAAGGTCAAATGACTTTGTCAAGGTCACACAACTGGGTATTAGAGAGGCTGGAACTTGAACTCACCATTTTTTAAAGTTATGGATGCATAAATAAGCTAAAGGGGTCAATTTCTAGAGGTCTAACTTATGAGGAATAAAAATATATTTCTTTCTCCCACTTGATGGACAAGAACATGAGATTTAAACTGAAACAAAAATTCTACTTCTACTTTGTACTAGTTTGTGAGCTATTAAAGTCTCAATTCTTTAATTTGTTTAATGGTGATAATAATAACCCTTGGTTTGGGGAAAATATTAAATAGCTAATACATGTGAAGAAAGTATGGATTTCATTGCCCTTTTATTTATAATATAAACCCCATGTAACTGTTACTCAGTTATTCCAAGTTATGCTATCAGCAAGACATAAATAATATTTCTCCTTTATCACTATAAATATATAGTTTTATATATAGTGTTTCTCCTTACATGGGCTTCAGTATACATTCTCAGTAATAATCCTGCATAGCCTTCAGAAGGCAAGCACAATAAGGTCAAAGATACCTGTTTTTTCTTTGATGTAGAATACCTCTAATGACAATATGTGTTCATCTTCTTGAGGCTTACATAGACCGGCCTGCCTACAGCTACTGCCAAGGGCCCAGTGTTCCAGCAGAGTAGACCAGCACCACATCACTGAGGTCACCCCATTGTTCAGGGTGATTAATCAGCTTCCAGGTGGCAGGTTGGTGGTATCAGACTTGTACTTACTCTGAATATGAATTCGCCTTCTCTACATACAATGTTTGCACCAAAGTTATCACCTGTGGTTTTACAGAACACCTTTTCTACCACCATGGTATTCCACATTGTAGACCTCCGTGCCACGTCTTCTGATCAGGTAACTCACTCCACAGTGAATGAGGTGTGCCGTGTGCCCAGGCTCATGGAATTCACTGCATTTGTCTTGCTCCTCAGCATCCCGAAGGAGATACTTGACCCGCAGGAGTAAATGACCTTTGGAAGACTCCATGACAACAGCTGAAATTGAAGCACTGTCTTCCATAAAGTGGTGTGTGCTCTAAGTCAGCATCGAATAGATGATATTGTTTCTCCCAGAACCAGGAATCATGGGCGTGGGAATCAAAGGGTAGAAATGAGGTTGCCACTGTTCATTATTACTCCTCGGAAGCCACCATCATGGGCTTTGCTTACAATCCCCATGAATTTTGCTTTGCTGACCTAGAGGTTGTGGTTTTAAAGAAAGCAATGCTTCTACCAGAAGATATGACAAGCATCGTACTGAACTAGAAGTTAAGACTGCTAAGCCTCCGCCCCCTGAATTAGCAGGAAAAGGGAGTTACTCTATTGGCTGGAATCACTGGTCCTGTTTGTCAAGAGGAAATGAAAGTGAGTTGCTACTACACAGGGAGGTGAGGGAATGTGTCTGGAATACAGGTGATCCCTGAGGTACCCCTTAGTACTAATATGTCTTGTAACTAAGGTCAATAGAAATGGTAGCAAACCAATTCAGTCAGTACTGATAGTGTCCCAGACTTGAGAAATGAAGGGTTGGATTATTCCACTAGGCAGACAATCATGTTCACCTGAGGTACATGCTAAAGAAAAAGGGAATATGGGATGGGTAGTGGGAGAGGCTACAGCTATGTGATCAATTGCAGAAACAATGAATGTAATTTTTATGAGTACTTCTGTCTGATTTTGTTATAAATACATCTGTGTGCATGTGTAAGTGTATGTGTGGTGTTCTTATTTCTTTATCATTCAATAATATATATATATATATATTATATATATATATATAAATATATATATATATATATATATATATATATATAAATCTGTGTTTTTGGAAGCCCTTCTACCTCCGGATTACACTCCCAGACCCATTTTTATATTTTTATTTGGAAACAGGGTCTCTTAAACCAGCACATCTGGCTTCAAACCTGAGCGATCCTCCTGTCTCCGCCTCCCAAGCAGGGAGATTACAAGTGTGCTCCACCATGCCTGGCTTCCATACCAGATATATTATTGATAGTTAACTTTATATAACAGGATTTAAGTTACTGAATATCAAAAAAATAAAAGAAACCAGTACCCAAGGATTTTTCTTTTATAGAAAGAATTAGAGAATTTTTACATATATGCAGGATAATTGTTGGGCAGAAATATGACCTAGTTGTTTGTTTTTTACCTGGAGATTACCTATTGCTCAGGAAAATGTGCCAAGTTTATGAGGGATGAAGTGCAGTAAACATTACTAGGTTTTGCTGTAAAAATACTTTAGAAATGATTGAAGTCCATAATCAGCTGGCATAAGGGAGATTATCCTAGGTAGTCTAGATGAGGATGTTTCCATCACTTAAGGGGCTTTATAAGCACAACTCTGAAAAATCTCACGCATTCTCAGAAGCTTCAGCCTACCATTCCCAATGGCCTCCACTTGGTGAATTTAGGTGGTCCCTAATGTAAGCCAAGCTCGTGCACTAAATATCTCTATTATCTATCTATCTATCTATCTATCTATCTATCTATCTATATCTTTATTTATCTGGATAGTATCTATGTATATCTATAAGTACTTTATATTATTTATACTATAGATACTATTAGTATAGTATAGATACTATTTATAATATATATACTGTGTTATTTCTAGTAGAAATAACATTTTAGCTATTTAGATTTAGATAGATAAATACTAAATACTTAGATATTTCCAAGATCTATAGATAGATATATAGATAAATATAGATATCTATATCTTTAGATAGATATAGATTTAGATATAGGTATTCGGTTAAGACTAAATATGTGAGTGTGTGTATGTGAGTGTGTGTGTATGCGCACGCGCACACGTGTGTGTATGCTATTCTTTGTAGATTATTTTTCCCTTTGCAAATTGATTTTATTCTCCTGTTAGGAAGAACATTTGGTTTTATTTATTTGTAAAGGCTCTTTATATATTAAAAATACCCATCAAATATGTTTAGAACATTTTTCTCAGCCTATTGTTGGTGCTTTATTACACTTTAAAATTTGAATTATTTTGTTAACTCATGTTTACCAATGCTTTCTTTTATGACTTGGCACTCAAACTCAGAAATTCCTCGTATTTTATAAATTTTATCAATTTTGGCACACTTGGCATATTCCTGTAAATGAAAATAATAGATTTCACGATAAGTTTGGCGACCACTAAGCTACTTTCCACTATTCATTCATCTCCCTGAGCTCTTTGGAAACTCTATGATGTACTCCTTCAGTTTTTTTGTTTGTTTTTGTTTTGGAGGGTTTTTTTTGTTTTTCATTGTGAGGTTTAAACCCAAGGTCTCATGCATGTTAGGCCAGTGCTCTACCACTGAGCTGCACCCCCCAGTCCCTCCCTCAGTTATCAACCTGACCTCTCCACATTTGAATTGTATCCTCCAAAAGGCTTCAAAGTGGCCTGCCTTCTGCTTGTGGACACACTGTGTTATTTCCAATAGAAACACTCTAGCTACAGCCCAACATGACTCTGCTCATGTCCTCAGCTGTTTAAAGTAGTTCTTGCAGCCAGAAAGAGCATTGAAACAATAGATATTTTCCTGTGATTTGGATCTTCTGTGGTTTTTGTTGATGTTGTTGTTTTTACGGGTCTGGGGTGGAACCCAGAGGATTAAACCTCCGAGCTACACTCCCTGCCCTATTTTTTATTCTTTATTTTAAAACTGGCTCTCACTGAGTTGGAATGGGTCTAAGTAGCCGAGGCTGTCCGCAATCCTCCGGTCTCAGTCTCCCGAATGCTGTGATTACAAGCGTGCGCTACCACGCCCGGCTTTGATCTTCTGTGTTTAAGAAGGATGTATTCAAGTTCTCCTCTTGAGAAGTAAGAATGAGATGTGGCCTGAGCGCTGATTTCAAAGAACGGCATAAATAAATGATAAGTATAATGGCAAGTAATGAGTGAGACCCTGGAGGTCTGTACAAGAAACTGTGCAGTAGGTGGTCTCACTTCACTATGCCAGGGCTGTGTCTCAGCCAGAGGCTTCCTTGAGAAATCAGTGGGTTCTCGGAGAACAGGTAGGAAGCAAGCAGTGGACAAGTCAAGAAGGAAATTCCAGGCAGAGGGAAGAACAAAGGCAAATACAAGAGCACACACAGCAGCTCAGAGCCAGGAGGGCCCTGGTGCCTGTGGCGGTGGCCAGGTATTAGGGCCTGGTTATGGGGTAGATGCTGTTGGGGCTAAAATGCAGAGGTGAGGCCCAAAGGGATTTCATCAAGAGAGCCCTGAATTCAGACCCAAAGAGGATTCTGAAGTCAAAGGATGATCAGATCTGATGAGCATTAAGATCACACAGCTCTAATACAAGCAGGACAGAGTGGGGCATCGTTTATGCTTCCCAGACAGAGCAGCCTAAGGATAACGATAGGTTGGTGGCAACAGCAAAGGCTGATTTGACTATTCATAGACCACTCTCACTAAAATGTTTTTTTTTCTTTTTCTAAATAGATCTTTGAGCTTCAAAGCTGTCTTCAACAAGATCTAGTTTCCTTGGTTATTCTATGATATTCTCTCTCTCTCTCTTCTCTCTGGATAAGAATGCAAGATCTTAAGACTGTCTGAAACTAAATAAATCCTGGCTTTCTTCACTTACTAGCTGAGTGAACACAGTTAAGTTATGAGAACTAAAAAAGTTAACATATGTAAAGTGTTTAAGGAAGCACCTAACGCATAGAAAAATGCTTACTAAGCTGGACGTGGTGGCATACACTTGTAATCCCAGTACTTAGGAGGCTGAGATAGGATTGCAGGTTCACGGCCATCCTCAGCTATTTAGTGAGGCTTTCTGCAACTTAGTGAGACCCTGTTTCAAAATAAAGAATTAAAAATAAGACTTGAAGTGTAGCTTAGAGGTAGAATGTCCCTGGGTTCAATCCCCACTACTACACACAGAAAGGAAAAATGCTTAATAAACATTAGATATAGCAGTTGTAATTCCTGCTAGAAAAAGTTTTTTTTTAATGTAGTTTATAAGCCAATAAGGTACATAAATAAAACTAGCAGGACTTATCATTATATCTTTTTTTTTTTTGCAGTACTGAGGATGTAAGCCAGGACATTCTACCTCTAAGCTACACTCAGCCCTATTTTTTATTTTTTATTTTAAAACAGGGTCCCACTGAGTTGCAGAAGGCCTCACTAAGTAGCCGAGGCTGTCCGCGAACTGCTATCCTCTGGTCTCAGCCTCCCAAATGCTGGGATTACAAGTGTGCACCACCATGCCTGGCTACCATTATATCTTTTTAAATGGAAAAACATGAAACAATATAATAAAGCTTATCGGCAAATTATAGCAAATAACAGAGTTCATTTACATGGCAAGGCTTAGCATCATTTCATGAAACTTTCTTTCAATGCTCCCAGAAGTGTACACATATACATTTATGTATGCTAGATTAGTAGAAAAAAACCATATTTCTTACTGTGGTTAATGACCAAAGGCAAGGATATTGTTTTACTGCTGTATTCCTCATTTCTTGTTCTAGGCAAATAGCAGGAACTCAATACGTGCCGATTAAAATTAACGAATGAGTGCACAGGAACACTGACTTTCTGGGTCAAGACCCCCATGGCTATCAGTGTTCAGATAGGTTTGGTTGCTAATGCTCACACTCCAAGGCTGAGACTGCTGTTCCTGTGGCCTCTAAGTAAGTGCTTATATCATGCACATTATGGGCATCTTCATCAAGACTTTGATTGAACTAAGCTTTCTTCCAAGAGCACCTCTTCCCTTGGCTGCAGAAGGTGCTTAGGTCATTGCTACTGAGGGCTATCCTTCCAGTGTCCTCTTCAGATTGAGGTGAATTTAACTTTTGGTTTCCCCTGCATCTACCTTGCCCAAGACTCAAGCTAAAGATTTGCAAAACTGGCCGGGGGACTCTCTGAGCACAGACACAATGACGGTTTCAGAATCACCATTTTCCTCTGTCTTGAAGCCAAACTCCTTTCTTGGTTTCTATTTTTTCTGAATCTTTCTTATTTTGTCTGAAGTTTTTAAATCTATCATGAAAACAAAGCTGTAGTGGGCAGCCCGGCCTACCCGAGCATGCCTCAACCTGCCTGTGTCCTATAGAGAACATAATTAGTTTCCTGCCATATCAGGGCCTTTTACAAATAGCTTTGGCAAAATATGGCAAAGGCATAAACAAAGTCAGAAGCAGTGTTAATCAGAAGGCAGTGACATTAACGTGGGAAATTCAGGAAGTTAACAGAGATTTCTGAGAAATAGGCTGGAGGGCAGGAAACCAAAAGGCGAGCTGGATCATGAAGGTGCCCTGGCAGAGGGCAGGGAGCTGACTTGCCTACTCTGATGATTGTGGCTTTCGAACCTCAGAAGACCTAGCCTTGAGAACTCATCAGAAAGTAAGTGCTTATACCATGCACAGAGATTACACTTCTACTTCCTTAATCATACAAAGCCACACTCTACAGACATTTCACCTATTGATCTATTTTTCCTATGGACTTAGAGAAGGCAAGACATTTTTTTTACAATTTATGAAATTAGAACATCATCCTTAAGTTGATAAGCCTGCTAAATGTTCATTCTGACTTGGCACAGAAATACCTTATAACATTTCCCAGTGCTAGACCTTTCAAACTGGAAGATTAATTTTGCTACGAAAAAAGAGTAAATTGTGTTCCTATTGCATTTGATCTTTAAAATAGTAAAATTCCTGTTATTTGAGGCTCTAAACATTTCTTTCTTTAATTCACTAACCCTGGAAGAAATATCTATCAGTAATACAAAGGGCAAATAACTAACCCAATCAATGCCAGCATCTCCTCTAGATTCCCTGAGTATTAGAACATAACTTTAACATTTACATTAGTTGAAGTTGTATGTTTTCATTTTGCCTCTGAGTTAAACATTAGCTATTTTTATTCCACCCTATTCTGTTATCACATGTAGATACACAATTATACTTGCTAGTTGAAAGAGTAAGAGAAGGCGAAAAAAAGAACTTAATGACAAAATATTTTATAGGTGTTTTGAGATCCAAAGAGGAAATAGGAATGTTGTTTTCAATTCTTCCGTACCTTATCAACATACTCCCTAACTAATACGGTTTTCTTCTAGATGCTTTAGCACATTTTAAAATGTCCAGTTCCTCTTTGTTTCTCATAAAGTAGATTTGAAATGGAGATTTCAACTTGGTTAGACATGCTCTGACAAGAACACTCACAGCAACACATAAGGTACAAACCTGTTAAGGATTTCACCTTTTAAGAAATGACAAAGTAATAACAGGACAACACGTCCTTCATGAGTAAAAACAACCAAAGCAAAGTGCTTTCAAGGCTGGTCTGGCCGACTTGTCTCCTGGCAAGCTGCATAAATCATCAGCTGTGAAGGGACTCTTTGCCAGCCACGTGGCGCGTGTGTGTATGTGTGTGTGTGGGGGTGTGGGTGTGTATGTGTGTGTGCTCGTGTATGTGTGTGTGCTTGCACATATACACACACTAGGGTGCACATGGATACATCATGAGTTAATGCACTCAGTTTCAGGTTAGTTGAAACTCTGATAGTAAGCCCCCAACACATTTTTCCTGCCATCTCTCTCCCCCTTAATCTTTAAACCTCAGGCTGCTTTAAAGGGAAATTTAATCCATATATGTCTGCCTCATTTTCATTTAAATCGTCAAAAAAGTTGTTTTAAAGGAGTTCTTTGATGTCCTAGACTCCCTTGAGCCTTTTCTTAGCCTATTTTCTTAAAAACAGGAATTAGCATTTTCCCAGGTATAGAGGAGTGCCAACTCTTCCTCCCAAACACAGTCCCCACCATCCATACCCTGGACTCAATTCACCAAAAAAAGAAGTTTTAGACTTATGGAGGGAGTGCTGGTAGAGAAAAGAGCTTATCTAAGGATCAAGAAGCATTTATAAATATGACGTCTAAATGTGGAGCTGTACGTTGAAGCTAATAATTAACATTTCCACCCTTGACCGACCTCATTCCGTCCTCAGGAAGTGCTCGGGGACCTGTCCTATCCCCCCCATGCCTGACTGGTGCTTGAATTCTGGAGAGCTCGGAGACATGTATCTTAATGCAAGCAGCTTTTTCTCCTCTTCTCCTATTTTTGATAGACCTACAGATATGCCCATGCAGAAACCCATATTTTTTTCTCTCTGGGTGGTACTTTACTTCTTTGCTTTCTGCTTAATGTGTATCATTTCATCCTGGCTTTCACATTCAGGGCAGAGCTTCTTAATCATTTTTAGATACACAAAAGTAGGCATATTCTTTCTCACCGTGCACAGTATTATCCAAAGAGTAATCTGTGTTTGGCTAAAACTCAAGGATCCCCACGGTGAAGTCCAAACTTTAATCAATGGAGAAATCTCAGAAAATTGTTTAGAAGAAATGTACAGTTCGTGAAAGAGCAAATATTGTAGCTTTTTTGTCCAGGATTTTTGCTTTTATTTAAAAGAAAACATTTGAAATGAGGCACTTATACTTCAAACATGCTTTATTTCTCTTTATTCAATGCTATCAAAGTGCCACATTGCACATTACACATAATTAATATCAGAAGGGATGGGTCTGTGATGGTGGTTTCTATGAATCTACATCATAAAGCTACAGTCATAATCACCATTGGACAAATCATTTTGGAATCTGCAAGTAAGATTTCAGTCCTGGTGGCTCAGACCCATGAGGTGTTTCTATGTCAGTTTTCTTCCCCTTTCTTAAAACCTTTTTTTTTTTTTTTTGTACTAGATGGAACCCAGGGGCATTCTACCTCCGAGCTATACCCCCAGCCCTATTTTTCTATTCTTTATTTTGAAACAGGGTCTCACAGAGTTTCAGAGGATCTCACTTAGCTGAGGCTGACCTTGAACCGTGGTCCTCCTGCCTCAGCCTCCCAAATGCTGGGATTACAAGTGTGTGCCACCATGCCTGGCTTCTTAAGACTTTTGATGACTGTATTCAGGCTAAAGAGCCAACAAGGTCCTACAGACCTCATGGCTGCCAGCGCCTCTGCTCCGTCTTCCTTCTGCTGAATTGGAGCCCCAGAAGACCCCTCTGCTCTTCCTTGACCCATGCTTGCAGAGCTATGATACCTCTCTTACAAATGTCTCCCCACTCTCTGTGCCTACTGGGCGGCTCCTTCCTTCAAGGCCTACCTTAAGAGATGTTCCCATCATGTAGCTTCTCTGAGCCTTTTCAAGCGAGGCTAATAGGATTTACCTCTCTACCTGTTGGTCTTCTCCATGACAATGTAAGCTTCTATAGGAAGATACCATAGAGTGTCAGGTATGTGGTCAGCACCTGGCAGAACAACCTGCTGGGGAGAGTGCCCTGCACACATCCACCACTCCTATCAACAGATATAAGCTTCAAATGATGCCAGATGAAGCCAGTCACACTCTGTCCCAGACCTCTCACCAGTTCATCTGCTGGACCTCCACAGCAGTATGCACAGGCATTTTCTAGACTGTGTTAAATGGAATTCTTGAAATCAGCAGAAAGCCATTGTTTTGGGATAGGAGATGGGATCATCTCTTGCAGATATGCCTCTAAACATGGTACATGGCATGCAGAGAGCCATTAAAGCATGCCTAGGTAAGTGAACAAATGAATGAAAAAACAATGTTTTATAGGAAGGAATCTCATCTACTGCAGTAATCCTCAAGCAGCTACCTCTGTGGGTGAAGGAGAATCTTCAAAGCCGATTTTGAAGACAACTAATGGATAGCTTCTGGAAAGAGCTCCTCAGCCATTATCAAGTAGGACAGATTATTCAGAGGACAAAAGCGGAGGTAGCAAATGAAGGGGAGTTTCTGGGACTTTCATACAATTTCCTTAGCTATGCCATAGGGGAAAAAATCTGTTCATAGCTTAGGAAAATGAGTAATTGATAAGTCAACAAATATTTCCCATCAACTTCCTGGTAAGATACATGGTGATTTTTATAAGAGCTGCACCTGTTCACTTTGTGCCCCTCTATTTTACTTTAAAGCTTTTTTACCTGTTTGTAAACTGGTAAAATTTTTCATGAGTCCTACATAGCAGTAAATATTACTAATATTCCTATCTACATCCTTCATCTCACTGCCCAAAATAGAAAAGAGGCATTCTGGAAGGAATCAAGGCAGTTGAACTTTGTTTCCACTCTTGCCATTGGCATGTCTCCCAGTGATATATGTTCTCTTCTCAGTATCAGTCTAACCCTCTTTGTTAGTATGTGCATGGACATAGCATCTCCCGCTGTCTTTGGTAATCCACTTCCCAAATTACTCTATGTGTAACAACAGAGCTTTGAGGGTCTCTGCAGTTCATTGGGATCATGGTCCCGCATTCATCTTTTGTCCAGCTGGGTAATGGCACATTTTCCAAGTCTCTGGATGAGGAACGCCACTTTTTGTCCTGTGTTCATCTCTTCCTTGTCAAGAGTTCAGTTACTAACCTGTTGCATACCAAGATTGTTTGATCTTGGCTACCCTTTTGTGCACCTCTTTAATTCTTCTCCAGTATGCTTCCTGTAATATGATATTCATGTGAGAGCATAAATGTAGGGTGGAAATGCTCTGACCTTTGGTGTTTGAATCATTGTGAAGTCTGCCGCATGGCCTTTTCACTTGGGGTTTTCCATCATTCCTTCCTTCCATTATTTTGCTTCGTTCACATCTGTGTTTGCTTATTGTGCACCCAAATATGTCTGAGATTTCAATGGCAAAAAAAATAATAACACAAATGCACCATCTTCTTTTTCAAGTTATCATAGAGTACAATCTTTAAACAGACTTTAGAGTACTCGGCAGAAGATGGCACAAAAATAGAGCAATTAAATATGACACAAATTCAACGAACTTGCTGAACTAAACCAATCAGAACATAGGGAGAAAAGGGGCATTATTAAGATTTTTCTTTTTTACATTTTTCATGCAGCACCTTTACCTCTCTCTCCTCCTAATCAGATTTATCCTCCTAGATATCTTCTGCTAGCCCTTCATATGCTAGTGCTTCAAGTGCTGTGCAGAACTTTAAAACACTCTTCAAGCTTCATGGATGCTTGTCTCCATCTTCTTTAATAAACTACACGTTCTGTAGGAGGATGAGGAGTTTATCTCTCTGGTTTACTGCTGCTTCCCAGTTACTAGATGCCCAACCATACTTGTTTAAGAATCCACCTGGTTCCTTTCATGATTTGCTCATCTTCAGTATGGACCTTTTCTGTGCCGGACCTCTTTTTCTCTGGCTTTTTTTTTTTTTCTTATTCTAACTAAATAACTTTGCTGTACCTGTTACTTCCATTTCAGTCTTGCTTTGTCTTCCATGTTATGTTCTTTTTGTTGAATTCCAGTTTTGGAGGTTGCATGATATACTCTCTTCCTCTCACTTTTTATCCCTCTACGGCTTTCTGAGCAGTTGCTTCCTACGGTCAAGGTGGATCTGGATCTTTGAAAGCCTGGGATTGAATAACATGTGCCACTTAAAAACATCATGCATGTTCATGATGCACATTAACAAACATATCAAGGTCAATCACTAAGCCAAACATAAGAAGGAGGGAGGGGGAGGGAATGGGGCAGCAGGAATTGGGTAAGGGCTCCTTGAGTGATGTGTGCATGTATGCCTCCACCATCTTGTACTCTATTAAGATGTATGACTACAATGCACCAATAAAAAGTTTTAAAAATTATGCAAAAAAAATTATTAACAGGTTCCTGGGAAGGAAAAGTTGGCCTCTGCTTTTTCAGATTTCCATAGTTGTGGCAGAAGATACTGTTCAACCAAGACATCAAGAATGATTTAGAAGCAAACCACATTTAATTTAAAAATACCATGTAAGGGAAAAATGAAATGAAAGTGGTATATAGGTAAGAGAGGTTGTGGTGATAGATCAGCGGTTGGGGAGTTGGGGAGTTAAGTCAGTGTAGCTCATGAAAATCAATTATGGCACAGTGGTTAACAGCTTTGGATTTAGAAAGGCTTGAGTTTTCTTCACTAGCTATGCAACCCCGGGATAATTACTTAACCTCTCTCAGCCTCTGTCTTATCTTTTTGCTTTGTTATGTTTTGTTTTATAAAAATACTTAGTTACACAGGACATGACTAAATTCGTCGATGCATGCTGAAGCATTTAGTACAGTGCTTACTAAGTTCTGCTTGCTATCATTTGAGCCATAAGAAAAGCTTCTGCTCAGGAATTGCAGAAGGAAAGAGAAGAGGAGGCAGGGAAAGAGCAAACTTAAGTCTCCGGTTTCTTCGGCATTTTTCTACCTTCCGCACTAGCCCACCAGCAAAGACAACTAGCAGAATTTCTAGCTCTTGAGGGCCCCGTTTCCGTGAATGAAGTGAGATGCCTGTATTTCAGGAGGGGGCTCTTGTCCCTGGTCAGTGCAAATGGGGTACGGCAGATCCATTGGAAATGAAACATGGGCGGCACATAACCAATCCCTCTCAAATGGCATCACTAAAATGATGACGGTTCACATTGCCCAGACCCTGATGAGTTTGCTTTGGGGGCCCTTCACTATTGTATGCTGTGTTATTGATGCTCTGACTAGAAATCTCGAGGAAAAGGCCTGGTTTATTCCTGTGGTTCCTCTTGGGGAGAATGGAGAAGCCAGAGAAGCCCATTTTTCTAAGGCAGTTTGCCTACAAGCAACAGTCTATATCATGATGGTAAAATGATAAATACTGATGATTACCACCCACATTTGCATGCAAATTCATAATGCAGATGCTGCTATGTAGCAAACCCAGCACCCTTGTTTGTTATTTCTTTGTGCAACACAAAGCAAAAGTCTGAACAAATAACCTTCCCCTAATGTTTAATGTTTAGGCTAGGCACTTGTTTTTTGCTTTTAGACATGTTCGAAATGCTCAAAAGGCCTGCTAAACACTATTTCTTGTTCTTGAAATACAATATTTTGAACTCTATTATTCCACCTTCATCTCTCCCCATGTAATCTCATAGTGTGGAGTAATTTAAAAGAAATATTGTTCCGATGTGGCTTTCTTGTTCTAACTTAAAACCAAATTCTGGGCTATTGTAAAGTTTAGGAAAGCTACCTCAAAAATCTGAAGACTTAGCTGTATTTACCACATAAATTTGGGAACATTTCTCCAAGTACTAAACTCTAGGTAGCCCATCCCATCCATCTCTCTAAACACAACCTCAGCAATCCAGTGGTTATTTTAGATGGCCAAGATGAAGTATGACTATTTGAAACATTTGTCCCTATTTCTCCCAAGTCCTCAAGGAAGTCTGTGCTGGCTTGGCTCTGGAAATCCAGTACCGAGGGGGGTCAGAGCAGGTGTGGGAAGTCTTCCAGGCAAAGGTCTTGGTCCCACAAGAACAGTGTGTGCTTAGGCTGGCTGGGAATTCTCTGGCTGTTCTACAAGGCTTTCTATTCAGTTTCTAGTGTTGGTCCTGGGATCCACTAGAAATCATTTGCTTTGGGTCCAGAGTAATTCCAAATTTTATAGGATTTCTAAGGTTGAAGTGGAATTCTGAGCCCACTCTGAGTCTACTCTAGGAACTAGCTCAATAGCACAGCAGGTTATGCCAACAGAGTAATAATCATTCATCCCCCTCGTTTATTATTCCTGTCAACTCCACAGGAGGGCTTTCTTATAGGCTTCATTTAAGGCTCATCTCAAAGTTCACATCTTTTTTTTGCCTCTTCCATCCACGTTATCTTCTATTAACCTTGAAGTTGTTTTCAATCTGCATCTCTGAAAACAAGACTTTTAATATAGAGCATGGAAAGATATATATAGCTGTAGATATTGTCTAGCTGATGGTGAAAGCGTGAAGGGGTGAGGCCAGGGTAGCCCTGGCCACACATGACACGGGATGCAGCGTCCTTAGGTTGCTCTTCCTGTCTGAGGCCGGGACTCCTTATTCTAACATGGTAGAAGAAGTTGTCTTTAAAATGCATGGCCAGCCACCAAGGCAAAGCAGGATGGATGCCATTTAAATGGAGATTGTGTCTTTACAACAGCCAGCAAACTTTTTTTGGAAAGAAGTGTTCATCGAGGACTTCGAATCAACTTTGTATGTAAATGCCTACTAAAAATAAGCCATGCATTATGGATGATAGGTACGTGGCTCTGTCTCAAGGATTTTGCAGACTAGTTGGAAAGCAAGCCCCTTACCTACCAAACATTTTATCCGAACGTCCATTTCCATTTCCAACCAATGTGCTGTGCTGTATTTTCTTTCTTTTCTCTCTCTCTTTTTTTTCCCTGTAAGAGCCTCCAGACTCGCTGTCGGGGTGACAGACACTCTGCCTTATCACTAGCTCCATGTAGACCAACATATGGAAAAGTAAAAAAAGGATCTGCAGCCCAAACAATGTGCTTCTGTTGCTTGTTTCTGAGTGTTCTGTTGGGCTGGTGCTCTAACTGTCCCACCGATAATGTTTTCTTGTCTTAAAAAGTGATGAAACCAAACATAAGTTAGAAAAGTGTCCAAGAGGAACAAAGGAAAATGTGGAAAATATCTCAAATGATGTGGTCTCAAATGATATGTTTTCACTTGATTTTGTTGAAAATATTTGCAGATCTAGAATATTTGAAATGTAAAGCTCTTCCTTGGAAAATTTAACTTTTGATATAGACAAGGTCCCTGGTAAAGTGTTGTAGGGGTATCTTTGGGTGGCAAATTAACACAAGCTGACTGTTTCTGAGGATACACTCCTCTGTACATTTCCAATGGCATTTTGTGTATTATTGAGTCTCTTCTGTTTTTTATCATTTTGTCCTGCATATTTGGTCTCTGTCTCGATTCAGTATGAGAACTGGTCTTCCCCATGCCCCTGCACTCCAACTAGAAACTTCCAGTTCTGAGTTAAAAGATGTTGCTCTCCATCCCCAATTTCTGGATCTCCATCCTGTGGTTTGGTCCACATCTCATGTGTTTGGCAGAGGGGCCAGTATGCAGATCAGGCCCTGCCCTCAGATATTTCTTCTGAAAGCAATAGAGGTTTCCAGCCCCCATGAACACTTTAATTGGTCCCTTTAAGATTCTGCCCCGTAAGTGCAACTGTCTGCGGTCTGCCTCACACTTTTCTCAGCACCGATTAGATAAACGGAGATTCTTTCTCTGGCAAAGAAATGTCGACCCCATCCTTTGCGCCACCACTTTTGTACATTGATGCAGGAAAGGAAAACTCTGAACACAGATGATCAGCTTTTGAGAAATCCAGAGGGGGCCAAGATGACAGCCTCTGACACAGGCAGGCAAGGCAGAGGGGTATTAATTATCCATAACTACAAGCATTTCCATGTGCGCACGTTCCACCTGCTGGGCCCGACGCTGTGATGCTCTGACTTTACCCGCTGGAGGAATCTCTAAGAGTCATCATCCTCGTGAACATTCTTTGAGCACTCGCACTGTGAGAACACTGTGAGAGGTGCCAGGAACCGAAGGGGAAAAGGCAGACCTCCCAGCCTCTGGAGACTCACAATCTAGGTGAGAAAGAATTGAACAAAAACGCTAAGATACAAAGAGTACTGTACTTAATGCCACGTGAATGATGGAAATAATATGGGCCACAAGGCTTTAGGGAGGAACGTATTTCTATCTGGGAATGTGGCTCTACATGGGCTTGAATTTCTTGCTAGAATAAGCCATTTAGTCCTTGAAGACGAGGGCTTTGATCCTGTGCAATACACCCTGGTGAGGCTAGGCATCAATAAGCTGAAGACCACCAGGTTTTAAGAAGTGCCTTGCCTGCCAATTGGAGTTGTATGCCCTTTCACATGGAGGTAAGAAACTAGAAGTACAGAGGCAGTCTGTCCCATCTCCTGTGTGTTAAGCTGAGCAGGGAGGGAGCCATGCAGATGAAGCTGCTGAGGCCCTTGTTTGCACAGCCTTGATAGATAAGAAAAAACACTGAGGCTTCAGGCTCCTGCTTTGAACTGTGCAGATGCAAGATGTGCAAAGAATGTTACAAGCCCCCTGCTTTGACACAGATAAGAGAAACAGAGAGAAGATAGAGCCTTGGGTCAGAAGGCTGAGAGGCTGGAGAAAGGCAATGCTCATGCATTTCAACCAGGGAGGCTTCCAGCAACCAGGGTGTGGACAGAACAGGGAGAGGAAGAAAGCCAGGAAGGATTGTAGTTTCAGAAAAATGGGAGGGATATAACTGGTAGAGAAAAAGCCAGAGACTCAGAGAGTCACCTGACCTCCTAGGAGAATCATTCTTGCCTAGAGATCTCAGAACCAAAAGTAGAATGTGGTCTATGGACTTTCTGAGCAGGTTTCCATGTCTCTAGCCATTTCTACCCTGGCTGCAGCCTAATAAACTTGTAAGCCCATGGTGCCCAGTTGACCTGTCAGTTCTTAATAAAATTTGATTGCAGTAAAATTGAATTGCTAATCCCCTAGAAATTGACCCAGGGTTGACTTCCCTCCTGCAGATTATATAAAAGGGTCAGTGTTCCCAGAACCACACGTGTTTCCAGGTGAATCCAGGGGCTGAGGTCTGTTGGTGCTTTGTGTCAATTTGGGAAAGCTGGTGCATTCTGGGAGGTATAAATTCTTCAGGCATTAAGTTTGTCTTGTTCTGGTCCAAGCATGATAGTGCAGCCGTTAGTAAATTTTTAACTTGTCATTAAAAATGCCTTTCATATCAGAATATTCAAGGACACTGACAGCTGAACAAAAAGAAAAGGCAAGCCTAGGAATTAGAAAAATAAGCAATCCCACATTTTGAACAAAAAAAGAAATACACCTTCTTTCAGGGTGTTTTAAGAATAAAACAAAAAGTGCATTTTCACTGATGGGCTGCTATTCAAGACACCTCTAAACCTATCTGCCATAAGACTATGGCTCTGCCACTCTTCTTGTAAGGAGGAAAATGAGCCAAGTTGGCAAATGAAAAATGTACAATGTGTTTTCAATTGCAGATCATGACACTTTCATCCCAAAATTTGGGGAAGATAACTTTTAATTACAGTAATAAGAACCACATGGGCAATGATTGATGTGAACCTGATGTGTCCTATTTCTTTATTAATCTTTTTAATTAGAAGCAAAAGGATGTCGTATCTGCTGGGAAGGAAAAAAGCTGGGTGGTGATGCTCTAGCCCACTATCCACAGAGCCTGATTGTTTGCCAGGTGTCCCTGCTCACCTGTGGCCACAAGGTGAGGGGCCGAAATGGGAGACACTTGTTTCCAAGTGAGAATGACTTTTGCTGTACATCATCTACATAAACAGCTTGCCTTTCTTCCTTTCTCTCTCTCTCTTCTTTGTTTTTCTCTATCTCTTCTTAGTTTCTTTCTCTTTTCTTTCTTCTTTCTTTCTTTCCTTCCTTCTTTCTCTGATAGTTTTTTGCTTTTATTGTTAAAACCGTGAAATCGGGGAGGGAATTTAAATTGTCGTCGAGCAATCCTATGTACAATGGAAGTGGAGATGAGAATTGAAATGGCAGATGTGAGGAAGGTGGAAACAGAGCCTAGGATGTGATGGAAGCATGTCAGAAAAATATACTTGGGCCACAGAGACAAAAATAATGAGGTCAGTACTGACTGGGATCACTGGCTTATGACGAAGGCTGAATTTATGAGATAGCAAAACAGGGATTGGAAGAGTGAGGAATCTAGGTAAATAATCAACAGTATGAGGCCTGTGTTAATAGTCTCTTGAACTTAAAAGCTCGACAGAAGTCAGCACTTTGGGCTCTATGCAATAGAAACAAATATTCAGTCAACAAATTTTGAGAGTTTCTGTTCCGTGTCAAGTATTGTGCTAAGCCTCAGGATGCCATTATTAGGGGGGAAAACCCAGAAGAGTCATAGCTCAGCTCATGAAGGATTAAGCACAGATGTGAATGTGGAAACACAATGAAGGAAGTATCTAATTGCTTGGTGGAGAGGCAGGGTCAACGTCGACAGGGTGAGGAGTTCATGAGCTGACTTCTAATAAATAAGGATTCTCTGGGTGGATATAGAGACAAGTTGTGGCGCGACAAAGAAGCACTTCCATTGAGAAAAATGACATGTCGTTGGGTGTAGGTCTAGAGCAGGTGACTGGTGCCCAGAGGCTTGAGAGGCAAGCAGAGAGCAAGTCAAGAAATGCTTTGCTGTTGGCATGATGGGATTCCACTGAGGGAGCTGAAGCGGGTGAGGAGCACAAGTCGTAGAGTCAGAAAGGTTCTGAGTAAGAGACTGGCACCATGAATTACCCAGACTGTATCTCAATCTAGACTCTAAGCCTTAGTGTTCTTGTCCACAAAGTAGGAATGACATCCCCTGAAGGATTTCAGGGGAGGTCAGATGATGAGGCATATATACACATCTACCATGTAGTGAGTAGATGCTCAATAAATGTTACTTTCAGTTGCTTATACAATTCCTAGTTCAGAAGCAATTTATTGCAGAAAGCTTCAATTTGAAGGTTCCTCTCTAAATCTAATCTGGAACCATGTAGATAGGTCTTTTCCTTACCAGGAAGATACAAAGCAGTGATACAAGAAAAGCAAGGCATAGCGGGCTTGCAGAGGCTGAGCACAAGTCCAGACCAGGCCAGACAAAGGGAAAACTGAGTGACGCCAAGGAGGAAGTAAGAAGTAACCATGTAGCCAGGTGTGGTGGCCCACGCCTGTAATCTCAGTACTTGGAAAGCTGAGACAGGAGGAACGCAGGTTTGAGACCAGCCTCAGCAAAATATTAAGACTCTCGGTAAGATCTTGTTTAAAAAATAAAAATAAATAGAAATACAAATAAAAGGGCTAGAGATGTAGTTTGGAGGTAGAATGCTCCTAGAATCATGTTCTTGAACTTTGGTCAAACGAGACACAGAGCTGACACAGATAAATTCTGGATTTTCTCTTTTGAAAAATTAAAAAGCTTTTAAGGCAGTACTCTCCCACATGCCCCACCCTTGGGTCTTTTTGTATTTGGCCTGCAGCTCAGTGTACGTGTTGGGGAGAGGGCCCACCAAGGATGTGTTCCAAAGCCCGCAAGCCCATTATCGCCTGGGCAGATGTCAAGCTTTCCTGGCTCGCTTCACGTCTGTAATGACCTGGAGGAGTCAAAGTGTGGTACTGTGCAGGAGAAAGGAAATACAGGAAGAGAAAAACCAGGACAGGCCACTCAGTCCTCAGGGACAGAGACCTATTATGAAGTTATTCTGTTCCAGATAACACAGGGTCAATTTCCTCTATGGCCACTGTGGTCTTTAGTGGCATTTGTCGTGAACACACTTTCAAGAGCCAGCAAATGTCCTTTCGTTGTTTTGTGGTTGAGGAGGAGACAACAGGTGTTTGTCTGCTCAAATTAAGAAACACAGGATGGAATGAAGCCAGGCACAGCGGTGCGTGCCTGTGATCCCAGCCACTTGGAAGACTGAAGCTGGAGGATTGCAAGTTCAAGGACAGCCTGGGCAACTTAGCAAGGTTCTATCTCAAAATTAAATAAAAAGGACTGTGATGGTAGAATGTTTGCCTAGCTTGTGCAAGGCCCTGGATTCCATCCCCAGAAGCACAAAAGAAAAAGAGAAAGAAAAGAAGAGAAAGAGGACTTGGTTCAGGGTCAAGTGCTACCATCCAGAGGTGTCTGCCACGTCATTTGTAAGTGTAAAGACACAATGAAATGATGAAGTAACTAACATGGGGAAAACAGTTGGCAGCTGACTTGTGTTTTAGGGTGCTGGATACCCTCTTACTCTTCCCCATTACAGCCTCTTGACATACTCCTTTTTGCTTTTTTAATGAGCAAGCTAACCTCCTTCTCTCTCTCTCTCTCTCTCTCTCTCTCTCTCTCTCTCTCACACACACACACACACACACACACACACACACACACACTCCACTTACTGGCTCTTGTGGGCATGCTAATGCACCCACTGGAACAGTGACTGTTCTGAGATGGCATGCAGTATAAATTTGATTTAAACCAGCGTACCATGTTAGGTTGAGTGGAGTCCAGTTTTGTCAGAGCTAGGATGGGACACCCCCCCCCGTTAGGTATTTTGATAATATTCTTCTTGTTAACGCTTACACAAGAAAAGCTGGCAGAATAAACTATTTGGTATTTCTGAGGGGATTTGACACCCTGACCCATTCAGGCAAGGTGCTATCTGTTCCTTCTATGGTAAGGCCAACCCTAGAGTTTATGCAGGACATGTGTGCGCACCTTTCTGTGACAAAGCCTTTTCTCGGTTGCTCTTCATCCTGCACCTGGGCTTCTGCATTTCCTCCACTGACCCCTTTCTCCCCATTCTTCATTAGGTATTGAGTATTTTCTTATTTATCTGAGGTTCAGGGTTTAATTCAGGACCAGTTGGACTCTTTGAGTTTTCGCCAGCAGAGAACTGCTCCAAGACTAACTTCGCTGCTTAAAGATTACTGACTTGATAGAAATTTGGAAGCCAAAAGGGAACTATGGAAAATGTTTTGATTTGTGTTTTCCAACTATTTCACTTCTGCCAACAGAAGATCACTGGGAAGAAACCAAAACCCTGGTTAACTTAAGCTCATCCAATTAATCTCTCTCAGGATCATATTAATTAATAAGTCATGTTATTCAACAAATTTATTGAGCACTTACTGAGTAATATGCTAGGACTTAGGGCTACAAACACTGATAAGACATAGTCCCTGGCAGGTCAGTAGATCTTAGTTGGGCACTTCAAATGTTCATCTTTAACAAACCCACCAGGGGATTCTGAGATAGATAGTCTTAGCACCAAAATTTACCAAATTCTGGTTAGTGAACTTTAATTTTCCAAAACCCAAATTTATTTTCAAATAAGACCATGAAAGCACAGAACATTAAGTACCCTTTAACTCTGGTGTCTAGCTCTGTTTGCAGCATAGATCTTGAGCCAAATTGGGGAAGGTTTTAGTAAGCAGAGAACATATGTTGATAACACCTCAATTGATATTAATGGTCCCAAATGAATTATCTGTTAGTGATAAGGATTGTACAATTTAGCTCTCCTGGTGCCACCAATATTTTTCTCCATAAATTGCCCATAAATATTCTGTTTGTTTTTAAAATTAAAAAAGAAGAAAGAAAAGAATCCACATGTGAAAAGGGGGAGAGGGAGGGCTATCCGTCTCATTTGCCTGCGCTGCCTCAACGTCAGCAAGGGACACAGGTCTGAACAGTTTACTCTTTCCTCATGAGAAAGAGAAGTTTTCCCCACTCAGGCTTGGCATTGGTTTCCAATGTTCTTTCTTCTTGCCTGTAATTAGAGTGCTGATTTAAGTTCCTAACAAAGTGCTTAAAAAGGTACAGGACACTCTGGACCAGCTGAGGGACAAGAGAAGGCTCTGCTCTTTCAGTTAGTGTCTCTTGGACTGGACATGGAGAACCCCAGGGTAGAATTATAAACATGCCCCAAGCAAAACACAGTATTTATTTTCAAATCTTGAGACAGCCATTTGGCAAGACTATCTGCTCAGCCCATTAACCTGCTCAGATAAAAATATAATAATGATAGTGTGGGGGTAGGGGTATTGCATTACAGCATTATCATAGAATGCTATAATCTCCTAAGTATATATGATTAAACAAGAGGGATTTGACTTTTAAAGGTCTGAAGATTATAGCTATTTGTGAGCAAATGGTCTCAAGGACCAGACCTCTGACTTGTAAGGCCAATATTCACCCAGTCCCCATCAGTTTATTGGTTATTTGTGGTTGATATCTATTCCAATTGGTGCAACATCCATTCTGATCAGTTTATAAACTTACTGGGCTTCACACATTTTTAGAATCAGCCCTGTGATTTGTGATTTTGTGAAGATGTACTCTCAAATTCCACTTACCATGACCAAGTGGGCACAGCTCAAATAATGCTCACCCAGGGTCGAAAAGGGCTCTTGTATTTTTTTCAACTAGATATCATAAAACAATATTTGAGTGATACCCACAAAAATAAAACTTCTCAAAGTTTTGAGATATTTTTATCAGGAATATGAAGGATCTGCATAACCAGTTCAAATCGAGCACCCACAACTTGTTTACCTCTTTAAAACCGTAGTACACTGTGATTACTCTCCTCATTCTTCCCACCAAACTCGGTTTATGAAGTCTCTCTACTAAGCCTCCTTTATTTAAAAACTGGGATTCCAACAATGTAGTAGGCTAGCATTGGGGATACAAAGACAAATGAGACAGGGACAGTCCCCGTTCTCTTAGAGCTTATGTCTGAATAAGCTTTTGAATCTCATTATAGCACCTAAATTTATAACATATTTCTATCACCCCCAAGAGTCACAGGATTCCCACTATGGTTACTGCCGATAAGACTGCTTTACTTCTATTATGGATCTCTAGTGTTTATCAATTACTATGCTTGAAGCAACATTTGAAGCACTTTGTATCTATTATTTAATGTAATGTACCCAATAACACTGCAAAAGATTTGCTGTTACCAAGTTCATTTTGTATCCTGGGAAACTTAGTCTCCTGGCACTTACATAACTTGTTCAAGGTCACAAAGTTAACAGTGACGAAACCTCAATTCAAATTCAGGCAGTCTCCATCCAGAGCTCATAAAGATAATTATCACTCAACATGGTCAACACTGAGTAAATAAAATTTTAAATATTAGGGAACTGAACGGATGGTTTCTTGTGTTAACTGTTGAAGTCACTGGCTGTCCTGGTTAGAAAAGATCTTGGAGCCTTCCAGAGAAGAACCAAAAGAAAGTTTCTTTGGTGAGATCTCCTGCTGTAAATCATTTGACTTCATGCTGATGGTGGGCACCCTGTCACTTCATGAGGCCTATGTCACTCTATGAAGTCTGACTTAGTACCTCCTTTTTCTTCTCAAGGTGCTGAAATATCCTCTTTGCTAATTTCCAGTCATTGGGCTACGTCTTTCATCTAGAAAGTAAGTTAATTTTTCTGAGTCCTCTTTCATCCATCTAGTTCTGAGTTCCCCCCCACACACACCCCTTAGAGGCCATTCTTCAGCAATGGCATTGATTCATACGGGTTGATTTTCACCACAGGTATGATTTCTAATATGTATATAATAGTGACCTTCACATGGTGCTCTTCTTTTTTATTAAAATATAGCTAATATTTAAAAGTTGGGAGATGCTTATAAAAATGAATGGATTCCTGTCTTTTCATGATAATGATACTTTCTAGAAGAACTTCCACACATAATATCAAGTAGTCAAGAGGCCAATGCTCCATGAAGAGGGGCTGAGTCAGTCTCCTTCACTCTAGGCCATCTCAGTAACTCATTGTTCTGCTAACACTTGTAATTTTAAGATAAAATTAATAATTAGGGGCTTATTTCTCTATCAAAGAAAGGAGAGAAAGACTGAGAAATATACATTTTCAAGAAAAGTAGAGATTAATTATTTAAGCGGGTATCTTGGTCTGTTTCCTGTTTCTATCACAAAACACATGAAGCTGGGTGATGTACAAAGAAAAGAGGTTTATTTGACTCATAGTTCTGGTGGTTGGAAAATCTAAGAAGCTTAGAGCCAGCATCTGGAAAGGACACCCCAGCCGCATCTCAACAGGGCAAGGAAATAGAAAAGGATGTGGGTACATGCAAACAGAGGTCACTTGGAGAGCCAGAAAGCCAGAGAGTAGGAGGAGGGGCCAGGGTCACTACTTTATAACAACTGTTCTCAAGGCCACTAATTCTGTACAGCATAAACTACTGTGCAATGCTAGCAATAATTCCTTGACTGGGGCCATCAGGACCCAATCTTTTCCCACTCGGCCTCTCCTCTTAAATGTCCCACCACCTTTTAATACTGGTTCACTGGGGACCAAGCTTCCAGCCATGAATCTTTAAGGGAGAAGCCACAGCAAGAGAAGAAAATTCTACTTCTGGCCAGCTTCACTCACATCCGGTACTTGCTTGGCCCCTATAGGTTTTGCAGCTTCTGATCCAGGATTTCATTCTGTCCCTCCCATCACTTGTTTGCCAGACTCCTACCATCATTCTCACCCTATCGAAGGTGCTTTAGTCTGCTCACATGTTTCTCCAGATGCATTTTGGCGCAGTTCATAGAGTGCAGACATCTTTGACCTGGAATGTAAATTTGTGATTTAAACTTCTACTTGTGTTTCACTGCTGTTCACCAACTAAAATCTTTTTATCTACTTACATGTTAGATGTTGAGGCCAAAATAAAAAAAAAATGCCACTCATCCAGGTCAGATGTCTTGTTGCTTATGGAGAAGTGATACGGAGACAAATCTTCAAGATGTTCCGTGGCAAGGCCAGGTCAGGGTCAGGACTTAGAACATGAAATGCAGGATTTCTCTCAGATGGCGACTTGAGATCCCAACCAAGGTGTCAGAATGTCACCAACCCAAATTAGAGTCAGGAGAGCATCTTCAGGCCTCGTATTCTTAGAAAGAAAAAGAAAAAGCGGTCTTTAATAACTATAACTGGGCAAGAGCTCATCTTTATAGCCCATTATATTGATAGAAAGAGCATATAATGACCCCTCATTAAAACCTAAAGCCTCCAATTATTTTATTATTGTTATTAAATATCTATTGAGTTCTAGTTTTAATTTTACCCAATTGGTTCTATAGATGTAAATGGCTTAGTTGGTGTAGAATTTAATTTAGGCTTCTTTCTGGCCTAACATTAAAAAATTCTTTGTAAGTTTGGCAATTCCTTACCTTTTCTAAACACACATACATATACATACACAGCACATGCACAGAGATGCTCCACCAGAGATACACCATTCTGCCCTTTACTTGGTACATATTAGTTTCTCTATTATGTCTATTTCAGAAGGGAAAGAACTTGCTAGAAGAAGCAAAATGACACTAGTTTATTTTAATCAACTTTTGGGTCTTTTTACAGCTATTATGTGTAAAGAATTTGAATGCTAACTGGGAGGTTTTGTTCAAAAGAAAATCAAGTTTTGTGGGGGGCTGAGGCTAGAGCTCTGTGGTAGAGCATTTTCCTAGCCTGAGCAAGGTCTTGAGTTCAATGCCTAGCCCCCCCAAAAATTAAATCAAATTTTGTTCTTTTATTCCCTGAATTTCAACCTCAACTGATCAATGACTGGATAACGTATTTCAAGAAAAAGAAGTCCAGATGGGAGGGTCATGCTTCCATGAGCCATCTGATGAGAGCAACCACAGCATCCAGTGGCTCTCTGGGAGTGGGAAAGGTCTATCTCAGTCTGGGACTTCAGCTTCAGAAGTAATAACAAAATGTACATCTCCGTAAGGGCAAAATAATTTTTAAGTGTCATGATTATTTAACAGGGATGAATGCTCTGAGGCACCTCTAGAACCAACATCAAGGAAAAAATTACTTTGTATACCTTCTTTCTCAAGGAACATTCAGACACCTCAGGTAATTCATTCAACAGAAATTTGTGGAGAGCATACATTGCACTAAGCATCTGGGATAGAGCACAGAGGGTCACACCCCCATCCTCCTGAAGCTTCAGATACACTCAGGATGGTCTGGTCCATAGCTGGGCGTGATGGTGAACACACGTCTTCCTGTAGGGACACAGAGCTTTATGGCTTGCCCCCTAAGTGTAAATGATCACTCCGAGTGCTATTAGCAACTGAGCATGGACACAGGTGAGGAAGAAGCCCTTGGTGTCTTCTCATGACCCACATCTTTAGAATCCAACAATTTTTTCAATGATATTCCCTTGGTAATGAATATAAGTCTTCTAGAATTGCTACAGAGTTCTTCTGAGAAATAAGAGATTATTTTTTATAACTATTGGTCAAATCATAGCATTACATATAACCTCCAAGAACTTATAAGAGCTGGACATGGTGACGCATGCTTGTATTCCTAGTACTTGGAAACTGGTGACAGGAGGATCTCAGGTTCAAGGCCTATTTCAGCAATTTAGTGAGAATCTGTTTCAAAAATGGGGTGGGGTATGTCCCAGAGGTAGGTTACCCCTGAATACACACACACACACACACACACACACACACACACACACACTTCCTAAAACATTAAAATCATATTGTCTCACATTTAAAAGCATAATAGGCTAGAATAACAAGAAACATACAATGAAACAAAAGTTAAAGTATTTTAAAAACTGCTACTGTACATGTTTCTAAACAGCAAAGAAAAACTTTGTTGAGATATATTTTACCTGTTATATAGTCCAAAACTTTCTAGTATATAATATAATTATTTTTGTTAAATTAATTATATTGTATAATCATCACCATAAGTTAGTTTCAGGACTTTTCCTTCACCCTAATAAGATCCCACAAGCCCATTCATACTTCTGATGTTTGTCCCTGTCAGAATATTTATCAACAGTTCATTCTTTTTTAACTGCTCAGTAGTATTCCATTATATAGCTATACCACATTTGTCCATCCACTCACCAATTGATAGACATTGAAGTTGCTGCCAACTTTTATACATTTTTATTGGTGCGTTGTAATTACACATAATAACAAGGCATAGAGTGATAGGAACATGCATATATACAATACTTGGGGTGTCCCCTCTGTATCCCACCACACCCCTCCCTTTCTTCATCCACGTCATGGAGATTGTATTGTTAATTTTGAGTATGTGCATAGCATTATTTGAACTGCTGCCTTCATCACATCTGCTTCCCTTCTCCCTTCCTTAGATCCCTCCATCGCTCCACTGGATGCTCTACTCCTTTATCTGAGGTCCCGCATTGCTCAAGTCATACTGTGCAAGTCTAGGCTATCGTATGTCTCCATTTCTCTTAGGAAGACACCTAGTAGTAGAATATCATGATAAAATGAGCTCACGAGTTAATAGGAGGAAAAAGCCACATCTTTGAATTTCAACAGATCTGTTTTAGACACATCTCTTACAATCTACAGTATTTCTTTCATTAGTAAATTTTTCTTTGTTATAGAATGTAGATACAGCATCTATCACATTGGGTTATCCTGAAATGCAAATGATAAAATACATTAGAAATATCCACTCAGAACCAGGCACTCAGAAGTTGCTTAGTATTTGCTGGACGTTACTATTAAAACATTACAATTGGAGGAAGAATTTGAGGTAATGATTCTCCTAGAATTAGAAGAGCACAAAGTGATCATTTCATACTTCAAACTAGGCTTAATTATTTACTCACTGTGGGCATGGGCAGTTCTCGAATCTGTAACCTACCTTTCAGAGTGGCTTGAAGAATTAGCTATGATCATATGTATGAAATTAGCATAAATCTGGTTCACGCTTCAAATTTTTTTGGGGGGATAAGGAGACAAGGTCTTGCCATGTCCTTCAGGCTTCAAACCCATGATCCTGCTGCTTCAGTCTCCTGAGTAGCTGGGATTACAGTGGCACCAGTGAGTCCAGCTATGGCACTCTTTAGATTTTTAGAAAAAGGTAGACATTGAAATGATTGTGTGTGGGGAGAGGTTCTTTCTTTAATCATTTATTTATTTATTTATTTATTTTTTGGTGGTCCTGGGGGGGGGGAACCCAGGGGCTCTTCTATGTCTGGGGTATACTCCCAGACCTATTTTTATTTGGAGACAGGGTCTCACTAAGTTGCTGAGAGCCTCACTAAGTAAGTAGCTGAGGCTGGCTTCAAACCTGTGCGATCCTCCTGTCTCAGCCTCCCAAGCGCGGGGATTACAAGCGTGCGCCACCACGCCCGGCTTAATAATTTCTTTTTTCTATAACTTAATTCCTCAAATTCAAGTTTTTTTCATAGGTTAGGAAAACTGAGCATCAGAATAATGAGCAGTACAGTATAAATAACAGCTAATATTTATTGAACACCCTTGAAACATGAGCCACTAAGATAAGCAGTTTACATAGCTATTACACGGAATCTTTCTAATAACCTATTATTAGCAGAATAGCATGTTGATAGAGGCCAGTCTCAATTTAGTGAGACCTTGTTTCAAAATAAAAAATAAAATAGTGCTTAGGGGGAGCTCTGGGTTCAGCCTCTAGTGCAAAAATTAATTAACTAAATTAAATCTGACTCTTCCCTCTTTTCTCACAACCCTTCCCACTCTATAGACTTAGTGGAAAAATCCAACTTTGTTCATTTTCTGAGGTCCTTCTGTATCTTTGAATTGGGCTAAAATCCTGGAATTTATATAGTCCAAGAAATTAAGAAATTGTGGAAAGGCCTTTCTGTTATAATGTGCATTCTAGTCTCAAATCATAATGTAAATAATGTTGACAGTGATATGCATGTACATAGCATCTGTTGCTACCCCTGGTCCTCCCTATTTCCCCCTTCCCAGTACAGAGTACTGAGGTTGCCATTGATACATTCACTTATATACACGTAGTCGATGGTAGTATTCCATTAATGAACCTCAGTCCCCCTCCCCTTCCTGTAACCCAGCTCTCTGTCTCCATTGAGTTGTATCCTCCATTGTCTGAAATTCCTCTGGCATCCCGATCACTCCCTAGCTTATGCATATTAGAGAAAACATTTGACCCTTCACTTTCTGTGACTGACTAATCTCACTTAACATAATGTTCTCCATGCCCTTCCATCTTCTTGAAATTTTCATAAATTTGTTCTTCTTTATTGCTGAGTAGAATTCCATTGTATTTCCCATAATTTTGCAATGCATTCATCTGTTGATGGACACCTAGGTTGGTTCCATAATTTGGCTATTGTGAATTGTGCTGCTACGAACATGTGTGTGCATATATTATATAGTTCTCTAGTTCAGCAGCTATGGAAATCAGTGTGGAGATTTCTCAGAAAGCTAGGGATGGGCCCACCATATGATCCAGCTATACCGCTCCTGGGAAGGCCTTTTACCTTCTTGCTTCCGGTTCATCGGGAGCACTGTTGAGTCACACCATAGCCACATTAGCCCAAGGCAGGCAGATTATTTGCTTACAGCATCTACACCCCATCACTGGCATCTCCGTGACTCCAGTGGCCTCTGGACTTAACGTCACTCTCCCATGTCCGTCAAAGACCCCTCCTGCTCTTTCCACCTGGAGGCAGGCTGTGGGCCCGCCATGTCTTACTTCTTCCCCCTCTTTTCAAACATATCTTAAGGAGTCTGAGTTGTACCAAGCAAAAACCTTTCAACTCTCCCCTTAGGGAAAGGAAGCTAAAACAACAAACATCAAAACCTTTCGCTGCTCACTTTCAAAAAGGCTTGAAAAAAAGATTCCTGATACTTCATGGTAAACCTATAAGACCTGGTTCATTTTGAGTGTGGTTATTCTCCTGCATTAAATTTTCAATCAGTCACTCTGCTACAGGTATGCCAGGTGTTTGGAAAAGCAGGCTAGAGGGTGAGCTGACACTGTAGATATTTTGCAGACTCTGAAGGGACCCAGCATTTCACTCACCCTTTGATTCCTCAAGTATCAAACAATGGCAGGGTAACAGGAGCATTTGAAGCCCGTGAGCCCTCAGTTCCAATGCGGGCAATCATCACTGGCTCAAGCCTATGCCGAGATGGTGCAATTTTTAAAAACTTTTTTCTTCTATTTTCCCATTTTCCTTTTCCTAGGTGTATTTCTTTGTTTTTCCAATTATATATTTAGCTACACAATTAAAAAGTGGCAAAATAGGTGCCAAAGTTGCTAATTATATAATTATGAAAATACAAAGCAGTAGTGTAAAGAATGGCAAAAAAAAAAAAACCTCTTATTCCAATTAGTAAATAAATAAAGGTCCTGCAGCCAGGCTGGGCACTGGCCCCTTGAATCCCTCCCGCAGTTGCTCTTAGAGGGCGTCTGGGTCCTTAGTGTTTTGGGGAAAGGTGGCAGCAAGGCCCTGGTTGCAGAGGGAGTGGGCAGGAGGCAAGCAGCAGGCTCCATGGTTTCGCGTGGAAACTCGGAGCATTTTGGAGACCATTTCTTCTGATCCCGATAACCTGTGCAGCTCTATAAATCGTATATGTTGTTGGGTCTATCCTAGACAGAAATCGGCTCAGCCTCGCTTTCATCGCTAATGGGTCTCTTTATCTGAAAGAGTTCTAAAATAGGTGTTTTAACAGCATTTTAGGAAGTATAGGGCTAACCAGGTGATATCTTTCCCCAAAAGGTTATCTTCCCTCTGCACAGCAAAGTTGGTTAACATTAGAGGAGGCACATTTGATGGATTTATTTAGCCCCCATTAAAGGTCAGGAAATAGTTCCTTCTTTCTTTCATCTTTCTTTCCCTCTCTGGTCCTGGCTTTTTGGTCTCTTCTCCTATATTTAAATGGCCTTTGCATAATTAAAAATGTTCCAAATTAAATATTACACAAGGAAGAATATTTGGAACACGTGGTAAGGATTAAAAACTAAAATAGCTAATTGCAATGTATTATATATTTGAAAATTGCTAAGAGAGTAGGTTTTTAAATACTCTTAACACCAAAAAATAAAAAATAAAACTAAAATTAAAACATATGCCAGTGAAACCTACCACACATCTTAAGAAACAGAACAAAGTTTGGAAACCCCTCTGTACCCCTCTGGGTTCCCTAGAAGTAAGTTATCCTAAATTTCATGTTTTTTATTTTCTTATTTCTCTTCATAGGTCTGGCACACATGTATTTCTCCCTAAACAACAGGCAGTATAAGAACTGTATTATTATATTCTTAGATCCAGAAACTCAGCCTATGTGGATTTTTTTTTTTACCATATCTATATATTATATTTCTGAAGCCCATTCATGATAATGCCTATAAAGGAGTTCGTGTCATTGTTTACATTAATATAGTATATGTTTATACTGCATTAATAAATGCTTTCTAATATATAACATATGACTTATGTGTTTACTAATATATAGTATGTGTTTACTAATATATAGTATTCCAGTGGGTCAGGACTTTTTACTCCTTTTTCAGTGGATAAAAGGGGTCTATCTAGTGTTTAATTTGTTTGCTTGTTTTGTTTTGTTTTTTACTGCAAACAATTAACTATGATCATTCTTGGGTATATTTCCTGATTTATATCTGTAAAAGTATAAATCTGATTCATACTTATAAAAGTATAAATATTATAATAGTGGCAACCTTTAAATTTTCTCATCTCACGACCCCTTTATTATTATATTTTAAAATTATTTTATTGGTGCATTGTAGTCATGACCCCCTTTTATCTTATTTTATTAATTTTTTTGGCCACAACATATTTAAGTCATAAAATGCATTGAAAATTTATTAGAGGAACAAGTGCTACATTCATAGTTGCACACAGCACTTGGCGTATTTCCCTCTGTATACCCGGCCTGGATCTTTTCTCTCCCTCACTATATGTACATATTAGTGAGGTTCATGACCCCCTTTTAAATCTCAAAAATTACTGAGGACAAGAACGAGCTTTTGTTTGTGTGAATTATATCTATGTATAGTTCTTAGAGTATTAGATATCAAAACTCAGAAGTGTGCATGTCCATTAATTTATGTAGAAATAGTAATAATAATCATAGTTCATGTTGCTGTGAACTAAATGTTTATATTTCCCTCCAAATTTGTCCACTGAAGCACTTATCCACATTAAGATGCTATTTGGGGAGTGAGACTTTGGAAGTAATTACATATTGAGTGTGATGCTCTCAGCAGCGGGATCAGTGCCCTCAGGAGACTGGATGAAAAGGAAATGGTCCTTTCTCTCTAGAACTAGGGCCCATGTGCAAACCGGGCGGAGGGTCTCCCCCAAGGACTAGGTATGCCAACACCTTGATCTTGGATTTATCAGCCTCTAGAATGGGGAGAGGCCAAATTTTGTTATCTAAGAGACCAAATCGACAGTCAGTCTTTTGGTAATTGCCACCTGAGCTAAGACATAAGCTGCCATCAATTGCATTTTCATGAGAAATAACTGTTTTCAAAAATAAAGAATTACATTATGTTAGAGGTTTGTAAATCTTAATTTGTGACTTGAAATATATCTAAATTCTCATGTTTGCATTCAGTCTGTTGGGTTTGTTGCTTGGGGTGAAGTATTTGAAAAAACATCCTGTCTCTCAGCTATGTAATTGGAAATGAGAAGAGCCCTCAGACTTCTTGCAAAGGTTCTGAGACCACACTTCAAGAACTGATGCCTAGGAGTTAAATGATTTTTCAAGATTTTACCAAGTAACTTTTATAAGCTGTATCAAATTGCACTAAGTGGCTACAGTCTATCCAAATTCTTATAGTCCATGTGCTTGATGATATTAAATATTACCATATTTTATATCATTTAAATATGTTATGCAGAAAATAGTGGCTTTAATGTAATTATATATTGGCTTTAGTTTACATTTATCCCATGATTAATGCTGAAGAACATCTTATATGTATTTTAAGAGTTATGTATGTTCCTCATATAAAATGTTGTTCAATTCTTTTGATTATCTTTGTATGTGGTTCTGGGGATTGAACCCAGAGGCATTCTACTTCTGAGCTACACTCTTAGCTTTTATTTCTTTATTTTATTTACTAAGTTATGGTGAACCTCACCAGGTTGCTGAGGCTGTCCAAGAACCTATGATTCTCCTATCTCGGCCTCCCAAGTACTGTGCTTACGAGTGTGCACCACCACACCTAGCTTCTTTTGATTATCTGAATACTGAGATACTTTATTGGCTTGTTCTTCTATATATTGACTATTTTTGTTGTTATCTACAAATATCCTAAGTTTGTTGTTCTAATTGATGACCTACCTTTTTTATTCTCTTTATGCTGACTTTTGACAAAAGTATAAATTTTAATAATATGAAATTTATCAACCTTTATCCTTATGATCTGCTCTTTTAAGGGTCTAGTTTAAAAGAGTCTTTCCTATCTTAGGGTCATGAAATTATTATTCTATGTTTTTTCCAGTCTCGATTTTGTTTTGCTCTTCACATTTAAGCCTAGTCCACCGTGAACTGTTCAATGTGATATTTGGGTTTTTGCACACAGTCAAACACTGATCTCATCCTCATATACAGGCTTGACTATGCTTTTCCCACTGGTTTGCATCACTAGTTCTTTATCTGGGTCCTATTAAATTCATTGCTCTATTTGTCTATTTCTCACCAATACCATAATATCTATTACTTTATCTCTAATAAATCTTTTTTATTTTTTATGTGTATGGTACGGGGGATTGAACCCAGGGCTATTCTACCTCCAAGGTATACCCAAAGGCCTATTTTTTTATTCTCACTAAGTTGCAGAGACCTCACTAAGTAGCTGAGGCTGGCTGCAATTCTGCAATCCTCCTGTCTCAACTTCCCAAGTACTGGAATTACAAGTGTGTTCCACCAAACTTGGCTTCTAATAAATCTTGATATGGCAATCCCTTCAATCTCTTCTTTAGAAACATCTTGGACTGCTTTTGTTCTCTTATCTTTCCACACAAGTTTTGGAATCACTGTACCCATACCCTATATGAGAAAAAAAACTTGGAAATTTTATTGGCATTTTTCTTTTCCTTATATGTTTTCTATTGGTGCATTGTAATTATACAGCATGATCAAGTTCAGGCCGATAAAGGCATACGTGCACACAGCACAGAATGAGCCCTCCCCCAGCTCCCACCCTACTTCCCCTCCCTCCCCACCTTCCTGCACTCAACGCAGCGATTGGCTTTGGTAAGTTTGTGTATGGGCATCATGTCCACTGAGATGTTTCTCTCTTCAGGTCTTCCTCCTCACTCCCATGTCCCTCAGTTAGAGCCCCTCACTCACTCCACTAAGGTTTCTTACTCTTTTGTCTGGAGTCCTTCCTGCTTCCCAGTTTCTCCCTAGCTTCCACACATGAGAGAAAACATTCGACCTTTCACTTTTTGTGAGTGACTAATTTCATTTAGCATGATATTTTTCAGCTCCATACATTTTCCTGCAAATGACATAATTTTGCTCTTTTTTATGGCTGAGTAGAATTCCACGGTGTGTTTATCCCATAATTTTGCAATCCATTCATCTGTTGATAAACATCTCAGCTGGTTCCATAGTTTGGCAGTTATGAATTGTACTACTATAAACATGGGTATGCATGCATTACTATTATAGTCTGGTTTCAGTTCTTTGGGTGAATACCCAGGAGTGGTATAGCTGGGTCATATGGTCAGTTCATTCCCATTCTTCTGTGGACCTTCCACGCTGTTTTCCAATGGGGTTGCACTAATTTGTCATCCCACCAACAATGTATCAGAGTTCCTACTCCTCCATATCTTCCCCAGCATTTATTATTCTTTGTGTTTTTAACAAGTGTCATTCTAATTGGGGTTAGGTGACCTCTCAGGGAAGTTTTAATTTGCATCTCTCTGATTGCTAATGATGTTGAACATTTTCCATACATTAGTAAATGTATGGAAATATGCCACTTGTATTTCTTCTTTTGTGAAGTGTCTATTTAGTTCACTAGCCCATTTTTGATTGGGTTATTGTTTTTTCCTTGATTTCTTAATATATTAGAGATATTAGTCCTCTATTAGAGGAGTAGCTAGCAAAGATTTCCTATTTTGTGAGCTCTCTCTTGAGGTTCTTGATAGTTTATTTTCCTGCACAAAAGTTTCTCAATTTAATGCAATCCGACATATTAATTCTCATTTTTAATTTCTCATGCTTTGGAGTTTTGTTAAGGAAGTTTTTACCTGTGTCTACGTGTTGGAGTGTTGATCAGATGCCCTCTTCAAGTAACTGCAATATTTTTATCCATCTTGAATTGACTGTTGTGCAAGGTGAGAAAGTGAGATTTATTTCCATTTTTATACATAAGGATAATTAGTACTGCCAACACTATTTGTTGAAAAGGCTTTTTCCCCCCAGAGTATGTTTTGGGGCCCTTTGACAAAAATCAATGGGTTGTAAGTGTGTGAATTTGTTTCTGAATCTTCTATCCTGCTCCATTGGTCTATGTGTCTGCTTTAATGCCAATACCATTCTGTTTTTATTGGTGCATTGTAGTCGTACATCTTAATGGAGTACAAGATGGTAGAGGCATCATGCACACATCACTTGGTCATTTAAGGTCAGGTACCATGATGCCTCCTGCATGGTTCTTATTGCTGAGAACTACATTAGCTACTTTATGGGTTTGTTTGTTTGTTTGTTTTTAGTTCCATATGAATTTGAGAACTGATTTTTCTAGAGCTATGAAGAATGACCATGTATTTTAATGACCATGTATTTTAATGACCATGTATTTAATCTTCATTAAAAATACATGACTCTGTAGATTACTTTTGATAGCATGGCCATTTTGATATTTATTCTGCTTATCCAAGAGCTTGGGAGAGCCTTCCATCTTCTAAGATTTTTCTCAATGTTTTTATTTAGTGCTTTATAATTTTCATTGTAGAGGTCTTTTGCCTCCTTGGCTAGATTTATTCCTACATATTTGTTTTTGAGATTATTGTGAAGGGACCTGTTTGCTGGAATTCTTTTTTAGGGGATTTATGGTTGGCATATAGAAAATCTTGATTTTTTAGATTTATTTTGTATCCAGACACATTGATGAAAGTTTTAATCAGGTCTAAAATTCTTTTGATTGAGTTTATAGGGTCTTCTAAGTACAGGATCATGTCATCTACAAATAGAGATCATTTCAGTTCTCCTTTTTCTACTTGTGTTTCTTTAATTTCTTTCTTTTTTCCTGGAATTATTTTCTACCTATGAATCAAGTTGGAAAAGACTAACATCTTTATGAAATTAAGTCTTTCTATTTTTTTTTTTTTTTTGGTAGTACTGGGGTTCCTGGAAGCCCTTCTACCTCCGGGCTACACTCCCAGACCTATTTTATATTTTTGAAACAGGGTCTCTTACGCCAGCGCGGCTGGCTTCGAACCTGCGCGATCCTCCTGTCTCCGCCTCCCAAGTGCGGGGATTAGAAGCGTGTGCCACCAAGCCCGGCGTAGTCTTTCTATCTTTAAATATGGCACAACTTTGAAAGTTCTTGGTTATCATTTATATCTTCAAATAGATTTATAGTTTTTTATCTTCCATAAAGGTTCTACCTGTCTTCTGTTAGATTTATTTCTGAATCTATTATATTTTGCACTTTTATTACAAATAATATCCTAAAAGTTTAAGTTTCAACTAGTTCATTTTATATCTGGAATTTTAGCAAACTCTGTTATTAATTCTAATAATGTGTCAGAAGTTCCATGGGAATAATCTTGGTAGGCCTTTGTAGATACTTATGTCTCTAGTATATTAAAAATATATTTTCTTTTTTTCAATCCTTACCTATTTTTATTTTTATTTAATTATTACTTTCTTATTTTTATCTTATGGGGTTGATGAGAACATCAACCATGATTATCAAGTGTTAATGGCTGGCATATGATCAAGTTTTAGATTTAAAAAAAAATTTTTAAAATTTACTTTTAAGTATCATGATTATAATAGGAGTTTTTACAGATTTCTTTTTATAACATCCTTCTTCATAAACAAAGGTTTTAATGGATAAAAGTTAACTATTATCAAATATTTCTGCATTTATTAAGAAACTGTCCTGCATCAGAAGACAATATTACAATTGTACTATATATTACTAGCCTTGGAAAGATCAAAATTCAAAATGTGAAGTATAGCTTCTACTTAATGTGTATCTTATTTAACCATCATAAAGTCAAAATATCCTAAATGGAACTATCGGTAGTTGGAAACTGTTTATATTTTAGACTGTATTACTAGTAAACACATTATAACTTTATATCCTCTAAATATATTAAATCTGAAATTACATAATGCTTCTTTTAATGTCCAGGAATGCTTTTATTATTGATGTTAATTTTGAATTATTTATTATGATTTATTAACATTTTTGGTTTGTTTTTCCTCTCTTTTTATTTTAAGTATGTCCTAGCTTTATATTTTATATATTTTCTTATAAATAGCACATAAGCTATTTCAGAACCCCTAAGTCTAACGGCCTGTATGATTTGCCTCCGATCTTTGTCCCTCAAATTAATCAAGACTGAACTTTAGATCCCTCAGGAATAGCAGTTGCCTTTCAGTTATTTTGGTTTTGTTTGTTTGCTTTAGCCTTGGGATTCAGAGATTTTTCTACTCCAAATTCCTACTTTCACTCATTTTTAGTCCCTAAAGACTTTCCTTATCTTCTTGCCTACTCAGATAATTTGTTGTTTTTTTTTTAATTTAACAAAAATTTCTTTGGAATTTTTGTAGCAGGATAATTGGTTAGGCTACTGACTCTCACATTGCTAAATCAAAAAGTTCTTATTCTTCTCTTAACTATTTATATCACATTTAATGTTAAAAAGCCATAAAGTTCATCGAATCACAAAAGTTTATTTCTGATTCATGACAAAACTACTCAAGGGGTAGAGATATGGGAAGGTCCATGGATTGTGAGATCTTAAAATGTCTGATGTAAGTTTATCTATATATATAAAGTGTTAGTAGACAGAAAAACTTAGTAGTATATGAATTGAAGTCAGACGTCTGATATTTCCCAATGCATTCACGCACTCAGTCAGCAGTCAAGTATTCTGCACTTGCTGGACATCACAAACTGGACTGTGTGCTGTGAGCATAACTGGGAGCAAAACAGACAGGATCTTTACCCTCACGGAGTTTGCTCTCCTCCTGAAAGCTACTGTCCAAGGCTACAGAAGATAAGCTGACAGGGTCTGTATGGGGAAGAGACAGAGCACAAACAAGAGCTGATGAGAGAAATCAGGAAGGCTCTAGACGTCAGGTGTGGCTCTCCAAGTAGAAGAAGGTCACAGAAATCATTTCAGAAATGCCAGTCATAGCTGGGCGTGGTGGCGCACGCTTGTAATCCCAGCATTTGGGAGGCCGAGACAGGAGGATCGTGGTTTGCAGACAGCCTTAGCTACTTGGTGAGGCCCTCTGCAACTTAGTAGGACCTTGTTTCAAAATAAAGAATAAAACAATAGGCCTGGAGTGTAGTTGGAGGTAGAATGCCCCTAGGTTCCATCCCCAATACTAAAATAAATAAATAAATAAAATTTTAAAAAGAAGAAGAAAAAGAAGAAAAGGAAAAAGAAATGCCAGTTTTGCACATGGCAGTAACATTCCATGCATGGACCTATAATTTTTAGGGGAAAATAAGACCTCTTAAAGAGATCATGAAGTCTGGATAAGGATGAGCATTAAGGGAAATGCCTTTACTAGAACTGCAGAGATTTTAAATATCTGTAATAAGAACGTGCATCTGTTCTGTATCCCAAATTATAGTCAGTGAAGTATTGTGATATAGTAATGAGTGAACTAGAACTTAGATCCCACACATCACTCTATTTTAAGTGGACTAGAAGCCTTGCATTGAACATAAATCCTATTGTATGTATTACCCATCGTGATCATCGGTCAGTCTCTGGACGTCAAAAATGTCCTTTATTTACACTTCATGCAGCTAGAACTGTAATCCAATAACAATTTTCCTGGTAAGTGCTCCTCACATGCCACTGGGGAACAATTGCTTTGCTGCACTGCACTTAAAGGGAGTTTAAACTAAAAAGACACAATTTTCACTCTCTTATCTACTGTGGTTACAAACACAAGGAAAAAAAACTATTTTAAATTATTGAATTTGCACTCCTATGAGACATCAACATAATTGCAGAAAGGCACCTTTAATTTTTTTATATATTTACTTATTAATAAAGAAGAACTTTCTATTCATACACTAAAAGATCGGTCCAGTGGAACAAAACAATAATGCAATGAAATCTCTAGTTCATTAAATTGGAATGCTGGGATTGAATTACTAATTTATGTTGCTTATAATTTCATAATATAAATTATACTATTTTAAAATATAGGCGAAAACGGTTCCCTTGGAATCTGCCTTCCTCCAGCTCTGACTAGGAAAGTTTTATTTGTCCCCGAGGAGCTGAGAAGTAGGGAGATTCACTGAAAGATGGCTGTTTCAGAGGCGCTCACCATGAAACATTCATGGTCATGTTTCCTGCATTCAGGGAGGCTTAATAAACACAGCCAATCACAAATACTCATGGTATTCTAAGGCTTTTGAAAGATGTTTTTACAAAGAGAAAGGTGGATTTTGAAAATCTGACTTTGGAAGCATCACAGGTATTTTCCCAAAGGGCTCACTCAGAGACAGTCCTATGAGAAGTTGATATGAATTAGTGTTTCAGAGGGGAAGAAATCAGGATGGGTAGAAGAGAAGCTGAGCCACAGAGAAGGCCTCAGCAGAGCCCTGGGGGCTGTGGAGTTGGGCTGGCCACCAGCAGTGAGTGGGTAAGCCACCCTTTCCCCTTCGCATGGACCAGTTATTGTGTGAACAGGCTGTCTAGGGGAATGGGTCTGACCTGGGGTAGGGTGAACCCCTGAAAGCCAAGCAATTTCAGAGGCGAGTCGTAGTTGAAGACTGCCCGCTGGCAGTACTCACAGCACAGGGACAGTAAGTCTTACAGTCCTGAAAGAAAATCTCGGAGTGCACCACAGAATCCACCATTAAGAAGAATTTCAACAAAATCAGATAAACATGAGTCTGAAGTTAAGGAAAGCCAAATAACTGACTTGAGAGATTTTAATGTCCACTAAGCAATATTTTCATTTATTCTACCATACCTTTAGTAATTATTATGCGCAAGCCCGGCGTGGTGGCGCACGCTTGTAATCCCAGCATTCAGGAGGCTGAGACCTGAAGATCCTGGTTCGCGGACAGCCTCAGCTACTTAGTGAGGCCCTCTGCAACTCAGTGAGACCTGGTTTCAAAACAAAGAATAGAAACTAGGGCAGGGGCTGTAGCTCGGAGGTCGAATGCCCCTGGGTTCCATCCCCAGACCCGTAAAAAAAAAAAAAAAAAAAAAAAGTAATTATTATGCGCAGGCATTTTACCAGGTGCCAGGAGCTAGACCAGAGGTGGGAGGGAGGAGAACGCGCACTGAGCTCTGCGCATGTGCCAGGGGCCAAGCTGATGGTGTTCACAAACCCCTATGAGATCAGTGCTGTTCTGGGGAGGAAACAGATCTTACTAATGAGTGTTATACACTAGTCTCTAGGTGGTACAGCAGGGATGCAGTTTGTCTTGCCCGAGCCCAAGGTCCACGTGGTAACTGGGGCAGGCAGATGGCCAAGACACCGGCAAAATAAACCTGAGCCATCTTTGGTGTACAAGCAAAAATCTGAGGGACTTGGAGGAAGAAGTGACTAATTCTAACTAGAAGAAGGCAGATTGGAGGAGCCTCGAAGGCTGAGTAGGGCTCCCTGGGGCAAAATAAAAGGGAAACATTGAAAGAGATGCATGATGTTTAGGAACAGAAAGTTATTTCTTCTCCACACAAAATTCAGTGTAATCTGTCTGAAACCAAACCACATCATGCTTAAAACTCTTACTCTGTACCTCCATCCTTCATGATTCAGTTCAAAATTCTTGGTTTCACATACAAGGCCAAACACCATTAACATAGTCTGGACTCTGCTTCTCTTACTCCCCAGCCCTTGACCTTGGTCAACTTAAAATCTACCTATGAGTGGGGCAGAGTTGCTTCCACCTCCCCTAAACCTGTCCCGTGTGTCCCCTCAGCTGTGTCTCTCTCTGTCACTCTGTGTCCCTGTCTCTGCCTCTCTGTCTCCTCTGCCATCTTACCTGTCTCTTCCCACACCAGGCCTTTCAATACTCCCTTGACGAGCACTTCCTGTCGCTGTGTCTTGGCTGGCTCATGACCACTCAGTGTCATGGGCGCTCTGGGAAGCCTTCTGGGTCTGGCGCCCTCTTGCCTTCCCACAGCACCTGGAGTCCACCTGCACATCACAGTATCCCTTAACACTATAGAAACAACCTCTTCCTAAGGGTACCATGTCCCGTTTACAGTATAGCACTTGTCCCAAGCACAGAACTGGGTGCATAGTAGGGAGGGAAGGAAGGAAAGAAGGAAAGGAGGAAGGAAGGAAGGAAGGAGGAAGGAAGGAAGGAAGGAAGGAAGGAAGGAAGGAAGGAAGGAAGGAAAGGAGGGAGGGAGGGAGGGGAATTTTATCTAGCAATTTAGATTTGTAAAATCTCATCTCTTGTAAAAAGCTATTGTGAGGTTTACTAACAGATTTTGGATGAAAATGAAAGAAAAATTTAGGACATTCAATTTCAGAATATTTCTGTGAGCAAACTAAAATGTCCCTCTTTCAGATTAGAGGATGTTTGGTAGCAACTTTGAGAGAGAAAACTAAAAAGTTTTCCTGTCTTTCCCATGCATGTGTTGCATCTTTGACGCTACGGTCCTGACATTTGCTATCTTAGCTCCTTTGGAGTTTCCATAATGAAAAGCAGATTTTTTTTTCCCGTTTGCTTTCTTTGTCATTCAGATCCACCCTCGCCTTCACTTTTTTGTAACTTTTCAATTATAAAATTACATGCTTATTATAGAAATTTTAGAAACTACAGAAGCATACAAAGGATAAAACTCACCCTAAATGCTCCTACAAAGTTCAATTCTATTTCTCCTCTTCTCTTCTTTTTCTTCTTTTCCTTGTTTATGACAGAATTGCAATTGAGCTTCATATTTGATTTCACATCCTGACTTTTTTCTCCACAAAACATAATATAAATTTCTTCCTAAGCCACTAGAAATTCCTCAAAATAACATTTTTAAATTTGTATTAACTATTTAATAAGCACATTTGAATCCACTTAACAATTTCTTTATTTGGGCACATTTAGGTTACACGTTTCATAAAGCATAACTAAAATATAAACTAGCAGTGAGTCTCAGTATACAATGAAAGTACCTCCCATTTGAGATGATGACATTAGTTATATATCAACCCTTTTCATTTGAACTACATTATTTTGGCTTCTATAAATTTAAAAATCCTTCAGTTTACTATCCAAAAAATAAATGCCACATCAGACAATTATGAAACTAATCTGGTATCCTTCAGAAGAAGAAAAAGTTATCTACATTTATTTATTCATTAATTACATATTATTAATTGCCGTTCTGTGGTTTAAGTCTAAAAACTATGGAGTCCTTCTGGGAGAAGCCTTCTGAGAACTTATGAGTTTCTGTGGCAAACAGTCATGTACACAAATAACACTAATGGAAACCTGTGGGCTCAAAGTCACAAGAACCCAGACAATTAATATTAGAGAATTTCACGGGAGGGAGACATCTTTTCTACTGGGGTACTTTCGAAGGCCCAAAGGTAATTATAATATTCTAGCATAGCTTATTTGTTCATTTGTTTAGGAATGCATATATGCCTGCATGTGTGTGCCAATGTTAAGAAGGTAAAAAACAGTTACTTCATCTGAAGATTTTAATTAGGCTATTTGGAAGCCATGATCAAATAATAAGTGGTGACATTCAAACAAAAATACTGTTTGTTAAATAATATTAGGGAAATAAAGCTAAATACAAAGGATAGGAAATCAAATGGTACCAGACTTCACATGAGTGATATTTACAACTGCGAAGAAATCAATGCTTTCAAAATTCTTCTAGAAAATAATTTCCAATTTGGAATTTTGTCTAACGAAATGGGTGTTAGACAAAATAAATGTCTCTCCATAAAAAATAAATTAATTTTGCTTCTCAAAGATCATCAGAAAAGTAAATCGTATTTGTGACCTGATGGTGTCTATCTACTTCAGAGAAGTATTTGTGACTTGATGGTGTCTACATGAAAAATGGGCACTTTTCAAGAGATACATGGTTTGCAATATGAAAAGTTTATCTTTTTATCATGTTTAGTTTCTGGAAAATTTTGGTCAGCTCTATATGCCCTTTCTAAGAAATGTGTCATAATTCACACTTCTCCTTTGAAATGATAAGAAACATATTTCCCCAAGAAGGAAAATCTACCCTGCAATTGCTTTAGTATTTGTGCTTAACCTGAATTTACTTCAGTCCCCCTTTTTGCTGCTCAATGTTGAGATGCACTTTATCCAGCTTCATCTCAGGTCAGCTCCTTTGTCTGTCTGCCTCCAGGGGCCTCTCACTCGAAGGTGGTAGAATTAGAAGGGAAGACGTTCCTGCACATTCCTCCTTCAAGCACACCATGGCTTGATATCTGGATATCATGCTCCTGAAACTCTCTAACTTGCCTCTTGAGCATCGTGGGTATTTCTAGAAAATGCCAGCCATGCTGCACGATAGATAGGTTCTGTCCTGGAGGATGGGTGCAACACCAGAAAGCTTGACTATTTCTGAAGGTCGAACGAAGATCTCAGGCCTCTGTGCCACTGTGAGCTCATCATTGAAAGAATTTTCAAGGATTACCTTTTTATGCTTTGTTGACGAGAAGACTTCTGAAGATTGTTTCCATAAAATGACAAACATAAATGCAAAGATGATGCCAACTGTCAAATAGAAACCAGATTTTAAAATAGCACAGCGTACACTTTTCGTTAACCTTTTAGCTCAGTTATTTCCATCTTCTGCCTGCATGGGGGAAAGTCGAATGGATGCTAATATGTTTACTTTTCTGGTACATATAATTTTTAAAGTGTTTTTTTTTTTACTAAAAAACAAATTTTTCTAATAGGTTTCTGAGCAGGAAGAGAGACCAAGATGAAGAGTCATACCTCTGAGGTAAGAAACACAGCTGTCCTTGCCATGATTTGTTCAAGGATGAGCTCAATTAATGGGAAACAAATGATTTAAAACCCCCCAGTCCACATATGAAAGGCATTACTCTGAGCAAGTAATTGCCTGTAGGTCTCATATGGCTAATGTGCTGTATCTGTGAACATTGTTCCTACATTGTGAGGACTCAGGGTCAAGGTTGGCCAGGCACAGTCATACTCAGCCATTCCTGTGTCTTGCCTCTTTTACCAGAAACAAAGTTTTTTTCTATCCTTTACTTCCATGTCTTTTCTATAACCATCATTTCTATTAAAAGGTCTTATTTCTCATGTTCAAGCTTTTCTAATGGGATGTTTTCCATAGCTGAGAGTATATGGTCTAATTGCTCTCACCAGCTCCACTCAGCGCTCTGAATATAGAGCGAGTCTCATCCAGTTGTGGCATCCTAAGGACGGAGATGTGTCTGATGCATCTCATGACAAGTGAGGTTGTCAACAGGGCTTGAACAGGTAGACAGCAAGGAGGAGGAGCTGTCTCTCCGAGGCAAAAGCTAGGTTCCATGGTTTTCACACCATGACATAACCCGGTGTTGGACTTTCAGAAGCCAAATAATTGCTCACAGATGAAATAACTGTAATAATTATTCTTAGGATAATTGCAGGAGATTTACAAAATACATGGTTATTTGAATCATTCACATTTATGTGACACAGAATAGCCAAGATGCCTGTAAGAAAGATGTATTTAAATCTGAGTAGTGAGGATATTTTGTGGGGCTGAGGGGGATCATGTGTTGGTTTTATGTTTCCAGGGGATGAAAGGATTTTCTCCCAGTTTTGCTTTTCAACTTGTAATTTGCCTCTATTCACCCATCATTGTACTGAGTAGAGTGGCAACAGATTTTTCTGAAGAAGTTTTGAGGAGTGGGTTAAGTAAAATGACAGGTCATTGCAGATTGATAAGAAAAAAAAAAAGGACTGACATGCCCTCATCCTCTTACATTTGATTAAAATTTGGATTTTGTTCCCTCTTGATGAATGGAATCTGCAGTTATACCAGAATGAAATCATGTTGTTTATTCTGGTGTGAGCACTGTTCCATGTTCATATAGAAAAGTGAAAGGCTGTCCACTGTCCCAAAACATCAGAGGAGTGAACAAGACAACTAAAAACAACTATATTTGGAGGAAAATAGGCATGAACAGTTATAGAAAATACAACCTGCTTTCAGGTTGTAGTGGTGGGTTCCAGAGAACTTACGGTTAACGAAGATACTCAATTATGATGCTCTAAAGCAGCGTTTTTTAGAGAAGAACTCTGAAATGTACAGTTCTCTTCATTGGCACTCTCCCCTGTGCTATGCCGCACAGAACATGTGCGGTACTATTCTGAGTTTTCCGGAAGTGAAACAACTTTATGGTAATCATATGCAAAATGTTTCTCAAGTTTTTTGCAGTTTACTTTTTTATGAGTCTGTTAAAAATTTAAGAGAAGCCTTGTTGACATTTTATATGCTTATTTTTCTTTCAAAGGAAAATTGGAGGTTTTTTAAATTTTCATATCTAAGATGATAAAAGGTGAAATAACATCATAACTCTTATCTTGTTCAATTTGATATTTGGTTGTTTTATTTTCTTTTTATGAATTTTATTCATCTTGTAACCAGTCTTGGATGTGTCATTAAAAAAAAAAAAGGTTTATTTCATTTTTTATATTTTGAAGAATTTTCCCAGAGCTAAGTATCTACATAGAATCCAGATCAAAAGATCAAAATTCTTAAAATACAATCTCTAGTAACAAATACTATACATATTTAAAATATTAGCATGTTAATATTTTGAGTTCCTCAATAAATGATTTTGGTGGGTCCTTTGTCCTTGAAGAGGACTAAAGAAATGAACATATTGTTGTCTTGAATATCTTTTTTTTGGTGGTACTGGGGTTCCTGGAAGCCCTTCTACCTCCGGGCTACACTCCCAGACCTATTTTATATTTTTTTATTTGGAAACAGGGTCTCTTAAGCCAGCGAGGTGAACCAGCATGATCCTCCTGTCTCCGCCTCCCAAGTGCGGGGATTACAAGCACGTGCCACCATGCCCAGCTATCTTGAATATATTTGAATATCACAATAATATTGTTTCTTTCTCAACATGTTTATAGAATGTATATTTTTAATGCAAAGATTCAGCTACAGCCACTTATTATATTATTTAATGTTTCATTCATCCAACTGGCATTAAGATTTTTATAGTTCTCCAAATGGTTTACTGACCTGAGTATTTCTTTGGCCATCCATGTGCCCCTGTGATCTCTTAAGAGAAAATCATGACATTTGTAGATATAGCAATTCATTAGGTTTAACACAACTATTAGTTCTTTAGTTAAACATCCAGGTTCTATTTCAGGTGAGTGATATTTTACCAGCAAGTGATTATTCTGATTTTTTTTTTTTTTTTTTTTTTGGTGGTACTGGGGTTCCTGGAAGCCCTTCTACCTCCGGGCTACACTCCCAGACCTATTTTATACGTTTTATTTGGAAACAGGGTCTCTTAAGCCAGCGCGACTGACTTCGAACCTGCGCGATCCTCCTGTCTCTGCCTCCCAAGCGCAGGGATTACAAGCATGCACCACCACGCCCGGCCTGATTTTTTTTTTTTTTTTTGCATTTTCTCAACCAACATTTGTGGGTCATCTATGGTATGCTACGCAACGCTTCGCCATTGCGAGCACGTGCAGCAGTGTGGTAGGAGATAGATATACAGAGGAAAAACACTCCAGTTTCATTTTATTTTTATTTATTTACTATTTTATTAAAAATGTAAAAATTAGAAAGCTATCAAAAAAGACTGATGAATTCCTACTAAACAGGCAAGCATGTAGCAGCTGTGGGAGGAAGGGAAGGAATGGTGACATTTTTCAAAATAGCATTTGGTATTACAGATTGATGCATGAAAAATAAAAACAAGGCTAAACTATTGAGTCAACAAATTATTATTATTATAGCTGCTTTTATGAGATGATCTTGTTCTGCTCTTGGATTAAGCTGCAAATTTCAGTCACTCGTTAGCATTCCTTCTTTGAAATGACTTTACTGTGGTTGTATATTAATTTGATGTCTACGAGTTTCCTAAGATAGAAGATTGACTTGACCTGTAGCTGATGCCAGAGGGATTGAATACCGTGTCCCTTCAGCAAATCAGTGCTGACTTTAACCCTTATATGGTAAAGCCTAGCAAGGGCAAAACAATATCATCATTATTTTTCTAACTTCCAGCACTTCATTAACTATGACACCACATAGGGGTTATATAACTGTGAGCATAACTTTGTAAAGTTTATAAACATAACAGAACGTTCTCACGGGTGTCCCAGGCCAGGCTGCATGCCGTCGCTTTGTGGGGTCAACCAAAGTTCCTTCTCCAGACAGCTCACCCTTCCGTGGTGAGGAGAGGCAGGCTGCCCACACTGGCTTTCCCAGCACTAACCCGCTGCATTCGGGCTCAGCAGCCCTGTATTCCTGCCAGACCGTCACCAGAGGAAGACGGATTGCCTCTTAATATCATTTCTCGTAAGCTTCGCCAATCTGGGTCTTTTTCCAGTCTCTGGGTTCTTAGCGCTTGACCCTCCCCATGTGGCATTCCTTGAGGCTCTGGGCTGAAAAGACCATGGAGTCCCTCGGGAGAAGCTGCAAGGAATCCAGGACAAGAGGTCTAGGAGCATGCACAGAATCGAGGCCATCGTAGCCACCCAGTGGAGAGCACAGCAGCCTCATCCCTAACCTCAGACGAGGCTTAGAAAACATCCTCCAAGTCTCTGCCACTGAGTCTGGGCTGGGTAGTGATAGGTCTCTAAAGGTCATGACTCTTTCTTAACTTTCCTAACCATGCTGATGCTCATACAGAATGTGCAGCCATACTAGCGCAGAGGCTACCGGGGACTCTCCTCAGAGATCATCCATTCCAGAGCCTTGATGTTACAAGTCTGTATCCTAACAACAGTTTTGGCTAAAGAATACTTTGGCATTGTCACCACATGGTTGTAAGACATGTACCTTACACAATTCCACTGAGTTCTCTCCTTACTCCATCTTTTTATATTTTGAATCATGAAGGGTGTTTTGCTTTGTTTTTTAAAACTTTATTGTTTCCTAACAGTGTTGGGCTCACCATGAAACTGACCAAAAGGTACAGAGATTTCCATATACTCCCACCCCAAAAGTATATCCCCAGAGACCCCCAACAGCCTCTCCTGGAGTCTCTGCACATTGTGTAGGTTGCAATTGATGGACCTACACTAACACCCATCACAAGAACCCCAGTCTTAAGTTTGCCTGTGGGTTCACTCTTGATGTGGTATATCCTTTGAGTTTGGACAAACATATAACAAGTCTTTCCTCCCTCTCAATTTCTGTGCTATTTTAGGAAATGTATAAAACTCTGTTTCTCTTTGAAACCTTTTCTTCTCTCCCAGCATGATTTTTAACACAATTTTTAAACAAACACAAAGTATTCTCTCTACCTCTCCCCAAATCCATCTGGGCCTCAGAGAGCCAAGTTCAAGTGGAGGAGGATGGCTCATCTGATCTCCTGCCAGCCTCTACCCAGCTTTCAAAATAGCTTGAGAGCCGGGCGTGGTGGCGCACGCTTGTGATCCCAGCATTCGGGAGGCTGAGACCTGAGGATCATGGTTTGCAGACAGCCTCAGCTACTTAGTGAGGCCCTCTGCAACTCAGTGAGACCCGGTTTCAAAATAAAGAATGAAAAATAGGGCAGGGGGTGTAGCCCGGAGGTCAAACGTCAATGCTTGACGTTTGGAGGTCAAATGCTTGAGTAACCCAAAACTCAAAACCTCCATGAGAATCTCAAAAAATCTCAAAGAATATTTCTCAAAGGATCTCTCAAAGAGACTTTTTAAGAAATTTCTTCCAAAAAGAGTGCGAGACACCAGGAGGCGAAGATTTGAGAAGTAGTAAAACTGGAGTTGGAGCCCAGGATCAGACATTTAATTGTTAAGTGTCCTGGGCAAGTTGCTTAGACCTTGTTACCTCAGTTTACTAAAATTAAGGTCATAAGAGTGACTTGACTTCAGGACTTGATAAGATATATATAATACTCAGTAGTGGCTGGCGTGTAGTAAGTTCTTAATAAGTAGCAGTGAGGGTTAGTGCGGACATTCACGAGATTAAAGATCTCACTGTATTCAGATGAATGTTTAATTTTTTCCTCTCTCTTTCTCCTCCTCCTGCTTTTCTTTCTTCTTCTTCTGTGATGCTGGGGATTGAACCCAGTGCCTCACAAAAATGTCCTGCCACTAAGTTACATTTCCTAGCCTCTTGGGTTTTGTTTTTGTTTTGTCTCTTTGTGTTTGTTTTAGCAACCAAGTAGCTTTGCTAACCTAGCACTTAGCCTATTTACTTTTATCCTGTGCCTTTTCTGTAGTCTCCAAATTCTTAGTTCAGGCCTGATTTAAGGAAAGGTGTTGGCCAGGAACACCTCATCTGCTACTGCCCCCTCCACCTGCTCCCACTGCCCCAAATTGGGGGGAGCACCAACCGCACTATTTTCTCTCTACATGGTATAGATACATGAACTATAAAGAAAAAACAAGGGTGTATTTTTTTAAATTGTCCTGGAAATTAAGGGAAAGATGACCACTTTTTCAGAGGAGAATTTCCAGGGGATGGCTCCTCCTCCTGACGGTCAAGCAAGTAGCTGTAGCCCAGGCATCACTGTGCTATTAGCTTATAGAAAAGCGAAAGTTCATTGAACCTGCAGCTTCTGAAGGTCCCAACAGGCAGAAAAACCACTTCAGAAAAACAAAAATCAACTGTAGTATCTATAATCATAGGATATAAGATTGATCCCGATCATCTTTCTTCTCATAAAGTTTAGGTGCCAGAGCTTGGGTGAAGCCATAACACCAAAGTGAAACCTGCTCAGCTCTAAAGCAAGTACGGCTGGCTTTTAACCAATGCCATGGTCTAAAACACTATAGAGGCTACATAGGGAAGCAGTTCGAGCTGTAGGTTTTGACACTGTTGTTGTTTGGGGTTTTTGTTTTGTTTTGTTTTGTTATTTGCTTTGTTGTTGTTGTTGTTTGTTCATTTTGTGTTACTGGGGATTGAACCCAGGGCCATTCCCCCTCTGAGCTATAATCTGAGCCCTTTTTATTTTTTTTATTTTAAAACAGTCTTGCTAAATTTGCTGAGGCTGACCTCGAACATGTGATCCTCCTGTCTCTGCCTCCCTAGCACTAGGACTGCGGGCATGTGCCACCATGAAGGCTAGGGATGCAGAGGTTTTTGACAGATTGGGTCCCTCCCCGCAGGGGCAGGACCTTAGAAAAGGAGGAGACTGCTGAGATATGGCTAGGTGATGTCGCGAGAGGGTCGGCGCTCCTATGCGTAGCCCACCCACAAGACGTAAACCTTAAAAGCAAGGGCATTTCCTTTCCAGCGATGGAGGAGCTTGGAGGTCTCTAGGAGTGGTCCAGCCCCTATTCCCGAGAGAAGACCACATTAAAATTCTTTTCTGGCGCACCTGGTCTCTCTCGCCTTTTTACTGCTCCAAAAACCTAAGAGTTTTTAGCACAGAGATTAAGTCATTCTCTTAATCTCTCACTCAGTAGTGCTCCTGAGCTTCTGCTCTCCGCAGCAAAGCATGGAACCAGGCCCTGAAGAACACTGATGGAAAAAAATGGTCGCAGTTCCAGCCTCCATGGACCTTAAAGTTGAGGAGTCAGACCACAAGCCATCAGTAAGCAAGGGAACATAAATAATGTACATATACATGGCATAATTGCCAAGAGGGAGAGAAGTGTGGATGATGGTGAATATCTAGACAACATCCTTAGATCAGCTGTTGAAAGAATACCTTCTTGAGAGGAGTCAGGTCACCTGAGCTGCAAAATGAGGATTTAGCCTTGGGGAAATTTCAGGAAATAGAACCCTTGGTAGAAGTAACAGCCTGAGGCTGAATAGAGCTTTGTGTGTAAACAGTATGGTATCTGACATCCTGGCCTTCAAATCTTTGCTCTGTGCCTACTACCTACCTGGACAAGTAAGCCTGGGTAGTAAATATTGTCCTTAGCAGTGCAAGCTATTGAGAGAGCCATCAGTGTTCACTGGGCTTAACCACTCACCAGACAAGTGCCCTTCAGTTATATAGAAGTAATATAAGCAAAACTTAGAGTTTCCTTATCCCCTCTGTTTCTTAGTTTTCACCATTGTAAAATGGAGCTAATAATACCTAGTTTCTTGGATTGTTGTCAAAATTACATAAGATTAAAAGTAAACATGAAGAGTAGGGTTTATCACATAGGAGATGTAAAATCATCCTAGCATGGTGGTGACGCCTGTAATTCCAGAACTTGGAAGACTGAAATAGGAGGACCACAGGTTCAAAGACAGCATCAGCAACTTAGCAAGACCCTGTTTCAAAACAAAAAAATAAAAAAAGAACTTGGGATATAGTGTGAAGGTAGAATTCCCCTTGGGTTCAATTCCTAGTACCAACAAAACATACAATCAATAAATATTAAATATTCTTATATTAAAATTATCTTTATTATTGTTGTGATTAATGTTATTAAACTTCTGTGGCTTTCAGAGGGTTAAAAAAAAGAGGAAAATAATAATAAAATCTGCCTCAGATTTCTGCAGAAGATTCCATGAGATAATATATGTAAAATTCTTAGTACATGCTGCCTCGTACAACCCACACAAGACTCTGTAGCTATCACTACTGTCATTTTTGTATTAATAGTAGTTTGGGCTCTGCATTGACTCTAGTATCAGATCTACATGATTTCTAAATTGCCTGAACCCCAAAATTCCTAGAGTGTTGAAATATTCTTAAAAACTGAACTTTAGCCAACCTTTCATTTGATGCGAGTCCATATTCTATACATAAAATGGTCATTTGTGAGACTTGGGTTTTCATATCTGTCATTAGACTGTCCTCAGTCGTCTCCTGTATATGCAGTGAAGTCCCCCATCAGAGCTGCTTTGGCCACTTTGGGACCTAGATGTATAGTTAAATGTGCCTGTTGGTGCTTGTCATATGGCTTTATTTCTGCCTTTTCCTTTTTATCTCAGGAAGGAACAGAAAGAACACAGAGTTAGATATGGCCCATCTCCAAGCTTCTCACATTCTCCATGTCCATTGTGTACCAGGAGTTAGGGCGTGAAGGGGTCACTGATGCAGGGTAAAGAGGGAAGGTTTTGCCACCATTGGTTGCTAGTCTGACCATTTTTGTAGGATAGTTAATGAAGTATACAATGTTCTGGAAATAACTTCAAAGAAAGGAAAAAAGCAAGGAAGGGAGGAAGGAAAGAAGGAAGGAAGGAGTCAAGAGCTCAGGAAGCAGAGATAGGCACACTGTCCTAGATCATAGCCATGTTCAGAGAGAAGTATAGGAAATAAAAGAAACATGTCGAGCGTGGTAGCACACACTTGTAATCCCAGCATTTGGGAGTCAGAGACTGGAGGATCACGGTTCGCGGACAGCATCAGCTACTTAGTGAGGCCCTTCACAGTGAGACCCTGTTTCAAAAAATATAAAGAATAAAATTTAGGACCAGCGTATAGCTCGGAGGAAGAATGCTTCTGAGTTCTATCCCCAGTACCACAAAAAAAAAAAAAGGAAAAGAAAAGAAAAGACAAAAATACAAGGCCTCTTTTGTGCAGATCACACAGACACCAACCCAGAGACTCAGAGGCAATCAGGGACGTCTAATGATGCTCTCATCTCTTAAGTCTTCATTTACTTCTCTTTTATTTGATTTTCCCAAGAAATTGTTTGTGAACAACATTAAAACTCGGTGCCTAAAATGCAAGACAAATATACATATGTATGTATTTATATATGTGCGCACAAATATATGTGTGTGTGATTTAAGTCAGTTTAATTGAAATTCAGTTTTGCTTTGTGATAGACATCGTTAATATGACAAAGTAGGATTTTCCAGTTTCTCAACTTCTTTTGTTCCCATATCAACTCTTGGTATAAATTGTGGTGTGTGTGCGCGCACGCACGCCCATGCAAGTATGTGTTTGTTACTGGGAGTTTAATGCAGATCATTTTATCTCCGAGCTACACCTCAGCTCTATTTTACTAAGTTGCAGAGGGTCTCACCAAGTTGCTGAGGCTGGCTGCAGACCCGAGATCCTCTTGTCTCAGTCTTCCAAGTACTGAGATTACAGGTGTGTGCTACCACACCCACCTGGCTCCTTTGTGTAAATTTAGTGAAGGAAGGTATTTCTGCCATCTTAGAATGATGAAAGGGGACACAGAAGAAATCTAAGTTGGAGACGGGTTTTCTGAGAAATAGATTCCTCACAGCTGAAGCGTTTGAATACACTTTAGGATTTGTGGTATTTTAGGTTTAACATTATTTGAAAGTATATTTCTAGGATACTTTAATGAAACCGCAAGAGTCCTTGGTTCTAAGATAGACTTCTCGGTTATTTTTCCCATTAAGTAAAGCAAGGAGACACCTACAATTTCTTTCTTTGGTGCTTATCCTTTCATTTTCTTGTCAGTGTAATAAAAGGTGATCTGGAATTAAGGTCAGAAAAAGCAGAGACTTCCCTGATGAAATCTATTATATCTCTGACAATTTGCTTAAACACTCAAAATGTTTACTTTTCTGTTTACAAAATGAGAAAGCTGGTTTATGAGATTTCCCAGCTTACTTCCATCCATGAAGTTTTAAGCCTCCAACTGTGATCAATCCTAAGATTTCTCTCGGTCATTTTTGCCCTAAATTTTAATGCAATATGTGTTTTTAGGTACTGGATAGAGGCCAGCACATGTGAATAGAGGATGCTGTACATGCAATTCTTCTTATAATAGACATAATTGTTTCATCAGGCATAGTAAACTGAAACGTCAACTACCCAGTAGTTGTTGACTGCTCTATGTTTACCCATGTGTGCAGGACACGGCTGTGGTAAGCACCATCCCATGTAGACATGTGATAATTTTAGGGCATAATTCTCTCAAAGTAAGTCTCAGGCAAAGCAACTGAAAATTCCACCAGCATCTTTTATTCTACTTATATGCTTGGGACGATATCTTTAGGTTACAATCAGTCAAAGAAAAGACAATATAGTTTAGTCTTTTTTTATTTTTATTTTTATTTTTTATTTTGATTTGTGATCTTACCACCCTGCTGGACTTAGTTACTCTTTGTCATTTGAAGTGAAAAAACAGAGAATAAAAGCAAAATCAGCTGCATACACTAATGCATGCCACTTAGACAAGGATGGTGTTCTGATTTCCCCCCTTTAAGGACAACAGTGGCTACTGAAACTGTTTAGCCTCCATTTTTAACCCTCTTGGTGCTGGGGCGAGGGCATTATTCGTGTATGTAGAGTTCATTTAGTCAGAGATGTAGAGAAGTGCTAACAGCTGAACAATATTCATTGCCACTGCAGTGGGAAAAAAAGAGGCTGTCTTTAGAGCATTCTTTTCATACTTTGTAGCTCTAAAAGTAGCCAGTTAATTAGATTCCATGGTTACTGCTATTGTAATATCTGCTTATTTGAAGTGCAAAGATAATCATCAATTGTACACTCTTGACTACACTATTAATGGCTTTAATACCCACATTGTGTTTACATTTTGCATTGTAACGAACACTTAGCTATTGTGGTTTTCAACACGTAGTAATTCAGCGAAGACTGTCTCCGTGCAATGCCCTTGCGTTTTATTCTGCAGTATTAAGTGTTGTTTTTCTAGCGAGGTCTTGAAATGTGGGGCATTATGTATGAGTTATGCTAATTTGTTAGGGCAATGAATACATTAATTTCATTAGTAAATGGCCTCAAAGCAATAATTACCAGTGTAGGTGTGTCAAAAGCGATCATGTTCAGTTTTGCCAGTTAATTATTAAGATTTTGTTCTGAGGGGCCCAGATTTGACATCCAGCTTCAATTTAGCCATAAATAAAACCCTAAAGTATGTAGTGATGAAGAAATGAAGCCAAGAACTTGTTTTGCACTTTCATATTTCCACTTTTTGTCCATTTGTGACTGCCAATAAGATGCCAGAATAATTAGTGTCGGTGACATAAAATTTTAGTATTCCCCAAAAAGATCCATTTTATTAAAAATAGCAGCTATGCTTTCTCGATACCCTTCTTTGCCTTCCCTAACTGGATTTTAAATTATCTACAAAGAAGTATGTAACTTGCTAAGATGAATTCCTCTTAGAATTGTTGTCTGCAGTTCCTCTTTAAAACTCACTTCATTTTTTTTAATAAATGGAATTTTCCTCTAATGGATTAATTGGCTCCGTGAGTCTGCTATATTATTATACTCCTTGAACCATTTGCTGCTAAGCAGTAATAGAAGAACCTATATCCCAGTATTAATTTCCACAAAAATCTGACATTCTTTTTATAATCATACACCTGTTGGAACCATTTAATGCATCTCCATTTGCTAAAATCATGTGTGAGGTCGTTTGAATCTGAGCAATCGCTGGGGCTGTTTATGGAATCTTGGAATACTAAACCGTTTTCAGTGTCCTGGTATTCTGCTCTAATGGGAAAATAATACTCTCCAGAATCTTTGGAGAAAAGAAATACTGTGCTGTTTGAGGAACAGATGACACACACGTATGTAAAGAATGGGCACGTGAGCCATAGGGAGAGGGAAGCAGGCAGATGTTGGAGGAGTGCATGGGAGAGGAATACGCTATGGAAGAAAATACAAGAAAGTAGCAGGTCAGGTCGAAAGTTTGCTGCCACCAGAGTCTCATCATTCGAAAGAGGCTTTGGCTGGCTGTGCAAAGGCTTGTTGTCAAGCCAAACACCAGCAAGGACCTTCCTCATACTGATGGTGATAGAATGATGGAGCTAGCCAGCTAAGAAACTGATTTCTACTTCTAGACTCTTGCTACCTCAAAGGAGAGAGACAGGCACCTCTGTCCCCCAATCAGTTTTCTGGGCAGTGAACCTGGAAGTACAGCCTTCTCACTCCACCTCCACCTTCCGCATTGGCTATATAACAAGATTTATTTTATTATTATTTTTTAATTTTTTGGTGGTGCTGGGGTTCCTGGAAGCCTTCCTACCTCTGGGCTACACTCCCAGACCTATTTTATACTTTTTTATTTGGAAACAGGGTCTCTTAAGCCAGTGCGGCTGGCTTCGAAACTGCGCCATCCTCCCGTCTCCGCCTCCCAAGTGCGGGGATTACAAGCGTGCGTCACCACGCCTGGCAACAGGATATATTTTAAAACACTTTCAAAATGTACCCAGATAACATTTGGGACCTGAAGCTTGGTTTTTATGTGCAATAAAACATCTTACACCCAGGATTTAGAAAGACAGGTATTGTTTTACTCTAAAGCAAGTTTTAATTTACTTCATGGATGGAAAATGAATTGAATCCTGTTCTTTTTTAACAGATCAAGAGTGTTGGGACAAAGGTGATATTGGTATCAATTTTCTGATGATGATTCTGAGTGTTAAGGATTAGTTGCAAAAGATCTCCCCTTGTTCCTTTAAATTAATTTAAGATTCCACACTTTTGAAGTAAGTCTGGTTTAGACTAGCACAGTCTAGACATTATTTAAAGATACTTGATTGACATTAATTTATTTTAAGTAGGATCTCGACTGGTAATCTTGATTTGTTTAACTATTACCTACATTTTTAAAAATGTTTGCAGGTATGAATTACTATTTTTGTGAAATGTACACGGGAAAATTTAGAGGCAAAAGAGCTGTCTTCTTTTTTTCTTTTTTCTTTTGCGGTACTAGAGATAGAACAGAGGGGCATTCTACCTCTGAGCTACACCCCTAGCCCTATTTCATTTTACTGCCCATTTTAAAAGAGAAGTTAGAGGCATTAAATTTGAGTTACAATATAGAGATTAAGGACCGGGGCCTCTACATCGCACAGATCAAGAGTGGCTCTATTTATATCACATTCATTTAAGTGAGAGCTGACACTAACGCTGTTGTCGTGCGCAGCGCAGAGCTGCGCGGCCACACAAAGCAGCACTACTCAGGACTCAAGATTTAGGTCTCTCTAAACTCTGCCACTTGATCTACATGGCTTTGAACAAGTCACAAAACCTTTCTGAGTCACTGTCTTCCCCACTGTAATACGGCAATAATACCCTGTTACCTGGAGGTGTCATGCAGAGGTAAGGAGCTCCACACATGTTGGCAAGCCTGACACATGGAAAGAACCCAGTAAATATTAGCTTTAATTTTTAAACTTAATAGTGGTATCATTTTTATTCGACGGTAGTGTCAGAACTCTGCAAACGCAGGAAGCCTGCACATAAGGCATGCTTTCTTGGCCCCAGCTCTTCCCTGATTTTAACTCAGTTGCAGATTCTCAGGCTTAGCACCCTGCTACAAGAATTTGAACTAGTCACCCTGCCCCTTAAATGTCCTTCAGTGTAGTTTTTTTTTTCTGAGCCACACTCCCTTCATTTGTTTTTTTCTCATTGACTCTTTCCCCCTCCCTCCCAAGTCCCTCCCAGGGTTTCCACCCATCCCCCAAGCTCTCTGCTCCTCAGTTACAGTCACTTTCCAGGTCAGTCACAGAGAGCCCTGGGCACGCCCCTCATGTCCCTGCATCCTACACAGTGCTGTGACCACTGAGATCTGGCTCATGCAGAGAACCTGCACATGGAGGTTGAGCCAACTGATTTTTAAAGTTGATGAATCTCTTAAATAATATTCCTCCAAATCTCTTTCTTGCAACCTGCCACAAGATACTTGTGTTACTACTGCTATGCACCATCAATTGCGCTAAGCCTTTACATAATTTTATTATTTAATAATCACTGACTTATAGGTATATATATTATTGCTCCTCTAGGGGTGATAAAACCAAGACTTGGAGAGAGTTTGAGTTACCTACCCAAGTTCATATAACTGGTAAACTACTGAAATATTTACTTAAGCCCCAATGTGGCTTCAGATTCTGTTCTCTTAGCCACTGCCCTCTACACCCTTTCAGTAGATGTTACAGATGCTGACTCAGTCAAATCTGTCACTCAAAGGTAAGCCTTGAGTGTAAATGTAGAGGGAAAAAATAAAAACCTTATTACCATAGATAACCAATTTTTTTTTACCTTAGTTCACAGCATTTTAACCTAATTCTTACTACACTTATTTATTTATTGTAGGAACATCATTAATGGAAGAAACACCACAAATCTGCAAGCTAATGAGCTAAAGATGGCGGAGTTACCCATATGGTTAGGAAGAATGCTTGTCAATCTCATGATGGTTGTCCTCTAGGATTTATGTTACCATTCAAGCAAGCCCTGATTTAAACACCAACAGAACAGGATGATGCTAACAGGTGGAATTCAGACACCACCAAAAGACCCATACAGTTAATGTTCTTACATGAGAAACCCCAGTAAACATTTTCTGCAACCGTTTCCATTTGAGAAGTTGCTAATATGTGGACCTGAGAAACACCAAAGTCAACATCAGAGGTGAGTAGAATAAAATCAAGGATTATCTCAAACAGCACTACATTTCCTACCAATACATTTAATTATTTTTCAGTGTATTTTCAAAGATCAGAAATAGGGATATGACTAATCATGAAAAATTTCAAATACACATATAAAGGATCGATCATGAGACTTTAGAATAGAATGGGCTCTCCCTATAGAAAAGATGGAGAAACACTGAATACTTTGAATCCCATGGTGGAACTTAGAGAAGACATAAATATAAGTTCTGAAGGTGTCCTTTCTCTCTTTAATGAGAGAGTGTGTACACTCATTCCACAAAGCCCCTAAACAAATGTTATACATCCGTAGCTGTATGTAAGAACAGGCCTAGGTCTATGGGGAAAAGCGTGAAAGGCAAGTAGGTGATTTCTCCTACCCAACCTGCCATTTCTGCTGACGTCTGCTCTTCTCCTTAAACCTGGAATTTTTAAAAGATAAGATACCCAGGAATGATATAGCCGGATCATAAGGTGGATCCATTCCCAGTTTTCTAAGGAATCTCCACACTGATCTCTATAGCAGCTGAACTAATTTGTGCTTCCACTGACAGTGTAAATTTCCTCTTTCTCACCAGCACTGGCCAGTATTTGTTGTTATTTGACTTATTTATGCTTGCCACTCTGATTGGGGTTAGATGGAATCTCAGCATAGTTTTGATTTGCATCTCCCTGGTGGCTAATAATGCTGAACATTTGTTCATGTATCTATTGGCCATTTGTATCTCTTCTTTTGTGAAGCGTCTATTCAATTCAGTTGCCCATTTCTTGTTTGGGTTATTTGTTTTGCTAGTGTAGAATCTTTTGAGCTCTTTGTATATCCTGGACATTAGTCCTCTACAATAATGTATGCATACCCATGTTCATAGCAGCACAATTCTTAATAGCCAAAATATGGAACCAACCTAGGTCTCCATCAACAGATGAATGGATTGCAAAATTATGGGAAATATGCACAATGGAATTTTACTCAGCAATAAAGAAGAAGAAAATCATGTCATTCACAAGAAGATGGAAAGACCTGGAGAAGATTATGTGAAGTGAGATCAGCCAAGCCCAGAAAGAAAAGAAACATATGTTTTCTCTAATATGCTTAAACTAGGGACTATTAGAAATACCAGAGGGACTCCAGATAATAGATGGGAAACCTCAACAAAGCTAGAAAGGAAGGGTAGGAGAGGAAGAAGACTGAGGTTGATTAACTGGAGGAGCTACATTTGAATATGTGTATAAGTGTGAATGGTCACCCTGGACACTCATTGTTGGGAGGGAGAAAGGAGAAATTGGGAGGAGGGCATAAGCACTGTGTGAATTATGATATTTTCAATATGATCCATATAAAAATAAAAAATAAAAATAAAAATAATTAAAAAAAGATACTCCCAGAGTTAAATCGAGTCAGATGAAAATGAAAGTGTACCTACGTTTTGTCCCCATGCTCCACTACATCCCCACTGATGCTTGTCACCTCTGGGGACAGGTGGAGGGAGGAGCTGAGGCCCCATGACCCTGGACACACAGCTTGCATTTATGAAAGATCCCTTAATGTCAAACCCGGAGAAACCAAGTTATTTCACATTAATCTACCTCCCAGCATCCTGGCAGGTTAGTGTCCTGTTCTCTCACATTTATATACTGTCTGCCTCCAGAAGCATCAGCAGGCCCAGCAGCCAGAGCTTCTTTTGGTGAACACAGTCTGCCTGACTCCAAGAGGAGAGCCATCCTTCCAAGCCTGTTGTACTCTCTTTGTGGAGATCTCTAGGCTGTCACACTAAGGCCGGGACACAGGCATCAGCCAGGTGGCCTCGTGTATCCACTGGGAAGACAGCACAGTTGTGTTCTCTCCTGCTACATAACCAAAGTGAAGAAAAGCTTCGCTAGTGGAGCCAGAATGTGGATCTAGAACTTGTTAAATAGGCTGTCCTTCTACTCGTTCACATGGGTTGGGGTGAAATTTGAACTTCTGAATTTTAAATTAATATTTATGGCACAATTTAATACACATTTAGTAATGTAAAGAAACTGATTGAAAGATGTGGTTTGCACATAAGCCCCACCAGAAACTCATTTACTAACAGAATCCAACCCTAAGTAAAATAAACAGCTTTGCTTTCTACTGACATTTTATAACCACCTTAAGGGAAAGGTGGAGAGGGGAATTGGGTTTCCATGTGGATTTAATTCAAGAACTTCCCGAGAAACTGCTTGAAGGCAATACAGTAGTGCGCCAACTTTCTTCTGTTAAGTCACAAAAAAATAGACTGTACCAAATAGAGGGGATCAACCACAGCTGCAAAGAGGAAATTTAGAATTATCATCATACCGGTATCAGAAGGTCCTTTATGTTTATAGCTTCATAAAAGTTCACAGTTAGAGCATTTGCTGCCAACTAATAAAAAAGTAATGAAAAATTTTGCAGATTTTTTTGTGTAGACAGCAGTTACCTAATCCCTAAATCCTGATGAATTCATATATTCAAAAATATTTAAAAGGCAAACTAGACCCAAGCATTTATTTGTGATCCCTTTAAAGGTACCAGTCTCAACCTCATTAACAGATAAGAAACAACTCTATCACTTGGCTGTACATCAGTATACGTTTGAAAGGTATGCTCTGATTTCTTTATTGCCCAAATATTGAAAGAACCATAATTAAGCAATGACACTCCAGGGCGAATGTTATCAGGCAATAATGAAGGCCTTGTCCCTTTACTGTTCCTTGATGTGGGTTATTACCCAGGAACCCTGCCTCCCATGTCTTTTTGAGATTATAAAGGAAATCTCTTTTACCTTTACTTTTCAAATGAATTCTAACAAGGGAGCTTTTGTATGTACTGTACGAAACATATCCATCCATTCAGAGGAACACAGTTCCTATTTGGAAGGGTGAAAGGAAGCACAGTAGAAGGGTTTGAAAATATTTCTTCTGCTATTTTTGGTGCTGAGGCTCTTGTCCCCCCACACCCCACCAGGGTATTTTTTAATATGAAAGAGCAGACACCTTCTGTGTGTTTCATAAGTTTCTTGTGTCCCCCTTCCTGTTCATATCAGTTTCGGAGCCCTGAGCCATCAGCCTGGCCTGGCCCGGCTAGTAGGCTTTAGCCTCAAACAGATTGTCCTTAACCTTGACTTTTCATTAGAGAGCAAAAAGTGGGGAGGTGGGGGAGGAGGGGAATTAAAATTGGAGGTGTTTCAAGCGTCTGTACTACATTAGGCCACTATATGAAAAAGTCATATGGTTGGAAATGAAAAGGTGAAGTGTGTTGCTTGTGATCTGGCATTAAAATTCATTGCCGTGCAGAGCTCATAAAAATCTGTATATAAATGTTGCTGTTGTTATTTATGAATAATAATTGTATGATAATGCCTCTTCTTTCCTTAATTATTTGTGTGGAGTCTTCAGACCATTTAGTTATTATTATTATTTATAAAATCTGTGCACTTACTGAGTACTTTGTGCCAATGACTGTCTTCACATGCTTGCACACAGCATCTCAGTTCCACTTCACAATAACTACCATGTATCCACATAGGAGCATGTGTTATGGGCTATAACTTCTACTAAGTAAAGGAGCTAAGTGAAGAGGGAGGACAGATCCCTGTCCAGGTCAAGAGGCTGAAAAGCCCAGCATCTTAGCTAGTTTACTCCATGAATCATTGCCATCCCCAGGCCCAGACCCGCATTAAATAAGTAAATAAAGAGTAGCCTTTTACAGCTAAAGAAATCAAGACTGAAAGAAACAATTAACTTATAAATGTCACATAGTTATCCAGCAGCGGACCAGAGAATGGAAAGCAGACATTTCTGAATATGGCTCGTTGCCTCAACCACAAAACCACGTCGTCTGAACTCTTTTGATGATCCTTTCTTTGGGAATGGTTATTAACGTTGGAAAGCTTGAACGGCCGTGATGGAAGTCTAGATTAGCACCAATTGCATTTTTTTTATTAACAAAAATATAAGCTTACCCATGAGAGCTACTGCCTGGGAGGTATGAAAGAAATATCCAGACAGAGGATCAAAATAAAACAAACCCAATTTAAAAGCCCTCCTTTTACCATAAATTCAGTGCACTAGAGGTCAAATCAGACCCCTGGGTGCAAATGAAGTTGAGTACATCTCTCACTTAACACAGATGTTTTACTCTCCTTGGACAACCACTTTTTTTGGTAACAGGATTCTATTATATATAAAATGGAAATGCTACCAGCTTGGAGTTTCTGCAGATTTTCAGGGCTTTTGAAAATTCCTTTTCCAGTGAGGATGTGAATCAAGTAGAAACAGAATCAATCTCTCTCTCTCTCTCTCTCTCTCTCTCTCTCTCTCTCTCTCTCTCTCTCTCTCTCTCCAAAAAAAGACAAAAGCTCTCTGGAGAATCCCTTCAGGTGCCCACCCTGATGTTGCATCCTGTCCTGCTGGAGTGAATTTCAGGAGGGCTAACTACCTACGTACCCCTGGACTTGCCCGTTGTTCTGATTTTGCAGCATATCATTTTTCACAGGAGCACAGTTGCCAAGCACCGGCAAGATGCCCTGGTAAAGAACCCACACCTCGGCGCCTGCAGCCGCCCTGCCTGTCCCCTCAGACCCAGCCATTCCATCATCCCATCCCGCGTGGGATGCCTGGAGCTATTTGTTGAACTGCTTCATGTTACTCTTTGACTGAGAGAGAGACAAATGTTCCATATTATCTTTAATTTCCATAAAATTGTTTTAATCTTTGCTTTATAATAAATGTATAACAGCGCCCTCGGGGGATCTCTGTTTTGTATTATAGGTGTCTCCATTGGAGTTATGTGCAAGATAGAAATGGCTCAGCATTTGCCTTTCACCCAAAGAACTCAAAAGGTACTGGGACACACACACACAAAAAATTCCTCTGGGAATCATCCATAAGCACAACAAAATGGAAAATATCCTTTCCCCCTACTGTCGCCATCCAAATTCTGCATCCTGGAGACATGATTATTAGCCAAATGAGATCAGGAGCCTCGGCAGCAGGAGCTGGAAGATATTTACCTTCTTTCTGACTGTACTGGGCTTGGGTGTAATATTTATCTATATGCATATATACAGAGATCATTAAAATATATAATACATAGAGTCACAGCTCTAAGAATGCACTTAATTAAATAAACTAACACCCTTCCCCAGCCTGTCAGGTTTAAACTTAGCTCCAATGGTTCTGAAATATACCAACTTGATGAAAAAGGCGGAGAGGAGGGGCCTGGGATGGGGACCGTCCCATGAATACATTTTTTGACATTTTGTTTATTATCATTTTATCTGGGCTAGTGGTAAATGGATGGACTTGTCAGCAGAAATCTCTTGGTGAAGTAAATAAAGAAGCTTAATAGGCAGGGAGAATAGAAGGAACGGCGAGTTGCTCACAAAGAGATCTAATTTATTGGTTTCTTTTGCACTGAGATTCTGTTCTGGATTCTGGCTTTGCCAGAAGAAACAGCTGAGTGATGGCATTAATCCATACGCAGAGAAAGTGCTCTCTCTGGTAGACAGGGGGAGATGCGGCAAGATTCCTCGTGGACTTCCCCCAGTTCTGAATGTTACTACTTGCCTTGTTATGCTATGGTATCTCATGTAAAGCTAAAGCAAAGAAGGTCCTCTCTCTCCCTCTCTCTCTCTCTCCATATATACAATATTATATATTTGTGTCTCTTAATAAGTCCATGCTGCGTTCGTGTAAGAAAAATTTTGAATGTGGCCACACCAGTTACAATATTATGGTTATTTGGGTTTAAGCATAATAAAGATACCAACAAGGGCTCCTCAGTTATTAATATTTTTCAGGTTAAAAGGCAGCAATAAATCATAAAGAGGGTTTCCAAGCAGTAGCGCTTTTATAGAAAATTGCTTGCTATTTAAACAAAATATTTGCTCTTCATCTCAGGAAAATATGTGGATGCTTCTGAACAAGGAGCTATTCTACCTACTCTCTGCCTCTTATAATTAGCCCCAATCCTACTTTAAAAGTAGGTTTTTTAAAAAGTTTTTTTTTTTTTTAATTTTCTTGCCTGGATCAAAGGAAAACTGGGCCCAAGTTTGCTTTGGCCAAATGGGCAGTTCCTCCATTAGCAGCCTATGTTTCTCTACAAAGTATGGGGTTCTGACTTTAAAATAGTCCTGCTTTTATAACCTTCCTTCCAAACAGGCCTGAGCCCTTTATACAGCTCTTTTCTGGAGATGCACGAAGTAAGTTAAATAGCAAATTTTGGTCCAGTTGAAATGGGTAAGAATTTCTCTCCCCTACTTGTCAGTAGAGAAGAATCTCCTTCAGTTGTACACTTTGGGAAATACTTCTCTCATGAATCCTGAGCCCAGAGGTCTGCACAGAATGCAGCCATTTATCTCCAAAAGTTGGATTATTTACATCTTTGGGCGGGGGTTGGGAGGAGAAGGTCACACAGATATTAACCTATCTTTCTTCACTCCTGAATTAGACTTGCAGGTTAACAGAAAGTAATGGGTATTTTAGACCCTTGCATAGTGGCTCATTTGACCTCTTGACTTCGTTATAGCCTCTTAAGGAAGCCAACAAATTTGAATGGGCACATCTCAGTGATCCTATGGCTAATGATAGTTTATTGTTTATTCGTTTACACTGGAAGGAAAATGTAATCATGAATATCTGTTTAAATAATCCCTTCGGGCTAAAACAACTGTGTCAACAGCAGATGGGATCAGGTCCATAGGTGTAAAACAAACTCACCCACCATCACCCGGGTGGATGGCAGTGCCAATTTCATATTCTAAATTAGACGTGTTATTTTTTTTCCTCTCTGAACATAAGTTCCTAAAAAGAGTTCCTGGCATTCCAAGTAATGATTGTAAATCTACCAAGTTAATTTATGAACCAATAAAGTCCTGTCAAGTCTCCTTCTCATCTTCTGGAAAACAGGTCTGCAGAGAGGAAAAAAAAAAATAGCTAGTTACTAAGGAAATATATTCTTTCTGCTCGTAGAGTCCTCTTAAGCCTTGCTTTGGAGTCAGTTTCTGTGCACTGAAAAATATGGAAATCCCTTCACACACAGAAAGTATTTGGGGTGATAATGGTCTACATTGTTGGATACTAAGGCTTGAAGGAAATTAACAATAAATGCATCATTATTATATCCAAACTGCCATCAGATTAAATTCAAAACTCTAAATGAAAAGCTGAGGCTTTCGATTCTTAAGACACATAACATAAAATCAAGCCTGTTACAAGGAGACAGTATTTAAGATGTCCCCCCGCCTCCCTTCTCTTCTTAGTAAACACCTTGTAAATTAGTCTAAAATTTTCAAAATTTTCATTAATTGAGGCTCCTTTCCTGTTCATTTGTGTGTGGGTGTGAAAATACATCAAATTGTAACACACAAAATGTTGCGCTCTCAAGCCGCATTTCATAACATGATTTCATCAGATGGTCTTAATTTTCTGCATGACATTATCTTTTCAAGCTGACAGAAGACTGGGCTGTGATATTTGCATACTCAAGACAGAACCAAGCAGCTTAACTATGTTTCTGCTTGTGTGGGAAATTTGGGGCATTTTTACTTTGAGGAATCAAACAAATAAACCTTCATAAAAAAAAAAAGATTTCTTCTATGAATGACTTTGTTCTTGCCTTGCAATGAAAGGAACACTCTGAGCTATTTTTAAATGATACTGTAGTACCCAAACCAGTTGTCTTAATATATGTGATATGAATATATCCTTTCTCTTGAAGGTCTCCAAAATCCAGGCTAATTAGTCAAGGAATCTTGGCTATTTTAGTTGGCTAGTACCCATATAATTTTAAATGTGCAAAGAGGAGGTATTTTATGGACAGAAAGGTTTCACATGTAAAATCTTGAAATCCAGACAAAATTCATTACTAACTTTGAATTTAAAAAAAATCCAGCCATTGGGGTTTTTTGATGGGCTAGGCACCTATTCTTGTGTCAATGTCTCTTAACATGTCCCATCAATATCCCTTTCACATCAGAGACATTGTCAAGACAGTGACACGCATATTCATTATTCAATAAACATATACTTCTCTGGTGTCCGCAACAGGCTAGATGCTATTTTAGGCACTGTACATTTGAAATTATTTACTAACTAGTTTATAAATACAAAAAGATTAGAATTAACAGGTCATCGCCGGGCGTGGTGGCGCACGCTTGTAATCCCCGTGCTTGGGAGGCAGAGACAGGAGGATGACGCAGGTTCGAAGCCAGCTGCACTGGCTTAAGAGACCCTGTTTTCAAAAATAAAATAGGTCTGGGAGTGTAGCCCGGAGGTAGAAGGGCTTCCAGGAACCCCAGTACCACCAAAAAAAAAAAAAAAAAAGAAAAGAAAGAATTAGCAGGTCATCTCAGAGAAAAGAATATTGTAGTATTGAAATGACAATGAGAGACACAAGACCCAGTTGATTCCATGACCCATTCTGGACGTGATGCATTTAGAGGTGGCTGATGTGATGGTTAATTTTATGTGTTCATCTGAGTGGGCCACAGGATACCCAGAATATCTGCTTAAACATTATTTCATGGTGTGTTGGTGTTAATCTTTCTATAAAAAATTAGCATTTGAACTAGCGGGCTGAGTAAAGAAAATGGCCACATGCACACACGCATACACACACACACACACACACACACACACACACACACACACACACAGAGTGGGTGAGCATCATCCAATCTATTAAGGACATGAATAGTACTTAAAGATGGAGGAAGGTCGAAATTGCTCTTTGATTGGCTAAGCTGGGATGTCAATCTTCCTCTGTCCACATTCTTCTGATCCTCAGCCCATAGACTTGGACCATGACCTACACCATCAGTCACTGGCTCTTGGGCTTTGGATTGACACCACTGACTTTTCTGGGACCCTACTTTGCAGATTGCACATTGTGGGATTTCTTAGACTCTCTAATCACATGAGCCAACACCTTATAATAAATCTGTTCATCTTCCTATCTATGAATCTGTCTATATGTTTCTCTACTCATCTGCCTATTATCTATCTATACTTGATTCTGTTGGAAAACCCTTACTAATACAGTGAGGAAGAACTGAAACTCAGTTCTTCTCTCAGTTCCATCCACTTTACAACAAACCACACTGTGTACCCCTCTCTCTGATGTGTATAAGTAAATAAAAACACTGTGAAAAAAATTAGTATTACTTGGAGTAAAGAATAGTTGCCAAGCCAGGCATGGTGGTGCACGCTTATAATCCCAGCATTTGGGAGGCTGAGACAGGAGGATCACGGTTCGCAGACAGCCTTAGCACTTAGTGAGGCCCTTTGCAACTCAGTGAGACCCTGTTTCAAAATAAAGAATAAAAAAAAATAGTGCTGGGGGTGTAGCTCGGAAGTAGAATGCCCCTGTACCAAAAAAAAAACAAAAATAGTTGCCCCCTACACACACCAACTTACTTTGTTTTAATAAGTGAGGTAGCATACTGGATTTTCTCTATGATAAGCGCAGATCTTATCAGACTAGTCTCGACATAATAGGTGCACATTCAATTCTAGCTGCTGCACCTTAAATCTAAAATTCTCTCATCAAGGTCAGCTCCATATTTCTAAGTCCACCAGTGCATTTTGATTCATCTCTCATTAACATCTGACACAGCTGCTCTGTTGACTTTGGAATAGAGTCTTGAAGTGGCTGCAGTGGAATCACGTGGATCAGCTCCCCTCACTGGTCCTGCCTTCTCTGTCTTCTTTTCTGTTTCCCCTCTCTTCCTGACCTCCAGCTTTGAAAAACAGACACATGCTGACAACATCCTGCTATGCATCTTCACACTTAACCTCTCCTCTGATCTTCAGATTATAGGGTCAAACTTCCTATGCAGACTCCACTTAGATATCTAACATACATTTCTATCAGTGAAGAGTTCTTACTGTAACAGAAAACTTGATTATCATGGGCTTAAACAGACTGGCTTATTTATGCCGATGATAAATGTTCTGGGGTTTGGTGGCACATAGCTGATGCCATGCTCCATGGAAGCCTCAAGGACCAGCTCTCCTCTGGCTTCCAGCTCCACCAGGCTTTGGTGTATATTTGCTTCTCAACATCATAGATGGCTGCTGCGACCCAGGTATGCTTTCTGCACTCCAGGAAAATGGCAGAAAGGCCAAAATGTACAGAGGGCAAAAGCCTTTTCCTCATGAGGCTATACCTTATTTTATTTTCATTTTGTCCAAGGAGTTCACTGGGCATGTCCACTTTTGTCTTACTAGCCAAAACTCTATCCCATGTGGAGATATGGTTGGGAATAGAAGTATTTTATCTTTCAGTTGGTATGATTTTAAAGTATGACATTAAAAGATCATTCCATTATGGTCTGAAAAGACACAGGGAAGTATGTCACAATTTTTTGAATTTGCTAGTGCTCACTTTGTGACCCAGGTTGTGATCTATTTTGGAGAAGTTTCTGTAAGCAGCTTAGAAAAATATGCTGTAGTTAGGTGGAATATTCTCTATGGGTCTAACAGGTCCATTTGGTTGATGGTGTTCTTTAGGTCTGAGACATCTTTACTGACCTCTTGTCTAGATGATCGGTCTCACGGTGTGAGAGGGGTGTTGAAGTCTCCCAGAATTATTGCATCAGACTTAAGTATGACTTAATGTCACAAAGAATCTGTTTTATAAAAGTAGCTGCCCCTATGTTTGGACATTCTACCTCTGAGCTACACCCCAGCCCTATTTTTTAGTCTTTATTTTTTTGAAACAGGGTCTCACTGAGTTGCGAAGGGCCTCACTAAGTAGCCAGGGCTGTCGGTGAACCACGATCTTCTGGTCTCAGCCTCCTGAATGCTGTGATTACAAGTGTACACCACCATGCCTGGTGCCAGGGGACTCTTTTAAAACCTCACACCACTTTTCATTTAGAACCCTTGTGATTCCCACCTCACTTGATATCAAATTCTAACTCCTCATTGCCAACAATGACCTCTTTGCTCCTTCCCTGGCTCTCTTGGGCCTCTTGCTTCTCACCCACACTGGCCTCCTGGGGGTGTCCAAGCATCCCACTGCACTCTCTGGGCCATGGGACCTCAAGCACTGGATTCCTATTTGTCTGCAAGCCTTACTGCCCCACTTTCTTCAGGTCTCTGTTTAACTATCATGTTGAAGAGCTCTTCCCCAAACTCCATAGGTAAAAGCAGCAACCCCAACCAGCTACACCTATTTCTATTTCTTTACATTGCTTTGATTTACTTTGTGACCAACAGATAGATAATTAGTTGCCTTTTTATTTGTGGGCTGGCCTATTTTCTGTTCCCTCCACTAAAATACATCTCCAAGATACTAGGGACTTGGTTTCATTCATTGCCTGTACATGGTATCACTGGGAACCAAGTAGCAGATTAATGTTTACATGGTGCCAAAATGATGCTAGATACATCATTTGCGTTATCCAGTTGAGTCCCTACAAAGCCACAAGGCAGGCACTACAGTATCCTCACTTTAGAATTTATAAAACAGAGGCTCAGAGAAGCTTGCAACTTACCAAGATCTCACAGTCAGTAAGTGGCAGAACCAGGATTTGATTCCACGTATACCTGACTCCAAAGCTCAGGCTCTTAACTCCACATTTTTATTGCCTTTCAATAAATACTGAAAGAATGATGGATATATTTACAGAGGAACAAAAGCTTCGCTGGATTTACTCATTCCCTGGGGCTTTACGCGGTTTAATTCCATTTGCATTGGATGCTCAATTGTACTGTCTCGTTTCCTGTGTTTTCTAATTTTTAGAGAAAATTTTCACAAGCCTCAGGAATCCTCTAAAAGGAGCCTCCTGGAATGAATCTACCGTGTTCCTTCCCCGCAGCCGTAATCTTTTAAGAGTTTGAAGACTGATCTTAAACTGGTTTGGATACTCTCCCTTTCAGCACCTTCTAAACAAGAAGAAAATATAGCACTACTTCATTTAATTGCTTAGGATGAGGGAAGCTGAAACGTGTGTGTAGGATTGCCTGTGTGCTTCAGAGTCTTATTTTGTAAATTGAGCTGGTTGCCCAGCGTTTCTTGTTGTGAGAGACTTGAGAGGAATTTGAAGTTGAAGAATCTACTGCTCAGGGAAGGTGAAGAATAGAACTCAGAAACTATGCAAATTAGCTTGGGAGCTGGACTTCGGAGAAATAGACTAGATTTATTTAACACGTGTTTTTATTAAAATAGAAAGTCTTAATTCTCCTGGACTTAGATACCTATTTTCTGTGAGTGTTATATTTTTGAGAGAATTGGTGAGGAAATTTGGCACACATAGTCTTAAATCTGTCTGCAGCAGAGGGTAGAAAATTTGATGATCCAAACTGCTGTGTTTGCTTGCTTGTGGGGTGTGTGTGTGTGTGTGTGTGTGTGTGTGTGTGTGTAGAGTGTACTACAAGTGGTGGTTTATCTGGGTCAGCCAGATAAACCAGGGCACTCCCTGCCACACCTTCAGTTCTTAAACATTTTGCTACCGGGTCTAACAAATATAGACAACTCTTTATCAGAAAATAAGACTAGTGAATGTGGTCGGGTTTACTCAATCCTGGCTCTTTAACTCTATCTGAGTTAAATTTTAACTCAAGGCTTTAAAGAGGCATTGAAGAGTTAAGAGTTGAGAAGGACCACAAAGAAACTATAGATTCTCTGAATTTTCATTGTACACAGGCAAATACAGAGAGCAAATCCTACAAAAGAGGGGAAGTGGGGTTCCTTGGGGCATCTGATCTTATGTGAGCAGCCCCAGGCTGGTAGTTACTCCTGTGCAGACTAATCTCCTACCCACTCTCACTGTTCAGCCTCTGACCCCAGCGTCACTTGCTGAGCTCACGTCAGAACAGTTCAGGGGTGACTACAAGCCAGGCCACATCATAAAAAGTTTCATAAATATTAGCTACATTTAGACCCTCTGGAATAAGGGTGATTACCCTCCCCTTTGCACAGAATAAACACTCAGAAAATACTGAAGATGCTGAAAAACAGAGTGATTAGGCGGCTTCCCCCAGGTCTCTCTGCTTAAAGTGGCAGGGCCTCATTAAAATCCCAGGCAGCCTCCTCCGGAGCCTGAGCTCCTTGCCAGGATGTAATACTGTTCCTGCAAATTGCAGAGAACCCTAACCATTAGCCAGCAGCTAGTGCCTGTGAAGTCATTAAAGTATACAATTTCCACTTCAGCTACCCGGAGTCATTCAACTGCTCTCGATGCTAAAGTGTCATTTAGAAGGTGGTTCTGGACAGGAGTCCCAAGTCTAAGTTTCTAGAAGCAACAGCTCTGCTGTGAGCTTAGTGGCATGACACAGAAAGTTACCCTCTCTAGGCTCTTCCGTTTTCTCAACTATAAAATGAGCAGGATAGCACAAGATGATTTTAAGGTCCCTTTCAGCTGTAACATTTTATGAGTCTGTGTCTTCTATTATCTCTTCCTATTTCTCTTGCTTCTTAAAAGTTATAGCAATTGGCTTTGGTACCAATGTGCACTACAAAGGCTGTAGATGTTGTTTGCAGTGATACTGAAGTGACTTCCTGTATCAATGTCCATGACTGCGCACAGGGACTCAGTGTCTAAGGTGGGAGACAAAAATAAGCAATGGCAAGCCAAGCGTGGTGGCGCACACTTTTAATCCCAGTGTTTGGGAGGCTTAAACAGGAGGATTGCGCAGGTTTGAAGCCAGCCTCAGCTACTTAGTGAGGCCCTTTGTAACTCAGTGAGACCCTGTTTCAAAATAAAGAATAAAAAATAGGACTGGGGTGTAACTTGGAGGTAAAATGCCCCTGGGCTCCATTCCCAGTACTTCAAAAAATTAAAAAATAAATAAATAAGCAATGGCGCCCTTTGACCCGAGAGGACTAGCACATCTGCCATCCTCCAGGTGAGTGGTGCAAGGGAGAGACAATTAAAAGGAATCTGCTTCAAAGGAAAACTGAATTTTTAGAAGCAAAAGCAAAAAGTGTTATTACCATTTAATATGAAAATAATATAAAATATATGAAAACAAGTGTACTGTTTATATAATGGCATGGGTTCACTATATTTCTGACTAGTTTTAATTCCTAATGTGAAGAATAAATCCAATGGTGACTTTGTTGTTGTTGTTGTTGGTGGTGGTGGTGGTGGTGGTGGTGGTGCTGGTGTGTGTGTGTGTGTTTTACTGGGGATTGAACACAGGAGCATTCTACCTCAGAGCTACCCCCCAAGTCATTTTATAAAATTATTTTGTTTTGAAATACAGTATCACCAGGTCACTGAGAGTCTTGCTACATTGTTGAGGCTGTCCTTGATCCTGCATCCTCCTATCTCAGCCTCCCAAGTACTAAGATTACAGGTACACGCCACCTGCCCCAGCTTGTTAATATTTTTCAACAAATTTTATGGTATCCTGATTAGACAACTTTCATTTCAAATTTTACCTATGATGTGGTTATTAAAAGTAACTTTTATTGTAGTGTTTAGGAATGCTTGATTCTCTTAGAGAACCAAGCTTATTAGTCCCTAAGTAACAAAGCACTCTCCTTTGTAGGTTTGTGTACTTTTTTTGAATATTCTTTCTTTTTTACTCTCTTAATCCTATAAGATTCTCCTTTGTTATTGGTTTTTCAGACAGAAAGTTATTCAGTTATCCAACATAATCGTCATCACTCTTGCTTTTTCAATATTTTCCATTTCACTCAGTAATATATTTATTATGTTTGTATTCTATGTTCTAATGTGAAATATTGACCAGAAGTTTGGATTACCTGGAAAGAAAAGATCCAAGGGCCAGTTTGATGAGAATATTTATGTAAGGATTACTTGGAAGTGTTCAGTACATTAAAGAATATTTTTGTGTTATGTCAACTTTTGCTTCCCCATGTAACTTCCTAACAGCAAGTACTCAAAACATGAAGAGTTAGCTATCAATGCTCTTTCATATAGTACAGGAATTATGACTGCCACATTTAATTAGATTTACAGACACACATATCTCCCTGATCTGCATTATGTGAACATTTAACTGTACTCCCACACATATGCACAAGACTCTATTCTCTTTCATCAATTAAGTGGCGATTCAGTTTCATGGCTAAATGCCGTGTGCATTCAGCTTTTTTGGAACTGAAAGAAAACTTTAGGTCTGAAATATTTCTTGTCACAGAGAGAACTTTAGAGGCTTTTGTCCTCATTTGCCACCAACCTAAAAATGTCTCGGCCATTTCTGTTACATAAGTGAATAAAGAGTGTTTATTTCAAATATAATTTAGATTAATGATGTACCTTTCTTTCTAAGGTATAGGTATTTCTTAACAACAATGCGAGTGCCAGATGGCTGCCTTCTGCTAGTTCACTTCACTTTTGCACCTGATTTAATAGCGAGGTCCTACGTTTCCCAGATTCTCACACCAATTAGTGAGAAAGTAGTTTCAGCTAATGAAAGAGAATAGATGGCCGGGCATGGTGGCGCACTCTTGTAATCCCTGCGCTTGGAAGGCAGAGACAGGAGGTTCGAAGCCAGCCGCGCTGACGTAAGAGAGCCTGTTTCAAAAATATAAAATAGGTCTGGGAGTGTAGCCCGGAGGTAGAAGGGCTTCCAGGAATGCCAGTATCACAAAGAGAGAGAGATATCATACACAGAGAGAGAGAGAGAGAGAGAGAGAGAGAGAGAGAGAGAGAGAGAGAGGAGGAAGAAGAAGAAGAAGAAGAAGAAGAAGAAGAAGAAGAAGAAGAAGAAGAAGAAGAAGAAGAAGAAGAAGAGAGAAAAAGAAGCAATAAGAGGAAAAGTTCAAGCCAGAGTGGTGACACATGCCATTATTCCAAACACTCTGGAGGCTGAGGCAGGAGAATTTCAGGTTCAAGGCCAGCCTTAGCAACTAGCAAGACTCTCAGTAACTTAGCAAGACTCTGTTTCAAAACAAAAATAATAATAAAGCCTTGGGATGTCGCTCAGAGGTAGAATTCCCCTGGGTTCAATCCCCAGTGCCAAAAGAGAAAAAAAGAAAGAAGTCTAAGTACCTCTCCTCTGACACCTTTGAAGGTAGCGCCTCTGCATCTTTCTCCATTGCCCCGGGTCCTACCTGACAGTCCTTCCTCCCCATCTCCCCATTCTAGCTCTTGCTAGGCTGCTATTCTATGGTGCTAGCCATAGAGTTTGGTGCTAACCAACTAGTTTCTCCAGCTTTTAGATCCCATAACACCAACTTCTCCTGTATTTCCTTGGAACTTCAAAGTGGTCGTGGTTTTCTGCTACTGCCAGTCTGAGTTACCTCCCTGTGCCCATTTTGTCTTAGCAATTTCAGCATCTGTATCACCAATTCCTTGTATTACATTCTCTCTAGTCAAAATATCTACAATGGTTTTGATTTTCTTGATATAATAAGCACATAATTAGGTACTTGTGAGCCAAAGAATACATATTTTTGCCAAGCGTGGTGGTGCACACCTGTAATCTTAGTACTTGGAAGGTTGAAACAGGAGAATCCAAGGTTTGAAGCCAGCCTAAGCAACTTAGCTAGACCTTCAGCTATTTGGTGAGACCCCATTCAAAATAAAAATCAAAATAGGGCTGAGGGTGTAGCTCAGAGGTAGAACACCCCTGGATTCAATCCCCAGTACTCCCCCCAACACACATATATACACGAAAAAAATCTAAGTTCTGCCTCAAAAGCACTTCATAAATGTTTCCTATCCAAGTGAGTTGTTTCAAATGCTTTGAGTAGCGACACCAATGCCTTCATCATTTAGAAACTTTCAGTGAAATTGGAATTGTTTTTGACGCATATTATACAAGGTCTGGATGTACTTATTAAGGACAAGAGTCGGTTCCTATATTTCCCAGGAAATTTGTCTCACTTCCTTTTTGACGTCATTTTTTCAATCCTCTATGATATTCTATTTCACTGAACTACAGCAACATTCTCTAACCCTAGCACTATTGATGCTTAGGGCTGAATAACTGTGTGTTAAGGTGGGAGGTGGGCAGTGCATTGTGTACGTCAAATGCTAGTAGCATCCTTGACCTCCCTAGCCCGTAAATAGCAGGAGCCTCCCTCCTACCTAACTGCAATAGTCAGAAACAGCTCCAGATTCATCCCTTGGGGTAGAAGGTAGGGCAAAGTTAAGAACCACTGTACTATAGCTATTTGTTTACAAATAGATTTCCTGTCTATTATATGTTCTTTCATGAAGGAATTATAAATTGAACAGATTCTTGTTGTGAATATTGTAAATACTTAAAGCTCTAGTTAATCAGAGTGGGCATGAATTGATTGAGTATTGATAGTCATATAGATTGGTTATATTTTATTAGCTTTTTCCACAGAAGTTAAAAGGAAGATAAAATACATATTGTGTGTTTACATAGATTGAAAATGAGGAAGCTGAAGGACAATTTTTATTACCATTTGAAGCCAATGAACTTCAGATGGAATGATATAACAGGGAACATATTGCTCACAGAATGAGTCTTATGTACATTATATTCAGGATGGTCACAAAAATTATCCTGACATGAGCCTTACAACAACCTCTGTGGTACATAAAAATTTTTATCACAGTTTTAAGAGGGAACTAAGACTCAGAGAGGTCGAATGATCTTCACAGGCTCACACCATGTGTAAGCATAACAGCTGGGACTCGGTTCCCATTTCTGCCTTCCACTCCAGCCCTGCCTGTGCTCTTCCCTAGATGCAAAGCTTCCTGTTCCTTGGGCTTATGGGACATTGCTGTCCTCTAGCATGTGTCATCTTCTCTGTCCTTTCAGGATATTCCTCAAATTGTCCCCTATATCCGTGTGTTCTCCAGTGCTGCGCCGTGGCCTGCGGCTCTTTGGATCGCTTTTGTTTCTTGTACGTGGTCAGATCAGGTCAACCACTACAGCAATGACTGCCAAGCACAGGGACTCAGTGGCCAAGCATCGTGGCTCCCCCAGGACTTAGCCTGTCACCTCAGAGAGTTGAGCTTCATACACTGAGTTCTTCACCTGCAAAATGATGATGGAACATGGTACCTATCTCATAAGGTACTTATGTAAAGAAAAAACCAGCAGGATTCATTTATAGTGTTTAGCTAAGTTCCTGGAACATCATAGGATCTAAAAATATTAATATAGACTACCAAATTAAAGTGAAACGGACATCCCTCAGTTATCTCTTTCCTGAGCGCTGAACCCAAGGCAGAAGGTAGAGGATGGGAGAAGCCTCCTGAGCCAGCCAGAGAGACTGCTAATGGAGGATCGGACATTAGGAGACAGATAAGAGGATAAGCAAGAACCTAGTTATACACATGTAATCCCAGTACTTAGGAAACCGAGACCGGAGGATCACAAGTTCAAGAACAGCCTTAGCAGCTTAATGAGACTCTCAGCAACCTAGCAAGATCCTGCTTCCAAAAAATAAAAGAAAAGAAAAGAATATAAAATAAAATGAAAAGGGCTGTGGGTGTAGCTAGGAGGTAGAATGTTCCTGGGTTCAATCATCAGAAGGGATGAGGCCCAAGGGAAGGATAAAAAAGAAATGAGCCATAAAAAGCTTCAAAAGCATGTTCATGGATTCGCTAAGAGAGTCTCTCTCCCTCTCTGCTTCTGCACCTAACTTTGCTGCTGCTACTGCACTGACCACCTTCATTTTAATTTGTGTTTAGAAGCCCGCCTTTACTTACTAGACCGCAAGACCTTAATTCAATTAATAGGCCCTAGTCATCCCTTTATCCTTGGCACCTAGCAAAGTGCCTGATGTGATGTTAGTACCTAATAAATCTCTGTGGGCCAAAGAATGAATGGGCCTGGAGGATGCAGATAGCTGGTATGGAAATGCAGTTCTCGGGCGAGGCGAGCTTAGATCGCTGCTGGTGATCATGAGTTTTGTAGTGATGGCTAAGAAGACCACTCAACCACCAGCTCTCTCCCTTTCAGAAACACTCATACGTTATCTACTGCTTTACAGCTTCAGTAAAGCTGGAGCCTGGGTCATGGCCTCATGGTCTGCAATGCTCAGAAACATCTTTCTTTTTTTTTAAATTTCAATACTTCCACACCAGCTTTCTTTCTCTGCTCCTCATGTTGCATGGTATCTCACCGGGGCACTGCGGTGTCTCGCCTCTCTGGCTTAAAAGCCTTTGTGTGGACCTCGGGTAGGTGCTGCCATACCCAGAGGCAGAAGGTGGACCCCAAGCCTCAGAGCTCTCTCAGCATTAGAAATCCCTGATGTGGAGCCAGGCAGCGGGACTTCTGCATACACTACTCTGATGACCAAAACCTAGTAGTTAGCATCATTTCTAAACAAGCACTGGAGAGAGGAGAGAGTGAGAGGGCTCCAGTAATATATTGGTGGATGCCAGACAAAGCCATAGGGAACTGAAGAAAAAATATCTATGTTTGTGCACAATGGAGAAAGAAGGGAAAAGAAGGGGTCCAGCAAAGGTATTTCAGTCAATTTTCTCCACAAATAAACAATTCCACTCTTAATAAAAAGAGGTTTCTTTTGATGATAGCCAGCTAAAGTGCACATTCTCCGCAGTAAAGTAGCTTTTAAAGCAAGTTTAAGGGGTTAGAAAGGTCTGGAAGAAGAGTTTATAACTAGCTGTCTCCTGCTTTTATGTCCTGCTAACATCCCCGTCCTCCCGCTCCTTCCCAGCCCAAGGAAAGAGCAAATTTCCACCGGTCCAGATTAGAGCTGAGTGATGACTTTTTTGGCATTCAGACCAGAGTACGCTCAGTCTACCAGTTCAATTTCAGGTTCACAGATCCGGGGGTGATGTTTTGGCTACTGACTTAAACGTGTTAATTTTTTAACACTCACCAGGTCGCCTTTTGAAGTTAACACCCTTTTAAGGCAAGTAAGGAAAATTCACACCTCTTCAAAGGCAACTGTTTTCAGAAGACTTACAAGAGTGTAGTGTGTGTGTTGATCCACACGGAAGCTCATCGCTTAGGAAAAAAAAAAAGCATGAAATGCTTATGCTGGAAATTTTTGGTTTTGAAGATCATATACATAGAGTTTATTCATTTGTTAGCAAATATTTATTAAAGACATGTCATAAAATGTCCCTGTGCTGTAAATTGTGGGGATACAAAAGCCACTTCTTTTCTCAGGGAATCCGAGGTCTCAGGAGAGTCGTTCATTTTTACGTGCACATCCTGTCTTCTCTCTGTTCCTGCAAGCAAAGTCCTCGTTAAGTGCTTTGGTTTCATTTATTTCTTCTTCTAAGTTCTAGCCCCAGCCTGGAGTCTGGTCTGGAGGACATCCTCAGCAATACTCATTCATCGTCATTCCAAAGTCTTAGGAAACTTGCTCTCCATCCTTGTCCTCTGTCTTGTTCTACTCCATAAGTAAATAATAATTAAAAAACATTCAGGCCAACAAGCACATGGAAAGATGCTCCACATTACCAATTACTAGGCAAAGGCAAAACTGCGATGAGCTACCATTTCATTCTCAGTAGACAGGTAGAAAGGCTGCTATCAAAAAAAGGAAACTAGCAAGTGTTGGCAAGGACATGGAGAAACTGGAACTTTTATGTACTGTCAGTGAGTGAAGGATAATATGGTGAAACTCCTACGAAAATATTTTGACCGTTTCTCAAAAACTATTAGAGAACTACCATAGTACACAGCAATTCCACTTTTGGATATATACGCAAACTTACTGAAAGCAGGGTCTGTAAAAGATATTTGCGTACTCATGTCGAAAGCAGCATTATTCACAATAGCCAAAAGGTGGAAGGAAAGCTATAGATGGATGATTAGATTAAAAAAATGTGGTACACTCATACAAGTGGAGTATTATTCAGTCTTAAAAAGGAAAGTTATTCTGACATATGCTATAATGTGTGCAAACCTTGAGAGCATTGTGCTGAAAGCATTATGTTACAAAAGACAAATGCTATACATTTCACTTACATGCAATAATTATAGCCAAATTTATAGAGACAGACAATAGGAAGGTGGTTCAGTGGCAGAAGGAGGAAGAAATGGGAGTTTCTTGTTATGTAAATGGAAAGTTCAATTTTAAAAGTTGAAAAGAGTTCGGGGGATGGGGTGCAACAACGCAAATGGTCTCAGTACTACTGAAACATACACTTAAAATTATTAAGACGGCAAATTTTGTTGTTTATATTTTACTGCAAGTAAAAGAGATATAATCCAATATAATGAATAAAGCAGTTATACAGGCAAAATGCAGAAGGGTGTCCTAATTCCCTCCAGATTCTTAAATGTGAATGATGTAGGTCACAAATAAAATATCACTCTGATTTTTATGAGCTGCAATATTGGAATTGTGTCAATTTCAGAGTCCATTAACTTTTGATAACCAGGGTGGTTAGGGACATACAGTAGATTCTGTGTGTATGTGTTTGTGCAGGTGTGTGAGCACACCCAAGCCCTACCCCACCAAATGTACCTGAGACGTGACGATGCTCAAAGGAAGCCACAGAGTGTGTTAAGTACTAAAGGGGTGGTGACATTTGCTCTTTGAAAGTGAAGGTATACGCATCAACACACTTTAAATGCAAGACGGGAAATATTTAGCAAGAAAATGGTTCTTTTATAAGTAACACTTCTCTCTAAAAAACGAGACCTTGAAAATGAAGCTCTAAGTTTCTTGTACTGTTCCTGTTATTGTGTAAGTCTCAGTTTCTCTCAGTCACGTTGGTGCAGTTTTGTGACCGTGGCATAGAAATTAGGATTGTGAATTGTCAATAATATAGCTGGGGGTTTGGAGGATATATGCCATTAGGAAAGAATTTTTCTTCTTTTCCTTTCCTATTTTTAAGGAAAAGAATCCCTAAAGACCATGATGAAATATTTTATGTCTGTACTCTCTGCAGTAGGAAGATGTGGAATTAAGGAGAGCTATAAAATATAAAGACTCTAGACCTGCATATGATTATCCATATTAAACGGAAGTAAATTTGCTTTATTTTGCTCACTGGAAGTTTTTCACTTGCAAAACAAGATTTTTTTTCAGTCCCTGGTCTTCAGTTTCCACAAATCTAAATACCTCAGAAGATTTGGGGACTCAAAGCCAGCTTCAGCTGCTTGTCTTTTTTCAAGGTGTTAAATTAAGCTATATTAAAGATAATTAATCCAAAATAACTGGATTACTTTTCTAGTCATTATCCAGCAGCTGAAGAAGTCATAAATTTAAAATATGTGGATATTTTGGTTTATTGAAAGATTTCAATAAATACGTGGTGGATTGGTTCTTGAATAGAATGTGTGTGTGTGTGTGTGTGTGTGTGTGTGTGTGTGTGTGTGTGCACAAAATCTGTCCCATTTATAGGAGCCAAGATTAGACATTGATACCTTAAAGTCCATGATTTGCTGATGTTTCTCAGGACCCACTCTTTGCCGTTCAGTAATTTTTATTTTTCCAACCCATTCCCAAGCAATTCCCAAATAGACACCATCTCATTTGGCCTTGCCTTACTATCTCTCCAGTTTAAATTTTATATTTGTTCAGATTAATGCAGTCATATTTCTAACTCTAGGATTTATCCAACCAACATATACATTTTACTGATGTAAAGTTGATCCTCATTCAATCATCTGGTTTTCCCCATGCCATTCTCTGGCTCATAAACTTCTGGCAGTCTATATACAACACTATATTTACTCTAAGTACTTGGTTTGTGTTTGAAATCCTCCACAATCTGGACCCAAACAGTATTTCCAAGTTTTTCTTCCACTTTCCCTGTAAAGTCTCAATTCCAGCCTCACTGGGCTTTAAAAAATCTTGGAACACAATCTCCTGTGCTTCTGATGTTTCTTTCACCTAGAACCAATTCTTTGCTTATTGAAATTTCATGTTTTCTTCAGAACCCCTAACCCAGTATTGTTTCTTCCTTTAAGCCTTATCATGTTGAATGAAAGTGATGTCTTTCCTCAGAATCACTGAATCAGGCTTTTCCTTTTCTTGCAAACTGATTCTTAAGATGTTTCCTCCCTTAGCTCCCAGTATTTATTATTTATTTATTTATTTATTTATTTATTTATTTATTTTAGCAGAAGTTATGCCTCACCTACTCTGTCACTTATTGAATCTACAGCTTTTTGTTTTACATAGTAAATATTTATTGGTAAAATAAGTTTGGTTTACTCAATTTCCATAGTTTATTGAGTAAATGTGTTGTTTGTTTAATTAATCAAATTCTGAGCAGAGAAGAAATATCACAAATATTAGACCAATACAAGAAATTCAAGAAGTATTTATTGGAATACTTACAAAGTTTCGGTCAACAATTCTAAGTGTTGGGTGATGAAGAAGCTCTGGCAAAGAAACCCCGAGCCACCAAAAGAGCAGAGCCAAAAAGTAGTCCTTGGGAATGGCTGCCAATATGCAACCTTTACTCAAACTCAAGACAGAGCCCCTTCCAGCTGAAGAAGACAGTAAAACACATTTGCCATGACTGTCTTTGAGCCTGACAAAACCCCCTTAGATACAGAAACTATTCTATCAAATGTAGTGTATATACCATACAGGAACTATACTCTCTTATCTCCCCTATCCTTTTTAAAGTTTCCTATGAAGCTGATGTCAAATTCCTCTTCCTTTTTATTGATCTTCACTTCTTTCTAATGGCTTTAGAATTTACAGTTTGTCTTTGATGCTCTAAAACCCTACTCTAAACGTCCAAGTGTAGGGTGTGCTTCCCTTTAGAGTTCTTGTTTGGAAATATAAGGTTATTTTAATCAGAGGTGCTTCATGTCTATATCTAGTAAGTTCTAGGGTATTTTACCAAATGTTTCTTCTCTCACCGGTACCTCTTCTGAGCATTCTGTTATCTATATCTTAATGTTTCTTCTTCTATCATCCATGCTTTGTATTTTCTCTGTTGTATGTTGTTCAACTTTTTTTTTTTTTTTTGTATAGCTGGGGGTTAAACCCAAGGGCTTTCTACCCCCAAGCTACACCCCAACCTTTTTTGTTTTGTTTTAAAACAGGGTCTCAGTGTATTGCTGAAAGTCTAAGTTGCTAATGCTAGCCTTGAGCCTGCAATCCTCCTGTCTCAGCCTCGCAAGTACTGGGATTATAAACACATACCACAGCCTGGCATAGTTACGCATGCTTGTAATCCCAGCGCTTGGGAGGCTGAGACAGGAGGATCGTGCGGGTTTGAAGCCAGCCTCAGCCACTTAGTGAGGCTCTCAGCAACTTAGTGAGACCCTGTTTCCAAATAAAATATAAAATAGGTCTGGGAGTATGGCCCAGAGGTAGAAAGCCCCTGAGTTCCATCCCCAGAACCACAAAAATAAAATAAAATAAAATAAATAAAATAAAATATATATACCACCATATCCAACTCGTTCTTTCTTCCTTCTTTCCTTTGTTCCTTCCTTCCTTCCTTCCTTCCTTCCTTCTTTTTTCCTTCCTTCCTTCCATTTTTTCTTTCTAGTCATTACATTTTAATTGTATATATTAGTGAGATTCAGTATAATGTACATACATTAATTACACTGAATATACAACATACGTTGATCATACCCATCCACACTTCTTATACTCTCTATGCCTCATATTTGTCTTCTGGTCCTCCAACTCACTAATTTATGTTTGAGATATACCTGTCATCTTACATATTTATGGAGTTCTTAGTTTGTCTGTCACGTTTTCTCTGGATTTTGAGTGGGCTCCTCTTTATACTTAAAATTGTGTTACATTACCACTATCCCAATTTACCTATTTGAGAATGGTTATTACACTTTGTTAAAATTCCTGTGTTTGCCGGGCGTGGTGGCGCACACTTGTAATCCCAACGCTTGAAAGGCAGAGACAGGAGGATCACACAGGTTCGAAGCCAGCTGTGCTGGTTTAAGAGACCCTGTTTCCAAATAAAATATAAAAAAATAGTGCAGCCCAGAGGTAGAAGGCCCCTGGGTTCCATCCCCAGTACCACCAAAAAAAAAAAAAAAATTCCTGTTCTTTTTGGTCCATGAAATTCTGATTCTTATTCAGAAAATATAGTTTGAATTTTTGTCTTTCATAATGCTTCATGCTTGTCTTACCCTAAACATACAAAATACCCTGCCTGAAGACCCTAGATTATGCCCTTTCATGTGAATTTAGGAAGAAGGAATAGAATAACAATAAATTAGTGCAAAAGTCCCCTGATAGTATTCTCTAGGCGTCATCCCTTTCTTTTCCATACAAAAACACAAGTTAGAGTGACCCACAGGAAACTTACCTTGGTCCTGGACTTGGCTCTTGTCTGACAATTTTATCTCTTGGTTATCATCACCTGGACCTGGGGCCATGGAGAGGGAGACTCAGAGGGAATCTTTAAGAAATAGCAGGTCAGTCTACACCTGTAGCCTCACTTTTTGACCCAGCCAGACCTCAGTGCCACCTCAGTATCACTTGGCATCGTGGTCAGCTGGCACTGGCCAGAGCAGTATCGCCTCATGTTTGTCTCCTCATGATAGTTTGAGGTGAGCAATAAATACCTCCCAATCTGTTATTTTCTACTATATGCCCCCTCTGGATTGCTCATTTTTCTTCCCCTTTCTCAGACTCCGTGATCTAAATACTTTCTGCCTCCCTAAGGGTTTCACAGTTTTTCTCTCCAGCCCATCAGCCTCTAACTTTCATCCTGGTATCTCCAGAGTGGGATTCAAGGGTGGATTAGGCAAGGTCCTCCAGGGAAAGAGAACCAATAAAGGACATTTTACAAAGCCAGGTGTGGTGGTGCATGCTTGTAATCCCAGCATTTGGGAGGCTGAGACAGAAGAATCAAGGTCCCCAGACAGCCTCAGCTGCTTACTGAGGCACTTTGCAACTCAATGAGACCCCATTTCAAAAGAAAGAATAAAAAATAGGACTGGGGGTATAGCTCAGAGGTAGAATGCCTTTGGGTTTCATACCCAGTACCATAAATAAATAAATAAATACATAAATAAGTAAGTAAATAAATAAATAGGACATTTTATAGTGTTTAAGCTTCCTTAATCTGAAAATCTATAGCCCACAATGCTACAAAATCCAAAGCATTTTGAGCACTGACATGATATCACAAAAAGAAAATCCCACACCTGAGTTCATGTGACTAGTTACAGCCAAAATGCAGTCACACTAAAAATACTATGTAAAATTACCTTCAAGCCAGGCATGGTGGTATCTGCCTGTGATATTAGTACTTAAGAGGCTGAGACAGGAGATCCGTGGGTTTGAAACCAATCTAGTAAGTAACATAGTGAGGCACTGTTTCAAAATAATGATGATGATGATGATGATGATGATGATGATGATGATAATGAATGGAGATGTAGCTTGGAGATAGAATGCCCCCTGGGTTCAATCCCCAGTAATACACATACACACAATAATAATAAGATAAATTTAAAAAATTTAAAAAGTACCTGCAGGCTACATATGTAAAATATACATAAAACATACATGAATTTTCTGTTAAGATTTGAGTCCTACCTCCAAGATACCTCATTATATATATGCAAATATTGCAAAATTCACAAAACAAATACCTAAAATAATTTTGATCCCAAGCAATTCAGATAATGAGTACACAACCTATACATGGAGATTTATTAGGAGAAATTTGTTCAGCTAATTATGGAAGCTGGGAAGTTGTATAATCTGCCTGCTTCAAACTGGAAACCCAACCAGCCTGGTGGTATAATTCAGTCCAAGTATGAAGGCCTGAGAACCAGGGGAACAAACGATGTAAACCCCCATTTGTGAGCAGATAAACAAGAAGAGAGTTCTCGCTGAGATGGTGAGACAAGATCAAAAAGAGTGAATTCCTCCATATTCTGCCTTTTGCTCTATTAACACCCTCTAACTATTGGGTGATTCCCAGCCACATTGGAGACATCAATCTACATTACTGAGTTTATTAATTCAGGTAGTACCCTCATCTAGAAACACTCTGGAAGACACACCCAGAAACAATGTTTCATCTGGATAATCCATGGACCACTCTAATGAACACATAAAATTAATAATCAAAAAGGATCAGACAAAGATGTGCTAATTAGCCTCTCTTAGAGATTTTTATGTAATTGTCCAGTTAAAAAACCTTATCATTTTTATATCCATTTGCCTAATGAACTATTTTTAGGGAGAAAAGTGTCTTTGCTTTTGGCATGATATTCAAAATTTGGCCCTAGTTGATGTGTTCTTAGTTGGAAATAGAAAGAGTAAATCCAACTTAAAGATAATATGCCTAAAATGTTCTGAAAAAGCTTAGTATATTGGTAGGTATTCTATTAGAGAAGCTAAGCCACTGCAATATGTATGTGTGAGAGAGCATATGTGTGTTTGTGCATGTGCATACAGATAAATAGATGATAGATATGGATATAGATATAGATACTGGGATATACATTGCAAAAGTAGATACATAGATATGTATATATATTCCATTGATATATATTAATACAGTCATACATAATTTAATGATGGGGATATATTCTAAGATATCTGATATCTGATATTGCTGAACAATATCATATGTGTGTGTATGTATGTGTGTGTGTGTGTGTGTGTGTGTGTATGTGTGTGTGTGGTCTGTCATTGGTCAGATGTGTATGTGGTATATGACTATATATATGTATCAATGAAATATAAAGAGATAAATTTATTACAGAAATTTGTTCTATAATAAATGGCTTATGTAAGGCTGTTTCCTTTACATATTAGGCTAGAGCTTGTATTCCTCAGGACAAGGAGTTGAGAAGAGAAGATGGAAGTTAAGAGCTGGAGAGAAAGAACACGTCGAAACCCTCTAACCTGGGTGATAGTCACGTCTTGCAGAAGTTATCTTTGTCCTGAGACTTAACACCTTTCCTAGAAGGTGAAGAAGACAAAGAAGAATCCAAAAGATGGAGCACTTGCAGGCCCTTCTGCTGACCCACACTGATGAAGTCAGTCAGCGCAGAAGTGCATGAGCTGCAAGGTCCAGGGAAACCCTTCCTGGATCTCTTGAGAATATAAGATGATATGGAGGCGACTGAAGTCCCACCTTCCAACTATCATGCAAAAGAATGTCTCTTATTGACCACTTTAACCTGTAACATACAGGGAAGGGATTCTGGGAAGTATAGTCTGGCCCAGTCAAATCTTTATGGCTCCTTCTTATCTCTTTATATTTCATCTGTGAGTCCTATTAAATAAAGAATTGGAGTCAAGATCTAGAAGAGATCTTAGGATTTCCACAATGGTTGCGATATGAAAGGGGAGAGTCAGTTATTTCCACAAAGCACTGCTTTTGATAGGCAGGATGTGAAAACCCCTTAAATGGCCGCTGATGGGTGAATAGATAAAGTACATGTGATATACATAGTCATGTGCCACTTAATAGTGGGGATACAGTCTGTGGCCTGTGTTTTTAGTTGAGTTCATCATTGTGGGAGCATCGATGAAGTGAACTTTCACAAACTAAAATGTCTACTAAACAATAAGATTATTTTGTGCCCACTGTGCTGTATGTGGTCCATCACTGACCAAAACATGTGGTGTATGACTATGAACACAATGGAATGTTATTCAGTCTTTATAAAGTAGGGACTCTTTCAATATGCAACATGAATGAACCCTGAAGACATTATGCTAAATGTAATAAGCCAGACATAGACTTCACCATGTATCAAAATACATGATTCCATTTAAATGAGGCATCAAAAATTGTCAAACTCATAGAATTAAAGAACAGAATAGTGGTTGACAGGGACCAGAGGGAGAGAAAGAAGAGGGAATTGCTAATCAACAATCATAAAATTTCAGTTAGGTAAGATGGAAAAGTTTAAGAGATTTTTTGCTGTACAGCATAGAGCCTATGATCCACAGTGCCACATTGTACACTTAAAAACCTGTTGAAAGGATAGATCTCATGTTATGTGTTCTTGTCACAATAGAACAGAAAATAAACTGGATGCTAGAATGCCTCTCCTATGGCAAGGAAAATAGCTAAGCTGTCATAAGAATAAATATGTCCTCCAATCCCTCCTTGGAATTTCTAGCTTACACTGAGTCCCTTGAGATTTCAAAAATCACTTTCAAACAATTGTCAAAACATGCATAGTGCATCAACTCGGGTCCTGGCAGGAAACAGATGGCACCCTCAAATTGGGAAGACTTGAAGGCACTTTATGAAGGGACTATGTAGGGATCGGTGAGCAGGGTGTAGGAAGGTCTCGCCCACCCATAACAACACCAGTGCTCTCACCTTGCCCTTGCCCTACTGGAGGGGAGAGTCAGTTACCGGACCCTGAGGGGAGAGGAGCGTAGACAGAGCCACTTTGAGAAAGCCAGGGGTCTCCCATAGAGTGACAGAGCCAGTCCAGCCCATTCCCGCAAATCAGTGAGTCATGCCAGGCATGGTGGCACACACCTGGAATCCCAGGACTTGGGAAGCTGAGACAGAAGGATCGCAGGTTCAAGACAAGCCTCAGCAAGTAGTGAGACTCATCAACCTAGCAAAACCATGCTTCAAAATAAAAATAAAATAGGGCTGAGGATGTAACTCAGAGGTAGACTATCACTGGGTTCAATCCCTAGTCCCAGAAAAAAAAAAAATCAATGAGTCAGAGGACCAAATTTTCTGACCTTCCTCTAGTGCTTTCTATCGATTAAACACGACAAAAATCAGAGACCAGGGAGCCCACTGCCACTCTTTCAGGGTGTAAAGCCAGGTGGAACAGAATTGAAAATACACAAGAAGGAGCAAATGGACAAGATTCAGCAAAATAAAAATAATCATCATTATCATCCACACAGAAATTAGAAAGATCTAAAAACTACTTGGGCTAATTTTGTTATTTTAGAGGTGAAAAAGGCAATGTGTTGAGTAGCTGTGATTTGTCTGAATAAAGGATCCATTAAGGATAGGAATATCTCACTCATGTCAGTGTTAATACCTAGCATACTGTCTGGCCCATAGTAGGTGCTCAATAAATGTTAATTTAACTGATTTGATTGGATTATGTTAGACAGGGACACACTTTAAACATTAGTGTCCTCACTGCCAATTGTATCCCACCACCTCCAGACATCATTTTAATTTTCAAATATCAAACATGCTTGAAGTGGAACAATATAACTTCCTTTTGACTCCTATCCCACCGTAGTGATAAGTGTCAGAAAGCAGGAAAGAAGAAAATTAAAGGTCTGCGTGATTTACCAAATGTGTAATTAGCCTCCAATTAGATCCAAACAGGCTGCAGCACTTTCTCCTATTGAATCTTTTAGTAGCGAGCATATTGAGTGCTTTATCATGCCTTCACAATTGCACAACAGCCAGCCAAGTGCTGAAGCCTTCTTTACGTTTGGAAAATGAATCCATATTTCTAATACCAGTTTTTCTCTTAACCTATTTGTAAATGATTTATTGTCGTAGCAAATCAGATCATGATAAGATAAAGCTTTTTAGAGGTCATTAAAGAGTTTTGGGGAAGTTCCCACAGAGATGCTAGTCTTACCTTGTCTGGGTGATAAGGCAACTTAACAATTTATGTCAAAGTTTGCAAAATGTGTTTGTCTGATAAACAGTTTGCTCTGTGGGCATCAATCATACTTGCTCTCTGCGGTGCGTTGTATTTTTCATGAAGTGAACTTTAGCGACTTTGCCCATCTCCAGGTTTTTGTGAGATTGCAGCATGCTAAAGAGAGCTCCCCATCTCCCTCCTGCACAGCTGCATCTCAGATCTCATAATGTAGCCGCCATCATGGGGGGCGCCAAGGTGGGCAAACTCAACGAGACTGGGAAGGAAAGAAATTCCACAGAAGCTGGTGTCATTGGAAAGAAAAGAGTCAAGCGGTCCTTGGATAGGGGACGATAGAAAACCGGGGCCCAATAGATGAGGTCTGTGTGGGAAGGCACACTTACTCATGCACAACATCTGTCGGTGGTACACAACTCAAGCAGATACGACAACATTCTGTAAGGCTGTTAACCGTTCACATGTGTGTGGCCATCTTGATACGAGGTGGAGTTGACCGCCGGTCTCCGCTTTGGTCCTTGTTGTATGTTCTCATTAATAAAAGGAATGTAGTCATACCTGCTCCACCCCCATCATCAGATCACTTCAAGATCAGACACAGAAAGCAGATGAGACCACGCTGCAAACCAAACCACTATGCAAATATAAGCCATCACGATAAATGTTGACTCAGGAGACAGGACATATTTATTATTCTTTCATAATTTAAAAAATAAAATAAAATACCTCAGAAGGCAGGACAACTTGGTGCATTCTCAAATGTTACCATTTTAGAAGCATTTGCGACTGCTTATAAATCACTTCTCAAAATTGCCCTGAGCTGAAATGATATTTCTAAGCTCATGTTAAAAGCCTATAAGTGCTTCTGTTCTTGAACAAAGTGAAATCAGGTTACGTTAATAGAAGTATTAATTAATTTGCTCTAATTTTATTCAGCAGAATTAGCATTATTGAAAAGTCGTTCCCATCCTTGAGTACCCTAAAGTGTGTGAGGCTTCAGAGACGGGGGCGCCAGCTGCAACACCTAGCGCTGAGGCTGAGAGTGCCGAAGATTATTGTCTAATTTGGAAACCTGAGATGTTACTGGGAAGTGCTGTGGGGTGTGTTATAATGAAAATACCAATCCGCATTAGCCATGGTTGCCATAAGCAAAAATCTTAATATCTTGGCCGAACCTACTTAAGGTTCATGTAATAAACCCGCATTCCTAATTTTATTAGTGATGTGCCAAGTTAAGCACTTTGTTGGCCTTTGGACAGATTTATAGCTTGACTGTGCTGAATTAGTGGTGACTGACAAGAGGACATTGTTTTATAGGATGCTATTTAGATAAAAACCTGCAGGGTGTTTCTGTAATGTTGTCACTTCAAGTCCAAACAGGAAAGAAGAAATGTGTATTAAGGAGGACTCTTCATTAGCTTTTATGAGTTTAATCTAGTGCAGTCAAATGCTTCCTTATAAGGCAAGACATTTTAATGTACAGAGACAACCTTATCTCTTTCAGGTTTCAGAATAAAACAATCTCAGGCTTAGTACAGCAAGAAAAGAGAAAGTTCGATGAGTTAATATTTGTCAGGCACTTAGAACAGTGAGTGGCACAGGCGCTCTCTGTGTCTCTCAAGCTAAATACGTAAAACTGAAATCAGTTTTTTTTTTTTCCATTCCATAGTGCATTCCTATACATTTAACCAACCTTTTCCTCTTTCCCAGAATTTTTTTGCTAGTGGGATTTTCTAAGTTATTGGTCATTATTTTTCCTCACGGTCTTTAAAATTCAGATACTTCTTGTTATTGGGAGGAAGACCAGAGCCTTCTATTCCATACCAATAGTATTTGCCTGTGAGTTATGGGGGAGAGATCAGATTCAGAGGCTTTAGTGAGGATGTGAGTTTGGGACCTCACTGGACCTCACTATCAACAACCAGATGACTTTGTGAACACAGATCTTGGCAGCCCTTGTGGTCTGGTTCCTGGAGGAAGAAGTCTTCTTTAGACACCAAAGCTGAGGCCTATAAATATGCTTTCCCTATGACCTAAACAGGTCCTTAGCCCGAATGTCAAATTCATTAATCCAAATCCCAACACTTCTCTATTTCCTCGTTAATTTTTTTTTTTAAATAAGACTTCCTGAACTCTGAACTTTCTTTCCCTCTGGAGTCAAATATAGAGATATGTGTAGCCAGAGCTGACTTTCTAAACACTCATTATAAATCTTGGCATGAAACTCAGAACTGCAAATGAAAAATCCTAAAGGGTACCTTAAAATATGCATTCAACTCTTTTTTATTTTTTATTTATTTATTTATATATTTTTGTGGGTCTGGGGATGGAACCCAGGGGCATTTGACCTCCGAGCTACACCCCCTACCCTATTTTTTATTCTTTATTTTGAAACCGGGTCTCACTGAGTTGCGGAGGGCCTCACTAAGTAGCTGAGGCTGTCCGTGAACCGCGATCCTCCAGTCTCAGCCTCCAGAATGCTGAGATTACAAGTGTGCACCACCACGCCCAGCTTTCAACTCTTTTTAAAAAGCCAAACAAAAGGAATTGACCACAGTTAGCAAAAATAGGCTCCTATTGGCAGGATAGCATTAACAGAGGAACTTAGCAAATAGATTTCAGTACCCTGAGAGGAAAATTTGGAGATGTGTCTGGTTTTACACGAGTGTCCTGTGGACACTGGTCAAGGTAGGAGTTTCCCAGGAGTACTGAAATGTTTTTCACCAGCACTTTCTTGTCTTTTCTGTGGGGCTCTAATTAGTCAGAATGTATTCATTATTTCTTCCAGTTCTTTTTTAGTTGTATATTATATAAACCTAGAAGTTAAGTAACTTAGGCCAGGAGGCTAGGGGATGGGTTACACTGGTACTGCTTCTCTCTGCTATTATGGGATTCATGTCCTCAAATGAGGCCTCTACTTTCTGTGGGCTTTCAGCCACTTTGGTAATTGAGGTACATGAAATAGAAATTAGAGACCATCTCTTTTATTTCTAATTCCTGGTTTGTAATTTTTGGTTAACTATCTGACAATTAAGTGTGAACTATCAGGGTCACATCTGGTTCTTCCACTAAGCTAGTGATGTGATACCCTGAGGCTCAATTTTCTTATCTGTAAAATAGGTTGATAATACTATCTCCCTGTGGGGTTGTTTGGAGGGTTACATAGAAAAATAAACATTATGTAAACGTTTCTAATAAGTGCTACTTTATGCATTGTTGTTGTTACTAGTCTCTTTTTTCACATTCTTTTTAAGTGAAACCAGATATCACTCCTGATTTTTTTTTTTCCGTAGTAGGGATGGAACTCAGGGGCATTCTATCTCTCAGAAACACCCCCAGCCCTATTTTATTTTAAATTCTATTTTCGAAACAAGGTCTTACTCAGTTGTGAAGGGCCTCACTTAGTAGCTGAGGCTGTCCGCGAACCGTGATCCTCTGCTCTCAGTCTCCCAAATGCTACAAGCGTGTGCCACCACATCCAGCTTCCTGATCCTTTTTTTTTTTATCTGTTGATTACTTTCTACATGTGCCCAGCATGAGCTTAGCTTGTCTAAATGCAGGTATGAGGAAGCTGTCCCTGTGTCTGATATCCTGTGTCTAGATCCACACCTCTGTACTGTTTGTCTGTTCCAATATTCAGATTTAAACATGTGTATATGCATATATAAACATGCTTGTGTATGTGTCTGCATCCCTATGTATGGACAAGTATACATGTGTGTGCATTTCCTATGGTAGAATTAAGTGATACAAACGAGTGCAAATGGCAAAACTGTCACGAAAATACCATCCCAGAGGCACTGTATTATGATCTCTGCTAGGCTGCTTTGATTTAGCAGTACTTTTGTTTTTGTTTGTGTACATCAACTTTTTATCTCAGGCAGACTTATTTGAATTCTGGTTCAAAAAGCAGTTCCCACCACCACACGTTGATGTTGTAGCTCCTCTTCTCTCCTCTTCTCTTCTCTCTCTTCTCTTCTCTTTTTCCCCTTCCCTCCCCATTTCCTCTCCGCGTCTCTTCCCTCCCCTCCCCTCCCTCCCTTCCCTCTATTTTTCTCTTTCCATTTCTGAGCCCTAGATGGCAGATGAGTTTTCTGCTCTCCTTGGCTGCCCCATTAAGTGTGCTCCTGGCTTTTTGGAACCCAGATGAGGTCACGTGGCTAGGATGCCACCTCTAATCCCATTTTCCATTTGTATATTGGATTCTGTTAACCACTTTTTAAATAAAAATACAGCATGATTCTAATGTACTAAGGAGTTCCAAGGATAACCATATAATTTCAAAATGATACTGATTTTGTTTATATGCAGCATAATCTTTTACAGTCCTTAGTCTTTATTTGAAGCATTGCAAAGTGGATTTTTATGAAAGGTATTATAAAGGACTCCTTGTTTCTGCATAACAGATCTGAACGTTAACTGATCAGAGTTCAGATAAATAGTCTTTACTCTCCATTAAAATATTAAAAAGCCTTTGGTAAGAAACTGGCATAAAGATCCTTCATTCTTGTTTAATGAACACTTGTTGGCAAGTGTAACACTTTAATAGCTTTGCAGAATGAATTTTGTGTGTGCATCCTCTATTTCCCTGTCAGACACTTGTCCAGGTGCTGGAAATTTATTGGGGGAAGCATATTTTTACTCATTAGTTTTGTATTTGATTACAGAATAGTAAAATATGAACCACCAAGTCCCCGAGGCACCGCTGTGTACATTGAGATTAGTAATTGCATGTCATCGTGTTTTCCATAGGAATATGGACAGATAGGATAGGTGCTTCTTAAGTAGGTTTAAAAGCAAAGCAAATTTGTATTTAATCTTTTTTTTGCAGCTATAGTTTCCCTAATGGATAAAAGGTTAGGCTGCATCATATATTTTAAACATAGTTTTAATTTTTTTCTCTTTTCTATTTTTTTCTTTCACAGTTGAAGCATATCAGATTTTCATGCTAACTGCTACTAAAAAAATCAGTGCCTATAAGGATGATATGATATAAAACCTGTCAACAGAGACCAGTTTTGCCCACATTCCAGCAAGCACAATGAAGAGGGATGATTATAGGTGCAGACAAGCCTCACCATTCAAACAAGAAGCTTAAATACAAAACAGAAATTACAGGCTGATCTCTTCAAGCTACTCTCTCTCTCTCTCTCTCTCTCTCTCTCGCTCTCGCTCTCGCTCTCGCTCTCGCTCTCGCTCTCGCTCTATCTCTCTGTCTCTCTCTGTCTCTCTGTCTCTCTCTCCAAAGTTAGGGGGTTGTTTTTTTTTTTTTTCTTTTATAATATGAAGATTTTGGTTTTCCCCTTTGAGCAAGTTATAGGTTTGGAGCTGAGGTTGTAATTTTTTAAAGTTAAGCTTGCAAAGAGAAATTATCGTTTCATTGTTTTGCAGCATAATAATAATAAAGAAACAGCATTAAATAAGTGATTTTTCTTTAGACTGTGCTGTATTAAAGCTGTGCCAATCATGTTGTGCTCTTTTCTATAAAGATGCTCATAAATGCAATTTCCAAAACAGAATCTAATGAGGTACTTAATGGTCACAAAACTGGCACATTTGATAATTAATGTTCCTTACTGGGTTTTTTTTTTTGCTGATGCAGCATGGCGATAAACAGTGGTATAAGTTAACTAAACATATCCTTGAACCACTAGTTAAAATAAGAGCACAAAAAGAACTTCAGTATGCTATTTACTGCGCAGTGAACACCCGATGGCACATTTCTAGGATCAGTGAGAAACTTCTACACAAAGAATATCTACTCTCCAAACAGAAACTTAGAGGGATAAGAGAAGGTTTTTGTGACTTATCTGCTTATACCATGTCCCACTAACAAAAGCTAAAGTACTTCATTTCCAAGGCTCTCAGCTATCATGAATGAAATACAATTTATTGAACACTTACTATGTGTCAGGCACTAAATTAGACAATTTTCTCATTATATCCCCATACCAATTTCATATGCAAATTTTCTTATGCAAACAATTGTCTCCATCTAAGATTAAGCACTTAAGCTTAGCAAAGTTAAATTCACATAGCTTATTAGTAACTGAGGCCATCTGTAAGGAGAATAGTGTCCTATAATGAAAAGACTGTACCCATATGGGACACAGGAAACCTGTGTTTTGTTCCATGGTCTGTTATGCCTATTGCAGCTAAGTGACATACTTAGTTTCCTTCAGCCTCAACTTTCTGATTTATAAAATGAGGATGATAATACAGTGTGTAAAGATTAGAAGCCATATCTATAATGAGGTTTAGGATATGAACTAATGAGGTTTGAAATGATCATGAATTGGCAGTGTTTCTCCTAAACATTTTGTCTCTCTCTCTCTGTCTCTCTCTGTCTCTCTTTTCTCTTTCACACACACACACACACACACACACACACACACACACACACACACACACTTAGAATACAAGTGGCCCTGCCTCCAAAGCTTAGATCCTTTCCAATATACTATTCTGTCTTTTGTCAATGTGAGCTATAAGTAATTCTTTGTCTCACAGAACACAAAGCAAGTTTAAACTCCAGTTGATAGATACTTGAATCTTCAAATATGACACATGATTTTGTAAGTATCTTTAATAAAGGTACATTAAAGACCTAGTCAGCCTCATGACTCTAAACATGGCTCTGTGTGGGCTTTGTGTGACCTTTATAATGACTTGTTATAATATTACATAAAGTTCTGTTGCTTAAAATACATGCAGAACTTGCTTTCTCTCCCCCCACCCCCCCCGCCAGTTCCTAATCCCAGAATCTGATTTGGGGCATGTGGGTGGGGGGTGCATCGTGATTCTTAACATTACTTTGAGTGGTTGGCTTGAAACTACTTTTTAATGGAAAACATTCTAGATTAAAATAAAAATGTAGAAATGGTTGAGGAAAAATATGACCTAAAATCTTTACTAGGCATTGCTCCCTCAAAAGAAGAATAGATACTCGAGTTTAAAAACTACCACTTTTAGGTTTTTTCTCCTTAAATTGCATCGGTGTTTTATGGCAGATGGATCATGTTGTTTTTTTTTTTTATTGTTGTTTGTAAATTCCCATTGACTTCAAAAGGGGCATGCCTACTAAGAATAGTGTGCATTTCGCAGCTTAGATCTAAGGGATTTGAGGGACTTGGAAAAGCTGAGAGATAATTGAAGACGCACAGGGGAGGCCTAGGGAGGATCAGAACAGCAAAGGCAAGCTCAAGGAGGATTGCAGGGGCTCCACGGAGCTGTGAGTGGATCAGTGTAACAGGCAGAGGTTAAAGGAGCTCTTAATGGCAGAAAGACAATGAGAAAGAATTAGAATGCAACAGGGGACAAACAAGAGAGAGGGCACAAGTATAGGCTAACTGTCCCTGGAATGCTATGCTCATCCTGGGCAACTGCATCTATTTCTGTGGACAGATCCAGTCTACATGCTGGTATCTCATCCCTAACACCAGACCATAAATCCAACCACCTGCTAAGCATCTCTGTTGGGTTGGCCAATAGGTACTTCATGCTCTGTCTGTCTAAAGTCGGATTAAACATCTCTTCTCCCCTGCCATGACTTAGGTATGGTGGCATCTAAGAGACCTCTCTGCCTCCTGCTGTGTTTTTAGGATCTTCTGATTCTGGGGTGGTATTCTTGTCTTCATGTCTCTCCCTGCTTAGCTATGGAAATGGACACTTCAACTGCAGTGTCTACCTGGCCTTCAGTTTCACCTCTGTTCTATGTTCTGAATCCTGCAGGCTGTTCTTGGGTCTTACCAAGCCCATGGCTCTAAAGAAATCTGGTATCTGTCTGGCTTTTTTCTTGTCTGAGAAAGGAAATTACTACTTTATCTGATCTAGAAACCAGGCATTATTCTAGATTCCTTACTCATTCTTGCCTTCTCTATATAATAAGCCAGTAGGTCTTTCTAATTCTACCTCTAAAATATTGCTTCTGTTCCTGTATGTCACTCATCTTTTTTTCCACTGCCATTTCCTCTGGGTTCATTATTTGGACTTTGCAATCGTCTGCTACCTGATTTTCCTGCCCGCATTCTCCATCTTCACCTCCCACTCATTTATCTTATCCATGGTACTAAAATATAAATACAAATATATCCAATTAATTAATCCAATTACAAATAGTTCAGTGCCTTCAAGATAAAGTCCAAACTCATTAAATGAGCATGTAACTTCCTTCTAAGGCCACTCCTTCCTTAATCCACCATCCTTATTTTCTGTCAGTCTTCATCCCCTGTGTTACTCTCCAGCCACTGAACTACTTGCACCTTAGTGCTAGGTTATAGGACCACACCTATTTCCTCTATTCAGTGCATTTTCTCTCAGCTCCCTTCTCTCACTGTCAGTCATTGGGATTTAAACCTTGGGGCATACTACTTGTGTGCCACAATCTTACTCCATTGGTTCTTTTAAATTTTGAAACAGGATCTCACTGATTACTAAGGCTCTTGCTAAGTTGCCAAGACCAACCTCAAACCTGTGATCCTCCTGTCTCAGTCTCCCAAGTACTGGGATTACAGGCATGGACCACCAGGCATGGCTACAAACAACTCTTAGTCTTTAGGATTCAGTTCAAATGTCACCAGATTGATAGACTTCCGTGAGATTCTTGGTTTTCTTTTTTTTTTTTTTTTTTTTTTTTGGTGGTACTGGGGATAGAACCCAGAGGCTTTCTACCTCCGGGCTATACTCCCAGACCTATTTTATATTTTATTTGGAAACAGGGTCTCACTAAGTTGCTGAGAGCCTCACTAAGTAGCTGAGGCTCGCTTTGAACCTGTGTGATCCTCCTGTCTCAGCCTCCCAAGCGCGGGGATTACAAGCATGCGCCACCACGCCCGGCTGAGATTCTTGGTTTTCCAAGACACTTTTCCATTCAATCTCTAGTCATAGTCAGACACCCTCATTATATTACCATGGAAGGAAAATGCCAGAAATGTGCAAGTCATGCAAGATCTACATCATACACTAGGGGCAGGATTGGGGTTAGGGAACATTCCCAGCTGAAGATGCTGTGGGGAGCCTGGCCCAATGCATTAAGTACTGAATGTTAGGGACATGTCAGTATGCTGAGATAATAGTTCAGATCTAAGCAAAGTCAAATGGAACTCATGAGTTTCCTAATAAGGAGATAAAGCTTAACAAAGGAAATTCAATAGAAATTGATTTAACTTGAGTAAGCAGATGGTTGGTTGACCTATAGGACTTTTGTTAAAGACAGCAGACTTACAGTCCCTATGCTTAGGGGTAGCTGGATAGCTTTATAAAATGGGAGCTCAGGCTTAAGAAACAAGACAAATCCCAGCAACCAGGATAAGGGAATCCAGGCCTACAGAAGTGCAAAAATGTGGGCATGAGAAATGGATGAGTCCATCCAGTGGAAGTTGACTCCATGCTGAGCCCCAGGGGGAATAAGTGACGCTGGACCCCAGCAGTAAAGTGTAGCTACAGCCTTGCTATGAGGGGCTACAGCTAGAGCCGGGGGGAGGGGGCTGACACCCCCCTCACTTAGGCTGCAAATTCTGACAAGATCGTGCTTTTTTCTTGACATCTGGCCTAATTTTTTCCTTCCTTAATTTTATTCATAGCAATCTGAAGAGCAATCATGGTTCCATTATGCCTCCCTTTGTTGCACCTTTTCTTACTCCTTTTCTTGAAAATCTCTCCTTGGTATTTGCAGACTTTCAGCATTTGTAAACTGTCAACATGTCCCCGTTAATTGTTGCTAAGTCAGCCCTCTTTCCGGTTTACATCCTTAACCTTTCATTGTATTCCAGGCCATTCGTTATGTAAGTGTTTTCCTAGCTCAGGATTGCCCTCTTTCTGGCACGGATACAGCCTCATTCAAATGGGGGGCTACAGAAGAAGATTCCCTCAGTGTTGTACCCATCGCCCTTGACCAACATGGGCAAACTGTTCAGAAACTGAATTCCTCGTCCTCACTACAAGAAGACTGGCTGCACCCTGCTCCTCTATCAATGCTGCTTCTGCAAAGGACAATGATATCCCTCAGCGAGGATGATAGTAAGCATCCAGCCCTCCACTTAAAGAATTTAGTTAGATTTTATGTTGTAATGTTTATAGGCAGCAGGTTTAAAGACCAAAAAACGGATAAATTTTAGATCTATATTTGCTGGACAACTTTAGACAAGATGCTTAACTGCTAGAGGGCTCATTCTTCCTATCTGTGAGATGGCCATGATATGTAACTTCAAAAGCTTTTGTAAGGAGAAAAGGTATGTTGGTATTTATACCCATAATACATTTTTTGACAAATGACTTAGTCGTCGTGATCCATGTGAAAAAACTCTTGCATTGTGGTTTTCATTGGAGTATATATATTTTTCCTCCCCCAGAGTTATTAAAGCAGATGTCCCCTGATACTGTAACAGTTGATAGAACATTTTCTGTGATTTGAGAATTTAAATCCCCAAATTCATTGTATTCTTTCTCCTCTTCCCATGCCGGCAAAACAAGATTATCTTTGCCAGGTTTATCCACTCTTTAGAAAATCGCCTAATGTGAAGTTCTAGGAACTCTGTGTCACCTTTCAGTTAAGGTCTGTTGATATGCGTCATCCCTGCTGGAACTTCATGATTAAATGCATTTGATCAGCGCTATTCATCTCCTCCCCAACTCACACCAGAAAATGTTGAAAGGGTGTTGCAGATGGAAGCTGGAGGAAGCCTGAAAGCCCAGAAGGTCCCTGAGCGTCGCAGCCTGCATGGTTCTTACGTACCTGTCATCGTCTTCCTTTTCATCCTCCCACCACGCCTATAAGATAGGTATTACTATCTTCATGTTGTATAAGAGAAACTAAGGCTCATTATTTATAAATATGTTACACCTAATTAATTGCTAACATCTGGCTCTCCTCATGCCATGTCCTCCATGGACTCTAAAGGAAGTAGATTTTAAGACCTTTTTGGCCCCACCATATCTTAACACCTTTATATTTGGAAATGGCATTTCCGGATTCAAATCTTGGCTTGACCTCTAAAGAATTTCTCAATTCTAGGCAAGTTGTTTAGCTGCTATAAATCTTATTTCCATCTGTAAAATATATCTAATAATCCCTTCATGAGAAAGCTGTGCAGAAGGATTGCTGTGTCATATGAGTTGGTAAATGGTGGTCCCTTCCTGCCCCTTCCCTCCTGTTTCAGGTCCCTGACAAACATTCTTGGTTCTCTTTTATAGTTTCTGGGTGCTATGCTTTGAACATTTTCCCTTCAAAATTCAAGTCATACTCATGTGATAATATTGAGAGGTGGAGCCTTTAAGAAGTTATTAGGCTACCAGGGCTCTTCCTTTGTAAATGGGATTTTTACCTTCATTTATTTATTTTTAATTTTTGGTGGTACTGGGGATGGAGCCCTTCTGCCTCTGGGCTACACTCCCAGACCTATTTTATATTCTATTTGGAAACAGGGTCTCTTAAGCCAGTGAGGCTGGCTTCAAACCTGCACGATCCTCCTGTCTCCGCCTCCCAAGCACGGGGATTACAAACCTGTGCTACCACTCCCGGCTTGACCTTCATTTAAAAGGCTTTATATAAAGTTAGACTACACATCTGGCTGGCATGCTCTTTCAGTCTCTTGCCCTTTCTTCCATTAAACAAGGACACAGGAAGAAGGCCCCTACCAGGTTCTAGCACTTTGCCTTGGACTTTCTAACCTTCAGACCTGTGAGAAATAGATTTTTTTTTCAAGTTACTCACAGGTATTTTGTTGTAGCAATAAAAAATAAACTAAGGCACTGAGAAAATCTTCTTTGTCCATGAAATTAATAATGATTTTCAGGTATATCCAGAATAAAGATCAAATTCCTGGCTCTTAAATTAAGTGCCCAAATATCTTAAGAATGCCTTTTTTACTTTCTACCCAAAAAAATTTTTATTATTTTTTAAGCATTGTTCCACCTGGCTTTATTTAAACAAGCTGCTACCTGATATTTAGGAAGACTTAAAAAATAATGTGTTAGTTGGAGTGGGAAGTAGATAACTAATATTTTTATTTTCACTTTAAATATCATAGAAAGTTCCTCTCCCTCTTCCCCCAGTAGAACATGTTGCTACAGTATTTAAAAATATGTATTCAATAATATCACAGTACTTAATGAATTATTTCTGAAAACTCAAAACTGTTCTTTCCAAATTGCTTTGGAAATAGCCAAATGACTTCCCTAAATACCCAAGCTCAATGGCTTTCTTGTTGTCCAGTTAATATCACCAAGATTTTTTTCTGGCATTATGATAAAGCTGTTATTTCTTGGGCCATAAGTAAACTGAGAAGCTCCACTCTTATGGCTGGGTAGCCGAGTGCAAGGAATACAGGGTAGTTCTCAGACTAGGATTCCAAGGGCAGCTCCCCATTTGACATTGTCTATCACCTGGGGCAAGATTTTGAGTCTTAATCATCTCATCTGAAAGTAAGAGTGCTCATTCCTTCTTTGACGACTCACCTTGGTGCAATGGGTGGCATCTCGATGCCCAGGATGCAGCAGGAAACACAACACAAACACCCTGGCTTTCAAGAAACTTCATTTTCAGATGGGGAGACAGACCTGATGAGTGGACAAATAAACAATATACAATCTGCAATATTTTGGCTGGAGAAAAAGAACATAAAGAAAAATAAAGCGGGATAAGGACAACACAAGGTGCTAGAGATAGTGGGACACATGTGTCTGCAATGCTAAGGCACTGGAGCATAAGCACTGTGGTCCTTCCCTAAAGTGTCTGGAGAGCTACCTAAAGCACTGTGGATGAACAAGTCAATTAAATGACCACTCACCCCAGGAGAGAACACAGTTTCAGGCCTTCACATGGGTTAAGTGTATTCGAGTCCTATCTTTGATATGGGTCATATGGGCTTAAGCCATTTCACCCCTTTGCCTTCCATTTTCCTCCTCTGAAAAATGGAAGCAATGTAGTCTCTCCCTCAGAGAAGGGCTCTGGGGGTTATGATGTAGTCTTTCTGATGTAGCCATGGGAAGTGGCTATTGTTGAAGTAGCCAACAATCTTAGACCTGGCATGGTGAAGTCTATTTAAGGAAGCCCAGGGTGCTGTGCTCCCTTAAGAACCAACATGGTGATTTCATTGTTCAAATGCTGATGGTCCCATTGCTTCACTAAATTTTAGAAGTAATTGCCCTCTTCACAAGTCTACAAAAACAATTTCCAAATTCAAGTAAATGCCAGTGTTTCTGGTAGCGATTCAATTGTGTTGTGTTGAAGGTTATTTGAGTCATTTCAACAAGCAATGCAAATACCTGGTTGGAGCCTGGGGAACTTCTTCCAGCCAGACAAAAGAGAAACAGCACAGAGCAGGCTCAGGCCTTTCCTTCCCTTTTCTGTGGCCCAGTCCCTCTGCCTGTTGTCATGGGTGATATTCAGCTGGTGGGGGCTGTCACCTGTCGCTCACCATCAGAGGCTCGGCAGCCCGGAATGTTTGAGAGAACTCTCAGAAGACTATTGCTATGCCGAGATTCCATACTCACCTTCTCTGCAATTCATCTCCACTTGAAGTTGACCGGAATCCCATTAATTATCACTTCAGGTAGTAAAGCAGTTCCTCATATGTGAAAGGAATGCTGGAACCTGAGATCTTCTTTTTGTTTGGGATTGCCAGAGGGTTATTGCAGATGGTACTAAACTCATAAGAATAATTTTAGCATTACTGCAACAACAAAGCATTTTGTAAATGTATAACCTTGTTTTTCTTAAAAAGCCCTGAATAACTGTGAAGTCACATTGCTGGCTTAAGAGTGATAGCACTTCTCTGTCTCTCTCTCTGCTCCCTCCAACTTTAAAAGCTTGTATTCAGTCTCTGGCTTTAAAGTCAAGGCAACGTGCTGATTGACTGTGCTGACATAATTGTGTTAATGACAAGACACGGAGGCTATATTGTTAGATAGGCTGCTTATCATCACTATTTATTTAGTTCTCTCTGCCAAGTCTGAATTATACTTTTTATACATTGTGGTTAGAGCCAGTCATTTAAAGTGCTTCAGTGTTGAAACCACATTTTTTTACAAGTTCTTTTAGCTGTAGTTCAAGAGAGAGAGGGGAAAAAAATCTTCTACACCATCATTAAATAGGGTTCAAAGTAAGTCCTTGCTAAAAGATGTGAAGTTTGAGCTCTTAGGAAATGAAATCTTTGATCTCCAAAATGATTAGTGAAAACATTTTTGTACACAGGCCCATTTTTATCTCATGTTAAAGAAAATAATACAATTTAATCTACATAATACTTCTTTTTAATGCCACAAGAGAACCTCTGTTGCTAGTATCTACAACTAACTGCCTGGGAGCCCTCTGCTCATGGCTGAAGGAAGGTACTGGAGACTGGCCTATCTATCTTTCAAGGAATCAAAGCTATTTGGAGAATGCAGGAGGGCATTATTTATATGGTGCCATCACTGTGTTTTGAAAGGATGGTATTTTAAAGATGTGAAGTTCTCAAGGTCTTTTCTGTTTTTCAGATGAAAGTTAATGCAGAATTAATATAAAAATAAAGACAGAACCATGAGTCATTAGACTGAACTGTTGAAGACATAGGCTAGCTCCAAGCAATTCTGTGGGAGAGGAAAGCATGATAAATGCTAGGATAGTCAGCATACAGGAAAAGTGAATTCTACATTGACCTGGCAAAACAGTTGCCAGAGTGGAATAGTTAAATTCAATGCACCAATCATCTTCAAGTTTATAGCACTGGCCTTCACTACGGCCCCATCTTTGATTTTGCTCACTTGAGATGCATTATAAAGTGATATTTATTTTCTAGATGCCAGATGTTATTCTGGACCCAAGATAGTAATGAACTACACCAAGCCCCTGTCGTCATGAAGCTTCAGTTCTATAGGAGAGCTACGTGAACATTCTTGTATGTGAAGCCTAAGCACCAGGACTTGAATTTCTCTAGAATATGCCTTGGAATGTAATTACTGAACCAGAAGATAGGCTCATTTTGGTATTACGATATTGCCAAATTGCTCTCTGACATGGTTTTATTGATTTACACATAAGAACGTTTTTACTCACTTTACCAACCTTTGATTTTTTCAGATTTTTTAATTTTGCAAATCTGAGGAGCGAGAAATGTTATACCACTGTAAATTAAACTTTTATTGGTGAAAACTCATTTTATGATTGGTTATTGGCCATTCTGTTTCCTCTATAATCTGTTTATGTCACCTGTTCTTTTTTTTTTTTTTACTTGATTATTTCTAAATGGAATGCCTGTATTTTTTCCATTGTCTTGCTAGATTTCAGATATTCAGGATGTTCTGACAATTGTGTGGTGAAGGAATTTCATTTAGTCTATGCTTTTCTCTTCATGGTATTATTTACTGGACAGAGCTTTGTAATGTCAAATTTATCTGTGTTTTTATGGGCTTGTTATAGAGTTTTATTTTCCTATACTAAGATCATACTATAGTTTCTTCTAAACTTTTTAAGATTTTTTGATTTCCAAGAAATGAATTTGTGTTCACTTTGAGGTAGAATTCATTTTTCCCATGTGGGTGAGTACTCTGAATATGGGGGAGCTTGGATTTGCAGTGCTACCTCAGGAATATGCTATACTCGTGTATGTTCTTGATCTTTTCTAGATAAGCAGTCCAGTTCTCTTATCCTACTGATCCAATGTGTCTGTTCCTGATTCACTCTCATGTTATATTAATTATTTTAAGTACAATAATTTTAAGCAATAATGTTTATTGCTATATGGTGTAGCATGTATCATCTTATTTTAAATGATCCCAGCCCTTTGTATTTCCTTATTAATTTTACAATCAATTTGTAAAACTATATTTTAATATATTTAAATACTGATTAAACTTTAAAGATTATTTGAATAGAAATTGTACAATTATAACATCAATGAGCATGGTATTTTACTTACTTGCCATTTATTTAGATCTTCTTAAAATTTAAAATTTTTCTCACTTAATTGGTCTTCTCAAATTTTTATTAGGCTCTTTTTTGGGGGGAAGGATAAATAAAATTTTTCCTAAATGGTCTTCTATTTACTGATGATTTACAAAAATATAGTCTTTTTGTATGTTGATAATTTATTCAAAAACTACATTGAAGTCCCTTTTTAGTTATAAATTTTGTCTGCATATGTTTTGTTTTGCTTTAAAAGATCAAATTTTGAGCCAGGCATGGTGGTACATGCTTGTAATCCCAGCACTTTAGAAGCTGAGACAGAAGGATTCAGGTTTACAACCTGCCTCAGCTACTTATTGAGGAAAGCCCTCTGCAACTTAATGAGACTCTGTTTCAAAATAAATAATAAAAAATTGGGCTAGGGGTATATCTCAGAGATAGAATGCCATTGAGTTCAATCACCAGTACCTCAAAAATAATAAATAAATAAATAAATAAAGTTTTGAGTGAGTTATAAACATTTTATTTCTAATTTTTTAAAAATTCATAATTTGTTATAAATATAACTAGTACCTCCAGCACAAGAATGAGTGCCAGTGACATTAGTGCATCTGACATAATTAAAACATTTCATCAAGTATGTTTGCCATATATTTGATAAAAAATGTCTTTTTTCAGTATAAGAAATATTCTTTTTGTTGCTAAATTGTCATAAATTTATCACAAAGAAGTGTAAATTTTACCAAAATTTTCTTTTCTGCATTTGGCAAGTTATCCCATATCATTGTTCTCCTTTAGTTTGTTAATATGTTATCACAAAAGACTTTGTAATGTTAACTGAATTTCTGAGATATCTTCAACTTGGTTATTACATATATCTCATGATTTTATTGGATGCATCATTTTAAATGTATTTTGTGACTTCCGGGAAGATGGCGACCGAGAAAAGCGGGGCTTAAGAGCCCTGCTAACAACAAATCTCCATTACCACAAAATCAGCGCCTTTCAAAGCCAGAAAACAACATCACCAGAGAAACAAAAAAAATCACCAGGCTCCAGAGAGAAAGCGGACTGAGAACAGAGCCACAGAGGAGATCCTCATGCCCGAGGACGCGGCTTCATGCCCGAGGACGCGGCAGCAGCACCATACTGCCGGCGGCACCGGCGAATTTACGGGACGGCCACAGCAAGCCGAGGGGAGCCGCTGCGGAACAGCCAGGCGGGAGTTCTCGGCACAGAGGGCATCTAAAGCTCCCAGTGGCTGAGCTCAGCACACGCTGCAGGGATTCAGAGTGGAAATCAAAACCAAGAAAAAAAAAAAAACGCCAGCCCCATAGCCGAGGGCATAGCAGCGGCGCCATATTGCCACCGGCGGCAACAGCACCGAATTCACCGAATTCAGTACAGCTACATCTGCGTATTCAAGAACAGTGAGTCAAATTGCGGGCCACAGAGGAGAAATCCCAGTACTGTACTCACTGGGACTTGACCCAGTGGGAGAGGGGCGGTGGCAGTGATATCACACCATAGGAGAACGTGCAACCTGGCACCCCCCAAAGTCTAAAGCAGCCTCTATCGACTCTCTGGGTCAGAGACTCTGTGATACAACCCAGTAAAGGAGTAGTGGGGTCTGAGATACTACTGACTCGAGATCCAGAGCACCTTAAGTGAAGTCATAGTGACCCAAGGGAAGAACCCAGAGAAGGCACAAACTTCCAAAATCATGGGAAAGAGGAATAATACTGGAGCAATGAATGCTCACAACCCCACAACATCAGAACCCGATAAAACAGAAAATCAGAGATTTCTAGAAGATCAAATCAGGAAAATAACTGTAGAAATAATAGAGGTGCTTCGAAAAGAACTCAGAGAGAGCCAAAAAGAGATAAAGGATGCAATTAATGAAGTAAAGGCCTCAATTCAAAGCACAAACAACCGATTAGAACACATGGAGAACAGAATCTCACTCTTAGAAGATGAGCAATCCAAAAATGAACGCATAGTTTCTAATCTAGAAAAAAATATCCGACAGCAGGAATCTGATATTGAAGAAATATGGGCCCATTTTAAGAGAGCTAACCTAAGAATAATTGGAATAGAGGAGGGAAAAGAAAGTGATACCAAAGGGATCAACAATCTCTTCAAGGAAGTAATAGCAGAAAATTTTCCAGACATAGAGCAAGAGGTTGATACACAGATCCAGGAAACTTATAGAACTCCCTTTAGACAGGATCGGAGAAGAGGATCCCCACGCCACATAATTGTCAAAATGACCAATGTGGAAGCCAAGCAGAGAATCTTAAAGGCAACAAAAGCAAAGGGCCAAGTGACATTCAGAGGCAAACCAATTAGAATCACTCCAGACTTCCCAAACCAGGTCATGAGAGCCAGAAGGGCTTGGAGTAACATATTCCCAATTTTGAAAGAAAAAAACTTCCAGCCAAAATTTTCCTAACCAGCAAAACTTTCTATCAAATTAGATGGAGAAATAAGAAGCTTCCATGACAAACAGAAACTGAAGGAATTTATGTCTTCAAAACCAGCACTAGAGAAAATACTCAAAGAGATTAACTACAAAGAAGAAATAGGTAACACACTCCAGAACCAGAGAAACAAGATTTTCCATCCAACAGACAACTAAGATTGGTTATCTGTGGAGATTCATTATTTATGTTAGTCTTTTACCTATCTCTAAAGGGTATTGTTTGCCTTTATTGTTGTTAATTTTTAGGATTTCTAGTTGGAATATTAATATACCTTCAGATATAGCATTTGGAAATATTTTATCCCATTCTATTAGTAAGTGTTAACTCTGTTTACATTGTCTTTGGATATACAATATGTTTTTTATTTTTTAGGGAGTTTGTATACTCTTCTGTTACCTGTGCCATTGAAATCATAACCAAGAAATCACTGCCAATTTCAATGTTGTGAGGTTTTTATGACCCAGATTTTCTCCTAAAAGTTTATAGTCTTAAGATTTATATTTAGGTCTTTTATCTACTTTGAGTTAATATTTGTATATGGGATTAGTTAAGGGTCCAATTTTATTCTTTTCCATGTAATTATTATTTTTCAACAATATTTAGTTAAAAGATTATTATTCCCACCACCAAATGTTCGTGGTAACCTTGTCAAAAATAACTTGACAATATAGGGAAGAATTTAGCTCTAGGCTTTTATTTAACTCCAATGGTTTATATATCTGCCTTTAGAATAGTACTACACTGTTTCAATTATTGTAGCTTTATATGGTTTGAAATCAGAAAATATACATCTCTAGCTTTGTTCTTTTTCAAGATCGTTGTGGGTACCTAGAGTCCATATTCCATATTAGGATAGATTTTTTTTCTGAAAAATAAATATATAAATATATGATAGTTTCACCTAAAAAATAGAAAAAATAGATTCTCTGGTAAGAAAGAAAGCAAAAAGAAATATTGAAATGTTATCTTTAAGTCATCAAAAGCTTGGTATTAGACAAATGAAACTGTTATGTGAGATTATCATTTTTAATTTTTGATAAATTGCTATAATACTAGATGTCAATCACTAAGCCAAGCATGGGAGGGAGGGATAGGGAGAGAATGGGGTGGGCATCGGGTGGGGGCTGACTGGGCAAGGTGTGCATGTATGTCTACAAAGTATGTATCCCACTATGATGTATGAATACAGTGCACCAATTAAAAATAAAAAAAAAATTTTAAAAAATAAAAATAAAAAATTAAATGTATTTTGTTTTAATTATCACAAAATATACATAACAAATTTTACCAGTTTAACCACTTTTAACTGTATAGTTAATTATTATTTTACAACCAATTTTCATCAGTTTTAAATCTTGCAAAACTAAAACCCTTCACTCACTAAGCAAATTCTCATTTCTCATACTCCCAAGTCCTTGGAAACTAATATCCTACTTTTTGCCTCTACAAACTTGCCTTTCTTTGTGTTTTAGTCCCTTTTCTGTTGCTATAACAATACAGCTGAGGCTGGCTACTTTATAAGAATTTTGGAAGCTGAAGGTCTAATACCAAGTGGTCCCATCTGTTTAGCCTTTGGTGAGAGTCTTGTGGAAGATAACATCATCATAACAGTGGTGCAAGCAGATGAGATACCAAGTGAGACAAGAAGTCAGAGGGATTCAGGAGCCAGACCTGCTCTTCTTATATCAACTTATGCTTGTGGGAACCAACCAGGATCACAAAAGGAGTACATTAATCTCACATTTTATTTATCAATTAGATTTTGATGTTGCAAATGATGCTACTATGAGCACGGTTGCCAATACCTCTATTTATGATTTTTAATCTATATTCACAAATTAGACATGTCCTAATATTTTCTTTTCATAATTCTCTTATCTTGTTTGGGGGAATCTTTCTTTCTTTTTAAAAAATCGACTTTATGGTTTCTGACCAGTTTTAAACTCACAGCAAAATAAGAGAAGGGGCAGATTTTTCATAAACTTTCTACTTTACCCATGCACAGCCTCCCCCATTATCAGCATCCCCACAAGAGTTGCAACTGATGAACCTACATTGGAAAATCAGTATAACTCAAAGTCCTTAACTTACATTAGGTTCAAATTTGGTGTCACACATTCTACAGATTGAAAAAAATGTATATCCACAATATCACAGGGCCATTTCACTGCCAAAGCAGCAGTATTACTCTGCGTCAGGTATTCGCCCTTCTTGTCCTTTAACTCCTGACAATCACTGGTCTTTTTACTATCTCTATAGTTTTGCTTATTCCAAAAAGTGTTTTATAGTTGGAATCTTATTGTATACAGCCTTTATAGATTCGCTTTTTTCAGTTAATAATTGGCTTTAAGTTTTCTCTTTGTATTTTCATGGCTTGATAACTCATTTCTTCTTAGCACTGACTAATACTCCAGGGTTTAGCTATATCATAGTTCAACTGTCTTGGTTACTTTCAATGTTTAGCTATCATGAAAAAGGCTGCTGTGAATATCAAACAGGTTTTTGTGTGGATTAAGTTTTCAACTCTTTTGGATAAATATCAAGAAGTATGATTGCTGAATCGTGTGTGTGTGTGTGTGTGTGTGTGTGTGTGTGTGTGTCCATTTGTCTGTATTTGGCACTAGGGATTGAACCCAGGGCATTCTACTATTTAGCTATACCCCCAGCCCTATTCTATTTTTTATTTTGAAATAGGGTCTGACTAAGTTGTTGAGAGTCTCGCTAATTTGCTGAGGCTGATCTTGAACCTGCAACCCTTCTGTCTCAGCTTCTTAAATCCTGGGGCTACAGGCATGTGCCACATGTCCAGCTAGACTGCTGAATCTTCTCTTAAGAGTAAATTTAGTTTTGCAAGAAACTGCCAGCCTTACTTTCCAAAGTGCTATCGTTTTATGTTCCCATCAGCAGTGAGTGGAGAGTTTACTCCACGCCCTCAGTAACACTTATTGGTGTCAGCCTTCTGGATTTTAGCCACTGTGATAGATGTGTAATGGTAGCTCCTTGTTTTAACTTGTATGTCCCTAATGACATATGATGTCATATGCTTATTTGCCATTGTGTGTCTTCTTTGGTGAGGTTTCTGTTAAAATTTTGGGCCCTTGATTAAGTTTTTAAGCTTTAATCGCCTAATAAAATTAAGTAAGAATTACTCACTTTTTTCTTCCTAGAACAGTTTGTTTTTTCATTGATATGATCTGTTCCTTGGATCATTGGTAGAGATAATCTTTAAAATCATTGGGTTCTAATGTTTTTAATATAAAAGTATTTTAACTTTTTGTAAGATTTATTTTTTTCGTGCCTGTTCAGGTTTCTATTTCTTTTTAAGTTACTTTTAGTAAATTACAGTTTTCTGGAGATTTTATTGTTCCATTTATTTTTTCACATACATTTATATAACATGTTTTAAACATTATTATTTTCTCTTTGTATTTATGTCTGAGTTTTTATTCTAAATATTTTTATTGCTGTCTTATGCCACTCTCCAACCATTTTTCTCTCCAACTAATTTTGCTATAGATTTGAACATATTTTAATCTCTTCAAAGGATGCCCACATTTTCAAAAATTTTTATTCTATGTATTTTTATTAATATCTGCCCCAATTTTTACTAATTTTATTCTTTTTGCTTTGCTTTTATTCATGTTTCCTCCAACTTCTTTAGCTGATGTGTTGAATTAAAAATATTTTTTTTTTTTTGGTGGTACTGGGGGTGGAACCCAGAGGCTTTCTACCTCCAGGCTATACTCCCAGACCTTTTTTTTTTTTTTTTTTTTTTTTTTTGTGTGTGTGTGTGTGTGTGTGTGTGTGTGTGTAACTTGAGACTCCTCACTTTAATGTTTTTTTTTATTTTATTTTATTTTTTTTAATTTATTTTATTGGTGCACTGTATTCACACATCATAGTGGGATACAAACTTTTGTAGACATACATGCACACATCGCCCAGTCAGCCCCCACCCAATCCCCACCCCATTCCCTCCCCATCCCTCCTTCCCATGCTTGGCTTAGTGGTTGACATCTACTATTATAGCAATTTATCTAAAATTAAAAAATGATAATCTCAAATAACAGTTTCATTTGTCTGATACCAAGATTTGATGACTTAAAGATAACATTTCAATATTTCTTTTTGCTTTCTTTCTTACCAGAGAATATTTTTTTCTATTTTTTTTAGGTGAAACTATCATATATTTATATATTTATTTTTCAGAAAAAAATCTATCCTAATATGGAATATGGATTCTAGATACCCAAAATGATCTTGAAAAAGAACAAAGCTAGAAGATATATATTTTCTGATTTCAAACCATATAAAGCTACAATAATTGAAACAGTGTAGTACTGTTCTAAAGGCAGATATATAAACCATTGGAGTTAAATACAAGCCTAGAGCTAAATTCTTCCCTATATTATCAAGTTATTTTTGACAAGGTTTCCATGAACCTTTGGTGGTGGAAATAATAATCTTTTAACTAAATATTGTTGAAAAATAATAATTACATGGAAAAGAATAAAATTGGACCCTTACCTAATCCCATATACAAGTATTAACTCAAAATAGATAAAAGACCTAAATATAAATCTTAAGACTCTAAACTTTTAGAAGAAAATCTGGGTCATAAAAACCTCACAACATTGAAATTGGCAGTGATTTTTTGGATATGATTTCAATGGCACAGGTAACAGAAGAGTATACAAACTCCCTAAAAAATAAAAAACATATTGTATATCCAAAGACAATGTAAACAGAGTTAACACTTACTAATAGAATGGGATAAAATATTTCCAAATGCTATATCTGAAGGTATATTAATATTCCAACTAGAAATCCTAAAAATTAACAACAATAAAGGCAAACAATACAATTTAGAGATAGGTAACAGACTAACATAAATAATGAATCTCCACAGATAACCAATCTTAGTTGTCTGTTGGATGGAAAATCTTGTTTCTCTGGTTCTGGAGTGTGTTACCTATTTCTTCTTTGTAGTTAATCTCTTTGAGTATTTTCTCTAGTGCTGGTTTTGAAGACATAAATTCCTTCAGTTTCTGTTTGTCATGGAAGCTTCTTATTTCTCCATCTAATTTGATAGAAAGTTTTGCTGGTTAGGAAAATTTTGGCTGGAAGTTTTTTTCTTTCAAAATTGGGAATATGTTACTCCAAGCCCTTCTGGCTCTCATGACCTGGTTTGGGAAGTCTGGAGTGATTCTAATTGGTTTGCCTCTGAATGTCACTTGGCCCTTTGCTTTTGTTGCCTTTAAGATTCTCTGCTTGGCTTCCACATTGGTCATTTTGACAATTATGTGGCGTGGGGATCCTCTTCTCCGATCCTGTCTAAAGGGAGTTCTATAAGTTTCCTGGATCTGTGTATCAACCTCTTGCTCTATGTTTGGAAAATTTTCTGCTATTACTTCCTTGAAGAGATTGTTGATCCCTTTGGTATCACTTTCTTTTCCCTCCTCTATTCCAATTATTCTTAGGTTAGCTCTCTTAAAATGGGCTCGTATTTCTTCAATGTCAGATTCCTGCTGTCGGATATTTTTTTCTAGATTAGAAACTATGAGTTCATTTTTGGAATGATCATCTTCTAAGAGCGAGATTCTGTTCTCCATGTGGTCTAATCGGTTGTTTGTGCTTTGAATTGAGGCCTTTACTTCATTACTTGCACCCTTTATCTCTTTCTGGCTCTCTCTGAGTTCTTTTCGAAGCACCTCTATTATTTCTACAGTTATTTTCCTGATTTGATCTTCTAGAAATCTCTGATTTTCTGTTTTATCGGGTTCTGATATTGTGGGGTTGTGGGCATTCATTGCTCCAGTGTTATTCCTCTTTCCCATGATTTAGGAAGTTTGTGCCTTCTCTGGGTTCTTCCCTTGGGTCACTATGACTTCACTTAAGGTGTTCTGGATCTCGAGTCTGTAGTATCTCAGACCCCACTACTCCTTTACTGGGTTGTATCACAGAGTCTCCGACCCAGGGAATCGATAGAGGCTGCTTTAGACTATGGGGGGTGCCAGGTTGCACGTTCTCATATGGTGTGATATCTCTGCCACCACCACTCTCCCACTGGGTCAAGTCTCAGGAAGTACAGTACTGGGATTTCTCCTCTGTGGCCCGCAATTTGACTCACTGTTCTTGAGTTCAGAGATGTAGCTGTACTGGACTCGTTGAATTCGCTGCTGCTGCCGCCAGTGGCAATATGGCGCCGCTGCTACGCCCTCGGCCGTGAGGCTGGCTTATTTCTTCTTGATTTTGAATTCCACTCTGAGTTCTTGCAGCGTGTGCTGAGCTCAGCCACTGGGAGCTTTAGATGTTCCCTGCGCTGAAAGATCCCGCCTGGCTGTTCCGCAGTGGCTCACCTCGGCTTGCTGTAGCCGTCCGGTGAATTCGCTGCTGCCGCCGGCAGTATGGCGCTGCTGCCGCGTCCTCGGGCGTATGGCCAGTGTATCTCCTCTGTGGCTCTGAGCTCTGTTCTCAGACCGCTTTCTCTCTGGAGCCTGGTTATGTTTTAGTTTCTCTGGTGATGGTGTTTTCTGGCTATGAAAGGCGCTGATTTTGTGGTAATGGAGATTGGTTGTTAGCGAGGCTCTTAAGCCCCGCTTTTCTCGGACGCCATCTTCCCGGAAGTCCCTCCCAGACCTTTTTTATATTTAATTTGGAAACAGGGTCTCACTAAGTTGCTGGAAGTCTCACTGAGTAGCTGAGGCTGGCTTCGAACCCGTGCGATCCTCCTGTCTCAGCCTCCCAAGCGCGGGGATTACAAGCGTGCACCACCACACCTGGCAAAAAATATTGTTCTTTTTTAAAATGTCCTTTTTCTGATGAAAGTTTGGTGCTGATTGTCACCTGGAACAAAATCTTCTATTTTCTTCTATTTTCTGGGCATTCTGTTTCTTAATATTCTACCAGATTCCTGACACATATAACCAAAAAACCTTGCAAATCACTGTAAGCTCGATGTCTCACCTGGTCTCTTCCTCTATGTGTGAGCTCTTGGGGTTCCTTTACCCACTTAGCAAACCCAAGATGTAAGGTTACTGAACATCTCACCTTGTTCACTTCCCCTATGGGAAGGGATGAAGTGTTTCTTCATCAGGAGAAGTCTTTGGGACTAGCCCTATCATCTGAGTCTCATGGGAAGAGTGAAAGACAAGAACATGAGGAAAAGAAGCCAAGAGAGGAAGGGGTGTAGCCCGGAGGTAGAAGGGCTTCCAGGAACCCCAGTACCACCAAAAAATAAATAAATAAATAAATAAATAAACAGTAATTATTCACACAAAGAGAGTAGGAGAGTTTCAGGAAGAGTAAAAAGAATATGGAAAGGCTCCCAGGCATGAAAGAGATGTATTCAAAAGGTTCATTGCAGACACTGTATACAGAAGCAATGAGGAAAGCCATAGCAGTAAATGCTCTCCAGGCACCATTCAAGAATTGTTACAGCAGTTGGAGTCAACTAGACTACAATTAGATGCAAAAAACGAAACAAATTAACCAAAAGTCATAAAACTCAAGGTAAACCACCTTCAGAGTGGTCTCAATGCGTTACACACACACACACACACACACACACACACACACACACACAAAAGAGCCTGCAAAAGACAAAGATTGAGGGGCCAGGCTCTGGGATACACGCTTTTGTAATCCCAGCTTTCGGGAGGCTGTCCAAGGATTGCAGTTCGCAGACAGCCTCAGCTCCTTAGCAAGGGCCTTCGCAACTCAGCGAGACCCTGTTTCAAAAAATAAAAAGACTAAAATATTAGGGCTGGGGGTGTATCGTGGAGGTACAATGCCCCTGGGCTCCATCCTCAGTACTGCAAAAAAAAAAAAAAAAAGAAAAAGAAAGAAAGAAAGAAAGAAAGAAAGAAAGAAAGAAAGAGAAAGAAAGATTGAAATTGCTTTCTTTGACTTCTGACTAGCTTGCCAGACTGCAGCGTGTCAAAGTTCTATTATTAAATAATTTCTCCTGAGTTTCTCTCTCATACTCCTTTTACCAGAATCTAAGATTCCTGAGTACATAAATAATGTATAAATTATGTCTGCATGCTCTTCCAAAATAGCCCAGAGAATGCAACATAGACGTGTTAACATTACTTTTCACTAGTGAACGGCAAATCCCTACTCTGATTATTTACATCTTATGTGCTTTCTTAACATTTTTTAAGACTTTAGTGTCTTCAACCTCTAAAAAAGAAAATAATAAAACCTTCAAGACAGGCATGCATTAGTATATTATCCTTGTTTGATACAATTTGTTGAAAGTAAATTTTATCCTCTAGAATATAATAGCTCCTTTATGGTAATTATGGTATGAGTAAAAATGGATTTTCATGTGATTACTAAATTGACATTATTTTTCTTGTATTTTCCTATTACTATAAAAACAAATCGACAATGTGTTTTTCTAACACACCATTTTTTCTTGATCCTTCAGGAAAAAATTTAGGCCATTAGAGAAATGAACATGTTGGGGGAAAACAAGGGACATAACTTACCCTGTGGGCTAAAGAAAGATGGAGGTCTGCCCAGGTGTGCCTAGACTTGTGAGACCACAAGTTCACTCTGGCCATGTGAGATAAATTCAGAGGCTGAAGCACTCTCTTAATTTTCTATAATCTAATAAAGACACAATAAGCTATAAAGTACCCTGATCTCTGTTGCCCTTATTTAGCCTTATATTAAGACAATGTTGAGTAGCTCCTAACACAGAGTGAATAGCTTTCCTAGACAGTATCTTGAAATAAATTTAGATTATATGTATCTATAAATATATTACTTTATTCTCTACTATATAGAATATATATAACTTATATGTATATAAGTTAATTTTTAAAAAGGTCATCAGGGAAAACAAGATAGTTGGTTTTATAGAAGACTTTATTTTGATTGATAAAAATGTCAAAAAAGCAAATCCAACTGTTTGCTAATTTCTGGTATTATTTATTAAATGTATAGTTACGGAGCATGTACAATGTGCTCAGCACTGCTCTAGAATCTGGGGACATAGTAGTGTGTACTATGTGAGGTTATACTGCAGTGTAGCCTTCAGAACACATCTTGGAGAAGGCTGGGTACATAGCAAATACACCTTTTGTGGGAAGGCACTTACTAGTAGTTCTTATCATTAACTTTGTCTCGCACAGAGATTGCTACAATTATTCTCTTAAATTCATTTACTCAGTACTTCCTACTGGTATGACCTCATTTACACAGGGAAAATGTGGAAAAAAATCTATATACTTGCAAATTTCAATTATGTTTATTCTATTTTTAAGTGTTTTATTTACTCATTATGATTGCACGTAATAGTGGGATTGGTTGTTACATGTTCATGCACTCACATAACGTATTTTGGTCAATTTCGTTCTCCAGCACTTCCCTTTCCCCCCTCCTCCCTCCCACTGGTACCCTTCCCCTGCTCAACTTGTCTTTTTTCTATTTACATGAGATTCGACTAGGTTTTATAACTAACTGTAAACTACTCCACACTAAGTTTCTTTTTGGACTATCTTTCTCCTCAGTTTCCCATTTCTGGGTGTCTACAGGGTACCTGAATATAGTAAATAAATTAATACATGATTTTCACTTATTTTTTCCTACATCAAACTATATCTTTCATCCCAACACAGACAGTGGATTTTTCTGAGTCCTTCTACACTAAGAAAGGTTCATCTATTATTGCATGTCAAGTTGGGTAACTACTGTGTGGAACAAATATACCCATATTTCAGATAGTGGCCTGCTTCACACTTAGTTACACACCTGTGGCACAGTGTCAAGTGAGTTCAAGAAGATAACAGTTCACTAGTCTGATGTGAAGTTAAAATACAACAGCCTCTGAATATTTCAGCATTGTTCCCCTTATAATTACTTATTATCTAATTATAATTTTAAACACCATTAGAACTTTGCTTACATATTTTTTAAATCAGATCTTTGTTATTGCCCCTTTCTTGCTACTAATACTCTCAATATTTTTAAGCAATTGATTTCTGCAAGCATATTATATACCTATCAAAGTAGAGGCTACAAACATTTTTTTTTTTTTTTTTTTGGTGGTACTGGGGATGGAACCCTTCTGCCTCCGGGCTACACTCCCAGACCTATTTCTATTTTATATTTTTATTTGGAAACAGGGTCTCTTAAGCCAGCAAGGCTGGCCTCAAACCTGTGCGATCCTCCTATCTCCGCCTCCCAAGCATGGGGATTACAAGCGTGCGCCACCATGCCCAGTGAGGCTGCAAACTTTTAAGTGATGTCTATTCTGAACTCACCCACTCATGAGGCCACCATATGACTTTTTCTTTCCTCATTCTTCAAATTATATTTTCTATTTGAGGGTCAGTGGTTTGTTTTGTGCTTTAATCAGTGAGGAAAAGTATGTCTTTATATAATTCCTAATAGTGTATACTTGAGTATATTTATAATAATACATAAATGTTTAAAGTAAATGGAATGTATCCTGTCTGATATTTTTATAGAACAAGAAGCAAGTACAGCAAATTATTTAAAGTAATTCCGAAGGTTTTCCAGGCAAAATGGAAATAATGAAAGTACAAACTATTTCTGGTGGATGACTATCTGGCTTGGATGCTTGTTAACCCATTTAGAAACTGTTAGCTCTCAATATCTGATGACCTATAGTTTTACAGACTCCGTTCTGAGTGATTAATATTGCTATTAAAGAAGGCCAGCTATCTTGGCAGTCAGTGGAGTCATATGGCCAATGGTTTTTAAAAATAATCTGTGTCAGTTAAGTAAATTGTATTCTATTCTTGGCTTATCAAGAATATTTTATAGTCATGAATGGATATTGAATTTTATCTAATATTTTTCTTCATCTACTAAAAGATGGTATGATTTTTCTCCTTTGCTTTATTAATGTGGGTAATTAAATGATTAATTTTTAATGTTAAACCAAACATATCTTTGAATAAACTTGTTCATAACATATTTTTATTTTAATATGGCATTATATTCTCTTTTCTGTTTTCAATGGAATTTTGCAGCTATGAGATATTGGTTTGTACTAATGTATGTACTTTTTATAAAATTCTTTGACAGTTTTAGTATCCAGGTCATAACGGACTTTTAAAATGAATTATAAAGGGTTTTCAATGCTCTTAAATTCTCTCAGAGAGAATTTGTGTAAGACTGTTGTTCTTTTCCTTAAATGTTTGGAAAAATCACTAGTGAGGCTATTTGGATTAAAGACTCCTTTGTGGGGAAATTTTTATTAAGGATTTAATTTATTAAAGAGATATTGGAATTGCTCAGATTTTCTATTTCTGATTGTATTCATTTTGAAAAGTTTTTTCTAGAAATTTGCTTCACATAAATTTTCAAATTTTTGACATAAAGATGTTCACATTTTATGCACTTAGTATCCTTTCAATATCTCTAGGATCTATAATGATGTCTCATTTTTCAGTTCAAATACTGAAATTTATACCGATACTCTTCTTTTGATCAGTCTGTCAATTTAAGAGTTTTTTCAAATAACAAACTTGGTCTTGCTAATTCTTTTACCCTTGTAAATTAGTGTGTGTGTGTGTGTGTGTGTGTGTGTGTGTGTGTGTGTGTTTCTTTTTCTATTTTTAAAATCATTATTTTCTACTCTCATATTTAATAGTTTCTTTTTCTAAATCGTTTAATTTTCTTTTGTGGGTTTTTCTTCCTCATTTCTTGAGATACATTTTCACATTACTAATTTTTAGCCTTTCTTCTTTGCACATTTGTGCACAAACATATACATATACATATATATGAATATATATATATATATATATATATATATATATATATATATGTTACTCTGCTCACAGTCTTAGGAAATTTCTAAAAGTTTTGGTATGCTGTATTTTATTTTCATTCTCTAAAATATTTTCTAATTTTCCTAGTGATTTCTTATTTTCTATGTAAATTATTTTTAAATGTGTTGCTTAATTTCTAAACATTTTAATTTATTTATTTCTAGTGTAAGTCCACTGAGAACAGAGAATACACTCTGATTTCAGTCTTCCAAAATTTGAGCCTCGTTCATTGTTTCAGGATTTAGTTCATTTTGGTAAATATTCTACATCCACTTAAAAATACGTACTATTAAGTTCAGTTACTTTGTCTTTATTGACCTTTTTATCAATTAGTAAAAGATGTATTAGTCTTTCACTGCATTATTAATTACAGATTTCTACTCCTCTTGGCTTTTTTTTACTTGCATATTTTGAAACTGTTATTAGATGCCTACAAATTTAAGATTTTTATATATACAGAGCTACCTGATTTTGTTATTTTGAAATGTCACTCAAATTCTCCTTTGTCTGATCTTGTAAGTAACACCAGCTCTTTTGGTTAGGATTTGGATTATTCCTCATCTATTCTTCTACTTTCAAATTTTCCACATACTTACAGTCACGCTGTATCTCATGTAAGCAACATATAGTTGAATTTATTTTTCACCCCATTCTACAATATTTATACATAGATTGGAGTATTTAGGCCATTGACATTGAACGTAATTAATAACATTTAATTTTATAACAATAATCTTACTGTTTGTTACTTCTTCTACTTTCTGTACTTCTTTCCTCTTCTAAATTAGTTATTTTAATCATTTAATTTTTTGGTGTTTTAGCATTATTGTTATTTAATTGATACCCTTGAGATACATCCTTGTTTTATTAAAGTTCAATATAAATTAATGATTTTATTTTTTTCCCAAAATGCTGATATTGCACGCTGACTCACCTTGCCATTTCTACATATTATGTTAATTTGCCATGCCTCTTAATTCTGTATACATTTTATATTACACCATATATATCAGCATTTTTTACAGTAAATTTACCTGGATTATTTTACACTGGTTCCTTCCTTTCTCCCTCCCTCCCTTTCTTCCTTCCTCCCTTTCTCTCTCTTTCCTTCACTGCCTTTTTCTTTTTCTTTCTTTCTTTTTTTGGTGGTACTGGGGGTAGAACCCAGAGGCTTTCTACCTCCGAGCTACACTCCCAGACCTATTTTATATTTTATTTGAAAACAGGGTCTCACTAAGTTGCTAAGAACCTCACTAACTAGCTGAGGCTGGCTTCAAACCTATGTGCTCCTCCTGCCTCAGCCTCCCAAGCGCTGGGATTACAAGCGTGCGCCACCACGCCCGGCTAGTCTTTTTCTTCTTTGATATTGCGCTTTCTTTTTTAACACGATGAGATTTTGTTTTTGCTTTTATTTTCTTTATTTCTATACTTCTATTGGCACATTATAATCTCACATCAAAATGCAGTTCACAGTGATAGTGACATACATCGCTATCACTAGCACAGGACAGTTGGTGTGTTTCCCTCGCTCCCTCTCCACTCCACCCCTCCCCTCATAGAAGATAATTAAGAGAATACCAATTACATTGAGCTTTCTTACAAGGAACTTGGTCTGCCACTAGAAACACTGACAACAAAAACATTTATACAACTGATTAAAATTTTGGTGGAGCAATTGGTGTCACGTGTACGGAGACAGGGTGATGAAAGAAAGTCTGAAAACTTGAGCATACCACTAGCCAGCTATAGAATAATGGCCCATTGCTAAGGATTGTGGCTCAGTTTTGTAATCCCAGTACTTGGGAGACTGAGACAGGAGGATCCCAGGTTCAAGACCAGCCTCAGCAACTTAGCAAGGCCTTCTGCAACTTAGTGAGACCCTGTTACAAAAATAAAGAAGTTTGGGAAGCAACTCAGAGATAGAATGCCCCTGGGTTCAATCCCTGGTACCACACACACACAAAAAGTGGACTAGTTTTCAACTTTTTAATTCACATTTCTCATCTTTAAAATGAAAATATAGTACTACAGAAAGTTGATTTCCATTTTAGTTTTCTGTGATACTAAGACAATTTTTTTGTGTGTGGTACTGGGGATGGAACCCAGGGGCGTTATACCTTCAAACTACAACCTGGTCCTATTTTTAAGTCTTTTATTTTTTGAAACAGGGTCTCACTGAGTTGCAAAGAGCCTAAGTAGCTGAGGCTGTCCATGAACCAGGATCCTCCAGTCTCTGCCTCCCGAGTGCTGGGATTACAAGCGTGCACCACCACGCCCAGCCCTAAGACAATTTTTCGTTGCCAAGAATTCTCTAATAGACTATGCTTTTATATTCTGCTAGTCTTTATTATTTTAAATTATTAATTTATCTAAATTCAATGAAATTATAAATTTATATCATGTTATTTATATTAAGCAATAGGCTTCATTTTATTGAATTGTTTTTAGTACAGTTTTAGCTACAAGTAAAGTTAACTTGAGCTTTTGCTATTGCTACCCAAACCTAAAAGTTGAAAATAACTCAAATTTTTTTTTTTTTTTTTTTTTTTTTTTTTTGTGTGTGTGTGTGTGGTACTGGAGATGGAACCCAGGGGCCATCTCCTTTTTTTTAATGAAAAAGGGTCTCACTGAGTTGCAAAGGGCCTCACTAAATAGCTGAGGCTGTCCTGAATCGCCAACCTCCGGTCTCCGCCTCCTGAATGCTGGGATTACAAGTGTGTGCCATCATGTCTGGCTAAATATTTTCATTTTGTTCAAATTGCTATATTAAAATTATATTGTTACCAGGTGTGGTGGCTCATGCTTGTAATCCCAGTACTTGGGAGGCTGAGACAGTAGGATCCGGGTTCACAGCCAGCCTCAGCTACTTAGTGAGGCCCTGTTTCAAAATAAAAAATAAAAAATGGAGCTGGGGGTATAGCTCAAAGGTAGAATGACACTGGGTTCCATCCCTTTTACTGTAAAAAAATAAAAAATAAAAATTATTGTCAGTTAAATCTGACATTCTAAATGATTTATTCTGTTGCTTTCCTGAATATGCATTATGTACCTGATTATTCATGATGCTTATTTCCAATAATGAACATTTTCATATGCGTGAGCTTGTATGCACATACATGCATGAATGTAAAGGTTTTCCTCTGTGGTGTGTTATTTTATGCTTCCAATTATCTCAAGGGATATAATGAAATTCACAAAATATTATTTTGCCTCACTTTAATTTAAAAAATAAACATGCCATGTACCATTTGGGGTATAAGAATAAGAAAAAAAGTAATTAGTCTTAATTTAATCCCTAACAGATTGGAAATAAATTTCAAGGATAAAGAAATATTTGTTTCTTGTTACATAATAGGAATTTCGTTACCATTGAATAAAGGAATGAATGCCAATTGTGCAATTGTGAATACAAGGGAATTATATTTTTCAAAATAATTTAAACAGGAAAAAAGTTGGGAGTGATGCCTCAATTTGTAAATATCTGGAAAAATCAGAATTATTTGATTCATATTTTTTTTCCAGCACTGGAGACCAAACCCAGGGCTTCCTATATGCTAATCAAGCATTCTACCACTGAGCTACACCCCAGGCCTTGATTCATTTGTTTAAACCAGAGAGAAACATTAACAGAGTGGGTCAGCAGTTTTGTCTTCTCAAGCCAATGTTACAGTAATTAGCAGCTGCCAGCAATATTCCATTGCAACCAGTGTAGCCAGGGGAAATCAATACTTTATCTATGAAAGTCCCAAGGAAAGGAATGCTCATGTCTGCCTTAAATATTGCTGCCCCCCTCTTTCCTCTTATCTTGAAAATTTCGTGCTGAAATCTATTCATAATGTTTGACTTGTTAAAGTTGGATGTTATCACTTACCAAGTAAAAAGCAATTTATACGGTATGCCTATGTCTGCAGTCCATAAGCTAACTCGCCCAGAAAATAATTACACTTGTTGAATTCAAGCAAGAGGAAATTTTTCAAAATTTTCTTACAAGTCCCCTGGATCAATGTGCTTATATTTTTCTCTTGGAAATATATTCCTTTTCAGACTCATATATAAGAATATCCACACTCACTTCTTTACCACGCTCCTCCAAAGGCTGTTTTATCATACCCCACCAAACAGGTGGTCTTTCCCAGGATTTTCTGTGGAAGGTTGAGAAATCAGCATCACTGTTTTCAGCAATGAACAGGGAGCCCTGGAGCCTTATCCTCAAAGGAATAGGGGCCCAGCCTTATCCTCAAAGTGGAAGTCTAAGGGCATCCTGGAAGGATTCTCAGCATGTCCACAACCTTCCAAATAATGCTTCATCTTTACTTTTTATTCACAATAAACAGTATATACTCATGCTATAGAATTTGGAAACGTATAAAGTATATAAACAAGAAAAAGAAAAGGTGTCAGTGATCATACCTGAAGATATAATATCAGGTTCTCCTGAGTGCTTTTTCTTCATGCTAAATCTAGATAAATTTGTGTGTACATTTCTATACTCTGCTTTTTATCATTTTGTAGATGTGCTAAGATGCATTTAGTCATTCCCTATTGCTGAACACTTAGCCTATTTCTATTTTTAATATTTTAAATAATTTTAGGTGTCCTTTGCTGTCTACAAATCTTTAATAACTATTTTCTCATGATGAATTATTAATCAGGAAAGTATGTGTACTTTGGGCATAACCTATTACAGTTTTGGAGAAAGTTTCCAGGCTACCAAAAAGCCAATTTTTTGAACTCCAGGTAGTTTTGCATAAGAATGGACATTTTTCAGCAGTTTCAATAAAGCTGAATATTATAATTTTGTGCTCATTGCCAATTTTTAGAAAAAAAAAAGATGTTATGTGTTAGGTTCATATGCAATTTTCCCATCTGTTATTCTATAAAATAGACAAATTCAACTGTATTGTGGTGAAAGGACTGAAGTAGAGACTGAACCAAGTGAGATACAGACACCAGATCCGGTGAACACATTGTTTACTATGTACAGGTATCTGCACACAGCTCACTTGCCCATATATATGGCTCCACTTCTTATTCTTCCCTCATTGGTCTACCCACTCCCTACGATACACACTGTTGAGATCTGTGCCAACCAGATCAAGCTATTCCTCATCTTCTGAACCAGGCATCAAGGAATTCTTCTTTGACAGAAAAGGATTGCTATGCAATTCACGTAGAACACCAAGGGTCCTAGAGACACAGGTCCACAGAACTCACTTTCAAATATGGATGCTCATTGTCGTACTGTGGGATGATGATGCCAGTCTATACACGGGACAGGCTGCTTAGAGCAAGGATGGTATGTATTCATCAGTAATAAGAAACAGCTGGTTGTGATAGCACGCCTGCAATCCCAGTACTTGGGGGGCAGAAGGATGGCAAGTCCAAGGCCAGCCTCAGCAACTTAACGAGGCTCTCAGCAACTTAGCAAGACCCTTTTCCAAAATAAAAATAAAATAGGGTCTGGAAGTGTAGCTCAGAGGTAGAATGCCTGTGGGTTCAACCCCTGGTAGATTATTTGAGCAACAGTTACTTGGTTTCCCTTCTCATGCAGGTAAATAACTAAAGCATAAAACAATTTTAATGCACTCTGGTTATTTTCTTGCTTCGTTACCTGAGCTAAGTGTTCTTAAGAAATTCTACAGTGGTAAATGAAATCACATTGTAATTGCTCAGGAACTCCTGCTCTCTTACTCAACATTCAAACGTTGTTTATTGACCAGAGGCAGTTAGAATGGATGGGTAAGGAATGTCTCTGTGGTCAGACCAGACTGTCCGGCTCCAATCCAGTTTCTCCACTTAATAGTTGTGAAGTTGAGCAATTGAGTTAACCTCTCAGTGCCTCAGTTTCCTTTGTTGAACGGTGCTAATTTGGGTTCTACTTCAGGAGGTCCTATAAGGTTTAAACAAGATAATGTATGCTTATAACGATGCCTGCACACAGTAGGTACTCCATAGACGGTAATGATTAGTGTAAGGCATCTGTAGATCAGACATTGGCTTGATACAGTACTACTTAGAATTAGAAACCAGACATAGTGACCAATCTAACTGAATTTACAACATAGGAAGATAAAGCATGTCTACAAAACCTACAGATTCCTCAAGGCTCAGATTAAATGCATCAAAGTTTCCATTCATTCCAGGTTGCCTGATGTAATCTTTCCCATAGCCACTTACATAGACTTCCCCTTATCATCTTCCACCAAGCTTGACAATTAAGTATGTGCATGTCTGTTTTTTTCTTACCAGATTCTGGTCTCCTTGAGGCAGATTCACTTCATCCTCCCCCTCCATGCCTCATCTGTTAGCTGGCACATAGTAAGTGCTCATTAAGAGTTTGACAACCCTTAGAAGGCAATATATAGTGATGGCCACGAGTGTGTCAAAGTCAGAACACAAGGGACATCCACCCTCGTTTCCTGCCATGAATGCTGGAGCCATCCAGAAACTCATGCCTGACTTGCATTATTTTATAAAAGAACGTAGCACCCGAAAGGGTTCTTGGATAATCACTGAGCCTCACATTCTTTAATCTTTCTTCTTTAACCCTCTCTTCTCATTGTGAAATTCAGTAAATGCATATTTCTTCACTGAACACGTCCACACCTCCTCAAATGTACAGAAATAGCTCGGACATTGATTTCCAAGACATAATTTACCCCTGATGCACATGTCCTTGGAAATGGAGGGCAGTATGGCAGAGATACACATCGTGTGTCCAAAGAACTTCATAATGGTTTCTGGGTTGTTAAAATAGGAGGAAACCATTGCCTTTTAGAGGAAAGTCACAATAAATGTCACCATATGAATAAACATTGTCGTGACATGCTTAAGCCTGGTTTTACTTGTTATGATTATGCTGCCTGACTCTTACCACCAGAAGTGCTTCCCTCATATTTTCCTTCACATTAACATTTACGATGAAGGGGCAGCATTCCCCCTTTGCTCACATCAGCCAAAAACGAGTCCCTTTACACGAAGCCGTATTTCAATAGTCACAGACCAGTGAGAGACCCGCATAAACCCAGCTTGCTATGGACCCCGGCACGTTCCACTCGCCTTCCCCCAGCCAACAGAACTGCCATTTGAAATCCATCTGCTACATTTCATGGACCTAAATTCTGACCTAGCGGGTAGAGGTGGAGCTCGAACCGAGCAGAAAGGACCGGAGACTCTAAAGGGAAACATTCTTCAGCGCTGCTGCGCGTTCCCTGCGACATGAAACACCTAAGACAGCACCTTGAGGCATATTTTTCAGTGCAGAAGTAGCAGAAACAGAATGTGACCCCCCACCCCTTCTTTATATTCCAATGAGATTTGCTAGTTTAACCAGAGCTGCAGCACAAAAGCACTTGTGGTTCATGTTATATTAATAGTGTGGCTTGATTATCAGAAGCCATTACTCTTGGTTATCTTGCAGAGGCTGTATGGAGCTGCTATAAGTCAGAGTGACTGCCCACACAGCGTTTGCCCCATGCTTGTGATAACAGTCTTCTTAATGCAAAAGTGCATTTGTAAAATTATTGCCTTTTAAAGATCAGATTTGTTATAAATGAGATGCGATCACCTCATTGCTTTCCCCTGTATAAAAAAAATTAAATACATAAATTAAATGTCAGTTTCCTCCTTTGTCATGGCTTCGTATGGGTCAGTTTACTTGTGGTCAAACTCAGAGGCATGGCTTTCAGAGCAGATGCACTGCTAGCGGCATCCTGGCCAAGGGCACTAGCCTGGGCTTTTCTTCCCGTTTTCTTTGATGTTGTCTTCTGAGGTACTTGATTGCAGGGCCTTGTGGACTCAGCCCTTTTTTGTGCAGTGTTAAAGGGGTGCTTGGCTCAGCTTAGTTTTGTTTTCTAAAAGCAGTAATGATAATGGATCAGTACCATCTCCCTGTCCATGCTAATGATTGTTTCTGGTTCTTTGCAGGACATGTTGTATCTGCAGTGGTGTGGCGCTATTTGCAATTCCTTAATGCTAATGCCACTGTGGTGGACTTTTTAATTTAGAACTCCCTTACTGTGACACTTTCACCAGAGTGGGTTTTGTGTGCAAGAAGCTACGAAGACAGGAAGGAAAGCAACTCTAATAAAGTAAAAGAACTAGGTTTTAATACTCACTAATCTCCTTCTCTAGGTTATGTGTCTCATTATACATGTTATACCAACTGGGAATAGAAGAGAGATGGTCTGACTTGTGAAAACGCAAGGGACTCTATTACTGCACATCTTCCAAAGAAACCTGAGTTTCTTTATAAACAAAAATATAAGGGGCAAACATATAGGACTTGCTCTCCCGTTATGCTTTTCCAATTTGAACAGCATTTTAGAATCCTTGATTGTTATAGACAGTTAAGCTTTTCAGACCTAATTCATTAAAAAAAAAAATCATGACAAGTTGTTTGAAATGTGGTCCCTTAAGCTTTTTCTGTCTTTTAGAAACTGTTTCATATCACTATCTAAGAAGAAAAGCCAGCCAAGATTTACATTTTAATTTAGTTAACCAAATAGTTCAGACTGTGTTCTCCAAAGACAAAAACTGGTCTGTAAGTGGGCCGGATTTTCCTGTATTTTATTGCAGTAATTTGCATGAGAAACACCAGATCCTGTATAATTGTTGCTTTGTTGTTGTGATACGGGTAGCTGTTTCCAATGTCAATAATTATAACTTGAAATGAAATTTAGTAGCAGTTAGGGGGGTGGGGAGCGGAGGCGACTGCCAGCCAGTCAGAACTTCACATCAAACTAACCACAGTCTAGTCTTCTAATGCCATGCGAGCAGGACCCACCAGGCCTCTGAGAGAACTCCACACAAAGTAAACAGAAGGAGCAAGTCGCTTGAGCCCTGCCATGCTACCTAGCTCGTGGTATGCCATTGTGTTTGGTGTCTAATGAAGAACTAGCATGTTTTATATATGATGGCTGCTAATTGCTTCATTACCCATGCAAATCAAAAAGGCAAACTGTGTCTTATCATAAAGTCAGTAACTAGGCCATTTGAAAGCGAGGCGCAGGGAAACATTATGTCCATGCTTCTTTTGCTTCTCTCTCTCTCTCTCTGGAAACATTATGTCCATGCTTCTTTTGCTTCTCTCTCTCTCTCTCTCTCTCTCTCTCCCTCCCTCTCTCATGACTTTGTACTAAGTGGATTTTCTCGGTGGTCATTTGTTCCTTGAGGTTACTATTCAGTTAAGATAAGCAGGTAATGGATGGGGCCAGGGGCCGCTCGTAGATGACTGCTGTTGAGATTCTCGTTTGGGCTGTGTCAGTGGACCCATCTGCCACTCAGCTCCGATGCTCCCAACTTCTCTGGGACAAGGTAGAGGCAGCCTGTGAAATTTGGGATCTGCCTATAGAGCAGTCCATCTGTGATGGCCGTTTGTCAACGTGGGGAGACACCACTGAAGAGGTGGAGATTCAATGGAGCGGAAAAAGAAAATGGAAGCGTTAGCTGGATAAAGAATTGAACCCCTTCCTAAGGCCCCCAGCGGAGCGGGTGTGGTGATAGACAGTTACCTCTTTATTACTCTGAATCCGGAACCTCCTGAGCTCCTTATTCCAGATAATTAACAACTTAGTGTTGACGAAGGCTCCATTCCACTTTTCCCTGATTATCAACCCATCGTTAATAGTTAGTATTCAGTCATCCTTGTTGTTTTCTTATCAAAAAGAGAAGAAAAGTCTTTATTGCAGAAATTAACAAATACAAATATTTATAATAACGCAGGATTCTAATCTCATTAGGTAGTTTTCTTTAGGACATTCCACTCAAGGATTGCAGGCACCTCAGCTGAGAGGTGGAGGAATCTTTTACGGGGAATATAATTCTAGACTAACTAGCAGAGGTAAGCGGCAAGGTAACAAAGAAATTCTGCCTGTGTGCTAATTCCTTACTGCAGCTGTTGGGCTGTTAGATTAGGAGGCTGTACACCTTTCCCAGGAATATTAAAGCAGACTGTCTAACCGCCTGTGTTTGTCCTCATAGCCTCATTCTTGCTGCTAGCAGAGCATGTCCCAACTGTTGTCAATTTATCAATGTAACGTGCACTGGTGGGCACAGTGTGAGCAGCCATTAGGACAGGTGCCTCTATCCATCACAGCCAGTCACTTATTCCACCTTGTCAAGGAAACTAAATGGAGCTTTTGGAGAAATGTAAACAACTCTCTAATGGACAATCAAAGCACCACTTTCTGAAGCAAACAAGAGGAAGAAATCTGACAAGACATTTTTAAGTGGGGGGTGGTATTTAAGTGTTTTTTAAAAGAATTTTTAATGGTCGTGGTTATCAAACACAGGGGTGAAGTGGGCATGAGAGAAACTAAACGGGAGAAGTAAAACAACCAGAGCCATGTCCCTCTCCTGGACGAAGACTGAGAAATTAGGATTACAAAGAGGTAACAAGCTAAGGAAGGTACTGTCAACAATTGTGAGGAAGAGTCACAAAGCTGATGAGACCATCAGCTTAAAAAAAATCATCGAAAGAAGGACTCCTAATAGAAACAGGAAGTTTGCAGTTAATCATTTTTTATTAGTGTATTTTTAAAGTTCCAAATGTACATGAGAACAAAAAAAAAAGCACCATTTATATAACTCCACTTCCCCAAATGGCTCTTCATGGCAGAAGCCTAACTTAACAGATGGCCTTTTCACTGGGTCCCGGAAAGTTGGCTTTGTCCAACCCAGAAGTAAATTCCTCAGGAAATGCCCTGACTTTAACCCCCTGCTTGGGACCACGCTCAGCTGATCAGCGTGTCACTGCCGTGATGTCGAGGAGGGGAACAGCGATGCCACAGCAACTTCCAGCGGGCATTCGGGACTGCACCTTGAATGTCATCTAGAAGCGATGCGGTAGCCAGGGCCGGCGAGGGAGCGCAGGTGTTCCTGGCACAGCCAGCCCGGTGCCTTCAGGCAGATGGACAGCGCCACACTGCGCCAGCTGAAGCTTCTGGGTGGCCTTCCAGGGAAGCTTTGTGGTTATCCATCCTGGAGGCAACAAAGACTGGTGCAGCTGCCAAGATCGGCCTGGCGGGTGAGGAGGGGCGGCCAACCTCAGAGCCAAATGCGAATGAAGGGAAAAGAGAGATGTTCTGGGAGGAGGTGACCTTCTGGGAATCAGGTGACAGCAAGGGGTCCAGAGGTCACTGCAGCCTGGCCGACTGACACGTCATATCTGGGAATAAATAAGAAGTCTGAGTTGGGAGTGTTGAAATTGGCCCTGACACTCTTTCGCAAGAGATTGCCGGCTTGAGTCAAGGTGGACTTCCCAGCTGCTGCCAGTTACATTGTTCTCATCAGTGTCCCTAATTTATGGTAACTCTGGGATCAAGGGGTCAATAGCCTATTCCGGATAAGGTATCATCAGCTTTCTAAGGACACTATGACCCCAGAGCTCTGACTCCTTGTCGTTGTCCTCATAGTAGAGACTCAAGAGGAGGATGGTGATAACAAACCCCTGGCACTGGGGACATTGTGCATCTTTGCAGTTAGGTGAACCATTCCCCAAAGCACGGCTATCTATTAGGACTTCCTGTGACAATGGAAATTTTCTCTGTGATCCCCAGTATGATAGCTACTAGCTGTACCTGACTTTCCACAAGTAAAATGTAGCTAACATGATCATGAAACTACATATTTAAACTGTATCTAAATTTTTATTTTTTCCTGGGGGTCTGGGGATGGAACCCAGGGGCATTTGACCTCCAAGCTACACCCCCTGCCCTATTTTTTTTTTATTCTTTATTTTGAAACTGGGTCTCACTGAGTTGCAGAGGGCCTTGCTAAGTAGCTGAGGCTGTCCACGAGTCAAGATCCTCTAGTCTCAGCTTCCCAAATGCTGGGATTACAAGCATATGCCGCCACATCCGGCTTAACTGTATCTAATTTTAATTAATTCAAATTTAGATAGTTCCACATAGCTAGTGGCTACTATTGGAAACACAGCTCTAGGCCCATTTCTTGAAAAAAAAGGTTGGCTGCATATAAATCTGATACAGATTTGGTTTCATAGTCTTACTCGCCACATTTCTAGTTTGCTGTATATTGGACAAGCACAGGTAATGTATTTCCCTCATTCCAGCAAGTCCCATTGAACAGAGGTAGGACGTCAGTAGAAACACCAATGCAAAGAGCAACTAAACCATTAGAAGAAAAAGTCTCCTTGTTCAACAAAATATTTACTATGAATGGTTGAAAATAAAACCAAGACAGTAAAAATGTTAAGGAGTTTATTTGATCAAATAGCCATTTATGAATTAGAAAACACCAAACTAAATGAGGTTTTGGTACTCTGGTAAAAAAGAAAGAAAGCTGGGCATGGTGGTGCATGCTTGTAATCCCAGCATTTGGGAGGCTGAGACAGGAGGATCTGGGTTCGCGGCCAGCTCAGCTACTTAATGAGAACCTCCATAACTTAGTGAGACCCTGTTTTTTAAAAAAGAATAAAAAATAGGGCTGGGGGTGTAGGGTGTAGCTTGATGGTAGAATGCCCCTGGGTTCCATCCCTAGTACTGCAAAAAAAAAAAAAAAAAAAAAAAAAAAAAAAAAAGCAAGCAAGAGAGAAGCTTTTATAAGACAAAATACAATGCAGAAACAAGATAAAGACAGTATCTGGTCGGTTACTGCTATATGGTTGTGTTATTTGTTTTGCCCTGCTGGGATTATATAAGTGATTCAGCAGCTTCTGCTGGTTGAGCTGAAGTTTTGTTTTCCTCTAATACAAGAAGTAGTCCAAGTCAAGTTTCACTTATGTTTGAAAGCAAGGTTAAGGTTACTTTCAAGGTTTAACTGTTTTACTCTGCTCAGGAATTTTCCTGGCCTTGTCTCATTTTAACTTGCTTTAACAATATCTACTCTTTCCCGGGCACTATGTCAAGTGTCAGGACCAAACCGGTAAAGAGGAACTGTGTATCCCTGCTCGGTGGAGGTTCAGAAATGTAGATTCAGAAATGTAAATAATTGTATTCCTACCCAGTGTGTGAAGCAGGGGTGAGAATTGAGGGCCATGGAAGCACATGCGATCCACTTATCCATACTTCAAAGATCAGAAAAAGTTTTCCAGAGACACAGAGAATAAGTGGGCATTAACCAGCTGTGTTAAGGCTGCAGCACATTTTTCAAGGGGTAAAATGACTAGAAAAGACAAACAAAAGCAAGACTCAGGCAAGACATGATGGTAGCCTAGAGTATGTCGTAGCAGAGATACAGACAATATTTGGAAACTAGCACATAGTCCTTCATGGCTCAGAAAAGTCTGCTGACCTAGCTAGGTTACAATTGTTTATTCAAACTCAGCCATCTGGAAATGAAAACAAACAAACAATTAGACATTTCTATGTTACTGATAGCTTACTGATGTTTCCCCATAGAATAATGTAATTTTTATCAGCATCAATGGTGTGTGTTGTAGATTAAAATCCTTTCAAGGCCAGAGGCAAAGCTTCCTTCAATTTACACAGTACTCAGAGCAGCAGCACAAGCAGATGATAATGACTTAAAGTTTGGTACTTTGGGAAAGTTCAAGTACTCTTTAAGATAGGTAGCTGTGGTATTGTCTCTGCTCCAAAATGTATTAATTTTTAAAGTTAAGTATTCAATTTTCGAATGGAAATACACCTTCAGAACTCTTGATTTCAGATTTCTCCATGATCTGCCTATTCATTTGGCAAATTGTCTTAGTCCATGCAGGCTGCTATAACAAAGTGCCATAAACTGGATGACTTATAAACAAATAAGGAAACCTTCCCCCCGCCACGGTTCTAGATTCTGGGAAGTCTAAGATCAAGGTGCCATTGCTTTGGTGTTTGGTGAGGGCCTGTCCCTCATAGCACCTCACTGTGCTACAGCGAGACAAACGGGCCATAGCCATCCTGATTCCATTCGTAAGGGAGACACTCTCACAATCTGATGCCCTCCAGAGGCCCCAGAGGTCCAGTCTCATCACATTACTGATGAAGTATCATCATAAGAATTTGAAAGAATACAAACCTTTAACCATAGCACACATATATTGTTGGTAAGATGAAAGATCCTTATATAAATTAGTCATCTATGTTCGTTAATTGTGATTGGAATTTAATGACCACTTCTTTATAGCTTTCCATAAGATACTTGTTGGCTTCTTTAAATGGAGTGAATCTGTTGTCCTCAAAGGCAAAGCCAGGAAATCGGGAGAGTTCTAGTCTAGCCTGGAGGAGAGCCCAGTACAAGCAGAAGATAGTAGTCATGATATTCATGGTTCCCTTGAAGATTTGAATTCTGAGTTCAGACACTCCTGAGGTTAAAAAGAAAGATAGAAAGAAAGAAAAAGAGAGAAGAAGAAAGGGAAAAAAAGAAAAAATCTAACTAGAAAACTAATGTGTTAACTCCCACTTACAACCTATGAGCAAATCTGGTGTACAGAGCAATCCAGAAGTATGAAAACATTTGAAACCTGTAATGCTCAGTAGTGTTCTGTTATTGACATTTGGATGATAAAATTGCACTTTGGGTCTTGGCATTCATGGCTTTCATTATTTGTAGGTGGCCCTGAATAAAGTTAATCACAATGGCACCTCCTTTGGAGGAGAACATAACGCCCTTTGGAGTATCACAGTGTAAACATTTCACACATGGTACCTATTGAAGCTCAGAGAGTTACCTCACTAGCCCAAGGGCCCCGATAGTAAATCTGCAAACCTAGGCTTGTCTAACTGCAGAGAGTCTTTGCACTATCCTGCCTCTCTGCCACATCCAGTGATTTAAATATTATTGAGGCATGAAATCTGATGGCCTGTTCTGTGGCTGAGGCTGAGGCTGAGACTGAACCTTTCAGCTGGTAGGGCCTGGCAGACCACCCAGGAGAACCTTTCCTTGGGGCCAGATTGCTCTCCACTCACTACAACAACAAATAAACAAAACTGCTAGGCATGAAACACTGCTGAGAAGTCAACTCATTGTTTCAGGTTGGCGATAAAGCTGAAAAGAAAGTCACACTTTTTCAGAAAGTGAGGATTTACAATAATCTTTTGATAATCTTTGGCAGCTCAGGGGCAAGGCAGGAAGAGGAAGCAGAGAGTGTGATAGATGGCTGTATCATTTGGAAGCAGCTCTGATTTTCTTTCTTATTTTCTTTTTTCTTAGTATTGCTGGGAACAGATCGGGAGCCTTGTGCATGCTAGAAGAGCTCTACCACTGAGCTTATACCCAGCCCTAGAGTGTTTTTCTGATGAGCAGAGGTGGTTGTGCTGCAAACTTACAATCTGTATAGTCCAGCTCTTTGGGGACATGGATGAAGTCCAAAATTTGTGCCTGACTAACATCACATGAATGGATCATGTAAGTCATGTGCTGAATGCCACATTAGAATGGCCAAGAATATACATACACATCTTCATATGTCAGTTATTCCTCAATGTCAGAAAAATTATTATAAAACTTTATAAATTCTGCAATTTGCATATTTCTCGATTAAATTACAATAAGGAGAGGATCAAAGCTAAAGGTGGCTCTTCTATGTGTTGATCATTTTACTTCAGATAAGAAATTCATCTGAAAAATTCATTTTCAGATTAAAAAAAATATTCGGTGAAGGTGTGGAAATCGGACTACACTTCAAAAACTATGCATCATTTTCAGGAAATGGAATTCTTCCAGGTTCTGTTTTAACTACCTGGTTCCAAATCAGTCTTACTGATTTGTACTGTTCCATTTAAAATGTAAAAATAAATAAATAAGACTAGAGAACACTATAGTGCTTTAAGGAGAATTTCTGAGGTCAACATTTCCCCTCCTCCCTGATTCAATGCTCTACTTTCCACATTAAGAGGAGCTATACTTTATATGAGATTCTCAGCTAGCCAAATTATACTTTATATGAGATTCTTAGCTAGCCAAATTATGTGTGCTGTGTTTTTCCTTCTCTTCTTCTCTTCCCTTCTCTTCTTTTCTTCCTTCCTTTTAACCCTGGTTTTACTAGATTAGAAGGTGACAAGATTTTTCTTCCTTGGACTTCTTTTCTATGTTATGGATTCTAGTAGCATCTTCAACAAATGTCCTCTGTTTATTTAATGTCCTTTTTGCTCATTGAATAAACACAAATTGAACACGTACTTTAAGGCTGTTCCTGTCCTGGATACCAGAAATAGATCCCCCCCCCCAAAAAAAATAGAAAGAAAACATGTTTTTGTGAAACTTCCATTCTGTATACTCTAGTGGTTCTTAACTGGAGTGATTTCACCCTTTTCCTCCCCCGGTGACATCAAGAAATGTCTGAGGACACTTTTTTGTGTGTCTGTGTGTGGTACTGCAGATTGAACCCAGGGATGTTCTACCTCTGAACTACACTCCTCCCCCGGCTTTATTTTATTTTTATTTTTAAACAGGATCTCATTAGGCTGCTGAGGACCTCACTAAGTTGCTAATGCTGCCCTTGAACTAGCATCCTCTGTCTTTGCCTCCCAAGTACTGGGATTACAGGTGGGTTTCATACCATACCAGGTCTATGAGGACAACTGGGACAGTGGGGCTACCTGTATTCGGTGGGTAGAAGTCAGGGATACTGTTAGACCTGAAATGCAGAGTAATGTCCTAACGCCCAGGTCAAGGATCCTATGTATCCATATAGTGTACTGAAACTGATCTTCAGGATGGTTGTGTAGCACAGAGATTTCTACAATTATATCTATATCAGTTCTCTTCAGATGAGCAGGGGTGGTACCAGAAACTTACAATCTGTATAGTGTAGCTCTGTTTGGGCATGGATTAAAGTTCATGTAATTTGTTTCTAACTAACATCAATGTGACTGAATCATATAAGTCATGTGATGAATGCTACATTGGAATTGCCAAGAATATATTTGCACATCTTCATATTTTAGTTGTTGTCCTTCAGAACCAGTACAGATATGATCAAAGTAAGAGATGTTAGGGGCCACGAAGAGAATGGTTTATAACCTATGGCACAAATTATTAGTCAGGTTCTTTCAACTGTAAGAAACAACCTAATTCCAAAGAGCTTTACAATTACATTGGCTTGCAAAGCTGGGAAAGATGCTACAGAACTTTCAGAAGTGATAGGAGGAAGGGCTACAGCAGCAAAGACCACAGGGACTGAAACTAGGAGTTCCCTGCCTGTGAACTCGCCCCCATTCCCATCCTTCCCTCTCATTTTGTGTTTCTTCTCTCTTTGCACAATGATGCCTCATATGCTTAAAAGAGAGGCTGCCTCTAGTGAAAATCAGCTCTAGAATCCCTGGCTCAGGGAAAATCTAACTTTTGAGGCATGGAATTCCATAGCAAACTATGTTTGCAGCCTTGCTCTGAACATGTGCCTCCCACAGACCAGTCTTTGTTGCTGAGGATAAGGTGCTATGTATGAACAGTCATGCACAGTGACCAATGACTTAAGGCTAAGCAGTAGAAAGGGATTAAAGGAAACTGGGTTGTTATTATTATTAATAATTTCATTGTAATACAATGAATGGACAAAAGGTACATCTTCAAAGGGAAAATGACAGAAAGGGAAAACAGAATATGGACATTTAAGTAAACTACAATGAAGAAAGTGAAATCCTAGCCATGAAAGTAGTAACTTCAAACCATCCCAGAGCACTGAGAACTACTACAACTCCCCTTTCTTCCCACTCTTTGGCCATCCAAAATAGTTGAGATCTTGGCACATTTGTTATATTACAATGGGTTATTTTCAGTATAGTCTGAGAATTACTTGGAAACGTTTGAGATAATTCAAGATGTTCCAGCTTATTGTATTAGTCAGTTTTGCATACCTATTATAAAAATCCTAACTCAGGCAGCTCATGAAGTAAAAGAGGTTATGTTAACCATGGCTCTGATGGTTCAATCAAGATTGAGTTGAGTTATTTGGTGAGGATGATTCAGCATGGTGGAAGAGTGTATTGGAATAAGTGCTCACCTCTTGAGCAGGAAGCAGAGAGAGAAAGAAGATGGTCCAGGGTCCCACAGTGTCTCTTGAGGATGCTTCCCCAATGATCTAAGGAGCACCCACGAGGCTTGACCTCTAAAGGCCCACAGCACCTCCCATTGCCACCACTTGGAGGAATCAAGATCTTACATGCACTCCAAATTCTAGCCATTATTAAATATGAAAATGAGATTAAGTAGCTGATTTTAATAAAGAGGCTGTTTGTTCTCTAGGCTAATTTATAGAACTTACAGGTGACGTTATGGTGAGATTTGCATTTTGAGGCAGGGATCTAAGATACTAGGAGTAGCTGAACTTACATCATTAGGAAAGCATCAGGTATGTCCCCATTGTATTTGAAATAGACGAAAACCTTAGAGGCAGGTGCTGTGTTGTGCCTTCTTTGTTCCACTGATCCACACATATTAGTTGGACACTTATATGTGCAAGGCTTTGTGTAGCTTTAATTAGTTTCCCCTAGGATTAACACCTTTCCTGCCATGCCTGCTACCTTCCAGAAACCCTCAAATATGCTGAGACTCTGCACTTATGTCCCATCTGCCCATTTTACAGAGTTGGAACCTGAAGCAACCGAAGGAATCAGTTTTCTAAAATGGTTAACTAAGGACATCAAGACCAGCCACAGAGAGAAGTCAGCCCAGGATTTGAGCATATCTGCCTGCTTTTACAGTCTATGTCTTTCAAAAGACTCTGTCCGTCACCATCAGTCTTATCCTCAACCTCAATTGCAGCCATCATCTAGAAAACATTCACCTAGCCTTATGGAACTGAGAGGCCCACCTCCTCTGCTGGACTCCTCCATGGATTTATTCTAAATAAACATAGAAACCTATGCCAGCAACAGAGATTCTATCCATCTTGAGCAGCTGACTGCCCTGCTTTTTGTAAACCTGGTAATTAACTTTTGTTGAGCTTCATGAAAAGGTTAACAGCCCCCCCCTCATACCACACGAATAGCCATGTTATTGCTGTTTAAATACCAGAAAACAGTTTCCTATGGTGGAAAATGCATTTGGCCTCACCATCCAAGGTGCTCAGCTACCAAAATCATATTAGAGGGAAAGTAGAGAATGCAGATTGAAGGGTATGGCTTGTAGCTCTCACTTATTTTTGAAATAAGGGATGACTTCTAAAAACTGACATGAGCACAGAGCTTGTGTAATCTCCGTTCCCCGTGATTTTTCTTTGATTGATGTGTCATTAATACTTTAATTGGCAACAGGTGCAGCTGATTGTTGGTTCCTATGTGGAGAAATCTGAAATTGAACATAAGGTTCTGATAAATTAATAAACTCCTCTGCTCCAAACAGTTGTTGCTGGGAACTAACTTTCCATGGAGCACTGCTCCATCAAGCACACTGAATTCTTTATGTTAAAAAGCAAAGTGTGACTTAATGATAAATTAAAATTACACCAAGAACCACAGATAGGACATAATAACATCCCCCCACCCAGGGAAAAGAGAAAATGCTGGAAGGAGCAAAAGTATGTGATTTATGAAATAAATTGGTTCCCTTTTGTAGACCAGAGTGTTTTGTCTCTAGATTCCATATCATGTTATTAAAATAATTTTGTGTTATTTAATATAAATGGGGGAAGAAGAATAAAACAATTTTCCATAAGGTCCTTTTTCCCCCTGAGGTAAAAATTAATATTAAGTGGAAACCGAAGGGGGGAAAAAATCTTGAAGATTCTATAAAAGAGCTTGAAGTCGTGTTTTGTTTTATTTATTAACCATACATGTGTTGGGTCTATTTATAATAATTTTGCTCCAAGAATATGCCTCTAATGGACACAAGAGTTTTAGGCCTTAATTTCTCATCAGTGAGAATTAGAGCATTTGTTCACAGCCCTGGTTATAATGGTGAATGAACATGAGCCATCGTTTCTATCTCCCAAAGGAAACATGGGAGATTGAGTCAGAGGTTATAAAGCGGTTGATAGGTAGCAGAGCTTCACCTTCCCACCAAGGCAAGAAGCTCAAAGGCTGGGAGGAAGCGGAATGGAGGTGGAAGGTGGTCCTAGCACAGGGCTGGAGAATGGCAGCCTGGGCATGTGAAGTATGGAGACTTCTAGAATAGACTAGAAAGAGAAAATGCTGTCCCGTTTCCTCCCCCATATGGATCTTTCTTTGTTGTACTGCAGTGACTCTGAGTCAGAAAGGCAGCTCTGGAAGTTTAGAGCCATCCTGGCGTCTGGGGCTAAACCAGAAGGGAGGAGGTAGGTGAGGATGAGGAACTAATTTCAGGGAGCACGGGAGGGCTGGCTGACCCCATGAGCATTCCCTGCCCTCCCCTCCTCTCTCCACACTGGTAGGTTGTGTCAGAGCCAAATTGCTATTATCAAATTAATTAATTAAACTTGTGAAAAGGAAAAGACAGAGTTATATTAAATCCAGAAAAATCAGATCTAGAAGTTCTTGTTCCCCAGTGACCAGTAGGGGCGGGGTGTTTCTCCAAAAGAGCACAGGTCAAGACCTTGAATTTTTCCCTTCCTTCCTTTTGACAGGACTAGCAAAGGCAGCGAAGGATCCCTAGGAAACAAAGGGTGAGAGAATGAGACAACCGAGAAGAACACCAATATAAACAGCAACTGGAATGGCTCATATCAAAGAATGCCAAAGACATGAGACTAACAGACAAGAACTCAAAGTAACCACAGTAGACATTACCAGAGAGAGAGAGAAGAGTGAACTATGTAAGCAAAATTGGGAACCAACATTCTGAAGGAAAATAAAAAAGAATCCCCGGGCATGAAAAATTTAACAGTCAAATTAAAACAAATGATTGGGTTAGCTGAAGAGTCAACCGGACACAACCACAGAACAGAAGATATTGGGAGGGATAAAGCCATGAGCTAAATATAAGAAAGGGGTATTGAAGAGCAATTTTCAAGCTGTGGCCCAATGTGAAAAGGAAAAGATGTAGAGGAAATAGTAAATAATAGATGATAGAGAATTTCCTCCCCCCCCCAATTAAGGAATGATTTAAAAGTCTAATATAGAGTGATATTTAAGATACAAAGACCATTTTGAAAATCCAAAAGCTTACAAAGAACAAAAGCAGAAACAGAGCCAGATGAAGTGAGAGAGTGCTGAAATTCTTGTCATGTTCCAGGGAGAGATGTCTGTGATAAGCCTTTGATGTTGATGGAAGGAAACTGTGCAGAAATGTAAGTATAAATAAGTTAGGGTATGTGTGCATGTATGTCTACAAAAGTATGTATCCCACTATGATGTATGAATACAGTGCACCTATTAAAAATAAATATGGGGAAAAAATAAAATAAAATAAAATAAAGAATTAAAAAAAAAAGAACAAAAACAGAACTCTTCAGAGACACAAAATTTGATTTAATTTATCCAGTAGAAAACGAGGTGGGGGTAAGAAAAAACAAAGAATCCCAGCATTTGGGAGGCTGAGACAGTAGGATCACAGTTCGCTGACAGCCTCAGCTACTACTTAGTGAGGAACTTTGCAATTCAGTGAGACCTTGTTTCAAAATAAAGAATAAAAGAAATCAGGCTGGGGGTGTGTCTCAGAGATAGAATGCCCCCGGGTTCCATCCTCAGTACCACAAAAAAGAAAAATCAAATAATAAATAATAAATAGAAAATATTATACTTCAAAGACAAATCCCAACAAAAGAAACACTGAAAAGTTTTAAAAGTTATGTATCAGATATTGCAGGTAAATATGAACTCAAAAAGAACTAGACTAAAATTTTTAATGTAATAAAAATATTTTAAGTCATAAGAGAAAATATTTAAAAGAAACAATATAAAATGTACAATCATAAACATATATCTATCTAATAATATAGCCTGGAAAATATAAAGTAATAGCCAGTAGAAGCAAAGAAAATAATAGCTGAATCAGCAATAGTAATTAGAGATTTAATCCATCTCTTTTAAAAATCTAATTTATCAGGTAGACGAAAATTAAGAAATAATATGAGAAATTGATATAATATCTTTAATAAGGTTTGCTTATTATCAATATATATGTAACCTAGTCTTATGGGGTATTAACTGGGGTTTGAAGGGATTTTATCACCTATGATCTATTACCTTTTATTATGAAAGCACCCTTTAGCATTTTTTAATGACAACTTGGACAAATATTCTCTTTGGTCTCTGTTGGTTATTAAAAGTTCAGTTTAGTTAAGACTTCAAACTCAGCTTCACTATGAATCTCTTTTTTCTTCTCTTTTATGGAAATGAAACAGATAGGCCTATGGTATGAATGAGGTATGGTATCTTCTTCCCCTGTTTCTCTCCACTCTAGGAGTATACAAGAAAGGGAAGGGATGAAGTATATATGGTGATGTCTCTGTCTTATATTTTTTATAGAGCCTAATCCTTCTCTTGCACAGAGTAAGAAATCTTTCTACCTTTTTAGTTACTGGTGAAAGAAAGGTACTCTCATCTCCCTGTGGTTCAGCCCGATTTTCCAGCTTATATAGCATTAGTTTAAAATGCTTCAAGAATCCCCAACCTTACTCTTCACAGAGAAAAGAGAGAGGCTTTCACCAGGGTCTGCACGGCCTGCAAAGCTGAGCACCTGCAAACCAACTAGGGTGAGGCCCCAAAGTGCAACATTTAAGAAGGTGCTCAAAACTCAGTGATAAGTAGTATTTTAATGCAATATTTTAAAAAACAAAGATGAAAACAAAACATCTATAATGAATCAAATACCAAAATATTAAATAAGGAGAGGATCAGTGTTTTATTTTTTCCTTCTGCCTCAGACCCAATTTGGCACTGGGGCATACTGATTTGGGCCACTTCTTTCCCAGTCCTTAGCAGGACTTTTAAGTAGGGAGGAAAGAAGAGAATTGTGTAGTAGTAGCTGGTGAGGGCAGGGTCAGTTCTGCTGCACAGTAAGAAGGCGTGAGGCTTCTAGTGTAATTTAATCCTTTAGAAGGAAGAAAAGAGTGCTCCATGTTTACACAGGTTGGCCCTACCTCTTGGCCAGTTAAAGGGAAATGCCACAAGCCTACTTTAAAGAGAAAGAGAAACTAAAGAATTCCTCCAATAAATATATAATACATAGTAATTTTTAAAGTATATACTACAAAAATCTCCATAGTTTAGGCTTCAAAGCATTAATATGTTAAAAAGGAATTATAAATTGAAGTTTTCTGTAAGTGTCAATATTAAGCTACATTTGACCTAAAAATGATATATTCAGCTGGTCCAAAGTAAAGCATTACACAGACTATATCTTCTTGGACCATAATACTTTAATTTGAAAAGTCAGTAACCTAAGGAGTGTGTCTTAGTCTGCTTTGTGCTTCCATGTGTTATTTCACTTTACATTGCTGCGACAAAATACCTGAGAAATCAATTTAAATGAGGAAAGATTCATGTTGGTTCACCATTTCAGAGGCTGCAGTCCATGGCACTTGGCCTTATCACTTTGAGTCTTTGGTGAAGCCAAAAATTATTGCAGGAACACATGGTGGAACAGGGCAACTCACCTCATGGTGGCAGGGAAGCAAAAAGAGGAGGAACTAAGGACAGTATGTCACCTTCAAGGATTACTCAGAGTGACCTACTTTCTCTAGCTAGGCCCCACCTCCTGGAGTTTATGTCACCTCCAATAGTGCTATCAGCCAACGACCACAACTTCAACACATGAGCCTTTGAGTCACATTGCATACCTAAACTATAATATGCTATAATAAAATACCCCCAAATGGGTAGATTTTAATGAATAAAAGAGTTATTGGCTCATGGTTCTGGCAGCAGGGAGGTCCAAGATTCAGAGGCCAGCACCCTGTGAGGATCTTGTATGGCATCATCCCATGCAGGAAGCCAGAGAGAGACGAGAGGGGTTGAGCTCATCCTTTTATATGTTTATAACCCACAGTCATGACCCAAACATTTTCCCCTTAAGTCTTCCCTCCCAACACTGTCACACTGAAAGTCAAGTTTCCAACTCAAGGTTACTTTCAGGAGGACATATTCAAACCGTGGCTGAGAGCTTGAAAAATATGTCAGAAATGTTTGACATAATGGAATGGCTGAGTAGCAACAAGTTTGATTTAAGCTATTAAAATCTTCTATAAAACCTGAATAAGATATATGAAATGTGTTTAAAACCATAGAGAGCAACCAGCACAGACAGTACCTGAGATGTCCCTGATCCCTTACGAGAAGGGGAATGTGCCCAGTGAGATACACAGGCATTTGCCAGGTTTTAGCATGAGGCACTAGAACCCTGGCAAAAGCAGAAGTTCTGATGGTCCAGAAAGACAAATGTGAGCGTTCAGGACTGCTGAAGCAGTTTTGAGGGGCAAAACCAGAAAGAAGGAAAACACAGAAGTCAGCCTGAAAGTGTCTTTCTGAACTCTACTTAAGGTTTTCAAAATGCACTCAAAGTATGACTCCCCCAAACCATCAGGAACTAGCTGCTAGAAAGCCAACAGACAGAGCAGAGATTTTAAAAGACTCGTGTTCTGAGGACACAGAGATAGGAGTCCAAAGCCTGCCGACATAGAGCATCCCTTGTAGGCATTCCAGGCTCTCGGTTGAGTAACAGTAAGTCTACAGCCTACAAGTAAAGACAAAATGAAACAGAACAGCCATAAAATAAATCTTTAAGATTGAGGTGATCTGAATATAATCTCTCTGCTGCAAGATCAAATCTTAATATTCTTATAGGAAAGATGACACCTTCCAGACTCTATAATTTTTTGAATTTTATAAAAGCTTTTATGTTTAAATATGCTTTTATTGGTACAGTGTGGTCTCACTTCAAAATGTAATTCAGAGTGATAGTGAGGTGCATGCACTCAGCACTTGGTGAGCCTCCCTCTCCCCTCTCTCCCCCCACTTCCTCCTCTTCCCCATACATGATATTGAGATTGGCGCTGATAATTCCACATCTGTACATAACATCAGTGGAAGTATTTCGTTCATTAATTCTCCTTACTCTACCACCACCAGCTTTCCCTAGACCCCCAGGGTTCCACTGAGGTCTCCTCCTTCAACATCCCTCTTGTTTCTTTTTTTTTTTTTTCCTTTCTTCTTTCTTTATTTTGAGGGTCTGGGGATGGAACCCAGGGGCATTTGACCTGTGAGCTCCACCCTCTGGCCTATTTTTTATTCTTTATTTTTAAAACAGGGTCTCACTAAGTTGCGGAGGGCCTCACTAAGTAGCTGAGGCTGTCCGTGAACCACGATCCTCCGGTCTCAGCCTCCCGAATGCTGGGATTACAAGTGTGTGCCACCACGCCCGGCATCCCTCTTGTTTCCTGATTACTCCCTAGCTTCCACATATGAGAGAAAACATAAGACGTTTCACTTTCTGTAACTGACTAATCTCACTTAATGTTGTCCAGGTCCATTCGTTTTTCTGCAGATGAAATAATTTTGTTCTTCTTTATTGCTCAGTAGAATTCCATTATGTGAATAACCCATAATTTTGTAATCCATTCATCTGCTAATGGACACCTAGGTTGGCTCCATGATTTGGCTATTGTAAAGTGTGTTGCCATAAACATAGATAATCATGTATTACTATAGTATTCTGATTTCAATCCCTTTGGAAAGATGCCCAGGACTGGCATAGAATTTTAATTAATAATTTTAAGTAATTTAATAATTAATACCCCAAGTCCAGCATCCAATTAAGACTTATGAGGCATGTTAAAAAAAAAATAAGCCGGGCATGGTGGCGCACGCTTGTAATCCCAGCATTCGGGGGGCTGAGACCAGAGTATCATGGTTCTCGGACAGCCTCAACTACTTGGTGAGGCCCTCTGCAACTCAGCGAGACCCTGTTTCAAAATAAAGAACAAAAAATAGGGCTGAGGGTGTAGTTTGGATGTAGAATGTCCCTGGGTTTCATTTCCAGAGAGACGTATGCTCTATATTAAAAAATCAAATGGGAATTTCTGAACTGAAAAATAAGATAACTGGGATTATAGAGTCACTTAAGAATTTTCTACTGCACAGATATATGCCACAATGAAATACATCCTATATAAATAGCAGATTAGAATTGTAGAAAAGCTTATCTTTGTAAGCTAGAAGAAAAGTCAGTTTAAAGTATTCAGATTGAGCTACAGAGATTTAAAAAATGGAAGTCAGAGAAAAAAGCCAAAGAGATATAAAATGTATAGTGAAACTGTCCATCATTTGTCATTAGAGTCTCACCAAGAAAGAGGAGTGAACATGAGACAGAAACAATATTTAAAGAAACACGAGTTGAGAATTTCCAAAACAGAAAGACATCAAATCATAGATTCAATAAACTTTAAAAACCTAATCAGGATGAAGATACTTAGACATACTACACACTAGAAATCAAAGGAAAGAGAAAGTTTTAAGGATCGACACGAAAAAAGACACTCTGCTACCAAAGAAGCCTAATAAATCGCAGGGCTGATTTATCAACAAAACAATGGATTTCAGAAGACAATGGAAAGATATCTTTTAAATACAGAAAGATAATGGAAAAATATCTTTTTTTTTCTTTGCGGTACTGAGGATGGAACCCAGAGGCGTTCTACCTCTGAGCTACACCCCCAGCCCTTTTATCTTTATTTTGGAACAGGGCCTGACTGAGTTGCAAAGGGCCTCACTAAGTAGTAGCTGAGGCTGTCCGCAAACCCGGATTCTCAGAAAGAAAACACCTAAACTATGATTTTTTAGCCATTCAAAGTGTTTATCAAAAATGAAGTTTGTAGGCCGGGTGTGGTACCGCATGCTTCTAATCCCAGCATTCAGGAGACAGAGACCAAATGATTGCAGACAGTCTCAGCTTCTTAGCGAGGCCCTTCGCAACTCAGTAAGACCCTGTTTCAAAAATATAAAAAGATTAAGCCGGGTGTGGTGGCGGACGCTTGTAATCCCTGTGCTTGGGAGGTGGAGACAGGAGGATCACGCAGGTTCCAAGCCAGCCGCGCTGGATTGAGAGACCCTGTTTCCAAATAAAAAAGTATAAAAATGGGTCTGGGAGTGTAGCCCAGAGGTAGAAGGGTTTCCAGGAACCCCAGTACCACCAAATAAATAAATAAATGAATGAATAAATAAATAAATAGACTAAAAAGTAGGGCTGGGGGTATAGCTTGGAGGTACAATGTCCCTGGGTTCCATCCCCAGTATCACACACACAGAAAATGGTTTTAAACTGGACACAAAAAAAGGTAGCAAACATCTCCTTATGCCTGAAATAGATTGTATGCTCATTAAATTATGAAAACATTTCAAAAGAACAAAGGCCTCAGTTTAAAGAGACTCTCTGGGCCAAATCTAAGAAAAATTAAACATCAAAATAAATAATGACAGGCAAGATTATACTTGATTGAATAAAATACGAATTTAGGAGTCCAAACTTACAGTTACCTTATCAAATTAATTAAAGTAGATGAGAACTACAAATTGTATAGGATTGATGGAGTTAGAAAATTACCATCTTGCAACCAATCACAGTAATAATTCATTTACGCAAGAATCATCAATGGTTGATAGAACTACTTGGTGAAAATTTGATGAGGAAATAGGATATTTACATAGTCTCAAAATATCTTCCCACAAATTACTTATTAATTACAAAAAGGCATCATGTGCTTTCTAATGTGATGCACTGAGAAGGAAGGATACATTACTTATGTATTATTTCTGCCAAAAATGTATAACTTGAATCTAAACATAGGAAACCCAAATTGCGGATCAGTCTGCAAAACATCTGGCTTGTCTTCCCCTAAAATGTCAGTGTGATGAGAGAGTTGGGAAACTGTTGCTGTAGGCCAAAATAGACATACAGGTCTAAAGTGAAGCAGTGGTGGTTGAAGATTTTGAGGGGGTGATTAAAAAAGAAATACAAATTTTACAGTTTCAGCATTAAATACCACTTTGATGGTGGCAGAAAAGGGAGATGAAGTTCAAGTTTTCCACCTGGGATATTTATCTGGAATAAGTTTTTTTGAAGAGCACCTTTAAATACACCACAGGATGAGTTTATTTTAGAGGTAAACTTACGCTGAGTTCCATATAACCCACCCAAGTTATGGGCAGCAGTTGAGTTGAAGGGAGAGATCAAATGGACGAGGGAAACATCCTCATCGGGAACGGTTAAAGCCATGAATAAGGAATAAGAAGAGAAGAAAAAGATGAACCTCTGTGCCCTCAAATGACTGAGCAAAGAAAAAAGAGCCAGCAAAAACAAATGAAAGGAAGATTCAGAACATTTAGGAGAAAACCGGAAAGGTTTGGTTTCCAGGAAACAGAAAAGTTTCGAGACCACAGGCCCAATACTGTGCTAGATCAGCAGATACAGATGACCCAGACATGATGCCTGCACCCACAAAGCTCAGGTCTTGTCAGAGGAATAAACAAAAACAAAACAAACCCTTTGGACCATTAGACACTGTTCTAGACAGCAGACCATGGAAGAAAATACAGAGGCAGTGTGTGCGCCACGGAATGGGAAAGCTGTCAACTTTCGTCGGTGGTGTATCAGGGATAAGGCTAGACATCTAGTCATGGTAAAACCAGTTTGTTCAAATAAGCAGAGCTACAGCCACAACACACTATCAGAAATATTAGGTCTGATTGGAGGAAAGTAGATAAATGCCCCTCATTGTGTGACACCCTCATACCCACACCAGCCCATGCAGTCACTCCAGCAGCACTCTTGCTTCCTCTTTGGCCACCCGTTGGACTTTTTGTTCTCTGTACTCCATACCTCTTGGTGGATGATTTCTAATGAATCCAGTGTCCTATCTATTCTTTATAGGAGCTCGGGCAATTTTGTAATTATTAACTGCCTCCCTCCCAAGTGTTCTTGCCCCTTAGATGGCTGTGGATTTTGTTATTTTTGTTATTGTTTCATACTTTCATATGTTTGGTCCCTTTTTACCAAGTAAAAAGTACCAAGGCATACCCAACTGCAAATGGACATATTTTTAAGGATTTGTCAAGCAAATTATCATCTGTTTGAAGACACCAGGTTCAAAGACTCCAGCCTTGGAGAAAGTGAAAATGTTTGAGATAAATATAGAAACTAAGCCTCTCAGGACTGATTGGTATGTCCCTAGATCTTCTTGCACTCTTAGACGTCAAATGCATACTCACTGTGGCACTGGTGAATACAAAGGGGCTGGAAAAATCTTTTAGATGAGGAAAAATTGAGATTTGATTGATTACCTGTTTCTACAATATAAGTAGACAGTAATATAAATGTAAATCCATTTATCTCCTGGAAAGTTGTAAAGGGACATTTATAGAATACTAATACCCAAAATAAACTGCCATTTATTGAACACCAACTATATGCAGGCTGTGGGTGAAGAATTTTTGGAAATATATGTTTTAAGTTAATTCTTAGAATAATTCTGTGAGTTATGTATTATAATCTACATATTACAAATGAAAATTTAAGGAAGTTAAGAAACACTTAATAATTAAGAAAATGCAGGTCATCAAGAAAGAATGACTAACACTGGAAATTTTGAAGGAGGGGAGTTAAGGCACTCCTTTCTGCAGTCGATACTGTAATAAATAAACCACAAATGTAGTGACTTACAACAACAGAAATTAATTATTTTACAGTCCTGAAGACCTGAAGTTTAAGATGAGTATTAATGGATGGAAAGCAAATTGTTAGCAAAGGCATGTTCTCTCCAAAGACTAAGGTAAAATTTGTTTCTTACCTCTTCCAGCTTCTGGTGCCAGCCGGCATTCCTTTGCTTGTGGCTGTGTCTCCAGAGCTAACATGTTTGAAGCTTTCTCTGCTCCACCTTCTCATTGGTTTCTCTACTGTGTGTCAAGACTCTCTCCACCTTACTCTTAAAAAAGATATATATATATAAAGCCAGGAGTGGTGGCTCATGCTTGTAATCTCAGCAATCGGGAGGCTGAGAAAGGAGGATTGCAGTTCTTGGACAGTCTCAGCTACTTAGTGAGGCCTTTTGCAACTCACTGTTTCAAAACAAAGAATAAAAAATAGGGCTGAGAGTGTAGCCTGGAGGTAGATGACCCTGTGTTCTATCCCCAGTACCCCCCACATACACACACACACACACACACACACACACACACACACACACACACAAAAGGTATATATAATTGCATTGAGGGCCAACCTGCTTAATCCAAGATAATCTCTCCCCATCTCAAGATCCATAATTCAGTTGCATATTTTGCCACAATAGATAACATTACCAAATCCAGGGATGAGGACCTAATACTTTTTAGAGGCTATTATTCAACCTACTACAAGGGGAAGTGTCACTTTCTGCTATTTGAGCCTTTCAGTTGTACCCATCCTCTCTCCTGGCCTTCATGATGATTAACTGTAGTAATACAGGGCGCAATCCCTGTCCACAGTTCTGAAATCCTAAATAGTCTGAGAATGAAAATGTTTTCACAAATTTGGTACAAATTCAGTGGCGGCAAACTCTGATGCAAATTGACCTAAAGCTCTCTATGATCCTTGTTTATCCCACTGGTATGAACATATTCTGTATGAAAGTATTATTTTGGTTACTGAATGCACTGCAAGGTATATTTTACTATTAATTATTATTATTATTATTATTATTATTATTGTTATTGTTGTCATTGTTGTTCTAAAATCAGAAAATATTTGAACTCAGAAATACATTTGATCCTAAAAGTTCTAGATAACAGATCCTAAACCTATAGGAATATGAAAGCTAGAAACAATACCAAAGATTTAAGTAGTGCTAAAACCCGTAAGACAGACTGAAAATTCCTTAAGGACCCTGGAGTATAGTGAGAACCTTCAGGGAGTTGTAGAACCAATGCATTTAGGAATCCCTGAATTGAGGTGCTTAAAAATGACTTCCAGGAAAGTAATGCATGTCTTAGACACGTGTGGAAGTAAAGACGGAAAAGTCAGGGTGCTCAGAGTTACCCTTTCATCCCTTGTTTCTGGGCAGCACTGCACACAAGTTGTTTGGCTCCGTGTCACCTGAGGCTGGAGCCTTGGTCTCCTGCTGTGACCAGGAGAGCCTTCCAACTGCAAGGTGGAAGCAGCTCTGTACAAAGCCCATCAGAGAAGAGCGTCCTCTTGTCCAGGTGATGTTTCTCATCTAAGATCCTAATCAGATCATGGATGTTTGGGGTCAGGTCAGCTTCTGCCCATGTTAGGTATTAATCCTCTCCCTGCTGACTCTACCACCACTCCCTCTGGGTACTGTTCAGCCTCCTTTACCTCTTTCCAAAATACTGTTCCCAGTTCCTTCCTCCTAGCTCAAACATACACATAAACATACCCTCTCCCCCTACACACACCATACTTTGAAGATGAGTTACTTTCAACACCTTTGAAGTGATGGTCTGTCTCTTTATGTGTCTTCATTTAAATACAAACATATTATTTTTTACTTTCTTTGGTAGAATCTAAATGCAGACCTTAAAGATTATTTAATTTTTAAAATTTTAATCTCTAGGGAGCAGAATACACTTTTCTTGACCAGCTATTGTGGTGATGCTTAACCTTGGTCAAGGAGAATGTGGGTAGCTGAGGAGCAAAAATTCATCATATCAACTGGAATTACTCAGAAAAACATGCCCTGTTTTGGAAGGATGGAGAGAATATAATGGCATCATTTCCCTTTTGGATAAGATAATATACTGTTTATGGAGATATTCAGAAAGGGATTAAACTATCTTACTTGATGATTCACTCAAGTTTGTCGTAAACATTTTCTTCCATTTCTGCTTATCATCAATATAAATGACATCCCTTCATACTCTAGATGCCACTTTAGGTCAGTCTCCAAACTATTGGTATTATAAAGGAATGAGAAATCCCACATAAGTAAATTTTTCCAAAAATGTACTTTTATAAGAGCCAACATGTTGAAATAAAATTGTAATCATTTTCATGAAAATATTTGAAACACATTGCTGTGCTTTCATAACTTCTGAAATTTTGATGTTCAGTAATCCCTAATAATGGAGCTAGGCTCACTATCCCCCTGTGATTAACTATTAACAGAGAGAGCAGGAGAGTGCAAAACAAGTGTCCCCAGGTGACTCTGGTAGAAGCCTAACAGGCTTCACAGAAATCTCTGACCATTAGTCTAGTGTGCCCCCCTGGCTCGCCCCAGCCATGCAGAGACCTCTCCCACATGTCTGCAACAGAACGCACCAGCACTGATCCCACAGGGTCCACAAAGAAGAGAGAGAGAGAACGTATTGAGACCATTTCCATGTGGCTGAGAAACACACTTAAAAGAAAGTTTTCTAAAAATATTTTGAGCAATTATACCAACATTTGAGTAAGGGCATGATATCTGAATGGAAATGGGGACTGCCTATTAGAAGGAACATCGAGGGAATATCATCACCTTGAGAGTTAGGAGATCTGGGCTCTGCCCTTCTTTTCTTCATTAACTGTGCTGCACAAGAAAAGTCATTTATTCTCGTTGATCTCTATCTTCTACAATTCACAATCATAACAACAGCTCGATAGCTGGGTGTGATGGCACATGCCTGTAATCCCAGTACTTGAGAGGCTCAAACAGGAGGATCACAGGTTTGAGTAATGTAGCAAGACTCTCAGCAACCTAGCAACACCCTGCTTAAAAGCAAAAAAAATATATATATATCTGGGGGTATAGTTCAGAGGTAGAATACCAGAATATCCTTGCGTTTAATCGCAGTATCGCATCAAAATAATAATAATAATAATAATAATAATAATAATAATAACTCTACTATTATATATAAGAGAACTCTGTAAGATTTCAAGTTAATATATAGAAAGTTTTTATAATGTCCAAATTATAACTCAAATATATACTTGCTATTACATAGGAGAAATTCTCAATGCTTATTAAACACCAGTCCCGTTTCTTCATAAAGACTCAGGACATCACTTCTCAAAAGTTTTCATCAAAAGAGTAAAAACAAGCCGGGTGTGGCAGCGCATGCTTGTAATCCCAGCATTTGGGAGGCGGAGACTGGAGGATCATGGTTTGCAGACAGCCTAAGCTACTTAGCGAGGCCCTTCACAACTCAGTGAGACCCTGTTTCAAAAATATAAAAAGACTAAAAAATAGGGCTGGGGGGTGTAGCTCGGCGGTACAATGCCCGTGGGTTCCATCCCCATTATCATACACACACACAAAAAGACGAGCCGGGAGTGGTGGCGCACGCTTGTAATCCCCGTGCTTGGGAGGCGGAGACAGGAGGATCGCTCATGTTCGAAGCCAGCTGCGCTGGCTTAAGAGACCCTGTTTCCAAATAAAAACATAAAAAATAGATCTGGGAGTGTAGCCCAGAGGTAGAAGGGCTTCCAGGAACCCCAGTACCACAAAAAAAAAAAAGAGTAAAAACAATGGTGATTTTTTTTAAAGCTTGTCACAGATCTGTAATTTTTGATGGAATTATCTACCATAAAACTTGAGGCATTTTGCTCACTGTAGCACAGTAATATGAGAGAATCCACATTTTAAAACGTTCTTTATATTTGGTTCAAAGTACATATTCTGGGAGCAACCATGACCTCTAAGGGCTGTCATGGTGCAATGGCAGGTTATGAAAACAAAAACAACATTCTTAATGCTAGCAGAAAAGACAACATCTTGGGCTCACAATCCTACTATGGAAACCATTAGAAGAAAATGAACTCATTTTGCTCAAAAATCATCAATCTACTCCTCCTGAAGGAATTCAAGCACTTCACTGACCTCCTCAGAGGGTCTCCTCAGAGAAATCTGTTTAAAAAAAAAAAAAAAACTTTTCCAAAAGATTCCCTCTGATTCTGTGATGCTAAAATTTCCATCGCCTGACAATGAGAATGGATGTCAGGAGATAAAACAATAATTTTGTTTAATATTTATGCTATTCCCTCATATTAAACATAATTTATGCAAGTGGTTTTTGTATTACTCTGTTTAATTATGTATACTTGAAGAGGATTTATATTATACATGGTTATCATTTATAATTAATTAATTCAATATGGAGCTTGTGTTTGTGCCTATAAAGAGTTGGGCACAAGGCCCTGAGTCAGGAGCATAATCCTCTCCTATATCATTAGCATGATGAGAAAATCAGGTTTATCTCACAGAGTATTCTCTAGAAATACCTCGTCCTGAATGCAAACCCACCTTCTTTGTTGTAAACATCATTTAATGTTTCCTTGGTGGGTCAGAGCCATCGCTGAGTAGGCAGGGTATAAATAAATAAATGGGCAAATGACACTATGTGAAGTTGGTTTTCTCATTCAATGGCTCTCCTAACGTTCCCTGGTAAACTTCATATTACACAAGCCAAGAATTCCCTTCATTTTTCTTCTGTTTAATATTGCTGCAATCACCTCTTCCTTCTGAAAATGCTCCTTCGCCCTGTTCATACTGCCATGTGCGTGTGGCTGGCATGTTCTCCTCTGGCTCTTCCTCTCCACTCTTCCCAGCTGGCTCTCCTTCCATCTCTCCTTCTCTCCTCATCCCAGCCTTAACCGTCCTGGGCTTTGTCCTCTTTCACACCATGTGATCTCCCCCCAAAAATCCCGACCACTCTCCTGGCTTTACTGGTCCCTATGAGAGGATGGCAATCCAGACTCCATCTTTACCCCTAATTGATCTCCTCACGTACTTCTTTGGACACCAATAGGACATTTCAACCCAAATGTTCCATAGACTCCCCAAGTTCAATTTACCTAAAACACAATTAATTAATCTCTCTTCTCCTGTGGCTCCTTCCTCAGTTAACAGCTTCATTATTCCTTCCCTCCCCAGGGTCATCAACTTCGAAGTCCTCATCCAGTCAAATCTCAGTCATTCCTCCCCATAACATCTTCATATCACCCCCTCCATTCTGCCACCTTTATTCATTTCCTTTCTTTGGGCTTTTATCCCTCAACTATGAGAAAAAGAGGAACTAATATTTTCCAGTGCTCACTAGACAGCATACATACATGTTCCAACCATTTCCAAGAATCTCTTAAACACTGGTATTACTTTTGTCACCAATTATCTGCTGAAAAAGCTCAATATCATTTCAAAGTTGCCTATTACGAAGAAATGATAAATGCTTAAGGCGACATATGTTCATCACCCTGATTTGATCATTACATATTGTATACATGTTTTGAACTTTCACACCATAGCTCATAAATGTGTGCAGTCATTAAATATCAACAAAAGTATGTAGCCAGGCATGGTGGCACACACTTATAATTCCCGTACTTGGGAGACTGAGACAGGAGGATCACAGGTTCAAGGCCAGCCTCAATACTTAGTAAGGCCCTCCGCAACTTAGTGAGACCCTGTTTCAAAATAAAGAATAAAAAAATAAGGCTGAGGGTGTAGCTCAGGGGTAGACTCCCCCAGGCTTCAATCCCCAGTACTAAAAAAAAAAAAAAAAAAACCAAACAGAGAAATAAATAAAAATAATAAATAAATAAATATAAGTAGAAATAAACTAAAGCAAACAGAAAAAAAACTTAAATGCAAACTGAGCCTCAGATAGGTTAAAATATTAGCTGGAATATGACTATATGTCCTGGTCTCTCTCTGCCTTGACATCTCTCCATCTCAACTAGTCTCCCTGTCCCTGGTCCCTCAGCATATTTGATAGAGCAGCTCCATGGTCTGTGGATCAGGTTTTACTTTACCTTTTCATGGTATTCCCCAACACAGTAAAATTTAGAAGCTCTTCCCCTCTCCAACTTACCCTTCAAAAAGACACAGTGTGTGCTGGGTGTGATGGTGTATGCTTGTAATCCCAGCATTTGGGAGGCTGAGACAGGAGGATCAAGGTCTAAAGCCAGCCTCAGCTAGTTAGTGAGGCCCTTTGCAACTCAGAGAGACTCTGCTTCAAACAATAAACAAATAATAAAAAATAAGGCTGGGAGTGTGGCTCAGGGGTAAAATGCCCCTGGGTTCCATCCCCAGTACCACACACACACAAAAAAATGTCATTGTGTGTCTTTTCCTGAAGACATTAGAGAGTTCTGGAATAGTCGGCCGGGTTTCTTGCAGCCATAAGCATAAACTAAATCAAGGGAAGGCTGCCCCCTTAGAAGCTGGCAGCCCCACAGTAGTTCACCAGGCTTCACCACTCCAGGACATCTGTCAAATATGCCCAGTGTCAGCTGCCACTTGTCACTAAGCTAATGCTTTTGCATTTCCCAAAGCAAGCTGCTTCATTTATTTATATTATTTGTATCAACCCGTGGTTGTTGAGTTAGCAATGCCTTACACCATAAGTGTATCAGTTAGCTTAGGCCGCAATAAAAAAGTATCACAGTCTGGGTGGCTTAAACAACTATTTATTTTATCACAGTTTTGGAAACTAGGAAGCCTGAGATTGGGGTGCCAGGATGGACAGGGTCTAGTGAGGGCTTCTTTGTCCTCCTAAGCCTTATCTCCAATACAGTTACATTGACTTAGGGATTCAAAATGTAAATTGGAGGGGGTGACAACTGATCTCCTAGCAGTAAGTGTAATAATTACTAAAGCCAGGTTTGGTGGCACAGTTTTGTAATAGCAGCATTTGGGAGGCTGAGACAGGAGGATAGAGGTTCACAGTCAGCCTCAGCTACTTAGTGAGGCTCTTTGCAATTCAGTGAAACCCTGTTTCAAAATAAGGAATAAAAAATAGGGCTGGGGGTGTAGCTAGGAGGTAGAATGACCCTGGGTTCAATCCCCAGTACCACATACACACAAAAAAAATACTATTTTTCAGTACCTACCATGTACCAGACACTCTTCAAAGTACTTTATATGAATTCTCTAATTCAATCCTTACAAAAATTCTGTGTGCCAAATGTTTTATATTATTCTATGATGAGAAAGCTGAGCTAGGTCCCATCATTTCCCCAAATCCCAGAGCTGCTGGGTGGCAACACCAGAATTTGAACCCAGGTGGTCATGCTCTTAACCACCATTTGATGTTGCTTTTGGCTCCCCGGAGTTTAAAAGCCCTGAACACTAATTGTGTCCCCTGTGGAAATGAGCCAGCAGTCACTTCTGTTGTTTCTGAAGGTTGTCACTTTTCTCCCTTGGCCTGCACGCTTTTAAAGAAAACTTAAGGCCATTCTCCTCCTTACACAGGCACCCACTCACCTCCAAAATCCCCATCAAGGTCCGTCCCCCTGTGGCCTTTCCAGACTTGTATCCCCTGATATATCCAAACTTTCTCCTCTTAGTGTTCCCTGGGCCATCTATTCTTTATTTTTTTTTTTAATTTTTGCTATAGATAATCATCCAGTCCCATTTCAGTATAAGGTGTGTGTGTGTGTGTGTGTGTGTGTGTGTGTGTGTGTGTATTCCCCTAGAGGGCAGATTCCATGTCTTCATTTCTGTATCTTGAGGCTGACACCACACACACACAGATGATCCCAGGACTTATTTGTCATAGCAAATTGACTTAACCAGATGACCCCTGAAATCCCTTCCAGTATAAAACATGTAGGAGAGGTTTGCATGCCTGTTTGAAATGCCCTTATTCTGCTGTACTTTTATAATTCTTTTAATTGATTTCTTTGACTTTTAAGTTTTTCTTTACCAGCATTCATAATGAGGGGAATTATTGTTGGCGTGTTTTACTGGGGCTGAGGGAGCAGGTGGAGGTAGGACTTGGATGCTTTCTTTGGAGTACTATATCATAGTCTGGATGCTTGAGGATCCTGGAAGACCTATCTTCACTAAGTGATGAGCTAATACTTGGTCTGAACTCTTTCATACCAATTTTTCTTTCTTTTCCTATTTTTCCCCTACAACTCATAATGGAAACAAAAACTCAGAGCTGGCCTGTACTAGTACAATCTTTGCAGAAACCTGACTCAGTGAGCCTTATCCTGGTAGAGATAAAATCCCTCACTGACCATGCTCTTTATAAACTGGGCCTACTTGGCTCAACAGGGTCAGTGTGCAGACCAGCTGGTAAAGAGTGTTGGGCTGAGAGGCACCATGTAAATTCCATACTGTGGCGTCCTCCTCCCCTTTTCACACAAGTGCCTCTTTTGAGAGGTGGACATAGCTGTGTCGTGGAAGGACAAAGCAGAACTGAACAGTGTTTCAACCATTGGTTTCACCTTGCAATTCTACCAGAGATCTCATCATTAATGTTAGGTGACATTGATTTTCCAGAGTACTACCATATCCCTTACCTAGTTTCATTCTTAATGTGAGAATACATAAAGTATCACTCTTCTTGTTAATATCATCTCAGAGAGATTTAAAGACATGACCAAGATCACAGAGCCAATTTAATAGCAAAGGTAGGCCATGAATCCAGATCCTCTGATCTCAAGTCCTAGACTTTCCCCATGGTTCCACGATGTCTCCAATCTACAGTAACCAGCCGATTGGCTGTTCTCAGTTATTCTACCAGCAAGATAACAAAAAGGAAGGCCAACAGGAAGAACAGTGAAGACTCAGAGTATGTCCAAGTGGAAAAAGACAAAAATTAAAACCAACAGCAACAAAAAACAGTGTCCATCTGAGGAATCCAGAGCCTCGAGAATGGGGTAATAATTTGCATGGAGTATTGGTGATGGCCAGAGAATTTTCCATTACCACCTGTTTGCTCACATGCTGACACTCCCACCCCTCTGAGAAGCCACCATGTGGGTAATTTCTTTACCTTCACCCCACTCACTGCACCTGAGCTCTTGAAAGATTGGCACTGACCATGCACATTCATGAATGTGTGTAAAACCCTGTTGGAAGATGGCATCGTGGAAGATAAAATGTGGTGCTTAGTGGGTCAAACAACATCCCTGTAAGAAATGTTGCCCTTCCCACTTGCCAAATTACTCATTCTTTGTGCCCTGCCTGTGCAACCCATCTTGCCCTTGATACCTATTAACTTTCACTATGCTACAGTAAAACAAATGTCTGTGCCCCTCTCCTGTGCTCTGCTTTATTCATTCTTGGGCTGCCGAGGTCTACTTATCCCCCCTCTTCTCAGCTTCCCTCGTGGAAATGTTCCGGAATGCAACTCTCTAGGCTTCTCTCGGGGATCCCTGCTTTTCCCTCTCTTGGCTCCCTGGAAGAAGAGAATCACCAGTTGCCAAGTTTGGCAGAGAAAAACATGAAATGCACTGAAGGATTCAGCCTGCCTTCAGGAACCTACATTCTCTCTCCACTGTGCTGAAAACTTAGTGAGCAAGTTGAGCGATAAATTCAACTCAGCAAGTACTGATTGTGTCAGCAAGGCTATGTAGCATTCCTCCAATCAGCTTTATTGGTAATAAAGTCGATATTTTGATCTGCATATCTCTGACCATGCGTCGCTTTGAGATGGCTCCAAACACGAGGCAGGAGAGGGTAGCACTATTTATTGAGACTCTAAAGCCCTAATGAGGCGCTTAAGAAAAGTTTGTGGATGGAAGAAATTAATGAGTGCGTAACAGAATGTCTGACTAATATCCTTTGTAATGGTACATCTTTCCCGGGAAAGATGGTTTTGCCCTGCACTTCGCATATCATAAGGTCAGGAACTTGCACACTCGAGTCTCACAAATGTATATGTGGAATGTAGCTCTGCTGAAAACCCTTAGCAGTATTAATAATTAGAGCAGGCTCTGATCTTTAATGGGCATGCATTACGGGCTAGTCCACATGTAGTCACATCTTTGCATGTTGGAATGTTTCAGTGCTCGACTGTGAAATGATTTTAGTTTATTATTTTTTTTAATCCTAAAATTTTCTTTGGAATGGCCAGCCTAACAAACTTCCCAGGATTCTTCAGGAAAACAGTGTGGCTTGGTGACCCTGTTTTTCCTGCCTATGTGTTTATGGACAGGGAGGGTAGAAAAAAAGAGAGAAAGAGAGTGTGCATGCAATTAAAAAATGTGAGGGTTTCCTATTAATCATTGGAGAGAGCTTGGTAATTTACCCTGAGGTATAATCACAGTAATTCTCCTTATCTGTCAGCACCATTACAAAGAGAATTAGAACAGTGACCAACATGAGGTGACCAGAACTTCCAGACCTCCCCAAAACGTTTTAGAATATGAGAGCAAAAAGACACAAACACCCCCAAGAAGCCAGTAAGAGCAAGCCACTGTGATGAAAAAAAAATTTTTTTAGTTTACATGATCTGACCAGTAGGGAAAAGGGGGCTACATAAAACATACAAGTTGCCGTTGCTAGAAAATCACTTGGGCCTGTGAACCCTCCACACCCAGCGTTGAAATGGAATTTCAAGAGTGATCATGGCTGATGGTAACTTAAGAGTAACACTCTTTACCAACTTCTTTGTACAGAAATTCCAGATTCTACTCCAGCAGGTTGCCTCCCGGAGGGCCCTGGCCCTAGCATTGTGGCTGATGATGGTCGCTTCACAGAGAGGATCCTAGAACTCCGGCTGCTGCCAGGAATGCCTGGCACCAGCTCCTTCTCCCACTCAGCGCCTAATGCCATTACACGTCCTGCAACAGCTGCACAGATACCTCGGTGAGCCATTTGAGCATTCCGAATGGATAAAGAACTGTCATTTACTTATGCCCAACACTAATCCAAACATGGTCTTTCACAAAATGATGTAAATAAAACGGCCAACTGGGCTGAGAGCAAAAAGTTTACAAATAAAGCTTTGGAGCAGAATTTCTTCCTACCCCATGTTACAAATAACACATGTACAGAGCAGGGTGGAGAGCAAGGTGGTCTTCTAACCCCCCCAAAATCCTAACACAGTAGCTTTTCTTTCCACCTGCCTAGGGTGGCACTTTCAGCCCACTTCTTTCTGGCCAATAATCTATTTGAGTGGACAAAGTCATCTGTTATCATCCACAGCAGTCCTGATACACCTGCTTAGCAAGTACCTGGTGTCTAGAAATTGTTAATTATATACGCTCTCCTCTCCTTTAACAGGTTGGTGAGATATTTATTGCAGAGACATGGGAGCACATTTGAGATGCTGAATTTAACGTCTACTTGGGGTGCAGTTTGGTTTTTGAGGAAAAAAGTGGCCAATTGTCTTTGGGAAAATGGAAGGGAAGATTCCACCTTAGGGATGATCTACTCCAGAGATTTTTTTTTTCAGCTGGGTTTCTCAGGTGCCTCAAAAAAGCAGGATGCTGGCTGGGCATGGTGGCACACACCTGTAACCCCAGTACTTGGGAGGCTAAGCCAGGCAGGTTGCAACTTAGCAAGACCCTGTTTTGAAATATATATCTTGTATCTTGGAGGTAGAAAACTCCTAGGTTCAATTCCCAGTACCAAAAGAAACAAAAACAAAACTAAGTTGCTAGGCTGTCTCCTGCAACTTTGACCAGAAAGCACCTCTTTACCAATTCTGTATGTTGAAGTGCAAATGATATGCTGTTAAAAAAAAAATTACTGTCAATCCCTGGCACACACATTACTCAAGGTGGATATTTTGCTTATTTTCCCTTTTTTGATATATACTTTTATTAGTATATTATAATAATGTCATAATGAAGTTCAGAGTGATAGGGACATAACCACAAAGGGGAATATTTTCTTTAGGGGAAAAAAATAGAAATCGGTGATGGTCAGATGGAAAGAAGAGATAATGGTAGAGTAAGGGTAGGAAGGATGACACATAGAGGCTGGAGGCTCAGGGTTTAAAAAGGATATAAAAAACTTTAACTGCATCTAATGGGAATTTTAAGTTACATAAATTGTGGTTCTTACCATGTTCCCAAAATATTTAGTAAATCCTTTCATACAGACTCACGTGAGTGTCATTATCTTGTTATTGTTGTTTTTAGTGGAAATTAAGATAAAGAGCTAAATGCTTTGCTCAAATCCTAGGTTCAGGGCAGTGTATCCCAAGGAAGGAGATTGGGCCTCCTGGGATGGCTCTTCCACAAAACAGGGGAAGCAGCTGCCATCTTTTCTAGACCAAGAGAAGGCCGAGGAGTTCCTGCTACGTGGGCCAGTGACCTCTAATTCACTTGACAAATAAAATAGGATAGATCTGCAGCTAATGCTGGTTTGAAAGCCATTTACTCAATCCAAGGGCTTCATTCTACTGATGAAAAGCCACAGGCTCCAGAGAGGTTAAGGGATCTGGGGAGGTCATCTTCCAGCTTTTTATGGCTAGAGCGAGACCTGGGATCCAGCTCTCCTGGCTCCTGTCCACTGTGGAATGATATGGATAGGCGATGTATCACCGCAGTACTTAGAGGGACGAAATACCAAGGATACCATTGCAAGCCAGCAGCACAGCATAGCACAGAAACAAGAAAATGGGCCCTCTGGAACCCGAGAGTCTCCATGGAGTCTACGGTGCAGTCTTGGGCAAGTGATTCCATCTCACTGGACTCACATCTTCATTTGGAAAGGGAATAATACTTATTGTGCAGGATTTTTTTTTAATTTTAATAAAGCAACATATGTGAAATATATGCCATATAGTAAGCAATGGATAAATTGTAGCAATTGATATTGCTATCAAATGGAGACCTTTAGAAATATACCATAAGATTTATTTTAGTGCTTTTTATGCTTAATGATTAGACTAATACATATCAATAATTGACACAATATAAAGGGACATTTTTTAAAAAAGATTTCTTATATTATGGCTACCCTAAAACAACCACTGTGGACATGTTGATGTATTTCAACAGAAATGATTTTGTGCCTTATAACCTTCCAATAGCACTCAATTTAGAATAAAAAAATTGGCAGGAATGCAGTTTGTTCTAAAACCAATTTCTTATTTGTTTTACATTTTCAGGGGTGGTGGGAGGAAATTATACAGATATAAACTATATCAATACAAACATTTGCACATTTCATTTTTTTTTTACAAGTAGATTTGTAGAACACTTTATGGTCCATTAAAACAGTTTCTGGGTAGCACCCTTTCCATTGCTCTTAACAATCCAGGGCACTAGGGGCTGTTCTTATATACATTTCACAGATAAAGAAATTAAGGATCAGAAAAGTTAAATGATTTATTCTAGGTCTTTCCAGTAGTGAATTTGGATTGTAGCCTAGGATTTCTGACTCCAAGCTGGTACCTCTGTGCTAATTATCCTTACCAAGGAGAACTCTAATTAGCCTTAATAATCTGCACAGCCTCAACGATATATTGGGAAAGAGCACTTTGAGTTAGAGACAGCCTAGGAGTGCAGGTTGGGAGAACTGGGTCGAGTCCTGCTTCTTGTGTTGACAAATCTCTTATCCTCTCTGCGCTAAAGGATTCATCACTTGTTGAGAAACAGCAGGTGGCATCCTGAGGGAAGAGCATGCTCCTCATACCACATTCTAGCATTCTAAAACACGTGAAGATCGTACAGCTTGCTAATGTGTGGGAACATGTGTGCACGCACATGCCTGTGTGCGCATGCATTTGTGAGAGAGAGAGAGAGAGAGAGGAGAGAGAGAGAGAGAGAGAGAGAGAGAGAGACGGAGAAAGAGACAGAAAGACACTAGAGGTTGAACCCAGGGACATTCTACCTCCAAGCTACATCTCCAGTCCTTTTGTATTTTTTGTTTTGAAACAGGGTATCACTAGGTTGCTGAGAGTCTTGTTACACTGCTGAGCCTGTTCTTGATCTGATGATCCTCCTGTCTCAGCCTCCCAAGTAGTGGGATTATAGGTGTGTGCCACCACACCCGATTTTGATATGATGATTTAAGAAAATGTCTTCTAAACTGGGAGTAGTGACACTGCATGCCAGTAATCCCAGTAAGTAAGAGCGTGAGACAGGAGGATCACAGTTTTTTGAGAAGGCTCACCCCAGCAATTTAATGAGCCTTCAACAATTTGGCAAGACCCTGTTTCAAAATAAAACAATAAAAAAGCTGGAAAGTATAGTATGGGGGTAGGATGCCCCTGCATTTGATCGCTGGAAAGAAAGGTATACAATTCTAAAACACTATAGTAAAATGCCTTCTATCTGCTGAGCCTGGACCACTTGTAGCCCCTGGGAGGAGAATTCCTTTTGTGAATCAACAGTGCCTGGCAGAGAAAACTCAGCCAAATATGAGTATCTCGAGTAGATCCCAAGTGTGGTATCGCCTCCCAAGAGTCTGCTGCTTCTCCAGGCGAACTCTGATGACTGTTTTATGATGTGTTATCTCATTACTAGCTGGATGTTCATGTGGATTTTCAGAACACATTTACCTTTTGGACCAGATTTTATGAGAGACACTACAAATTGGCTAAATGGACTTTAGAGGGAGAAAGGGTAAGAATCACTGAAACCTCTGGATCTTAATCTGGGAGACTGAATTCTTAATCCAAGAAAGGCATGTGCTGGAGGCGCCAGAGTCCAGGACTGCCAGCCAAGCAGACTCAGGCACCTGTCCCTGTGAAAAACAGATGAACTGCTGCTGGTGTCCTCCTGGTCCCTAGGCTGCAGCCCTCAGACCTCAGCACCTCTTGCCTTGAAGGAAGCCCCAGCAAGGGCTCTTCTCAGGGGGCCTGGGAGCACCCACTGTTGGGCTGCAGAGTGAAGGACATGATGTAGCTCTTTCTCACGAAAAAACACAGGCCTTTCTTCCAAACACATCCACAGGCTTAACGGAAGAATGGTGTTTTATTTGTGAGCTCTATTTGTGTTTCTCAGCCTAGTTTTCAAGGCCCCCTCCTACTTAGACAACACTTCCTGCTTTTCCCCTGCCCAGGTTTGCCTCTCCTACCTCACCCTCCCCACAACAGAAAGAGCTCCCACCATTTTGCCACCTATCCAAAGCCTTTATAGTCTCCAGATCTCAAAAAAAAAAAAAAAAAAAAAAAAAAAAACAGGCGCATCTCCTTCAGGAAATATTCCTGGTTAAGCATATTGACATACACTGGCAGCTGCCATGTCCCAGCACCTATTATCTCCAACACACCTTTAGTTTTGTTATTGTCTTTTTGGTGCAGGAGATTGGACCTGGATGCATTCTGCCGCTGAGCTACATCCCCAGCCTTTTTTTTTTTTTTAAACAGGGTCTCTCTAGTTTGCTGAGAATCTCGCTAAGTTTCTGAGGATGCTCAAACCTGAGATCCTCCTGTCTGCGCCTCCCAAGTACTGGAATTACAGGCGCAGACCTCCACACTGGGCTACCTTTAGTTCTTAATAACCTGAGGTCCTTTTTTACACGGCCATATTTCTTACTAGCCTGTAACTTTGCCCAGGGACCTGAGCAAATCTCTACATGCCTCTGTTTCCTTCTCTGTGGCCTGGGGAATATACTTGTACCTGTCTCCTCAAGTGGAGAATACAACTGTACCTGTTTCTAAGTTTGCTGGGAGCACTCTGCGAGTATTTTCAGGAGACATGTCTACAATAGGCATGTCTTAAAAGCACCCAGCCAGTGTCAGTCACTGTCCATAGGGTGGCTTCAACCTACTGTGTGCTCTGTGCTATGTCTGTGAGCACAGATACACACAAATTAGTTTGTGCCATTGAAGAATGGGGCTTGGGGCTGGAGGCAGAGGTAGACTCCAATAATCCAACAGCACAAAGATCCACAGGATCACAGAGGAGAGTGTGAGACGCTGCCCCCTCCCCCATGCCTGATTCAGGGCTGGCTGTCCGGGGTGCACGCGCCCCGCTGTGAGGAAGGATGATTTGATTTGAGTGGTGCTGGTTGAGATCTATTAAGTTAGTAATCACATACACAGGACCTCAGAAGAGTCCTTTAGTGGCTTTATAATGCAGAAACCACAGACGGGTTCAATTTGGCAGTGTTATTAAGCAAATAAATGGATTTTTAGATATTTAACTTCTAATCATATGTGAACTTCAGGAAGCTCAATGCCCCAATGACATCGCTAAATACCTCTTTGTTATAAAGCCACGGTTTGACTTTGGAGGCAAAGTTGAGGCCTAAATTCAACCCCATTAGTTCATATTTTGTCCAAAATGCAGTTTATAATGAAGCCAGCAAATTAGGTCCCTTGACCATAAACCTCACAGAAGGAAAGCAAACAGAGCATGAATCAAAAAGGCTTTAGACAGCAGTTAGCTATTAGGAACATATAAATTAAGTGTAAAATCAAAGTTGGGGGAGGTAGTAAGTTCGGCGGTTATGTAACACAGCAACCCGAGTACAAATAGTAGCAGTAATAATAATAAAAAATAATAATGTAGGCTCTCTCATTATGTTTTTGTCAAATGAACAGCTCAGAAAGTTAGAGTGAGCCTTCGTTTTTAGCTCACTGCCACTGGCCGGAGCTCGTCGGGGTGCACCAAGTATTTACAGCCCAAGTGGTGTCAGAACATCACCAGCTACTCTCAGGCCTCAGCCGTCGCCTTGAACAATGGGGTGAGTCACAGTTGGCCACAAGTAGTGTGAATCTATTTATACTGGCAGTTTGTGTCACCAGACTTGCACAACTCTGCCTGAATCATGTTAATTAAGTTTTGAGTGTTGCTATTTAAAGTTACTTAATTCTCCCCTAGAGTTACATGGAGTGGGATCTGGGCCCATTGCTTTCAAAAGAGTTTCAAAACTCACATGCAGGTGTTGTTATCATATATTACATATCATACACACACACACACACACACACACGTAGTGTTTATATATTTATTTTTAATTAACTATTTTTTGTGGTACTGGGGATGGAACCTAGGGGCATTCTACCTCTGAGCTACACCCTCCAGCCTTAATTTCTTATTCTTTATTTTGAAACAGGGTCTCACTGAGTTGCAAGGGGCCTCACTAAGTAGCTGAGGCTGCTTGTGAATCACTATCCTCCTGTCTCCACCTCCTGAATGCTGGGATTACAAGCGTGAGCTACCATGCCCAGCTTATTCTTTATTTTGAGACAGGGTCTCACTGAGTTGCAGAGAGCCTCAGTAGTAGGTGAGGCTGTCCAAGAACTGCAATCCTCCCATCTCAGCCTCCCGAATGCTGGGATTACAAACATGTGCCAACACGCCCGGCTAATTAACTATTTTAAGTAATTATTTTAAAATTATATGTGTGTATATATTTATTTTTAATTTTTTTTTTTGGTACTGGATATTGAACTCAGGGGCATTCTATCATCTCTGAACACTAACTATACCCCAGTCCCTTTTTTTTTTGTGTGTGTGTGGTACTGGGGATTGAACCCAGGGGCATTCTACCTTTGAGTTATTTTTTTATTCTTTATTTTGAAACAGGATCTCACTAAGTGGTGGAGGACCTCACTAAGTAGCTGAGGCTGGCCACGAATCTGTGATCCTCCTGTCTCAGCCTCCCAGGTACTGGGATTACAAGCATTCGCCTCCATGCCTGGCTCCCAGCCCTTATTTTTGGAACAGAATCTTGCTGAGTTGTGAAGGCTAGCTTCCAATCTGCCATCCTCCGATCTTGGTCTCCCAGATACTAGGATTACAGTCGTGTGCCACCACACGCAGCTCTATAAATTTAGAGAAAGTTAGAACACACCCCATTCTCCACTAACTGCAGAAGCTTCTTCCCTGTCTCTGTGGTCTATTCGCCAAATTTATATTGACAGATACTTCAGAGCACAGATTATTGAGTTAATAGACCACAACCACTCACTGTTGTGGACATCAGAGCCATCATACCCATTTATAAGGCAGATCTATTCCACATAACTGAAGAGAAAGAGATATAAGAGACTACATTTGAAAAATCACCTCAGGAGCCCCGATGATGTTAGCCTTATAAAATCATCTGTCCAGAAAACCTGGAGTACTCCAAGAACACTCATGCTTCATAATGGCCTATAAATGTTTTTGTAAGCATTCCAAAAAAGTGCACAACCAGTACAGTACATTTCTGTTTTCTATTTTTGTGCCTTAA